>NC_064852.1:62073206-62733206 GCF_024139225.1 Suncus etruscus | reverse complement strand
CTTTGTAATAAGCTTGTTATCATGAGCTGGTTCTTCCAGCCCTCATCTCCTTGTCTCTGGGTGTTATTATTATACTGTATTTTATTTTTCTTAAATTCCACATTTGAGTGAGACTATTCTCTCCTTATCTCTTTTTCTCTGATTTATTTCACTCAACATAATAGTTTCTAAATATATCCATGTATAAACAATTTTGTGACTTCATTTCTTCCAACAGCTGCATAGTATTCCATTGTATAGATGTACCACAGTTTCTTTAGCCACTGATCTATTGTTTGGCATCTGGTTGTTTCCAGATTCTGACTAGTATAAATAGTGCTGATATAAACATAGAAGTGCAGAGGGAATTATTGATTGTGTTTTGTATTCCTAGGGAATATCCCTAGGAGTAGTATAGCTGGATCATATGAGAGTTCAATGCGCAGTTTTTTCAGAAATATCCATATTGTTTTCATCAGTGATGAATGAGAGTTTCTTTCTCCCACATCCACACCCACACTGGTTTTCTTGTTCTGTGTGGTGTGTGCCAGTCTCTGTGGCGCAAGATGATATCTCATTGTTTTTTGGATTTGCACCTCCCTGATTATTATTGATGTGGAGCTTTTTTTTCATGTGCCTTTTGACCATCTGTATTTCTTCCTTGAGGAAATGTCTGTTCATTTAGAAGAAAGGAGTTTTAATTTTAGTATGTATTTAAATAATTTAAATACATTTAAATTTAGTGTGTATTTAAATAATTTGCATTTAGTATGTATTTAATTTATGTATTTGAATATTGAGATATCTTAACACAAAACCTTATTGGAAAGTGTCTGCCATAGAGACTGTCTGGAGGTTGGGGATAGGGATGGAATGACAGGGTAACAGAGGAAATTGGTGGTAGGAAATGAACACTGATAAAAGGGTGAGTGTTAGGGCATTGTATGACTGAAACTGAACAACTTTTTAACTCTGTATCTTGTTTTATGTTTTGTTTTGGTTTTGATTTTTGGTTTTTGGGTCATACCTGGCAGCACTCGAGGATTACTCCTGGCTCTGTGTTCACAAATCACTCCTGACAGGCTCAGTGGACCATATAGGATGCTGGGAATTGAACCCAGGTCTGTCCGGGGTTGTGCAAGGCAAACACCCTATCGCTGTGCTATCTCTCTGGCCCCTTTCATGGTGATTTGAAAAAGAAAATGTCATGGTGGGGTCTCATTTTTTGACTATGGGGCATTTAAATCACAGTATAAACATACCCTTGCTTTCTGTCATCTACTGATATACTGACTGGTACTGGGAGATGTCCACTGTGGCATTGGCCCTTTGTCAACTGCTGCCGTTATCTCCACGATCAAATTATATGTAGGAGGTGGCTGTGTAAAGAGTTTTCCTTACATCACTTTTCATGCTCTCCTCCCCTAGACTGTTGGAAACTTGGGCTCAGAATGCTTAGACCTGGCAGAGGATGGGGAATAGGGAAGGAGAGGAATAAAAAATCACCTGTTTGCCCATGGTTAGGACACTGTGCTCATCCTAGATAGTTTAAGAGCTGCTCTTGATGTGGGCTTCTGGCTGAGTAACAATAAAGGTCCAGGAAGCTTATTGACACTTTCCTAATAACTGACCTTACAGAGCCTGGTTTCAAAGACCACATTGGTTATGAACAGAAAACTATAATGGTAATAACAACCACCATGTATTGTGTTTAAGCATGTTATGTTTTGTTTTGGAGGTCATAATTGCAATGATCAGTGGTAACTCCTGGCTATTAGCTCAGAACTTACTCATGGAAGTGCTTGGGGGAACCACATTAATTCTGGGAATCAAAAATGGTTAACTACATGCAAAGTAGGCACCCTGTCTACTGTACTGTCACCCAGCCCCAGTGTTTAGGCGTATTGTGCTTTATGCTATCTTCTTGAATTCCCTGTGAGAATTAATCTGCAAAGTAGTTCTTCCTATTCCTGTTTTTTTAAGTATTAAAATGGAGAGTGAGAAGTTAAGCCACATAGCCAAATTATTTTAGTTTATAACTGTTGGAAGTGGTTTTCAGAGCTAAGTATCCATTAATTACTCATCCATCCATCCATTCATCCATCCATCTATCTATTTACTCATTCATCCACCCATCCATACTTTAACCAATCTTTTGTTTAGGGTATATGCTTTAGGCACTGTTGCACTGCAGGGAAAGTTGATAGAGTCCCTGCCATTTTATTCTTTGTGTGTGTGTGTGTGTGTGTGTGTGTGTGTGTGTGTATGTGTGTGTGCGTTTATGTGTAAGAGAGAGAGAGAGAAGGAGAGAGACAGAGAGACAGAGAAAAGGTGAGAGATGACAAAGAGTGTTAAGAGAGAAGGGAGAGATCACCAGGAGACATACCAACAAAACAGCAGAGTATTTTCTGATTTAGATAAGCTCCATGGAGGAACTTAAGCCAGAGATAGGTCAAAAAGTGATTGATGGTCAGAGAGCCAAGAGAAGTTCCCCCATGAAAAGGGGTTTAACCAGGCACTTTAATTTCATAAGAACTGAAGATGTGATTGCTGAACTCTCACTAGACATAAGAAAAGGCAGGTATTCATGGAGAAAGGACTATTGGACTCAGCTGGACTGGATTATGATCCTGGTTTTTCAGCTAAATTTACTCTTCATCCAGGCATCCAGACTCTCTAGGCTGCAACTCTGTTAGAGTGGATGTGGTCTTTTGATAAGGGTAACAAAGAAGCTGCCCAATGCCGGAAGGTACCCCAAGATTCTGTTACTGTTTAAACACTCTCCTTTTGGATTAACCTGAGTTTCTCTTCATAGCCGACTGATGGTTCAAGAGGTCATGGAGTATGAGTACCACTTAGATTTGCCAGTGCCATCCTGTGCCTCACTCCTCCTGTCATCCTGAACTGGTGGAACAGGGGACAAGCTCTCTGTTGCCATTGATAGCAGCTTGATATTAAGCTGCCCCTTTGTCGCAGCAGGATTTAATGTACTCTCCATTCTTGGCACTTGGCGGCCTGGGAGTCCCCCGCTGCCTCTTCCTCTATCAGACGCCTCCACACTCTCCTCTCTTTGTAGCTCCAAATGCTGCTCAAAAGCTCTGAGTTATCCTTTTCAAGCACATGTGCTCCTGCAAATCAATTTCCCCACTGGCACCTTTTGCTTTGCTGGGAGCAACCTGTTGGTTTTTTCAAGACAGTGATACATTGTCTCTGATGCCTCCCTTCCACCTCCCTCACTCCCGGGGTCCCCCACTTCCTTCTTAGGATTGTGTGTGGCAAGAATTCTCTGGGGGTTGGGGGAGCTTATTTTCTATTGCTAGGGCTGGTCCCTGGCTGGTGTGTGAGCATCCTTTCTGGCATTTCTTCTCTTCAACGGACTCTCCCTTTGTTTTGAACCGCCCCACAGACAGGAGGGATCCTCAGATTGTAATTGCAGACCTCAGTATTATGAATTCACATGCTTCGGAGCTTCGAGCAGGAGCTTTCTACTGTGTGTGTATCTCTGTGTCTGTGTCTGTGTCTGTGTGTGTCCGTGAGTTTATAAGAAGGAAGAAAACAAGATAGAATAAGTGCTGGGAATATAGTAAAGGGTAAGGTCCTTTCCTTGTAGTACACAGACCCCGAACAAAATCTTGGAGGACCTTAAATCCCAGAACCAGAAGTATCCCTGGAGCACTTGGTTTGGCCCAACAATTGTCTATTGTCTAAGACAATAGACTTTATTCAAAGCAAGTACAAGCAAGCAAGCAACACTTCAGAGCTCTTGAGAAAGAAGTAACCATGTATCCACCTCTTTCACCTGAGTCCCTTTTCCCACTATAGCAAATTATTCCTGTCCTTTTGAAATATGCACTGTCTTCTCACAATGAGGGTGCTGTGTAGACATAGAACTTTTACTACTCTGAAGATTTCTCAGCTGCATACTAGTCTTAGAAACTGGATTCTTCCCTTGGGAAGATATTCTGGGAAGATGGATGCTGAATTCAGATTCAAGGGACCTGGATTCTGGTTCTAACTGAACTGCTAGTGCTCTGAGCAAGAAAAGCACCAGCCTCTTCGAACTTTATGTTAGTATATGCCTTTCTCTTTAAGCATATGAGCAGATGAAATAAGACCTCAGAGCTCTGTAAGAAGAAGGGCTTCCCAAGTCACTGACATTCCCACCCCCCCCACACACACACACACTAGCGCACACACACATTCACTCTGTGTTCTGGCTGTACATCTTACCAAGCCCTGTGCATGATAATTGTCAAACTGGATCTTGGACACTTCTGTCACCCCTAACTAAACCATCCACCTGTTTAAGACAAATACATGTCCTCCTCATAACCTTCTTTTTACCTACCTGTAGTCTGATAGAAGTACTCAGTTATCTCCTAGGAATATACCCTAAGAACACAAAAATACAGTACAAAAACCCCTTCCTTACACCCATATTCATTGCAGCACTATTTACCATAGCAAGACTCTGGAAACAACCAAGATGCCCTTCAACAGATGAATGGCTAAAGAAACTGTGGTACATATACACAATGGAATATTATGCAGCTGTCAGGAGAGATGAAGTCATGAAATTTTCCTATACATGGATGTACACGGAATCTATTATGCTGAGTGAAATAAGCCAGAGAGAGAGAAAAACACAGAATGGTCTCACTCATCTATGGGTTTTAAGAAAAATGAAAGACATTCTTGCAATAATAATTTTTAGACACAAAAGAGAAAAGAGCTGGAAGTTCCAGCTCACCACAGGAAGCTCACCACAAAGAGTGATGAGTTTAACTAGAGAAATAACTACATTCTGAACTTTCCTAATAATGAGAATGTATGAGGGAAATGGAGAGCCTGTTTAGAGTACAGGCAGGGGTTAGGTGGGGAGGAGGGAGACTTGGGACATTGGTGGTGGGAATGTTGCACTGGTGATGGGTGGCGTTCTTTACATGACTGAAACCCAAACACAATCATGTATGTAATCAAGGTGTTTAAATAAAAAAAAAAAAAAGAAGTACTCAGTTATCGATGAACTACCAAATGCAATACCAAGAGCAGATTTCTTCATCACTGGTTGAAGTGATTTTATTTTTTTAGTTCTTAGTATGGTCTCATTTGGAATTTTATTTTACTTTATTTTATATTTTAATAATAGCTTTATTTAAGTACCATGATGACAAACATGCTTGTAATTAGGTTTCAGTTATAAAAAAGAACATTCCCCTTACCAGTGCAACATTCACACCACCAATGTTCCTCATCTCCCTTCTTCCCCACTCCCTGCCTGTATATGAGACAGGCATTCTATTTCACTCACTACCATTGTCATGATAGTTGTTAGTGTAGTTATTTCTCTAACTGCACTCACCACTCTTTGTGGTAAGAAACATATCGTGGGCTGGTCCATCTCTATTGTCTCTGGATATTTTTACAATACTGTCTTTATTTTTCTTAAATACCACAGATGAGTGAATCTATTCTGTATCTATCTCTTTCCCTCTGACTTATTTCACGCAGCATAATAGTTTTCATGCCCATCTATAAATAGGAAATTTTTATGACTTTATTTTTTCTGATGGCTGCATAGTGTATAGTGTCCATTGTGTGTGTGTATATATATATGTGTGTGTGTATATATATATATATGTATACCACAGTTTCTTTAGCCACTTATCTGTGTATATATATATATATATATATATATATATATATATATGTATACCACAGTTTCTTTAGCCACTTATCTGTTGTTGGGCATCTGGATTCTGGATTGTTTCCAAATTCTGGCTATTGTAAATAGCGCTGTAAAGATTATAGCTAAGCAGAGGCATTTCTGTATTGAGTTTTTGTATTCCTAGGGCCTATACCTAGGAGTGGTATAGTTGGATCATATGTGAGCTCAATTTCCTTTTTTTTTTTGAGGAGTATCCATATTGTTTTCCATAAAAGGTTAGACAAGATGGAATTCCCACCAACAGTGAATGAGAATTCCTTTCTCCCCATATCCTGCCAGCAGTGATTGTTCTTCTTCTTCTTCTTTTTTTTGGGGGGGGGGAACCCGGTGCTGTTCAGGGGTTACTCTTGTCTATAAGCTTAGAAATTGCTCCTGGCTTGGGAGACAATATGGATTTCCAGAGAAGTGAACCGCAGTCCTTCCTAGGTTAGTGCATTCAAGGCAAACGCCCTACTTCTTTGAGCCACTGCTCCAGCCCCTGATTTTTCTTCCTATTTTATTTTATTTTATTTATTTTGTGATGTGTGCCAGTTTCTGTGGTAAGAGATATTACCTCTTTGTTGTTTTGATTTGCACCTACCCGATGATTAATGATG
This sequence comes from Suncus etruscus, assembly GCF_024139225.1. Lineage (NCBI taxonomy): Eukaryota > Metazoa > Chordata > Mammalia > Eulipotyphla > Soricidae > Suncus > Suncus etruscus. The sequence goes on along the minus strand of NC_064852.1, from coordinate 62,726,903 downwards.
TAGAACATTTTTTCATGTGCTTTTTGGTTTCTGTATTTCTTCTTTGAGGAAGTGTCTCTTCATTTCTTCTCCCCATTTTTTTGGATGAGATTAGATGTTTTATTCTTGTTAAGTTCTGTCAGTACAAGATAAATCTTAGATATTAGCCCCTTATCAGATGGGTATTGGGCAAATAGTAGCTTCCATTCTGTAGTTAGTCTTTGTATCTTAGTCTCTATTTCCTTTGATGTGCAGAAGCCTCTCAGTTTAATATAGTCCTATTTGTTTATCTCTGCTTCCACTTGTTTGGACAGTGATATTTCCTCCTAGAAGATGTTTTTAGTCTCAATTACCTATATGTTTTTATATGCCTTATGATTCTGATCTGATATCAAGCTCTTTAATTCATCTGGATTTGATCTTCATGAATGGTGTTAGATGGAGGTCCAATTTCACTTTTTTGCATGTGGCTGACCAGTCGTCCGAAAACCACTTGTTAAAGAGGCTTTTCTTGCTCATTTTGCATTTCTTGCCTCTTTATCAAAGATTAATTGATTGTATGTCTTGGGAATATTCTCTAAATATTCAAGTCTATCCCATTGATCTGAGGGCCTGTCTTTATTCCAATACCATACTGTTTTAATGACTATTGCTTTGTAGTACAATTTAAAATTGTAAATCATTTTAAATTTACAATGCCCCCCATCTTCTTTTTACTAAGTATTGCTTAACTATTTGTGGGTGTTTTTTCTCCAAATGAATTTCAGGTGTGTTTGATCCACTTCTTTGAAGAATATCATGAGTATCCTTAGAGGAATTGCGTTAAATATGTATAATGCTTTGGAGAATATTGCTATTATTTTTGTTTTTGGGACACACCAGGTGATGTTCAGGGGTTACTCCTGGCTATGTGCTCAAAAATTGCTCCTGGCTTGGGGGACCATATGGGGATCAAACCAAGGTCTGTTTTGGATTGACCTGATGCAAGGCAAAACCCTACCTCTGTGCTATTACTCTGGCCCCGAGAGTTTTTTTTTTATCATCAATGAGTGCTAGACCTTATTGAATACTTTCTCTGCATTAATTCATATGATCATATGGTTTTTATTTTTTCTTTTACTGACATGCTATATTATGTTGATTTATTTGCATACATTAAACCATCCTTGCATTCCTTGAATGAAATCTACTTGCTCATGGTGTTGTCCTTCTTGATGAAGCATTGGATCCTATTTGCTAGGATTTTGTTGAGGATCTTTGCAAATGTGTTCATCAGGGATATATTGGTCTGCGATTTTCTTTTAATGCAGCATCCCTGTCTGGTTTTGGTGTTAGGGTGATGTTAGTTTCATAAAAAACTATTTGGGAGTGAATTTCCTGGAAGAGCCTGAAAAAATTGGTAGTAGGTCCTCTTGAAAGGTTTGAAAGAATTCATTAGAGAATACATCTGGGCCTGGGCTTTTGTTTTTGGGAAGATTTTTGTTAACATTTTAATTTCCTCAATAGTGATGGGTCTGTTTCCATATGCTATATCATCCTGATTCAACAGTGGAAGATTACAAGAGTTCAAGAATATAATTCTTCTAGTTTCTCTTGTTTTGTGCCACAGAGAGTTTCTCAAAGTAGTCTATGATTACCCTTTAAATCTCTGTTGTATTTGTAATGATCTCTCCTTTTAATTTCTAATTCAGTTTATTTTTCTCTCCCGTTCTTTGTGAGTGTTGCTAGTGGTTTATCAATCTTGTTAATTTTTCAAAAAACTAACTTCTGCTTTCATTGATTTTTTGAATTGTTGCTTAGATTTTCACTTCATTAATTTCTGCTCTAAGCTTTGTTATTTCCTTATTTTCGGTTATTTCTGTTGATCATTTTCTAATTATATAAGATTTGTTATTAGGTTATTTATATGGGCCCCTTTTTCTTTCATGATGTGTGCTGTAAATATTCTTTAGTACCCCTTTTGCCATGTCCCACAAATTCTGATAATTTGTGTCATCATTATCATTTGTTTCCAGGAATCTTTTGATTTTCTCTTTAAATTCATCTCAGTAATGAGATGTTCAATTTCCAGGTGTTAAAGTTTTTCCTCTGTGTCCATTTGTATTCACTTCTAATTTCAGTGCTTTCTGATCTTAAAAGGTAGTTTGTACAATTTTTATTCTCTTAATTCTATGAAGGTATATTTTATAGGCCAGCATGTGGTCTATCCCGGAAAATAAATCATATGCACTGGAGAAGAATGTGTATCCAGTTTTCTGGGGTGGAGAACCCTATATGTATCTACTAGGCCACTGTCTTCCATTTCTCCTTGTAAAGCTACTATATTCTTTTTATGTTTCATCCTTGTTGACCTACCAAGGGATGACAGGGTGGCATTGAGGTCTCCTACTATGAATATGTTGCTATTTTCTGGTTCCTCATTGGGTGCATATATATTGAGGAGTGTGATTTTTTTCTGTTGAACATACCCCTTGATTATTACAAAATGTCCATCTTTGTCCCGTATAACTTTTCTGAGTCTAAGGTTTGTGTCATCTGATATTCATACAGCCATATAAGCTTTTCAAGGGAGTTTTTTTACTTTAATTATTGTCCTCCAAACTTTGAGTCTATGTTTGTTCTGACTATTTAGATGAGTTTCTTGTAGGCAGTAGAATGTTGGATTCAGCTTTTTGATCCATTTTGCCTATCTGTACCTCTTAACTGGTGCAGTTAGTCCATTGAATTTGAGAAATAATTGTCATGGGATCTAGTGTTATCTTTGTGTAGAAGTTTGGTTTGTTTGTCTTATCTTAAAGTAGAAATTTTAGTTTTTCTTTTAAGGCTTGTTTTGAGTCTATAAAGTTTGTGACCTGTTGTTTGTCTTTGAAGCTATGTATGCTTTCTTCAAATCTGAATGTGAGTCTGCCTGGGTAAAATATTCTAGGTGAAGTATTCATTTCATTGTATTTTGTCAATATGTCCCATAACTACCATTGGGCTTTCAGAGTCTCTTGTGACATATCTGCTATAAATCTTAAGGATGCTCCATTGACTATAATTTCCCTTTTTGATCTTGCTGTTTTTACTATTCCATCTCTATCTGTGGGATTTGTAATTGTGACTAAGATGTGTCTTGAAGTGCTTTTCTTCTAATCTCTTTTAGCTGGTACTTTTCAGGCATGCAGGATTTGTTTGCATGCACTATTTGGCTCCAAGAGTTTTTCTGTAATGATGTCTTTTACTGTTGATTCTTCATGGGTATTTTCTTCCTGGGTCGCTGGGACTCCAATAAGTCTTATGTTGTTTCTGTTGAGTTTATTGAAGACATTTATTTCGTCTGTTCACATTCTTTGAGGATTTTTTCCATTTTTCTGACCACTTGCGTTAAGGCTCTTTTCCAATCACTTCTGCTGTATAAAGTTGTTGTGTATCTCATCTTCCATATCACTCTTTCAATCCTCAGCTACTGTTACTTTGTTGGAGAGGCTTTTCAGTGAGGTTTTCGTTTTGTCTTCTAAGTTTTTCAGTCCTGCTACTTCAGTTTTGAGTTTTTTTCACTTCTATTTTTTTTAATTTTTATTTTGATCATAGTGGCTTACATATTGTTGACAATGATATTTTAGGTACATATTTACATAAAATCAGGGGGGATTCCCATCACCAAATTGTCCTCCCTACACCTCCGTTTTTGTCCTACCACCCATATCCTCTTCCCTCACCCCCAGGGTAGCTAGAATATGTGGTCTCCTCTGTATCTAGCCTACTGCATAGTAGTCTTGCACCTGTTTGGTCCTGGTGCCTCCCTTGTTTCCCCCTCTAATTGGGGGGGCAGGACTAGCTAGTTCAAGTTACGTGGTTTTGTTTGAAGGAGAGAAAAGTAATAAACTGGGGTAAAAGTCTAATACGCTGAAAATAAGCGGAATTCTTCTAGAGGCTCTCAACATCGGTTTGAGAAACAAAGGAGGGAAAAAAGGTGAAACATTCCACCAATACAAAAAGAAGTGTCAAATATCCAGTGAGGACTCCAACAATAGACACAAGCACCAAAAAAACAAACAAACAAACAAAAAAAACACAAAAAACAAAAAAACCCCACAAAAACAAAAACAAAAAAAAACACAAAACAAAACAAAACAAGCAAACAAACAAACAAACAAAAAAACGCCATGGTCTTGATATAAGAAACATGGCATAGCATATAAAGAAAGAACAGAAAGGAAGAGAAAGAATAAGTATAACTGGGGACAACTTCAATTATCACACCCAAACAGAGAGATTGACCAAAAATAGATAGGTAAATAAAAATAATAATAATAAATGAAAATAAAATAATATATAAAAAATAATGTTTTGTGCTTTTTGTTTTTTTCCCTCCTGCCCAGGCACAGTACATATTGGGGTCATTCGAAAAGGAATTCACTTGGCCTAAGAGATATGGGGTTTCTCCGCCCTTGGAGTGTATTGTCATGAGATCAACTATAGACTCTGTTCAGGATCATTTACTCTCCCGGTGGTGCTTTTGTGGTGTTTGTAAGACCTCTGCTCTGTCCTGGGTGATACTATCAGGCCTCTGTGTCTAGGGATCTCAGTATCTGCACAGATCCTGCGGTGGGATTTATGATGAAGTCAGTCTTTGTGGTTCTAGAAGTTCTGTTCCATCAGTGTCATTTTAATTCATCTTCTGTGGTTGGTGATCTTGGTCTTTGCACTGAACCTAGGATGGCACCTAGGATAGTGTCTTTCTTTGTGCTTCCAGAAGCCCCATTCCGTTACAATGGTCTCTGCCAGACCTTTGGAACTGGGGATCATGTTTATTGTGCAGGTCGTAGTTCAAACCCTAGGTTAGGGCTTTTTTATTGGTCCCAGGCTGTATATAGTCTGGTCATGGTTCTAGCAGCAGTCATCTGTAACTCGCAATCTTGGCTTTTGGGCCTACCAAAGGGTGACAAGTCTTCTGGTTTTGTCTTGTCGTTAACTGGAAAGGTAGGATAACCTGCACTTAGGTCAAGTTGTTCCCATTTTCTTCGTTGTCAGGATGTCATATTAGAGCTGGCATTTGTTGGTGACCTCGCAGTATTGCGGCTGTCCCGGATGGGATTTGTTTCCTGTAGCAGTTGTGAAGAACTGTGCCGGTCCTGTGTCTGGGATCCAGGGTTCAAGGCTGGATGGATGGTATCTAAACACCTGAGGTCTAAGTTAATTCCACATGACATATTTTCAAGGTAGGAGATATCCCTCTATTGTAAACAACTATGAGTTCCTATCTCTAGTAGATAAGAGCTCTTTTTTTTTTTATATATGTAAGAATTCCCCTTTTTTTAGTGTGCCTTTGCAGGGAGAAATGGTGCTACATTATATTGTCGGTACATTTGGGGGTGGTCAAAAGGGGAAAACAGAAACAGGTTACATACCCCCCAAAAAAAGATGAAAAAATTATAAATAGAAAAAAAAATAGGTAATAAAAATGTATGTGCTTACATATGTATATGTAGGCCAGATTTTTTTTTTAATTTTTTTTTAATTTTTTTTTTTAAATTTTTAAAAAAAAAATTTTTTTAAAGGTAGCAAAGTATTTAAAGGACCAAAGTGATGCATAAGACTATCTTACATTTGGGGAAAAGCAGGTAAAGAGGTGGTGTGATACAGTTCTTATGCTTATGTTGGAAATACAGGTTTTCCCATTGTCTTTTGGGTTTTTCTTGTGGTGTGTGGGTTCCCAGGCGTCTTTCCATCCCATCCCCAGATCTTCTTCAGATTGGCAAAAGATTTGCGGCAGGGAGGTCCTGGAAGGGTTCTTGCATTGAGGATACTTTTAGACCTAAGTCCTGTTTCAGGTAATCATTTCTATTTTTATATCTTCTTGATTCTTATTTCTGGTTCATTCAGCTCGATCCAAGCTTTTTTTGAGTTCTAAGAACACCCTCCACATTTCTTCTCTAAACTCCTTATCTGAGAAGCTAAATAAGTGTTTGGTACTTTTTGGGTCATCAGAGCTGCCATCTTAATTCTCTCTGCATAGTGTTGGCCTGCATTGTTTCCCCATTGTCATGTTTGTAGTGTAATTTTTGTTGTGTTGTTCTGGGTATCATTGACTATGAGATGTGTGTGGCCTTGGAACAAAGCAGAGCTCTGGTAGCTGCAGATTTTGGAAGGCAGCTGAGTTGAAAATTTTGTGGCAGGGATCAGGCTCCTCACTTCGTGAGGGATATTTCTGAATTTCTAGTCATTTACTAGGTTTTAAGCTCAATCATCTTTACTCTGAGGAGGATAAAAGATAGGAGGGCTTATAATTTGGCCAGAGGGTAATGGCAGGGGGTAGATCTTAAACCCGACTGAAGTTAAACTGTGTGAAAAAATGCATGCACCAAAGGCACTTGCTTACTCCCTGTAGTACCCTTGCCCTAGAAGCCTATACCCAGCAACTGGGGAACCCTATCCAGAGTGGTCAGAGAGATTTTTGGAGTTGTCCCATCTCATCAACACATTTCAGAGTGTAATATTTGTCCTTGTCCCCACAGTCCAATTACCTAAATCATTTAGACCTACACTGTTTTAGGGCTGAGTTTGTTCTATTTGGTGATGGTAGTTGTAGGCATAAACACAAAAAGTACAACACACACATAGAAGAGGTTGGGAGGGAACTTCTGGGGGGCGGGAATGTGGGTCCCTGGAGAGGAGCACATAGGTTGCTAGTAGAGGTGTCCTCTGAGCTAAATCTCAGAAAAACAATGTGAGTAGCATTCCAGACTTTTATAGGCTGTTTCTTCTGGTTATGGTTTGGTTGCTTGCCTGGAGAAGTCTTATTTACTTTGTCAATCAACAGGCTGTACCAACGAGATTTATTCTGCAAACAAGAAAACTTAGATTTCTCTCATTTGTTGAGCCTTTAGGTCATCTATTACATCTCTCTCAAATGCCTTCCTGCTGAACTACTTCTTGTCATCTGCTTGTCTTCTTTCCTCAAACACTCTTGGTGAGGACATCTTTGAGCCCTCCCTAACTTCTGGTAGATAAGTTTAGAAGGAATGAGTGAATATGTGACAAATGGGACTTTGTCATTTCATGACATCATGTAACCTACCACACACATTCTCAGCGTCATCTTTACTATTTAAACTTCCCTGAAATGATCCTTCTGTGATCTCAGAAAATGAAAATGGTTGGTGCTCTGGCTCTTTTCCTTCAGCTCTAAAACCACAGGGCCCACGAGAGCTGAAGCAGCTGTGAAATGACTTGTTAGATCAGCAACTGGAAGGGACAGAAACATCTGTTGGCACCCCCGTGTCACTAATCATTGTCATGGTTTCCATCCTGGCTGCTGACACCTGCAGCTGAGCCCAGAGATCTGAGATCTGAGGCTGGCGATTAGTAAAATGCCACTTCAAGTGCTGCCTGTCAGGGTGGCCAATGTCGTGGCCTGACCCCCAGGGCAGGTATACAGACAAGCAGGTGATGGTAGCAGAGACTAGATCCAGCACAAGGTTGGGACACCTTGCACTCTAAATTTCAAGTGATGCATGAGACTATGGCCTGACACTGTATGTCCTTGTTGACAGCTCTAACTTTGACAATGTGTAAAGTGACAAGGCTTAAAAGATGCCACTGGAAATCTAGATATAATTGATTTGTAGACACCCTGAGGAAAAAAAGTAAGAGGCAAAGTATAAGATTCTGTCAGTTAACAGCACATTTCAGTGAAACAAATTTTGACAAGGGAATAATAGCCTCCATATATAAAAAGTACTTACCAATGATGAAGAAAATATTAATACTACAATGAGAAATTGAATCATGAAATAATTCATAGAAGAAAATTCGAAATAAACAGTGGATACAGAAACATACCTAGTTTAGTTTGGAATAAACATGCATGTAGATGTTCTCCTCCAAATGTAAAGTAGTCTCTTGCACCACTTTGGTCCTTTAAAAATTTCGCTAACTCATTTTATCTCTCTCCCTTTTTTTTTTTTTAAATGTTTGCCCTACATATATATTTGTGGGCACATACACTTTTATTTCTTTTTATTTTTTATTTTTTTTTTAAATCGTTTTTGGGTATGCGACCTATTTTTGTTACCCACTCTGTCCAATCCAAATACACGGACAGTATAATGGAGCACCACTTCCCTCTGCAAAGGCACACTAAATAAAGGGGAAATCTTACATATAAAAAAAAAAGAGAGCTTATCTACTAAAGATAGGAACTCATAGTTGTTTACAATACAGGGTTATCTCCTACCTTGAAAATATGTCATGTGGAATCAACTTAGACCTCAGGTGATTAGACACCACTCAACCAACCTTGAACCCTGGATCCCAGACATAGAAACGGCACAGCTCTTCACAACAGCTGCAAGAAACAAACTCCATCTGGGACAGCATTAGTACTGCAGGGTCAACAACAAGGGCCAGCCTAAACACGATATCCCGACAATGAGGAAAATGTGAACAACTTGACCTCAGAGCAGTTTAGCCTACCTCACCAGCCAACGACAAGACAAAACCAGAAGACGTGGCACCCTTTGGTAGGTCCAAAAGCCAAGATTGCGTTTTACAGATGACTGGATACGAGAACCACGACCAGACTGTATACATCTTGGGACCAATAAAAAAGCCCTAGTCTAGGGTTTGAACTAAGACCTGCACAATAAGCATGATCCTCAGTCCCAAAGGTCCGACAGAGACAATTGTAACGGAAAGGGGCTTCTGGAAGCACAAAGAAAGACGCTATCCTAGATGCCATCCTAGGTTCAGGGCAAAGACTAAGATCACCAACCACAGAAGACGGATTAAAATGGCACTGAGGTAACAGAACCTCTAGATTCACAAAGACTGACTTCACCATAAGTCCCATCTCAGGATCTGTACGGATACTGAGACCTCTAAACACAGAGCTCTGATTGCATCACCCTGGACAGAGCAGAAGTCTTCCACACACCAAAAAAAAAAATAAATAAATAAAAAAACCCACCACCAGGAGAGTAATGATCCTGAGCAAAGACTAGAGTTGATCCCATGACAGTATACTCCAAGGACGGAGAAACCCCATATCGCATAGGGCAAGTGAATTCCTTTTCGAATGACCCCAATATTTACTGTGCCAGGGCAGAAGGGAAAAAAAAAAGAAAAAAAAACACAAAACCTTGGACATTTATATATATATGTATATGTATATGTATATGTATATATATTACCTTCATTTATTATTGTTATTATTATTTTTATTTACCTAGCTATTTTGGTCGATTTCTCTGTTTGGTTGTGATTATTGAAATCGTTGTCCCCAGATATCCTTATTTATTTATTTATTTACTTTTCTTCTTTTCTCTCTTCCTTTTCTTTCGAGAGGGGCTACGCCAGGTTTCTTATTTCAAGACCACGGCGTGTTTTTTTTTGTTTGTTTGTTTTTTGTTGTTTTTGGTTTTTGTTTGTTTTGTTTTATTTTGTTTATCTGTCTTTAGTGGTGCTTATCGATATAGCTGGAGTCCTCACTGGATATTTGACACTTTTTTTGGTACTGGTGGAGTGTTTCACATTCTTTCTCTCACTCATTTCCCAAATCGATGATGAGAACCTCTAGAAGGATTCTGCCCATCTCCGGGGTATTAGACTTTTACCCCCAGTTTATATATTTTCACCTTTTCAGGCAAAACCACGCAACTTGAACTAGCTAGCCCTGCCCCCACTTAGAGGGGGAAATCAGGGAGGCATCAAGACCAAACTGATGCAAGACTACTAAGTAGTAGGTTAGATACAGAGGGGACCACATATTCTAGACGCCCTGGGGGAGAGGGAAGAGGAAAAGGGAGGTAGGACAAAAACGGAGGTGTAGGGAGGACAACTTAGGGATGGGAATCCCCCCTGATTTTATGTAAATATATACCTAAAATATTATTGTCAACAATATGTAAGCCACTATGATCAAAATAAAAATTAATTTAAAAAAAAAAAAAAAAAAAAAAAAAAAAAACATGCATGTAGAAATGAGAGAAAAAAATCTTAATTTTATTTGTCAAACTAGCAACATGATAGTTTGGTGGGAGTGGAATAAGTTGTTTACGTATACTTTTGGGAACACAAAATAGTATTATCTTTCTGAAAAACAATTTTGCAGTATGTGTCAGAGACTTAACATTTTTTTCTTAATGCTCAACCCATAATTTTTCTTTCTAGTAATGTCTGCCAAGGAAATAGAAACAAGGATAAGTATTATATGTACAAAGATGTTTATCAAAAAGTTCTTTGGAAGCAGCTCAAATGTCAAACCATAATGGAATGATTAAGTAAGCTAATATAATAATTCAGTGAAATATAATACAATCATTAAAACAATGCTTTTGATTAATTTTAAATGACATGGGAAAATAATGATATTTCAAGTGAAAGAAGCTGGGCAGAAAACTATATGCACATTGAAAATTCAATTGTGTAAACATTGGGCCCCAATAAATACTACTATAGTTTATATACTATGTTTTTTGTATCCCACCCCTGAAGGAGATCACCTTGCATCAGTCCATTTCCTTCTAACTGCTCTCAACATATGATATTGAAATGTTTTATCCATAAAACCTACCGTTATCAATATATTAAATAATAGTATTTACAATAAAAACAAAACAATAAAATAAGCAAAAAAAATTTAGAGTGGTCAAGACCAAAAGCAATAGCACAACAGTAGGGTATTTGCCTAGCACATGCCAACCAGGATGGACCTGCGTTCGTTCAACTTCCGGCATCCCATTTGGTCCCCTAAGCCTGCCAGGAGCGATTTCTGCATGCAGAGCTAGGAATAACCCTTGAACACTGCTGGGTGTGACCCAAAAATGAAAAAAAATTTTTTTAGAAAAATCCTGATTCCTGGGGCCGGAGAGATAGCATGGAGGTAAAGTGTTTGCCTTTCATGCAGGAGGTCATGGGTTCGAATCCCGGCATCCCATATGGTCCCCCGTGCCTGCCAGGAGCAATTTCTGAGCCTGGAGCCAGGAATAACCCCTGAGCACTGCCTGGTGTGACCCAAAAACCAAAAAAAAAAAAAAAATCATGGTCTGTTTCTGAAATAAATGGAATGATCGTTTAAAAAAAAAAAGAAAACAAATACAGTGTATTTGTTTCTGAGTCATAACATTATAAATAATACTTTTACATAGTTTCAAAAATTCTAAATTTATTTATTTATTCATTGATTTACTCAATCTAACAATTTATTAAGTATATTTTATAATCTCTGATACTGAGATATAGTACCAAGCAGTGAAAACACCCAACCTTCTTTTTGTCTATGGCTGCAGCACTAGGCTTTCCCAAAATGCTCAGTGATCATCCATGCCTAAAGTCCAGAACTTAATTCATGCTATGCTTCATGTCAAAATAAAATAAAGGGTGTGATGAACATAAGAATGCAGAGGGTGGGGTCGAAGTGATAGCACAGTGGTAGGGTATTTGCCTTGCACATGGATGACCCAGATGGACCTGGGTTCGTTACCCAGCATCCCATATGCTCGCCCCAAGCCAGGAGTAATTTCTGAGTGCATAGCCAGGAGTAACCCCTGAGCCTCACTGGGTGTGGCCACAAAACAAACAAACAAAAGAATGCAGAGGGCATTTTTGTTTGTGTTTCTTGGTTATATCTCTAAGAGTGGTACTGCTTAATTATAAAGAAACTGTTGTATAACTACACAATGAAATACAATGCAGCTATTAGGAAAAATGAAGTCATGAAATTTGCTTATACAAGAATGTGCATGGAGATTATTATGCTGAGAGGAATGAGTTAGAGGGAGAGGGATGAACATAGAATAATTTTACTCATCTTTGGGATATAAGGAAACAAAAGACAGTGTGGAGATATTATCGAGAGACAATAGAGATCAAGATTAGAAGGACCAGTCCATGATAGGAAGCTAGCCAAAAAGAGTGAGGAGTGCAGTTAGAGTAGAAAAGGGTCTACTATGAAAGGGACATATATGGCACCCCTTCATTAGCAGTATTGCAAACCACGGCATTAGAAAAGGAGGAGAAAAGAAGAGAGAGGGAGAGAGAGAGAGAGTGAGAGAGAGAGAGAGAGAGAGAGAGAGAGAGAGAGAGAGAGAGAGAGAGAGAGAGAGAGAGAGAGAGAGAGAGAGAGAGAGAGAGAGAGAGAGAGAGAGAGAGAGAGAGAGAGAGAGAGAGAGAGAGAGAGAGAATGCCTCCCCTAGAAGCAGGCAGGGCAGGGTGGGTGATAGGGAAGAGGACATCAGGGATCAGGGAGGATGAGCGGTAAACTGTTCACATTGGTGGTAGGAAATGCAAAAACTGGAGAAGGTTTTTATAAATTTTATGACTGTAACTCAATCATAAACAACTTCATCTGTGGAAAAAAATAGTACGAACAATCTTGTAATCATGGTGTTTAAATAAAAAAATAAAGAAAAAAGGTGCGTGCTTATTTATTGTGTGTTCGGAAAAATTAAACAGTAAGTTAATGGAAAAGGGCTTCTCTCAGGATTTGGCAGACTTTAGGAGTATCTAAACCACTGGGGAAGGTACTTTCCTACCTTCTATCCAAACCAATTTCCATCCAAATTCCCATTTTTCCCCCTTCTTTTTGCTGTTGTTATTGTAATGACTGTGGTCTCTCACACATACTTGCTAACAGTGCTTGCCACTTGACTGTGGTGCTTGCTGGGCCTCATTTAATTTAGCTACAGTGCTTGCATAAATGTTCACCAGCATTGGCAATAGTTATGATGTCCAACTCATTCTGATTGTGGTGCTTTCTGTGAATTACTGCAGTGCTCAAAGTACTTACTGGAGTTGCACTCCTGACTATGGTGATCACACACATTTTTCAAATGGTGCTAACTTAGCAGTTACACATATTTTAGTTTAGGTGGTACTTGCACACCACTGGCTGCTGCACCACATCGATTTTTACACTCTGTTGAAGTGCTGGAGAATCCCCAGTAGGACCACTGGAACCAAAATTAGTGCAAGTGGGTCATATAGAGAACAAATTTTTGGTCTCACACTTGCCAGGTGAGCACTTTGCCACTGGTTTATCCTTCCCAATCTACAGAAAACAAATTAGCTAGTTTTTTTAATCTTCTAAAGACTATTTAATGCTATTTTTGTCCACATATATAGAGAGATATAAAAATAAACAAAACAACCTTGTATAATAGATAAGTTATACTTCTTGGTTAAATAAGAAGCAGAGGAATCAGGAAGTGGAAGTAGAGGATTCACTCTGGCTATGATCGGTAATACCAGTTTAGAAAGGTAGGTCAGGGGTGATCTGAATGCCAGGGTCCTGAGCCCTTAATGGCTAATACCAGAATCCTGAATAAAATTCTATACCACAAGAAACACCTCCTGGGACTGGAAAGATAGTATAGCAAGCAGGTAGGGAGCTTGCCTTGCACAGGGCCAACCAGGATTTGATTCCCTGGCATCCTATATATTTTTCGAAGCACTGCCAGGAATGTTTCCTGAGTACTGAGCCAGGAGTAAGTCCTGAGCACTGCTGGGTGTGGCTCAAAAACAAACAATAAAGAAACATCACTACAATAAAAAATATATGGCTGAAAATTCAGGACCCAATCTAGTAAATAGTAAATCTCCCATGGTCTTTTTTTCTTCTGCTACCTGAATAATACTTATTGTGGGAAACTCTTCTTAGATCTTGAAGCTACATGAGCAGATCCCTGACCTTTATTTACAACTTTAATTGACCAACTTTTGAGAGAGTCTGTTTCTCTTCCAGATAGCAAGATCCTTTGAACAGAATAGTGGGTGGGGCTGCTCTTCTTCACTTCTCCTCCCCCCCACTTCTGCTGCCGCCACTTATCCAGGACATGGTGGAAGAAGGCTAAGGCCTTTTTTGCTTGCTTGATGGCATATCTGGTGACTCTGGCTGTATCAGGCAGATGTTTCCAGCTGCTTCTTGGCTTGGTGGGCACGTGGAGTCCCTGTGAAATTCCCTGGCTAGGCCCCTTTATGAATTCCTCCACAGAGGATAGGGATTTTTTTAGTTGGCCAATCCTGAATCGCCTCTCTGCCCCACCTCCACCCTACCACTCTGCAGTCTTTTATTATGAATAGATTCCACTTATCATGACAATTTCTCCTAGGGGAAGGACCCACTTCCACATGACCCCAAATTTTTCAGGAAACATAAGATCTAGCCTGCAAAATTTTCACTTTACTAAAGTAGGGCGGATTGCACCTGCCACTGACAAGGGAAAAAGACCACCAGTATCGTTTCAGTGTGTGTGTGTGTGTGTGTGAATGCAAGCATGGTCTGAATCTCTGATTTATAGATTGCATATAATGCAAAACAAACTCTCAGAGAGAAAGAGAGACAGAATGTTTCAGGTAAGATCCTATGACTAGTTAATTTTAAGGTCACAGCTCAAACATAGAATTCTCCTGGTTCTTACCAGAGCTCTGTCTTTGAACAGCTTTGCTTATGAGAAAAGGAAGCTATATTGGACCATCACACAGTAAAAATTTATTTTATGACTAAGATCCTATCAGAACTTTGACTCTAGAATGACTAATAGCTCCCTATCCCAAATATTAGAGGGAATGCCAAATTGTCTATTCTGATGAATCTGCTCAGTCTACTTGGGCTGATGAGTGGCTCCCATGTAGACTCAGTACTGGCTCCTCTTGACATCTTCATGCCCAGCCCAGGGATTAGCACCTTATGTAAATATTTCTCAACAATAGTAGTTGGTGGTTCAAAAACTCTGGTGGATGTTATAATTCTTATATTTTATAAAAAACAAACAAAGACAAGAACCCAAATGAAAAATATTACAAAATTACCATGGTAAACAGTGTAGGAGGATAAAGGAGAGATAGACTAGGCACTTTGGTGTTGGTGAGGTGTAATAACTGCACATCAAAACCATAAACAATAAACATTAACATAAATTCTAAGCACTAAATATTAACTACTTATACTTGACTCATCTAGACAATAAAATTTTAAAAAAGTAAACTCATGTATATGAACAGCAGCATCATTCACTTGAAAACTAGAAACAACTCAATGCCCACAACTAAAAAGGGGATAGACAACATGTGACTCATTCATGCAGCGGAGTATTACTCAGTCCTAAGAAGGCATGATGTACAGTTAGGTGTTGCTTATGGACATAGCAGTTAACAGTTGTCCACCTATATGATGATGGTCCCTCTACTTAGCCTCATAGTCCAGGTGTTGTACAGAAATGATTCTAAAACCACCAGTTTGTGAATGGTGTCCATCTGCAGAAATTTCATGTTGATCCATGAGAGAGTTTGCTGCTTACCTTATACTGGGTTTCAACTGCTGGTTTATGGTAGAGAGAGACTTTCCACTCATGCAGCCTGTGCCATCTTGGCTTGCCTAATTATACTCTCTGAGGTTCACACAATGATGACATCACCTATCAAAACATTTTCTAAGATGATTGTGTCATTCAATTGACATAAGGAAGATTTTATGTTTTGTGTATGATATCTTGAACTTAAGGTACATAAAATAAACAACCCAAACCTCAAATGAGCAGACCCTTGAAAATCCTACCTAGCTTTTTTTTTTTGCTGAGGGGCCTCAGAATGCAATCAGAAGAATTAATCAATGCATTCACTTTTAAAATAGAATTATATTGTGTGCTTGTGGTTCCAGAAATCCATCCTCTTTCAGTCTTTGTATTAGGACTGAGGCCTATTAGCTTCATATTGGAGGGTTAATCTTCTGCTGAAGATGTGAGAATAAGTAATTTACTTTCAGTCAATCAAATGTGTTAAGGGGGAACTCTCAAGGTAGCAAAGGGAGGAGGGATTGTTTTGTTTTTCTAATGTTATCGAAGGCCCCACAGAGCAACCAGCAGCCCTTCCAGAGCAGGGTGAGGCCTCTCAGCAGGCTGCCCTGTGTGCTGGAATCCTCTGCAAATCATCCAGACAGCCAGGACCATGAAATCCAGCCAGATCCCCAAAAGGTGACCCCCACAGCCTTCGCGCCCTTAGAAGCCCTCTGGGTAGGCTGGCTTCCATTTCTGGTCCCAGCGTAGCCACTGAGGAATGCCAAACATCTTCAGGCCTGGCGGCCACAAGGCCACCAGGTGTTCTGAGGCCAGAGGGAAGGTTCTGGACTGGGGAGGTGATTGGGCTCCTTCTCTTTTCCTCTTGTAGAAGCCCTCCCCAAAACTCCCACATCTACCACTCTCCTGTTTATGCTCCACTCCTCACTGAAGAACACAGACAAAGTCCTGGCTCTTTCTATGGGCTGAGGGGAGACTGCTTAGGGCCATCTTCTTGGGGGTATCATTTCTTAGTGAAATAGTTGGGCTAATTGGAGACAGGTGTCCCCAGGTGCTAACATGCAGACTCCCACTGGAGAAGTGGGTGCAAAGTAAAACCACATGGACTACTTACAAATAAGTGAGGTGTGAGCTTCTGGTTCTATACCTGTTCCTTCCTCCTCCTTCTCCTGCCTTTCTTCCTGAAGTCTGATGAGGGGAAGAGCCCCCCACTCACACGTTGGTTAGGATGGTTGTGATTTGCACACAGCACACTGCTAGATGGAGACGAGGCAAGGGCTTCTCAGAGCCCATTTCTAGTATAAGACTGACAATGAGTGTGAAGAAAGGGAATTCTTTGTGGAGATGAGGACAGTAAAAGGAAGTGGTCCTTTTGCAGAGCCTTTGCATACATATTTTAGAAATCCCATTAGCCATTTAGTTGGAACTCTGGTGGGGGAAATGCATCTTAACATTTTCAACCATGATGAGTTCTACTTGGCATTGTTAAACAACCTAGGCTTTAGTGTGACTGAACTGCCATGGCAACCAGGCTGAGTAGAAATTCTGGAGTCAGGACTCATTTTGACAATGGGTTAAATTTTTGTGGGTTAAAAACCAGTATGGAGTTTCATACTGTACTGAGATTGAAAATTTCCCCAGTCTATCTTTGTTCCACACGTGGGTTCCTTACTTGTTCCCTGGGCAAATGCCACTTCTGTACTTGTGGCAAAGAAATACTTGGTGTGGCTGCAGCCAGTGTGACTTTTAAAGAAGGGAGCTTTCCAGAGCACTAGGGCTAGCTCTGCCCCTGCAGCCATCACTCTTTTTCTTTTGCTGGTTTCCCAGCTCATTTGATTGCCATTTTCTTCACCAAGGCAATGAACTTCTTTGATTTTTATGCCAAATCCAGGTTCAAAACAAAAAGGTCCCTTATATGGAATACTAATTGGTTTACAGATGAAGTCTGCCTAAGATTATGGGAAAAGAAAAAGCGGAAAAGAGATTTGTTTAAAAGTTGGATTTAGGTCAAGGAGACCACTTACTCAAAGCCAGAGGTAAGAGGAATCTCATGAGGATAGGGAATAGGAAAGAATTTAGCTAGACTAAGGCAGGGTGGGCTCTGCAGGCCTGTTGAGGAAATTCTGTACATTTTCTTCCTCCTGTGGAAAGGGATCCTGACTATCTCCCTGGAAAGGTTGTGAGGAGGATGGAAAAGACAGCACTGAAGGGTTGGCTTGTAGGAAAGTCAGCTCAAGATACAGCTTCCTCACATTTCCACCTCCCACTTGAGTCCTTAATCTTCCCCTTTATTCCACAATTTTTCCTATTACCTTTTCTCTTTTTCCTATTTTTCTATTTCCTCTGCACATCTAATCACTTTCTACACCCTCAAGATGTTGAGATAATTATCTTCCAGTTATCTTTTTTTTGTGTGGTCCTCTTAAGTTATCAGGTACAACCCCAGCCCACCCTTGTGACACTGCATAACAGTAGTTTCTTTTCTTAGGGCCACATTCCTAATCTTTTGTTGCTTACTAGCCTTTCCTCTCTATCATAAACAAAGCTGAGTTTGATAACTTCTAACGTGACTGAAGGAATTAGAACTGGATATGATGGGAAAGAATGTTTTCATTTTTGAGGAGGAAAGACACTTAATTCTTTAAGTATCTTTAAGTAACAGATTATATAATGGTAGTCAAATAGTCAGCTGGGACCTTGTACCTTCTTTCTTCATCTGTCTGCACATGTTGGTGATCACATTAGAAAACTTTGAGCCAGATATCAACTTTCTTCATATAACAGTTGGATCCTGGTCTTCATGAAATGATTCAGACAGACCTTGGTTTTACTCCTGCTTGTCATTAATTAATTGAAAGATACTGAGCAGTGCTGTGCCTCCAGATGGGCATCCTTCACTTTCCTAGCAGTGCTCAGACCTGGTCAGTTCATAAAACTATATGATCATCTTAGGCATTTTAGATCTACTTGGTTTAAGTTAGTTTAGCATTATTTTTTTTGTTGTTTGTTTTAGTTTTTGCACCACACCCAGTGGCACTCTGGGGTTACTCTTGACTCTACACTCACAAATCACTCCTGGCAGGTTTGGGGACCATATAGGGATCAAATCTCTTCTTGCATACAGCACTACCTGCTGTGTTCCAGCCCCTGTCTTATTTTTCTTAATAATTGATTCAAGTATCTGTATGTGTCTAGTACTAGATTATTGTTATATTTTAAAATCAGAAGAGTGTTTATATAAAGTTAAAACAAGTTTTTTTTTTTTTTTTGTGGTTTTTTGGTTCACAACCGGCAGTGCTCAGGGATTATTCCTGGCTCCAGGCTCAGAAATTGCTCCTGGCAGGCACGGGGGACCATATGGGATGCCGGGATTCGAACTGATGACCTCCTGCATGAAAGGCAAACGCCTTACCTCCATGCTATCTCTCTGGCCCCTAAAACAAGTTTTTTTTAAAACAACACAACAACATGGTCTTTCCAAGAAAGAGAAGCTCGCCTCTCCAGGAATGCAGCAATTTAAAACAAAAAGTTGTGTGACTGGTCAACACCAGCTACTTTTGAGAAAAGATCAAGTAATTTTGTACATTGCTTAGTTTGTAAAACATGACAGCGTTTTCATACAAAGTAGTTGCTTTGATGACCCCTAATGGGATGGGTGGGACTAGGATTGGACCCTTTGTTGTACTAAGGAATGTAGCAAGGCCAAGCAGACTTAGCCAGACAGCCTGTCTATGATTGAGTCAAAGTTGATCCAATCCAGTGGTCTTTCTACCCAGTAAATGTAGGACATCCATAAGAGCTAGCTAGATGTCTGTGGGTAGATTTTGCTGCAGGGAGTGAATTCTTGTGATCTGGTGACTGGATGAATGATAATATTAATAGAGAAGAATGATCTCAGTAAGGTTAAATTTTCAAAGAGCAAAGCAAGTTAGAAGTGGATACAAACTGTATTATTACCAGGGGCACGGATTCTAATTTTTCTTTATAAGGACCACAATTACCAGCACTCAGGCTCATTAGTACTGAGGAGTTACTATGGCCATCCTGTAGGGTGTAGTGGAGGGTCATGTGGTATTAGATATCGAAATAATAGTCTCAAACATCAAGGCATGTGTTCTACTACTTGAGCCATGTTTCTTATAAGACATTTTCATTTTCAGTGCATGGCAAGCTTTAAGAAGCTTGAAAGAAGGGCCGAAGAGATAGCATGGAGGTAAGGCGTTTGCCTTGCATGCAGAAGGATGGTGGTTCAAATCCTGGCATTCCATATGGTCCCTGAGCCTTCCAGGAGTGATTTTTGAGTATAGAGCCAGGTGTAACCCCTGAGAGCTGTTGGGTGTGACCCAAAAACCAAAAAAAAAAAAGGCTTGAAAGAAGCTATTTGTCATGCCTCCTTTTTTTTTTTTTTTTTTTTTTTTTACAATATAAAGCTCTAGGTATATTTGATTTAATTTGGAGTCTATTGGAGAATAGATTCCTAAATGACAGGGACATTTATAGTGTAGATTTGATCATCACTGAGCATCATGAGCTAGGTCTCCAACTTAGCCATCTTTGCTTTTACAGCCCCAGTTGTGTGTTTTCTTTTTTTTTTTTAAACTAAATCTTAGAGCAGCTCACATTGACTCTTTGACTTCCACCTAGAAAATATTTTCACAGTTTGTTTTTTTCTGCTTGGAGAGAGTTATTTCTCCAAGAGTAGAAAGAGAAGCATCTGACAGTAGTTACAATACTGAATTATGAATGGAAAGGTTTGAGGATAGTTAATTTAACAAAAATGTCATGTTTTATGTTCTACTATGTGGCTACAGTCAGGTTCTATGCTGATATGTGTGTGTGTGTGTGTGTGTGTGTGTGTGTGTGTGTATGTGTGTGACCTAAATTCAGTTTCCAGTAAACCTATTAAATGTATTATTTAAGTTCTCATTTTAGAATCAAGGAAATAAAACATTGGAAAAATTAAATATCTTTCCCAAGGAAGACATTAAGTTATGGACATAAGCTGTCTTTCAAACCCAATATTTTATACCCACTACCCTCCAAATCACACCAGGCCCCTGATGGATGTTAGGACCTTTGACCATTGCCTTCTTTTCTTATGTTTACACCTGGCCGCACAGGTAGGTGTAAGTCATTGATCAGCAAACAGATATGCAGCAAATCACAATAATGAAATTGTAATGCTGATCCATGGTTACGTACATCTGTAGCCCTTATGTTTGTGTTTAAAATGGCTTGCAGGATTGAAGATGAGCATGAAAGGAAATAATTACAAGTCATCAGACCAAAATCTGCAACAAATTACCTATAAAACTATAACTATCCAAACAGGATGACATTTACTTTATAAGTTCATGACTCCCTTTCTTTAAAGTTTGCTCGAAAGAGAGCAAAGTAATTACAGTTCTTCTCTGATTGATTAAACGTGACAAAGATACTAATATTAAAGTAACTCTTAGTCTATGTTACTTCCTCGTCAGGCTCATAGTAATTTAGAAGGTAGCAGATATAATCATTTAAGAGCTGCTAGCCTGAACTCTGCTAGTCTATAAATAGAAGCTTGCATCGCCTTTGCCTTTACCAAGAATTTAGATTTCCTCTGTATGTTCACTTTTCTATAGTCATGAAAATGATGTATCTTGAGAGCTTCCCATTTTTTTCCCCATCTTGAACATTAGAAAACACATGTTATCGTGATTGGTTTGGCACAAAACCCCACCTGCTAAGCTCTGCTTTAAGGCAATTATGTAGTTAGTGGTCTGTCAGAAGGAGAATTTTTTGCTCTCTGAATAAAATAATGTTAGACATGACTTAGAAAAACACACACACAATTTAGAACATCAATAAAGCTTGCTCCTTGTCAAGTTTTAAGGAGGCTGGTTTAACTGAAAGCAGCAATTATTTGAAAAAATAGGTCATCACCTCATCCATCAGACTTAGACTGTGTTGCAGAAAGATTAAAGTTATTATTACAATGATTAATTAATTTTAAAATCTATAAAGTAAAATAATCTAATATAATATAGTAACAGATTACATTCACTGGGTTTCCTAGGTGGTAGAAATTTCTAACTCTTTTTCAAGTATCAAAATGCCATTCTTTAACAACCTGTGTGAATGATACTATTATGAGCCTTCTTGATCACCTCCCATCTCTTTGGAGAATAAATCACTCCCGGTGGTCCACAGAGCTCACTCCTGGCTCTTGGCTGAGCAGTCTCTCCTGGTGGGGCTTGAGGCAACCTATGTGGTACCAGAGTTTGAATCAGGGTCAGCTGCATGAATGGTAAACAAGTTCACCCTGTACTATCTCTTTGGTCATATGACCCCCCTTTGATAGACAAAGGAAGAGAGATAGCAACAGATTAATTCACAGTGCCAAGGTCAAACAGTTAAGCTCTAGATACTTGCTTATCTTCAGATCATGGAGTAGGAATATTCAACAAAAGTAAATAAATGAATTGCTGTCAGAGAAGATAATGCTTTTCACAGGAAGTAGGAGATCAGCCTCACCAGGGATATCTGCCTCATACCTCAATACCATGGTCTGTGGACCTCTGCTTCCCACTGGTTAGTAACTCCATTGCCCAAAACATGTGAAGCCATCAATTCTTCCAGCAGTCGCCCCAGTCTGTGGTTTGTCCTGGGCACTGGAAATTCTCTTGCTAAACTGTGGTCTACTCAGCTCCATCTTCTCTGCCTTCAGATTAGGCTCTGTGAACTATCTATTCATATTGTCTTCTATGAATAATTAGTATGGTGCACACATACTTCCAAGAAGATATATACAGCTCTGCTTCTTACTAGCCTTTGGATAACTACAAAGTTTGTATCAGAACTTGCGCTTCTGTTGTTCCACATAGGGATTTTCAGGATATTTGTGAAGATCACATGGTATAATCCATGTCAATATATGACACATGTCATTATCCAGTGACTTAGTTGCCATTCCATCTCCTTATTTTCTTCTTTTGTACTAAGTTACTTCTCTCTGGATCTTAGCTTCTCAGTGAAGAAGGGAGGCAGAGCTTGTTCACATCTCTTCTCTATTGATTTGTGATTCAAAATGGTGATTACTGGGCTGGTAAAATTTTCTAAAAAATTAGAATACATGCCTGTGTTTAATCTCTGCATCAACTGGCCACATAAACACTTACTGCTGTATATGTCTTTGGTGGGCCCAAGCACCATCAGGTATGATTCTTGTGGTCCAAAGAAACATTAGACCTAATCATTGAATTATCTAACCTATTCAGCAGGGCAGAGTGCTAACAGAAGTGATCCTGGGCTCCTGGAGTACTCCTTGGGAGGCTCCATGAAAACAAACAAATTGTGATTACTAAATAAGCAAGGGAGCTACAGACCCATTATATTCTTTTATGGATCAAAAATCTTATTGAGTTCAAATTGATGTTTCTTGCAAAGTAGCTTAATAAATAATATAACACATACAGAATATGTGTAAAGATGACTCAGACAAGAATATATGTACAGATGACTCATTTTGCCCATTTTTTTCTCTTATAACCCATTTAGGAAGAAGGGTAGATAGGCATATAGTTTAGTTAAGGGGACTCGTTAAAAAAATTAATAGGGGCCAGAGTGATAAAAAACAGTGGGTAGAACACACTTGCATGTTGCCTTACATGTTGCTAGCTGCTATTTCCCATAAGAACACCCAAAATGTGCCAAAGTGATCCCCAATGGGAGCTAGAATAATAGCACAATGGGTAGGGTATTTTCCAATCTTGTCTGATTGGTTGAGCCAGGTTCAATTCCCAGCATCCTATATGGTTTTTGAGCCCTTCCGAGAATGACTTCTGAGCACAGAGACAGGAGTAACCTTCTAGTACTGCCAGGGATAGCCCCCAAACCCCAAACAACCAACCATCCTAAAAAAGATGATCCCTGAGCACAAAGTCAGGAGTAAGCACTGAGCATCATTCTGTGTGAGCCCCAAACCCAAAGAAATAAGTAAATAAGTACCGGTAATTTAAAAAGTGCTTGCCTTTATATTTAAGGTGGAAATATTCATGGGGATGGGTATGTAGGAATTCTGAGAAGTACAAGGGGACATATTCCAAGAGTGAAACTTGTTTTCAAGCCAGGGCATGATGTGGCCACACATGAGGTCTGCACACTGTGTGACATCCTAAAAATTTATACCAGTTGCATTCCATACTTCTAGCTCACCACTCTTTCAATTTCTTTTTTTTTTTTTCTTTTCTTTTTTTTTAAGCCACACCAGGTGATGTTCAGGGGTTATTCCTGGCTATGTACTCAGAAATTGCTACTGGCTTGGGGGACCATATGGGACGCCGGGGGATCAAACCATGGTCTGTCCTAGGCTATATCACACAAAAGGCAGACGCCATAGGCTTGCACCACCACTCCAGGCCCCATTTTCTAATTTCAGTTTTCCCCGTTGCCTTTCTAGATCGTAACTTCCCTCACATTTTAGTTTCTATCCTTAGCAAGGCACTCATCATGACTACCTGGAAGGAAAGTTTTTTTAGCCAAAGCACAGGACTTCAATAAGGGAAGACTCGGGTATAGAGGTATAGTGACCTTGGCCAAGATCAGAAATTTTGAATGGCAGGGAGACCCCTATTCTCCTTCCCTGCCCTCCATCATCTTCCCTGTGGGATGGCAGGAAGGCTTTACCTTTACCTGTTTACTTTAAAGGCTAGGCTAGTATACTACCTACCAGATGAATGAGGGCTCCTTTCACTCCATATTTTACTAGCACACTGGTTGTTTCTGATTCTTTTTCTGACAATTTTCATGGGTGAAATAGGTTCCTTGTCATTTGGATTTGCATTTTATTTTCCTGATAATTCGCAGAATTTTCTCATGTGTCTGTTGACCATCTGTATGTCTTCTTTGGAGAAGTTTCTGTTTAGCATTTCTACCCATTTTTGTATGGGGTTGCTGGCATTTTGCTGCTGAGTTTTATGGGTTCTTTCTCAGCCATTAGACTTTTTGTCAGATGTATAGTGTACAAATATTTGTTCCCGTTCAATGCTTTCATTTTAAATATAATTATTTTTGCTATGTAAAAACTTTAATTTGATGTTTGTTATATTTACTTATTTGGAGTGGGAAAATGCTGGATAGGATGTAGACTATTCTCACTGTTCTGTCTGTATGAGACTTTAAGGGTGACTTTGACAGGCCTCTGGGCCATTGCCCACAGACCATGTTGTATTTGGAGTCCAAAGCTCCATCTGCCCCCAATCTCTCCCATCAGCCTACCTCTCACAGAAAACACACAATGTCAGGCACCCAGCAAGGAACAAATGACACTTTTGGATTTTAAGATCTTTGGGGGAAGTTTAATTAAGAGACTACTTCACAGAGATAATCAGGGGCTAGGGAAGTCATAAGAGAATGGAACTGTCACCAGAATGTAAGGAGAGACAGAGGGTTAGAGACAGAGAGAAAGAGGAAGAAGAGGAGGAGGAGAAGAAAGAGGAAGAGAAAAGGAAGAAAATGAAGATAAAGGAAGACTTGAAAGAAAGGTGAGGAAGAAGATGAGTAAGGAGAAGAAAAAAGAAAAGGATGAGGAGAGAAAAAAGAGAAAGAAGAGGAAGAAGTGGGTGGAGGAGGAAGAAAGGGAAAGTAGAGGAAAAATGAAGAGGAAGAAAGAAGGGTTACAGAGGAAGGAGGAGGAGAAAGGTAGAATGAGGAATAGTGGATAAGAGCACTAACATGAGCTAAGGAAAGAATGGCCCAAATGTGCTATGTCTTCATGTGGAGCAGCAAGGACACATGTATCTCAGTCTCTTTCTGACCTTGCTTCCCTTCAACCTGTTGGACTTTCAGCATTGCATACCCTGGAAGTACCATTGTGTACTGGAAGCTCTGAGCAGGAGGGCAGAGAGCCATTGGATAGGAGGAATTGGACTGTCAAAGGAGGATACTGAGTAAATGCACAGATATTAAGTGCCTACTATGTAAATACTTTTACATCTGCTATGCTGTAACTACCCTCATCCCCATGTTAAATAGGGAACGAGCCTTCTCTGTGGAGCTGAGCATGAGCAGCATGGCACTTACCACGAGTTCTCTGGCACCCTGCCCGGTGGATGCCCCACATTTGCCCCACAACCACCTCCTCTAAACATTTCCGACACTCATCAACCATAACAAGCTTCCTGCACCAACTTGCTTTCCAAATGGACGATTTCTCATTGCCAAGTGTAATTAACATGATACATAGACTCAGAGCTGAGCTAACAAGCACATATTAATTTTGAAAAGTCAGATTCCTTCACTGGAAGGGAGCTGCTGCTGAACACCTACCACAGGAGTTTAAAAGTGCAGGAAAGGGAGTGGGTAATTATGGTCTGGCATAGCCTGCAGGTGCAGGTCTGCATTTCTGCCCTGGGGAAACGCCCTGACAACGAGCGATTGCCCCTACTTCTGGGAGGGGATATTTGAGGTTGCCCCAGCTCTTTTTCCTGATGCCCAGCTTGTCCCTTCCTCTGGGGATCATCTTGGTTCAGTGTGTCTCTCTAAGTAGTTATCTCTGACTGGAACCTGTACTTGAGCTTTTCTCTGCCTAATTGCTTCTTCTAAATTGCATATTTACACCCTTTTCGATGCCCTAAACCCTCCCAAACAGCAGCGAAAATCTTGGGTCACCGGACAGCCCTGGGCTAAACATGGAAAACCAAACAAAGATGCTCAGACCCTTGTCTGCCTTTCATTCAGGGCCTCCCTGACAGTTGGAATTTCCTTTAGAACTCTGGTTTCATAAGCCAGATGTTTCAGCAGCTTCTCTTTATGCCTGTTTGCAATGGATGGGAGAGTGGCTGACTTCTCTACTTCACATACCTTTTACTGAGCTTTAATATGATGATATCCTCAGCCCAAACCCCCATCATTTTGCTCTTGTGGTATAGGGGTGATTATGGCCCTTTTCATGTCTGGGAAGCCGCCCATTCCATGCCTTCTTTCTGTAGCTCAAAGCCCTCAATTGAGTCAAGATAGAGTTAGGAAATCTGCTGGGCCTACTCTTGAAGTCCCTCTTTTGGATAGAAGTACAGAATTCAACTTCCACTCTAGTTATTTTCTGCTGTGATGGGCAGTCCCATCATTTCTATTCTGTTAAAGTACCAGTTCCCTCATTGACAAAATGATGTGACCATTTTGTCTCACAGGTGTGCTGTGGTGCAGTATGCTAGTTCATGTGGGGAGCTGGGTGTGTGCTTGCTTTAGGGAAGGTTCTGAGGAAATACATATTTCATTCCCCATGCTTTCCCCATTCCACACATTTCCAAGGCTGCCTTCCAGGCACTGCTGGGCCATCATAAAGTTTCAATTTCTTAAGGGAAATGAGGGAACCACCACATAATTCTGCTTAAAAACTTATATTGTGGTTTCTTGTGTTATTTATAGAGCCCTGCCTTTCACTTCCTCATTCCCTCTTCCTATCACTGCCCCTCCCTCCCCACACTTTTCCCTTCATTTCTCCTTTCAGATTCCCCCCAAGAATCTTGGATGCTTGTAACTTTCAATACTTGTGGTTTTGAGATGATCCTTTTTATGTTGATGGGGTCTCTTGGCAGAATTCTGATTACATTTTTCTCACTGGAGAGATTCCCTCCTGCAGCAGGAAGGAAGATTCTAGAAGGTCTCTGCTTTCACATTGCTCCCTTTCCCTCACAAGCCACCCAGACTCTTTTGTAGATTTGGCCTGGTGAGGCCAATTTGATGCCTGTTGATCCTTCCTAGATTTCAAAGCTACATTTCCAGCTGATATATATTTAATTCTCAGACTTGACCCTTCTCCACTGTCTTGTGTTCTCTGCTCCTCTGTTGTATGGACAGTCCCTCTTAGTTCTCTTCTAAATAAAATTATGATTATAAATGGAATTGATGTAAGTGATTAGCTTATCATAATCTCCCAAGGACATTCCTCTGTGTTCCCTTCTATTTTAGTTTAGTTATCATTAAAGCTGGGTTGCAGTTAAAAAATCCCCAAACCTCTATGTATTTAACACTATTTTATGATTGGCAATCTTATCTTAGAGGAGGGTGACATTCCTCAGTGTAGCTCTTGAACAGCAGACAG
Source organism: Suncus etruscus (assembly GCF_024139225.1). NCBI lineage: Eukaryota > Metazoa > Chordata > Mammalia > Eulipotyphla > Soricidae > Suncus > Suncus etruscus. Next base: position 62,699,570 of record NC_064852.1, on the reverse strand, counting down.
AGTACTCAGACTTTCTCAACCCAGGGACCACACCTTTTAGGTTATGGGCACTAATAATCATTCCATTTTCTTGCATAGGATCCAAGAACATAAAGATTCACCGATGACCAATAGTATTGTAACCCCTTAACATAATAGCTATCAGGTGGAGACTTTGATTCCCTAGCCTGGCAGTCACCCAAAGAACTACTGTGTGGTGAAATTTATATACTGGATTCACTTTTTTTTCTAATAGTACTGGCACTTTATTTTATTCTATATGTATTTAAGCACCATGGTTTCAAACTTGCTTAGTTGAGTTTCAGTCATATAAAATACACCCATTCACTTTCTTTTGACTGATCCCTTCTCCTCATCCTCAATTCCATTTAAAGGGCACAATTTTAGGAAAGCAGACTCTCCTGATTTGTTTCTAATTACAGTTTCGACATAGGAAGCATCTTCTGTCTTAACCCAAAGTTGAAGAAGAGATCTGACCAAATCTTTGAATCATGTATTTGAAAAAATGATGAGCCATTGGATTAAAACCTCAGTGGATTGAGTTTTAATTTTGTCTTTGTATTTTGATGAGGAGGGCAAATCCTCATCAGAGGTTTTCAAGAGGCATTATTATTAGCTTAGTGCCTGAGAGTAACAATGGCAGTGCTCTGAGGGCCAAATATATGTGGATCAAATCAGGGCCAACAGAGTGCAAGATAAGGGCCTTAACCCCTATACTATCTCTATGGCTCTGGACTGAATTAATGTTTTCTTAATGATTATTTATTTTATTTTGAGCCACATTCTGTGGTACTCCTGGTCTTGTCCTCAGGGATCATTCCTGAAAGTGCTCCAGGGACCATATAGGGTATTGAGGTTAGCCAACTGGAGTTGTCTATGTGCAATGCAAATAGCTTAATCCCTGTACTATCTCTCTGGTCTAACTCCTATATCTTTAGGAGCCAAAAAATGAGACACAAGCTATCAGAGTAGTGGTATATTTGATGATTATTTATATTTGAGGAGGTAGTTGAAGAGAATTTGAGGAATCTTGCTTATGTTTTTGTTTATCAGTATCAGAACTTTGTCTTGACTGAGATCATTAGGGTTGGCTAATAATGGCTCTCCAGCATCAGCCTAGAGACCACTGCTTCTTGTAGAGAACAATAATTGATTTGCCTTATAATTTTGGGTAATCCACTTCTTATCTGGAATCTCAGTTTCCCCCACTTATTTACTTATCATAAATAGTGAATGGGGTAAGTTATGAGATTTCCAGAGCTACTATAACAAAGTACACCAAAATTGGTTACTCAGAATATTATCAATGGTTGGTCTCACATTTGAGAGGCTAGCAATACAGCAAGGTAGGGGCAGTGCTGGCACTGTATGAAAGGTATGAGGAGAATATGTTACTTTATTCTCTTTCTACTTCTGTTGGCAATCCTCATGTCACTTTATTTATAAGTGCATTAACCTGTTCTCTGTTTTGACATGGGTTCTCTCTGTTCAAGAGAATCTGTCCCAAAGTTTCTTTTCTTTTTATTTTGGAGAACTCAATCATGGAATTGGACTACATCCTTAAAATGACCTAATTTCAACCAAATTTCCTCTGTAAAGACCTTTTCTCCAAAGAAGGTCACATTCAGCAATACAGTATATACTCGAGTATAAGCCGACTCAAGTATAAGCTGACTCCCCCTAATTTTATCCTAAAAACTGGGAAAATTTTGTGATTCAAGTATAAGATGAGGTGAAAAATGCAGCAGCCACTGGTAAATTTAAGAAATAAAAATATAAACTCAAAACAATTACAATAATTGAGGAATCAGGTGTTTAAATGCTTTTTATTTATTTATTGCTAAAGAAAAAACTAAATGAGCAACAATAACTTTAAAACTTTAAACACAGTACAGAAAACGGTGTCTTAACAGGTGATCAAGCTAAATCACAAAATTTAAATTGGATTCCTCCTCCTCTTCCTCCTCCTCATCTGTATGTTCAAACAGCTTCAGCTATAGTTGATGTGAGGGTATCAGCATAGACATTGTCATCATCATTGAGTTAGCAGATATCATCATCACTGTTGTCGGTCTCATACAAAGCACAGAATATTGTGGGTTAAAATGGTTCAGTGGCATCCAGTTCAGTTCAGCTGCCTAACTCTTCAGCTCAGCCCCAACTTGTGGACTGAGCTGAAGCACCACTCCCCTCCAGCAGACTGCAGAAGATGACTTGAGACTATGTGCGTGCTCACCAAATCAAATAACCTGTATTACCCAAGTATAAGCCGAGTTTGGGTTTTTCGGTACAATATTTGCTTATACTTGAGTATAATCAGAAATAGAGCTGAGAACACTGATGTCTTTATTAGGGAATATAGTAAACGTTGAGTAATTAAATGGCTATAATAAAAGAAATTCATTACATTTTCAAATATTTTTTTAAACTTTATTGATTGATTGATTAGTTTTGTGGCCACACCCAGTGGCATTCAGGGGTTACTCCTGGCTTTGCACTCAGAAATTGCCCCTGGTAGGTTGGGGGAAACCACATGGAATGCCAGAAATTGAACCAGGTTCCTCCCGGGTCAGCCGCATGCAAGGCAAATGTCCTACTGCTGTTCTATCTCTCCAGCCTGACATTTTCAAATATTTTTGAGTTCTTCCATCATATAATTTCTCACAGTATATCTATCTGTAAAATCAATCAAATCAAGTTATATTACTAAGTTGAAGAAGATAATTTGGAAATTAAGGTATAGGTATAAAAATCCTGATGGGGGAATTCCTGTGATTAGAGATAGAGCTGTTGAATGTTTTACTTTTCTCTGAGTTACCCTGATGTAACATCAGTTATATCAATTGTTTTTTAAGTGACCAAGTGGTAAAGAATTGTATGTGATGTCAAAGCACTGGCACTCAAAATTGTTATCTAAAAACATAATTGTAGAGTCTGGTGCGGTGGCGCAAGGGGTAAGGCATCTGCCTTGCCCATGCTAGGCTAGGACAGATCATGGTTCAATCCCCTGGCATCCCATATGGTCCCCTGAGCCTGCCAGGAGCTATTTCTGAGCACATAGCCAGGAGTAACCCCTGAACATCACTGGGTGTGGCCCCAAAACCAAATCCCTCCTCAAAAAATAATGTAAAAGCATAAGAATAATTAAAAAGGCTAGATGAGAAATTCAAATCAAAGATGATCCTTATATCATATTATATTTGTAACAATATGTTTTGGTTTATATGATTGCTGAGCTGCCTAATCAATAATAATTTGGTGCTCACACTGTTTTATTTAACCAGCATTTATTTGGTACTAGTGAATATATACAGTTTACAGAGAATAGTAATTTTTTTTTTTGCTTTTGAGTCACACCTGGGGTTACTCCTGGCTCTTTGCTCAGCAATCACTCCTAGCAGGCTCAGGGGACCATATGGGATGCCAGGAATCAACCGCCATTGGTATTGGGTCTGGCAGAGTGTAAGGCAAACGCCCTACCACTGTGCTATCTCTCCGGCCCCAAGAATAATTTTTTTCAATTTTATCAGTGCAAATTTTTCACATCTGAATATATGTCTAGTTATAATTTGGAAGAGGAGGTGAGGATTTGTTTCTCAATTTTTTTAATATTAATTCTTATGTTCAACTCAGAACACATGGTCTTCCCTGTAGCCTGTTTCGTCTGTCCAGTCTGTTCCACCTATGACAGGTAAACAGGTGTCCCTCTAGTCTTTACTTTTTAACTTGAGTCTCTTTCGATGCCTTTGAGATATTACTCATCCCTGTGCCTACATGTGTAATACTCAGAAGTGTACAGGATTTAATGCTTGTAAAGCAAACCATTGTAAAGCAAACCATTCAGACTCCTGTGATACTCTGAAATTTACTTGGCTTCAGAGCATGCAATTCATGGAGAGAGCAAAGCCTGAGAATAAAACATGCACCATAGGACTGCCCCCTCTTTCTCCTATATGTTTAAATATACATATATACATATATATATATATCCACTGATTCGACAGAAAACTGCATTATTAGTAAAATAAAGCCATGCTCACATTGCGCCTGAGTGGAAGAACCAAGTCCAGGACCCAAGGCTCTTGATGTTTAGGCCAGTTCTTCTCAGTAAAAAGTGAATTCATATGGTGCATCTTTCTGGAGGACTCTGACTATGGTGTCAGGAGATAAATTCACAGTTCTATTCACAGTGGCCCATGTATGAAAATATTTACTTTCATCGTGTGCTCTAGTCAGGTTGGGCTTTGTGTGAATTTTGTTGGCTTGGGAGAAAGAAGAAACATGTATGACTAATTAAGGCTTGTAAGGCTGCATTAATAATCTGTACACTTCCTTTGGTGATATAGCATTAAAACAACTTACCCCCCTTTTTAGTGTTTGTTTGGGGGAAAGGTAGAATCATGTGGTAGGTAGGAAAAGTGGGCAAACTATTAGGAGCCTGGTTTCTGGGTTTGGTTCTTCCTTTAGAAGTTATGTGAACTTAGCTCAGTCACAGTTTCTTGGGGAGAGAGAGTTTTGGTGAGGGGAGTACATTTTCTGTTCTTACTAATAAAAAATTTAGCTAGATTATTTTTATGATCACTTTCAACTCTGAAATCTTATGAATAATTGCCATTTTGCCTGAATTTGTATGGAGGAGGCTTCTATTATGTTCTAAAAAATTAACTCAGAAGCCCTTTTCTAATATTTGAATGTGCAAGCTAAACAAATCACATATTATATATGCACATGCTATTTTTATTTTCTTTTAAAAAAGGATTTGAGTCATACTTGTGAGAAAAACAAAGACTAACTTTGAACTTCAACTGTGATGTTCTTGTACTAGTTCATCATAATGGAAGGTTGGTTTGAGAAAGGAGACACACATACTTACAGAGACAAGATGGATGTCCTAACCCCAACTGACACACCATCCAATTCTCTCAACCCCTCTCCCTCCTTCTCTTTACAAGAGAAGGAGGGAGAGTAAGTCCTCTGCATCTGAAGTTAAGATTGTGACAAAGGCCAGCTGCATTCTGACCTCATTGGATTAGGGCTGGTGGTTGAAGACTGAAAGAAATTTTAGTTCAACCGAGAGAACACTTAAAGGCCATTGAAAAATAATTTTGGTCATTGCCAAAACTGGAAAGAACATTTTCCCCTGATCATTATTTAGAATTTTATATACTCACATACTCTCATCTCTCTCTCTCTCTCTCTCTCTCTCTCTCTCTCTCTCTCTCTCTCTCTCTCTCTCTCTCTCACATGTTGACATATACTCCTAAAGAGAAAAACTCATCTCTGAGTATTGGGTCATAAATTATATGAGGTACATTTCATTATAAATTACATATTTTTAGTTCTATATGAATGCTGTCTATTTACCCCAGGGGGGCTGTAATGTACACTGACATCTTACTTTCTTCCAAGAAGCATTCTCTCATATTGTTAAGTATGTGAGGCTGAGATAGGCAAACAAATCTGATGCTGGAAAATGAAGGCAGAGGTTCATATAAATGGGAATACAATCATGCATCTATGCCTGAGCTCCAGGGAGGTCATGTAGAATCTTTAGAAAAACTGAGTAAGTAAACATTGGTAAAAGAAACGTCTAATGGGGGAAGGGGTTTGCATAAACAATACAAATGTATAATTGCTATGGCTCAGAAAAAAATTGGAAGTCAAGTAATTCTAAAACTAAGAAAGACAGAAATGAGTCTTTAAAAACAAGTCAGTCTTCATTATGTCTGAGTTATGATTCTGTTGCTTTACCATTTCTCAACTTCCCTCATCCCCAATTACCAACCCCCAGTCCATTTTTCCTATTTTTTTCCCCCGAAAGTGGAGAAATCTCAAAAAGGTAAAAAGTGGAGCAAATTAGAGACAATGCTGAGAGGCCTCTCCACTTTCAATTAACCAAGCCAACAACAGTGAAGATCTGGGAAAGCTAGGGCCTTTTTTTTTTTTTTTTTTTTTAATGTTTCAGTTTACCTTGCAGAGATCAGAAATGCAAGTTCATAAAATTGAACTCAGATGAAGAGCACTCCCGTCTTTAGAGTGCTACTAAACAATCTGCAAATTATTTAAATTAAACCAACCCGTACTTCAACATCTGCACACAAAATGCTTAAATTCCAAGTGCAACTTTACTGGCATAAGAAAATAATAAGGGGAGTTCAATTTGTGTCAGCATGGCTCAGGAAAATAAGATATCATGTCTTGCTGTCTGCTTGATGTCAATTTCTCAGATGCGAGCCCTAATGCCTCATCCTAGACTGTCCGCACCGGAGCCTGCCAAATGGAGAAGTTCAGCCAAAGTTCACCAAGCTACTACCAAAGAACTTTCCCCCTCCTTTCTCAATCATTAGAAACCTTCTGTTTTATATTGTGCACACGTGATTGTATCTACCTCTTAAAAATATATATAACTCTATTAGCTTCTTCTACTCCTTGGGAATACAGTCAATTCTTTTCTGTTTGTCCTACAATTTAGATAATTACTTTTTTTTTACCTTTCACTATCTACCTGAGATTCCCTCTGAAATGCTTGGTTGGTATACCCAGCTTAAAATCCATAGTATTTAATATGATCTAAATATTTTTTCTTTCTTTGTGAAAAGTGTAAAAAAAAAGTCAGACATCGATCAAGTTCTGTTCAATATGGCTTCAAAAAGGCATTTGCAGTCCTTTCTATTTTTCATCCGAATAAAAAACTTGCCAGGGCATATGAGAGATTTCACTCTCATTTGCCATCCACCCTCTGAAAAGCCCCCCAGCTCAAATCTTGGTTCTAATCTCCTCTTCAACTGTGATACTGAGCCAACCAACCAGGCAATTACACAAGCCATTTTCCTCAATTTCATTGTTTAGTCTTGATTTACTTTAAATGACTACAACTCTCATTCCTCCCAATGAAATTGTGCACCCACACTTCTAATCACACAAAACCAACATTTTAATGCTGCTGGATGATGTATCAATTTAAGGTCCTGGGATCGCCAAAAAGCTAGAATTTCACTCATCAGCAGAAATGCAGGTTTAGTAGGTGTGTGAAGACAAAAATAAGCACAGTGAAGTCTTTGAACTACAGCATGCATTTTCTATAAAAATACCTTTCCTATAGTGTAACATGTCAAATTTAATCTACAGTCCACCTTTAGCATCTTTCTTCCAACTCTCACTTGGTCCTTTTCTAACATACAAACCACCAATGCCCAAACTAGCCTTGTGGGAGAGTCTTCTAAGTTTCCATTTGGTGGTGGAACTTGTGGAGATAAGAGAATAGGAAAATCTCTTAAACAAGGAGAAAAGTGACATAGTCTATAACCTTCAGATTCATTAAAGGAACACTGCTCTCTGTTTCAAAAATAATGAAAATCATGTTGAAATTCACAATTCATGTAAGTATAGTTACATAAAAAATCCTCCTTTACATTTAATATTGATTCAGATACATTCTAAATTCTGGCCCAAAGTTTGGCCAACAATAACTGGCTATGATTTAATTCAGCAATTTGATAAGCTAGTACCATAAATCTGGTATGCATACAAGCATTAAAACAAAGTAAATTCTAAAAAATATAGAAGTATTAGAAACAGTAACCTTGTCACATGCTGATCATTATTATCTTGATTTCTTTTCATCTTTCATATCATAAAATAATTCATCTTAAACACTGCATTTAAAAGAACTTGTCTGTTGATTCATATTTCATTTAATCTGGTATCAATTACTGGCCTAGATTTGGAAAATTCAATGTCTGTGTAGTAGATGAAATGCTTTAATACCTTAGATAGTAGCTGGTTTCTAGATTCAGATTGAAATGGCATGGTCAGAAAAGTTTAAAATATTTTTGCTAGATTCAAAGACGAGCAAGATTAAAAATTCCCAAATGTGTATTCTGGAATTCTTCCAAAAACATTCCATCTTTATTCATTATTGGATATTGTCTTGATTAAAATTCCTGTTGGTTTGTTCTATGGTTAAGTAGTAATCTTGTATCTTAGCATTTGGAATGTATTGGTATCATGTGACGTGCATGGAGCCCAAATGAATATAGAGAGATCTCTTTCACAAGTCAACAAGGAGGACTTAGTGTGTTCAGATTTCAGCAGAACTGTTGGGGGAAGGGGTGGGGGGCTATCTGTGAAGCACATTCCTTCCAAAAAGTGAGTCAGAAAGAGCTGTTCAAAGAAAAATAATTTTTTCTACAACACCACTGTCCTGAATCAAGATAGTTTTCTCTGGAGAAAATAAGATAGTTTTCCCTTTCCCCTTTTATCTCCCCCATTTTTCTATTTCTACCATTGGTGCCCTTTATTGCTAGTTTTACCCTATAACATGTGAAAAATGTACTCGACAATCCAAAGCAGATGACTCCATCACCGTCTTCTGAGTCACAGGTCTGTTCTCTGCATTCCTGTCAATGCTTTTCTGAATCAAAAGGCAATTCTGTTTGGAGCCACTAGGAAAGAAAATACATATGCAAGAAGTGGACCTACTTATGCAGCCACATAAATCTTTTTGCAGCTTTTCTTTCATTGTGAACCTACTTGGATTGCAGTGTTCCTAGGGACCCTTAACCTGGGCCTTGACAAAACTGACCATAGCACAAGAAACCATTAGGCCTTAGCAGATCTGGCCTTTTGTTCAGTTTTATGTCATAGAGATACTTGGAATAAAATCCTATGAGCAGATTGAAAAGAGGAGATGATGGTGAATAACTGGGCCTCTGAGGTGATGTCACCATCTCTGGAGTCCTGGAAATGCATGTGAATCAGAAAAATAAACAAATCTCAGTCAGAATGAGACAGAGCCAAGATGTGAAGCTTACATTCAAGTTTTAGGCAAATTGACAAATATAATCTCCAAGTCATCCTGAGCATGGTGCTTAGATCTATTACCCAGAAGTAGGTAAGGTTATGATCTAAATGAACAAAATTTGGGTCAAAGAATCAACTGACTGTCTTAGTGACTGCAAAGGAACTCATAGTATATACTCATATCCTTTCTATGTTTCAGGGATTGTCACTCCTGAAGATTTGGGATTTGTCTTGGGAGAAGAAATAGACAAGATAGTGTTTGGTGAACCAACCCACAAGATAAGTCTCAGAATTTTATCAACGTATTTGCTCACGTGCATCCTACCTTTCATAAGCAGAAATAAATACTACCCAAAGTCCAGACTCATTCAGTTTGTTCATCACAAGCTCTTAAGAAAGAAGATGGCTTTGACCTTTCTGCTCACCATTATAAAGACAATGCTTTTGACATAAATATTGTTCGGTGAGTAGAGAGCACTGTATGAAAATTCTGATTAAAACATCAACCAGGGCCATGGTGAAGTGGTTTTAGAACACAATGAGCTAAGATAAACAATCATTACTTTAATGAGGTCGGGTTTTAGAAGACTGGAGCAAGAGCAGGGAGATTTTGTTCACTGACACTGTGCATTAGAACATTTTAGGACTTCTGGAGAGATAGAATGGAGGTAGGGCATTTGCCTTGTATGCAGAAGGACAGTAGTTCGAATCCTGGCATACCATATGGTCCCCCGGGTGCGACCCAGAAACAAAAACAAAAAAGAAAATTTTAGGACTTCTCAAAGGGTCAGTGCTGCCACATTTTTTAGTTTAGGAAAATGAAGTTGAGGAGTTTAAAACACTTACCATACAGATGCAGCTGATGAGTGACAGACCTGTGGCCAAGACTCGGAACTCACATGGTTTAGTGGTTTCAAAGATCTGATCATTATATTTCTTTATTACCAGAGACAACTTGCATAAGGATTTGAGGATGTATGACTATTTATACATGTCTCAGGAAAAAAAGTTGGAGTTATTTTTTATGGGAAGTTTTAAGAATTCTGATATCCAAAACAGATTAAGTAGGAGATCGTACTTTATAGACCACTTGGCTTGACACTAAAAATTTTTATCTGAATCCAAATCCAATATAAACATATTAGCTTTTGTTAGCCAAGAACATACAGAAGCAAGAAATAAATCAGCTAGACTCTAACTCCAGGGAATCCAGTTGAAGAATGAAATGGATAGTTAGTTAATAAGGTCTCAGATTTAGTCCCAAATCTGCTGGTAAGCAGCTTAGTGATCTTGCATAAATCTATTCACTTCTTTTGACTGAGGTTTATTGATGGCCAAATGAGTGGCAAATAACCCTGGCTTTGCTTAGATAGATCAGAATCAAGAGATAGAATTAAATTAAAATGTTCATATTTTGTTTAACATCCAATTGAGAAAATGTTAGTATTTGGGATAAAGATGTCCTACATTCTCTAATAACAAGGTTGAACTTTTCCCATTTACACATCTAATTTATATAATAGGTAATAACTTGTAGTTTCCTCTTTTAGAATTTCACTTACTTTTTCCACTAAATTCAATGGAAAATTTTCCCTTTGGCAGTTGTGACTATTTACTTTTATATCTTTTTAATTTTAGCTCAATCAAGATTTACTGTTTTTCTCTAAGGCAACGAGTCCATGTACTGGCATTCATCTAAGAGGGCACAGAAAATTGAGAAGATATTTCCCTTTGTTTTTACATTGAGGTTGGCCCCGGATAGGAAATGTAATTATGGTGCTTTCTTGCCTTATATTAGGCAAGTCTGAGGAGGCCTGGTGTACATTCCTTGTACCTAGGAGTAATTATGGTGTTGGTGATGATCAGGTACTTTATAAGGCCCCTGATTTCTGGGATTGTAGTTTTCCTGTAATATAAATACTCAATTAATTTAATTACTACTATTTTGGTGCTTGACAAATATGCTTCACAAGCAGAGCTTATATATAATTTCAGATATGTCTGAGGTATGTGTGTGTGAGGGAGATAAAAAAAGTAAGAGAGAGAAAGAGAGAAAGGTTCTTAAACACCAGACATTCATGAAAATAGCCCCAAATTCAGATCATCTTTATGGTTTAATACCTCATTTATTTATTTATTATTCTGTTTCTCAAATTCTTTTGTCCTCCACCATCTTTCTTCTACTTTCCTACCCTTCTGTAAACTTTATAATGCTGTTTCCTTTTGAAAGATGAGTTAAGAGAGATGTGTGTGAAAATCATGGACGACTCCTCTGTGCTGAAGGCCGGAGATAAAGACCAAAGACCAAATAATTTCAGTCTCTGACAAGTGTGTGGAACTCATTATGGCCTAAGGAGCTTCAAGACCTAAGAAAACTAAGTAATCTCTAGAATATACAGTCAACCTTGGGTGAGAAAGCAGATTATCAATGAATTCTATTCTCAATGGTTTCTAACTATGGTAGAGGCCTGACACTCCTCAAAATTGTATTTTGTTTCTTATCAGTAAACTTCCCATGGACCCCATACATTTAGAGATTTACAGTAATAAAAATAACTCTTTTTAAATTATTGAGACCACTGTGAATTACAAGTCTTTCACAGTTGTATTTCAGGTATATAGTGACAATGAATTAGGGTCATTCCCACCACCAGTGTTGGCCTCCCTCCACCATATTAATCAGCATGCAACCCATACCTCTCCCCTTAACCCTCTGTTCTACTAGTGTAACAGGTCCATTTTGTGTTTAGCATGTTAGGTCTCTTGGTTCTATTGTCATTGACTTTGGCTTGGGTATTTAGTTCTGACTATTTCCCCCCATCCCCATGCAATGCACCTGGGACTACTTGGCCCCTGGGTTCCATTCTTTTTTTTTTTTTAATAAAAGAAATCCTTGAGATGATCTTGTCTGATCTCCTCATTTTATACATGAGTAGCATGAATTCAAAGAGAAGAGAGTTTCTGGAGATCTCCTCTAACAGGCAGCATTTCTTGGCTTCCAGCTCAGGGTTCGTCTTTCATACTTCCTCTAGTTAGCTAGTGTGCAGTTCTTGAGCATTCATTCTGTTTTGAGTGTAAACAACTTGTTATGGGACTCACATGTAAATCTTCAAGGCCTCCTTTGTCCTTCAAGGAATTTATTAGTCAACTGAAAAATACAGACAACATCGCACCAAAGTTCATTTGGGTGAGCACAGACATAGATTAGGCATGGCTGGGTGGACACAGTGGTCCAATTTCATAAGACTTGAAGCACAGAAGGTAGGAAAGGCTGGCCCACTGAAAGGAAACTCAGAGGGAGGACTTGAAGTAGGATTAAAATATTTGAAGTTCTGGTATTTCAGAAGGTAGTAGGACTTGCAAAAGTCTCCTAAGCTTCAGGAATAGCAGGCAAGTAAAGAATCAGGGTGAAGAGAGGCCAATTTCTCAGGCCTTGTGAGCAGTGCTTAGTGGGTTTGGCACTCTGGGCTAGTGGGGGGGGGGTCACGATTCAGACACGTAATGTACACTAAGGAGTTACTTCCTGGTGCAGAGAATAAAGATAAATTGAACCTTAAATAAGGGAGTGAGGAGAAAATAATTAGATACCAGGTTAGAATATTTGAGAGAGAAAAGGCCAGAAACAAGGAACCCATGGGGGTATATTTTGAAAATAGTCTCAGTAGAATATGACAAGTCTCGGTAGAATATGACAAATCTCTTGAGTTGGAAGGAGGAATTGCAACACAGCAAGTATCCATCCTTTATTCCTGCTAGGGCCTCAGGGGAGAGTCCCAGCTCCAGTCCCAGCTCTCAGGATGACTAAGAGCTTTGTCTTCCAAGATCTTGAGAAATCCTTAGAGATTTTCCAGGAGGACCCATGCAGGATCAGATTTTTCACGATTTAGAAGGCAAAGCTGGAGGTCGGGAAAGAGGTTTATTGTGCTAGACAACCATAACATCTGAGCTAGCACTGAAATGTCATTGGCTGGGGAGGGTGATGAGTCCACATTCTGGCTTAACTTGTTACTAATTCTGAGCTATGGAACTGCACAGACATGTTCCTGACCTCAGGGTTCTTGTCTATACTTTATAGACACAGTAGTGTCTTTCCTAGTAAAGCGACAGAATTCACAGAGAACTGTAAATTGTCATGCAGAATTCTTGATGCTTAGATGAGGGAGCAATTGATGTAGAGAGAAACCAATCATTGAGCTCTTTTTTTTTTTTTTTTTTTTAAGGATGCCACCATCTTCTGCCTTGCCTTTTGGAGCATTCCTCACATCATCTCCCCTTCTTACATTTAAGAAGCTATAGGAACGGAATAAGCTTGAGGATTCTGTTCAAATTGATTACTGCGAGCTGCTCTGAACCAGAACTGATCAGACTCTGCTGTCAGAGCCTTCATAGCTTGGGTGGCCCCATGCAAAGCTGAAAAAAAAAAATCAATGAAAGGATGTGAGGAGGAGCAGTGAGATGCTCATCTCTGAAAACAAAAAGGGGGTGGGAAGATATGGTTTTCAAACTACATTTTAAATATGTTTGTCTAAGTTTTAACGACAGCCCTGTCTTAAATCATTAGTAGCATCTAAATATCTCTGAGCAGAGTTTCCCTTGGAGATTGACTTGATTATAGCTTTAGGTTCTGACTCCTTTCTAAACATAAAGAACCAGTTCATTTAGAAATCTCTTCCCATAAAAGCTGTGGCAAACCAGAGCAAGACAAAATAGGGACCCTATGAGTAAAGGACTTTTAGGTTAATAAAAGAGGAATAAAATATTTAAAATATATTTTTTAAGCACTGACTGGCCTAGAATGAGAGAGACATAAAAATGTATGTGGAAGAGGCATTTATCAAGAGCTTGCTTCGAGCCAGAACTTGTTTTTGATGTCAATTTATAGTGTTAGAATTGAGGGAACTCTGGCATTTTTTTCTGAAAGGCAATGGGAATTCAGTGAGGGGCTTTTTCCTCTAGACATTAATGCAGTCATGTAGAGCTCAACCAGTTTGCCACACAGAGCATGAATGTGTCCTTAGGGAGAAAACTGTAGAAATTTTTGGACTAGACCTGGAGAGTGGGAAAGGATAAGATTTAGGAAATAATTTGGCTACAAAGTCAGAGTTTTGGTCTTTGAGAAACAGTACTCAAAGCTTTTGCTTTCTGCATTCTCAGGATCCAACATTACAATAAGATCAAGTTTTTAACTCTGCAATGCTTGTTAATTAATCATTTGTTTCAGTATATAGCTAAAGAAAAGTTGTTTTTTTTTTGGTGCTATAATGCTTGTTATTAGACCTTAATCATGATTCTTCTCTCAGAAATAACTCCTGAGTGATTAGTAACATTCCATAGGAAATTATATGGCATGCTGGGGATAGGACCTATTTTTTTTTAACTAATTATAACCAAGAGATGTGAACTAAAATTTATCTATAAGAAAGTTCAGCATAAAACAGCAATGTCAGTAAGAAAGGGCATGCCAAGTCCCCTCCCTGCTGAAGCCATGCTAGATGCACCCATTACCCACTTCAACAATGGCTTAGTTTTACTCCTCAACTATGTAGCTCTGCAGAGACATCAAACTGAACAAAACTCCAGGTATGCCTGTATTTGGGTTGACATCTCTAGAACTATGTTGGGGTGAATGTGGGCTCCCTCTCTCTCACTTCTTCCCTTCTGGAAGTCCTGGCAGCTGAAATTATGTCCCACAAGAGCCATATTATCAGCCACAAAGCTTGAAATCCGGGACTACATGATAATTCCAATTATTTTTTCAATACTGTCATCCCAGTAGGAACATATCAATTTAGACATCAACATGGATTCAAAGCAACCTAACATACAGAAACAAAACAAATAACAAAAATTCACTTAGCAAACCTTCTGGCAATGACTTAGTGATCTCATGGCTAGATATAGATAAATTGATTTTAATGATTTAAATTTCTAATTGCTGTACTTTTAAAAATTATTTTGTTACCACTTACCTGTAAACAAGAAATATAAAATATGTTTTATTGTGTCTACCAAGGGGTAGACTTGGGAATAGGTGGTGATCAGGGTCAATGGTGGAGGAAATTTTTCATTGGTGGTGGGATTAATCTTGGAACAAATGTAATGTGAGCAAGTAAGTATTGTAAATTATGGTCCTTAAATAAATGTAATTTATTAAATAAAAAGAAAGTTCAGCATATTTTTACTAATAGTTGCAAAATTATAACCAAGCTGGGTAAGTTATATGTTGGACTTAATGTTTTTAGTTAAAATATTTAAAATATTTACAATTAGAATGTAGTTAAGAAAATTATTTTCAATATTTAATAGTGTAACTTCAAACACAATGTTAAATACAATAATACAAACTATATATAAATAAATGCTTCTAATTAGTTAGAATATGCACAGAAAAATAGGGAAGAAAGACATGTTAATTATAATTATTTTGACTTTTGAGGCTAGAATCTTCTATGTTTTTTATTTTATACTACAAAACTGTAGAAGTTTTCAAATAAGAATAAAGCTTATTATGGAAGGAGAAAGGCTCATTGCTTTATGATTCAGAAGATAGTATTTATGAGTTCATGATGCCTGGTGAGTCAGTAGAATATATTGACTTTTCTGACTTATAATTTCCTAATCTGTAAAAGATCATAACACCTCTATAAATTTTCAACCAAATAAAGGATGTAGAAATGTTTTGTTACCAGTGTGTTGCTATAAGAATATATATACTGGTTGTTACTTGGATTGTGAAAGTCTGACATGGTAGTAGCTAGGCCTTTTAGGCTGTGGGTAGCTGGGTAACATGATCTGGAAAAGAGTAATAACTTACCTTAACTCCAAGTCACTTTTGCTTGAATCTAGCCAAAGATAATATCCTAAGTTAAAAAGGGAAGGAATAGAGACACAATTCCTAGAATATTTGAGAAATATAAAAATAATTGGCAAAGGACCTTTAATTCTGAAAAATCAGTTAGGTGTCCACTTCTAACCCACTGGCAAAATTCTCCTTTCTGGTTGCACCTACAATTTAGGAGATCACTTATCACTCCTTCTGGGCCTCAGATTTCTATCTGTCAAATTAAGGCTTGTAAGGATTGACTCCTATTTTTGCCTTCTCCAGTACCTACCCCATATTTTCTGGGTCATGTGTTCATTTGAGGCCATTTATTGGTGCTGCAATAAAGTCACTGTATTATTAAAGGGAAGAAAGAATTATATTATTGGAATTCAAACAAAAGGGTGGGTAAATAGGAAAGACAAGTGATGACACTGTATGACACTCACAAACATACACTGGTTCTGAGTCAAGTGCTGATATTTGGGCTTAATGCTGAAAATTCAGAAAAATAAGTCCTAAATTTTTGCCTAATTGGGGGATAAAGACAAGGTAATATCATATTCATCATCAACAAGAAGAACTCACAAGGAAATAGAGGAGGCAGATGAAGATGAGTAGAGAGGTGCTGAGCCAATGGCTGGACAAGGTCTTTTAATCTGGGAGAGGCAGAAAGTACTAGTATTAAGGCAATTTTAAGAACAGTAAGCCAACTTCCTTTTCCACTTTCTGGACACTTTTATTTGGGCTACTTGGCACAAATCACTTAACTCAGATGAATCTTTGTTTCTTCTTTTGTGAAGACGAGGCTAATGATATTTTACAGAAGGCTAAGATTATTAAATGAAAAAAAGATGAATTTCCTGGCATATAGTAAGTGTTCAAAAATATGAGTTTCCTTTTTTTTTTTTTCTCTTTGTTCCTCAAAGGCAGAGATAATGTCTAGGCCCCGGATCAACGATTGAAAACTGGTGACCCATGAGTCAGACCTAGTCTACAGATAATATTTTTTTTGGATCACAGAATTTTGGCTTATTCTATTTGAAAAACAGTTGAATTAGCTGGTGACACTTGGCAATTAGGAGGGTTCATGAAAATATCCATATATCTGGAGCCTTTGGAAAACTCAGATCTAGTCTAGGGGATCCACATTACCATTGGAACCTATCATCTGGCACTAGGCAAGGCTACTCCTGGAAATGGGTCACACTCCCCATTTCTTCTTAGTCCCACAACTCCCTACTGAGCTCCAGCTCTGAGATTCCTGTCAGCTGCAATCGATCACTGTGTCTGCTCTGGAATATGTTTGTTTGTTTATAATTTTATCACGAAATTAAGAGTTGAGTGAAATTTCTTTTTATCGTAAAAGCAGAAAAATAAAAGTTTGGCCAAGAACAACATACATTTAAAAAACAAAAACAAAATCAGAGCAGAATGATAGCATATTTCTTTGGGAAAGGGAAGCAAAACTCAATGTGTTTCAGATGCAGGCAGAGTGAGACTATACTGAAAGAATACATGTGGCTGGCTCCATTTGTTTATGTTACCTGCTTGGTTTTTTTTGTAGACATTTGAGTTTATTTACCTTTGTTGGGGTCACTTGCTCTTATCAGTATGCACTTGTGGAAATTTCAATCTTTTTTTTTATAAGTTATTCCTGCTGTAAAAAGAAAATTGAGCCAGAACTGAAGGAGGCCACTGCGGTACTGGTGGTGGCTGACATGAAGTCTACTGATACTGCTACTAGGTAGAGCAATTTGAATCCAAGAATGTATGTCAATTTACCACAACAGCACATATTTATGGGTTTTGGAAAGATACAGTTCTTTTCTTGGTAATCTACTACCCCCAGGACCAAAAGCAAGCCTATGGATCAAGATGATGGCTGGAACTGAAGGAAAATGTTTTAGAAAGGCATTGTGTGAAGTGAGCCATGCAAGTCATTTGAGTTATTCTAGTAGCTGCATTGTAAGAAATGGAAAGAAACAAATGATTTTAATTTAAAAAATTTATTTTATTTAATCCTTTGTATCCAAAGCACTTCATTTTGACATGTAATCGATTAAAAAACACTTAAAGAGATTATTTGTATATTTTTTTTGTATGATGTCTTTGAGACTTGGTGTGCATTTGGCATTCAATACTAACAAGTTATTGTTATAACAACTAGTTATTGTTCAAGAGCTTTCAAGTCTCCTGTGGTAAATGACAACTAGACAAAGTAGTACATATAGAAAAAACAGTTGGGAGAATCCAAAAGCATCATTAAGTCTTCTTGTTTAGATTGTGGGCGGGGGGGGGGGGGCTCTACCGCTAATGAGCTCTGGTCCAGCAGACCTTAATCTTTTCCTCCACTTTCTTCCCAACCTCAACCAACAAGCAATATGTTTATTTGCCTTCAGTGCTTTCTTTTCCTTGTCAACTCTTCCAGATGCTTGATAATGGTGCTTATTATATTGTTCTTGATCTTGTATATGCTCTCCTTCAGAGTATGAATTCTCTCTCTCTTGCTTTTCTTTTTGGGCCATACCTGATGATGCTCAGGGGTTACTCCTGGCTATTGCTCAGAAATCGCTCCTGGCTTGGGGGACCATATGGGACCCTAGGGGATTGAACCAAGGTCCATCCTAGGTTAGCATGTGCAAGGCAAATGCCTTACCGCTTGCACCACTGCTCAGGCCCTTGGAAAATTTATAGAGTGGAGATCCTGTCATAAAACAGGATTATTTTTGTTTGTTTGATTAAGATGCACCTGGTTGTGCTCAGGGCCTACTCCTGGTTCAAAACTCAGAGGCTCACTTCTAGCAGTGCTCAGAAGATCATATTTGCACCTAGAATTGAACTGGGGTCAGCAGTATGCATGGAAAATGCCTTGACTTCTAACCTATAACTATATTTTCAACCCTGAGGCAGGGATTTGAAATTGGCTACTTGTGCTAAAGTTAAAGATCCTATTGCATTTCAGATTATCTCAACTCCCAGATTCATTCACAAGCATGTGTATTCATCCACATATTTCTAGGTCCCAAAGAACACAAAAGCACATCTGTTGCTCAATAATTACTCCATCATTATTACTCAGTATGAAAAACAAACACAAGCTGTTCAGCATGACAGATAGAGTGATAGATGCAGGATAAGAAAGAGGGAAATTCTGTGGGCACAAATGAAGGAGTAGTCCAATATTTTGGAGAGATTGAGAAGGGCTTCACAGACGAGGTGATGCTTGAGCAAGTTCCTGAGGAATGAATAGAAATTCAGTAGTCTGCAAGAATAAGTAGTATATAAATTTACTTTTATATGGTCAGCATAGGCAGTATTCTGAAAGGAGGTTCAAATTTGGATGATGGCCAAAGAAGATGAACTATCTGTGTCTTTCCATTATAGCATTATAATTGACACTACAGATACCTAATGTTAGACAAAATATTTAAAATTTACTTAGCTTTTGTTTTATTGTGACTTTATTACAATGTAGGCAGGTATGGAATGCCTTCCTCAATGACCAGCATAAGAAGACCTCTATTTCTCTAGCCACTTCACACAACTTCACTTGTTTTACATAAAGACCATTGGACTCCATTGAGAAAGTAATTTCTGTAGTAGTACCTTAAACAGATTTCTGAATAACTCTCAAAATTAAGTACCATTAAACCGTAACCAAAATGTACATGTGGATTTGAGATGTGTCAACATATGCTTTGCATCTTTCACTTGTGAAATTTATGTATCTTGAATGGCCTTCGGACAGACCCCATGTGTTTCACATATGGTTGGTACATTTCTTATTAGGAATGGTATAGAGAGGGTCAGGAGAATCAGACTACTGTACTGATAAACATAAGCGTTAAGACCCCCTGATAAAAAATGACTTCTGAGACACTCTCTTTCAAGAAAAGAACATTTATCTTGAGAACATAGAATTTATGGCTGGAAGAAATCTTGGGCGTGAATTTGGCCTACCCCATTCATTTTATATATTGGAAACTAAAACCTTAAAGGTTAAGTAACTCACATAATGTCCCTAGAAAGAAGAGAGAATGAGAACCTAAGCAGTCTCATTATCAGTTCCATTTTTCTATTTTCTTCACTACTTTGCAAATGACTTTAATTAGAAACTAATCATCATTTCTAGATCAAAAATCTTTCTGAAGAGTAATAACAGAGACATTTCTAGATTTTAACTCTGAAAACATGGGAAAAGATGGAAATTTGTGGGAGCAGAATCATATTTTTGGCTAAGATTATAGCCTCAGAGAATAGCAAGATGTTTGTAAAAATAATTTCTTTAATAGAATTGGAACAATGAATTAAATACCTCAACAACCAAAATTATGGTCAATGTATGAATTGGTGGAAATGCCTACAAAGATTAAAAGACTTATAAAACTAAAATGAGAATTGTGATTGGTGTGTGTGTGTGTGTGTGTGTGTGTGTGTGTGTGTGTGTGTATTGGTAAGTGGGGAGCATACACTTTGCAATGTGACAATAAATTTAATTTCCTATTGTTTCTGTCTTTACCCAGAGCTGGTATTTACAATATTCAATCATTATGAACACACAACCCCCCCCCCCAGACATTAAAGTGGAAACTGCTGTGAACAATTAGTACTGAAGTCAACCAGTTCAATATCAATCCTATCTTTTCCACTTTTCTATTCTTTGAGATTTTCAGAATGTATTCTTCCTTCCTGCACAACACTTTTCCTTTTTATGTGTCCTAGTAGAATAAAATTCCAATAAAACCACAGAGAAAAAAGAAAGTAAGAATTATAAATGTAAATAATATGACATGGAAGGTGTAGTCTGGGTACAGCTCTGAAAGTAGAAAGAACCATAGCAATCTTGTATATTTGAGTTTAATTTGGGATTAAATTTTTATTCTTGAGTTTCCCTGAGATAGGAAATTAAATAAAGACATGTATGCAATAAAGTTGTCATAGATGAGTACTTGTTAGATTTTACTTCTGGTTTTCTAAACATATTCCTTTGTTCTCTAGTTATGTACTTATAAAGGAGTGAATTTTTGTTGTTGCTTTTACCAAATCCAAAACAGTCAACAAGTGAACAGTGGAGTGCAGAAAAGTATGCACACTATAGCTTCTGCAACAAACATTGTTTGGATAAATCATTTACATTTTAAGATCAGAAAGTAGGACAATTCAATATGAAACATATTTTAAAAACCACATAACAAGTGATTGGTAATAAAATATTATGAAACTTCATGAAATTTTTTGAAGGATTTACAATGTTTTTATCTTTCATGGAAAAGAAAAAAAACACTACAAGGAAGAAATATCCTAAAATGATAATGAGGATTGCAAAAAAACTAAACATAATGTTGCAAAGTTTAATGTTCACTGATGTCAGAAAATAAAGATTATATCCCAGAAATCTGAAAGAACAATATTAAAGAATGACTAGATAGTTCTTTTTTCCCTTATGTTAGACAGAAAGGTGAACATGGTGATGAATACAGAGGCAACATCAAATAGAATCAAGAGATGATCTCTTAGGGCCAAAGAGGTATTAAAATGATTAGAGCACGTATCTTGTACATGTAACTTGAATTTGAATCCTGGTATCCTATACAATTTCCCAGAACTTCCAGGAGTGATTTTTTAGACAGGAGTAAACCCTGAATAATCTCTGTGACCACCACCAAATAAAAAAAAAAAAGAAAGAGATGAACTCTGAAGGTATTATGGTTGCAAATCCTGACCATTTTTTTGCTAGCTGTATGAAATTCAGCTATAAACCACTCTGTTCTTTTTTTTTTTAATTTTTTTTATTTTTATTGTGACCAAAGTGTATTACAAATCTTTCACTGCATAATTTATGGTACATAGTGACAATGAATTAGGGGCATTCCCACCACCAGTGCTGTCCTCCCTCTGCCCCTGTTCCCAGTATGCATCCCATATCTCCCTCCTCTACCCCCCAATATGCTAGTGCAACTGGTTTCCACTTTACAACTTGTAGATTGAGCATCCATTCCACCGTCCTTGGAGATAAAAAGGATAATAAAAAGGGGAGAAAAAAATTTGGTGACAACTACCAAAAAAAGAAAGAAGAGAGAGAGAGAGAGAGAGAGAGAGAGAAAGAGAGAGAGAGAGAGAAGAAAAATGGAAGAAAAAAATGGACCCGACAAATAAAAATAAAAATAAATCTCTAAATAATAACCACAAGTGTGAAAAAGAAAGAGAAAAGTGGAAGAAAAAAGAGAAGGAAAATAAAGTAAAAAACTAACAAATCAAAACAAAACAAGAAAAAATATGAGTACTGGAGTGGTAGGGTTTGGCATTTCCCCCACTTTTTTTTTTTTTTTTTTTTTTGCATAGGCACAGTAAGCATTAGGGAAGAAAGGGAATTCCCGTGGCCTAAGAGATTCAAGGTTTCTTCATCCTTGAAGCATACCATCATGGGATCAACCCCTGGCTCCATATATACTCATTACCCCATCCCAAAGGCTTTTTTGTGATGCCAGGAAAGTTTCCTCTCTGTTGTGTGTGAGAAAATCAAGCCACTGTAGCTAGCGATCTTGGTATTTGCGCAGGTTATAGGTCAGGGTCTAGGATAGAGTCTCTAGGTTCTATAGAGGTTCCTATCCATCGTTGTTGTGGTGTTCAGTCTTCTGTAACACTTGCTCCCTATTTTCTTTCAGTCCCTAAGCCGATGCCTAGGATATTATGGGTCCAAAGGTTCTGCTCAGTCTCTGTTGTCCAAGTTGGACCTCTGCAATAAGACATCTTGTTGTTGTTGTTGTTTTATGTGTCCTGAACTACAGCCTAGGGTAGGGTTTTCCTTATTAGTCCCAAGGTAGGCTCTGTTCAGTCACAGTTGTCAAAGTCAGTTTTCTGTTGTTGGTGCTCTAATTTTTCACAGTTCAAAGGACGATAGCTCTTCTGATTTCCATTTAGTGTTAGGTGATGTGATAGGCAGCCTGGTCTTAGGTCAAGTTTTCCTTTCCTCATTGTCATATCAAAACTGGCACAAGTTGGTACCAGAGTAGTGTTATAAATCTCCCAATGGAGCTTAGTTCCTGTGGTGTTGCCCAGAGCTGTATCATTTCTACGTCGGGGATCTGGGGTTTCGATTGGACTAACACTGTCCAATCTCCTGGTGCAGCCCCCAGGGACCTCAATCCACATGAAACATGTTCAGGATGGGAGGCACTCTTCTGCTATAAAAAGTGAGTTCTTATCCCTAGAAGATAAGATCTTGTTTCTGTGTCTATGGTTTCCCCCCTTTTTACTGTGCCCATACAAAAACTTATGGTGTAATACTGTGTTGCTGGTTCTATTCTGGGTAAGGATGACAGGCTGCACAGTCTCTGTCGTCTGGTTTTGTTCTTAGCTTTTATCCCAGTCAAGGCTTTTTGTACCAAGCAGCACCAAAAAATGGTAAGTATAGAGAAAAAAATGTATATATTGAAATAGAACAAATAAATAAAACTGAGTTAAAAAGAAAAGGCATTCGAATAAATGAAGTAGTGGAGGAGGCTACTTGTATATTTAGGAATACACATCTTAAGATGTATTGTTATAAAGGTACTGAGCTTCCATAGGCAATATAAGACTCCTAATTAAATCTTTTGATATATGTGAATTCCAAAGAGACACAGAAGAAAGACTTTAACACCTGGAAGTTAAACAGCCTCATACTGAATAACCAGTGGGTCCGAGGTGAAATCAAGGAGAAAATCAAAAGGTTCCTGGAAACAAGTGACAATAAAGACACAAACTATCAGAACTTATGGGACACAGCAAAAGCAGTACTGAGAGGGAAATTTATAGCTTTGCAAGCACACATCAGGAAGGAAGAAGGAGCTTACCTGAGTAGCTTAATGACACAGCTAATAGAACTAGAAAGTGCTCAACAAAAGGACCCTAAAATAGGGAGACAGAAGGAAATAACAAAGCTAAGAGCAGAAATCAACAAAGTGGAAACCCAAAAAACAATCCGAAAGATCAACGAAAGCAGTAGTTGGTTCTTTGAAAAACCAAACAAGATTGATAGACCACTGGCAAACCTAACAAAGAAAGAGAGAGAGAAACTTGATAACAACAAGAAAAATAAAAAACACATGATCATATCAATAGATGCAGAGAAAGCATTTGATAAGGTCCAACACCCATTCTTGATCAAACTTCTCAGCAAGATGGGAATGGAAGGAACCTAAAGACTCTACCAAAAAGCTTCTAGAAACAATAGACTCATATAGCAAAGTGGCAGGCTACAAAATTAACACACAAAAATCCATGGCCTTTCTATACAACAATAGTAATAAGGAAGAAATGGACATTAAGAAAACAACCCCATTCACATTAGTGCCACACAAACTCAAATATCTTGGAATCAACTTGACTAAAAATGTGAAGGACCTATACAAAGAATACTATAAAACTCTGCTCCAAGAAATAAGAGAGGACACGCAGAAATAAAACACATACCTTGCTCATGGACTGGCAGGATTAACATAATCAAAATGGCAATACTCCCCAAGACATTATACAGATTTAATGCCATCCCTCTAAAGATACCCATGACATTCTTCAAAGAAGTGGATCAGACACTTTTGAAATTCATTTGGAACAATAAACACCCTCAAATAGCTAAAGCAATCATTGGGAAAAAGAATATGGGAGGAATTACTTTCCCCAACTTTAAACTTTACTACAAAGCAATAGTTATCAAAACAGCATGGTATTGGAATAAGGACAGTTCCTCAGACCAGTGGAATAGGCTTGAATACTCAGAAAATGTTCCCTAGACATACAATCACCTAATTGTTGATAAAGGAGCAAGAAATCCTAAATGGAGCAAAGAAAGCCTCTTCAACAAGTGGTGTTGGCACAACTGGCTAGCCACTTGCAAAAAATTGAACTTAGACCCCCAGCTAACATCATGTACGAAGGTAAAATCCAAATGGATTAAAGACCTCGATATCCGACCCAAAACCATAAGATATATAGAACAACACATAGGCAAAACACTCCAGGACATTGAGACTACAGGCATCTTCAAGGAGGAAACTGCACTCTCCAAGCAAGTGAAAGCAGAGATTAACAGATTGGAATATATTAAGCTGAGAAGCTTCTGCACCTCAAAAGAAATAGTGCCCAGGATACAAGAGCCCCCCACTGAGTGGGAGAAACTATTCACCCAATACCCATCAGATAAGGGGCTAATCTCCAAAATATACAAGTCACTGACAGAAATTTACAAAAAAAAAAAATCTAATCCCATCAAAAAATGGGGAGAAGAAATGGACAGACACTTTGACAAAGAAGAAATACAAATGGCCTAAAGACACATGAAAAAATGCTCCATATCACTAATCATCAGGGAGATGCAAATCAAAACAATAATGAGGTATCACCTCACACCACATAGAATGGCATACATCACAAAGAATGAGAATAAACAGTGTTGGCGGGGATGTGGAGAGAAAGGAACTCTTATCCACTGCTGGTGGGAATACCGTCTAGTTCAACCTTGATGGAAAGCGATATGGAGATTCCTCCAAAAACTGGAAATCGAGCTCCCATATGATCCAGCTATATCACTCCTAGGAATATACCTTAGGAACACAAAAATACAATACAAAAACCCCTTCCTTACACCTATATTCATTGCAGCACTATTTACCATAGCAAGACTCTGCAAACAACCAAGATGCCCTTCAACAGATGAATGGCTAAAGAAACTGTGGTACATATACACAATGGAATATTATGCAGCTGTCAGGAGAGATGAAGTCATGAAATTTTCCTATACATGGATGTACACGGAATCTATTATGCTGAGTGAAATAAGTCAGAGAGAGAGAGAGAGAAACGCAGAATGGTCTCACTCATCTATGGGTTTTAAGAAAAATGAAAATCATTCTTGTAATAATCATTTTCAAACCCAAAAGAGAAAAGAGCTGGAAGTTACAGCTCACCTTAGGAAGCTCACCATAAAGAGTGATGCGTTTAGTTAGAGAAATAACTACATTTTGAACTGTCCTAATAATGAGAAAGTATGAGGAAAATGGAAAGCCTGTCTAGGGTACATGCTGGGGTCGGGTGGGAAAAAGGGAGATTTGGGACAATGGTGATTGGAATGTTGCACTGGTGATGGGTGGTGTTCTTTACATGACTGAAACCCAAACACAATTATGTATGTAATCAAGGTGTTTAAATAAAATATATATAAAAAAGAATCCATAATGCAAATCAACATAATATACTGTATTTAGTGGTGAGATACAAGAATTATTTTTATTTTCTTAATACAGAAATAAGGATACTGGCTATTACTATAAATCTTTAGCATATACCACAGAAATCAAAAAATACTTTTAAAAGGAGAGGCCATTTATTGATATTTATAAATTATTTGATTGCATGCCTAGAAAACCCTGGAGAGTTGGCAGAAAATCTTTATTAATTGATATAAAAGTTCTGCAAAATTATCTGATACAAGATAAATAGGCAGCAACACTAAATTTCCCAAATGCCAACAACAGCTGATTAAAAATATAATATAATTTTAAAAGTTCTTTTTTTTTTTTTTTTTTTGGTTTTTGGGCCACACCCGGCGTTGCTCAGGGGTTACTCCTGGCTGTCTGCTCAGAAATAGCTCCTGGCAGGCACAGGGGACCATATGGGACACCGGGATTCGAACCAAACACCTTTGGTCCTGGATCGGCTGCTTGCAAGGCAAATGCCACTGTGCTATCTCTTCGGGCCCAATTTTAAAAGTTCTTAAAGGAATGGAAAGCAGAATAGGCAAGTTTAAAAGTTACAAGATATGTCTGGACTCTCTAAGGAGAAAAAAATATAGTTTCATGGAATCATGTAAAGGTTCTGAATAAATATTTCTTTTGAATAAAAATGGGTGGGAAATTTGATATTGTTAAAATGTTTATTACTTTCAAAATATATCTGAATTGAGAAATAGATCTTTTAGAACGTGGAAAAATGATTCTAAAGTTCATCTGAAAGAAGGATATGGTCAAATATATAAAAATACAGAGAAGTACCTTACTTTACTGAATATTTGCATGTACTCAAGATTAAATTCAAACATTCAGATTAAAAATTCAAAGTAATAAAAAAATTCAAAGTAATCATTCTGAAAATTTCCTGGTCTTTTCACTTAGGTTATACCAATAATAAATCTTGCGGCTTTCTGAAAGAAGAAAATCATGTCACATTTACCATAACATAACAGACATAACAGACTGAATTCTGATTGGGCCAAATATCCATTATCTATCTATCTATCTATCTATCTATCTATCTATCTATCTATCTATCTATCTATCTATCTATCTATCTATCTATCTATCTATCATCTACCAATTGATCGATCTTCATCATCATCTATTAATTATCTATCTACCTATCTATCATCTATCTATCTCTCTGTGCTTTTCTCTATTCCTCTTTACATAGATAACATGAAAAATGAATTTATTTGAGGTCCACAGGAATCTTCCAATGTAAAAGAAAACAAAAAAAGGATAAATTTGTTTAGTATAAATACAAAATGCCAATGATAATTAAAATACATTATTTACAACAATATTGAAAAGTTTGAACTTATGTGTAAAGAAAAGCTCTTAAATTAATAAAACATTAAAATGTTAAATACCTAGGCATAGAATATGGTTATATAATTAGTGAATGAATTGAACAGACTGAAAATGACATACTTATTAAAAACGTCTTCTTACTATTAGTCAATGAGATAAAAAAATAGCTCAAGAGCTAAATGCCTATCCTCTTTCCTATAGGAAAAAAAAATACTCCACTAACACAAATAAGCTGCGATTAAGCAGGCACTTTTATATACTGTTAGGACATAATGTGACACAATTTGTCTCAGATATAATTTCTTTTTTTTTGTCCCCCAATTCACAATACAAACCAGGCAAAGGACCTGGGTTGAGGTGTGTATGGGGTGCATTTACTGTACCTCCTCTTTCTATACTGTCAGTGTAAAGAACACAGCCTGTGGTAAGAATTGGGAGGCCTTATCTTTTCTTTTCTTTTTTTTTGAGTTTTTAATATATATAATATTTATGTAAAATATAATTCGTCACCAGTGCAACATTCCCATGACCAATATCCCAAGTGTCCTTTCTTCCCACCCCACACAGGCCTGTACTCTAGACAGGCTTTCTACTTCCCTCATTCAGTCACATTTTGTTATGATAGTTCTCAGTGTAATTATTTCTGTGACTGCACTAAACGATCCCTGTGGTGAGCTTCATGTCAGGAGTTGGACCCTCCAGTCCTCCTCTTTTTTGTCTCTGAGAATCATTACACAGATGTTTTTCATTTTTCTCAAAACCCATAGATGAGTGAGACCATTCTGTATTTATCTCTCTCCCTCTGACTTATTTCACTCAGCACAATAGATTCCATATACATCATGTATAGGAAAATTTCATGACTTCATCTCTTCTGATGGCTGCATAATATTCCATTGTGTATATGTACCATAGTTTCTTTAGCCATTCATCTAATGAGGGGCATGTAGGCTGTTTCCAGAGTCTGGTTATTGTAAACAACACTGCAATAAATATAGGTGTGAGGAAGGGATTTTTGTATTGTATTTTTGTGTTCCTAGGATATATCCCTTGAAGTCGTTTAGCTGGATCGTATGAGAATTCAACTTCCAGCTTTTGGGGAAATCTCCATATCGCTTTCCACAAAGGTTGGACCAGACAGCATTCCCACCAGCAGTGAATAAGAGTTTCTTTCTCTCCACATCCCTGCCAGCACTGATTGTTCTCATTCTTTCTGATGTGTGCCAATCTCTGTGGCATAAGATGGTACCTCATAATTGTTTTGATTTGCATCTCCTTGATGATTAGTGATGTCACTCCATGTCACTGAGACTAAAGGTATCTTTAAAGAGAAAACAGTACTCTCCAAACAAGTGAAAGCAGAAATAAATAGATGGGACTATAGATGAGAAGCTTCTGTACCTCAAAAGAAATAGTGCCCAGAATACAAGAGCCACCCACTGAGTGGGAGAAACTTTTCACCCAATACCCATCAGATAAGGGGTTAATATCCAAAATATACAAGGCACTGACAGAACGTTACAAGAAAAAAAATCTAACTCCATCAAAAAATGGGAAGAAGAAATGAACAGACGCTTTGACAAAAAAAAATACAAATGGCTAAAAGGCTCAGGTATAATTTTTGACTGTGTACATGACTTTCAAGTTCTTTCTTTTTAAATAATTTATTTAAACATCTTTAATTCTTAAAGTGCTGAAGAAATTGTTTTGAAATATAACCTTATAAAATTTCATGCACACTTACAAAAGAGAAGGGATACACAGATAATAAGAAATGGTAAATATTTAGATAAATATTACATTCAATATAATCAAATTTTCTAAGTTAAATAGAATAATACAAAATTGCACATACAATATGTTCTTGATTTTGTTAAAAGTACATATGTGTGTACATGTATATATAAACTGTGGAGAATTTAACAAAACAGAAAATATGCTGCACATATATATGTATAGTATTGTGTGTGAATATAGGCAATAAAATTGTGGAAAAATATTCCCAATGATTAAACACTATCACTAGAGGCTGGAGAGATAGTAAAGTAGATAAAATGCTTGCTTTGAATGAAACTGATCCTGGAACCTAATTCCATCCCTGTCCCTGAGCACAGTTGGGTATAATCCAAACCCCCCAAAAGACAAAAAACACCACTATATTTGGATGAAGGAATTACAAGCAAGTTTTATTTTCATTTGAATTTTGTGTTTCTCAACAATACTAAAACAAATATAGCATGACTATAAGGAATTCATGCAATACTTATTCAGGTTTCCTCATTATCTTTTTTTTTTTTTTTTTTTTTTTTTGGGCCACACCCTGTGACGCTCAGGGGTTACTCCTGGCTATGCGCTCAGAAGTTGCTCCTGGCTTCTTGGGGGACCATATGGGACGCCGGGGGATCGAACTGCGGTCCGTCCTAGGCTAGCGCAGGCAAGGCAGGCACCTTACCTCCAGCGCCACCGCCCGGCCCCTCCTCATTATCTTTTAATGGTTCATTTTGGTATGCATTTTTAAATAATCAGTAAGTTTACAAGCACAGCAATCCATGACCAGACAGTCCCTATTTTTTTTTTTACTTACTATGGAAACCATTTATTTTAATTTTTTATTTGCTTTATTTAAGCACAGTGGTTGCAAAATGTTTTTTTGCTGGGTTTCAGTCATACAATGTACACCATCCTTCATCAACACACCCTTCTTGGTTTTGTTTGTTTATTTTATTTTATTTTTTAGGTCATACCTGGCAGTGCTCAGGGGCTACTCATGGCTCTGATGTTCCTGTTTCCCTCCCATTCTTCTAGGGAAGGCTATTTGCCTCTCTCTTCTCTCTCTTTCTCTCTCTCTCTCTCTTTCTCTCTCTCTCTCTCTCTCTCTCTCTCTCTCTCTCTCTTCCTCTCTCCCCTCCTACCTTCTCTCTCTCCCCCTACCTTCCCACCTAGTAGACCCTACTCATCACTCTTTGTAGTGAACTTTCTACCCTGGGCTGGACTTATTGACCTTTGTCTCTATCCTCCCTGGGTATGTACTATCATGGTACTATCTCTTGTTTTTCTTATATCCCACAAATGAATGAGATTATTCTGTTTATCTCTTTCCCTTAGGCTCACTTTACTCAGCATTATAGTCTCCATGTCCAAACATGTCTAAGTAAATTTTATGACTTGATTTATTTTCCTAACAGCTGTATAGTATTTTATTGTGTAGATATACTACAGTTTCTTTAGCTACTCATCTGTTGTTGGGCACTGTGTTGTTTTCAGATACTGGCTATTGTAAATAGCACTATGCTAAATATAGAAATGCAGAGGGTATTTTTTACTGTGCTTTTGTATTTCTGGGGTATATCATTAGGAATAGTATTAAAAGATCATATGAAAGCTCAATTTTTAGCTTTTTGAGGAATATCCATAATTTTCCATTAGCAATTAATGAGAGTCCCTTTTTTCCCCACATACATGCCAGCACTGGTTGTTATTGTTTTTTTTTTTTTGTGTGTGTGTGATATGTGCCAGTCTCTATGATGTGAAATGATATATTGATTTTTTTGATTTGCATCTTCCTGATGATTAGTGATGAGGAGCATTTTTAATGCACTTTTGGACATCTGTTATTTCTCACTCATCTATGGGTTTTGAGAAAATGTATGTTCATTTATTTTCCCATTTTTTTGATGTTAGATAAATTTTTTCTTGTAAAGTTTAACCAGAACCTTGTATATCTCAGATATTAACCTCTTATCTGCCGGGTATTGAGTAAAAAATTTCTCCTATTTTATGGTAGCACTTTATCCTAGTCACTATTTCCCTTAAGATGCAGAAGTTTCTGAGTTTAATGTAGTCCCATTTGTTTGTCTTTGCTTCCACTTGCTTGGCCAGTGGTGTTTCATTCTTGAAGGTGCCTTTAGCTTCATGTCATGGAGTATTCTACCTATGTTTTCCTTTATGTACCTTATAGCTTCAGGTCTGATATCAAGGTTTTTTTTAAAATACATATTGATTTTACCTTTTCTCATAGTATTAAGGAGAGGCCTGAGTTCATTTTTGCACGTAGTTGGCCAGTTTTCCTAGCACCACTTGTTTAAGAGACATTCCTTGTTCCACTTTGTATTTCTTGATGTACTTACCAGGCAATAGTTAAATAAGTGTAATGAAGAGACATGTAATGCCATTGAATTCCCAATATTTTTTTTCACCATTTCTACATTCCTAGGAATAGTCTCCTTGAACACTTTTTGTAGACATGTACATAGGAATCATGGGCATCTTCTTAACTTTTTAAGAATTTCACAAGAAACTCTTCTGAGTGGCATTACAGCTGCTGCCTTGATGACCACACTCTAAGTAGCAAGTGTATGGTAACTTTCTAGGATGGAATGTGTGTGCATCTTTTATAGAAGATGATATTGACATATAACAATGTAGGTTTAAGAGGAATGAGAATGGCAGACAGGGAGATGATCAAAGGGATGGGGTGCATGTCTTGCATACAGAAGAACCCAAATTTAGTCAGAGTACTTCATGACCTCTACAACTTCTTACAAAACTGAGCCTGGTAAATTCTAGTGCTGCATTGTCAGATCCTACATCAGTATCAGTTTAAGTATTTCTTGGGATGGCTCCCAGTCTCTCAAGCACAACCGGGAATTCTTCCACCAAAAAATTAGGAACATTTATTGCTTATGAAAAGCTGGGAACAGTGTGGATGCAGATACACTGAAAATTATGACTGATACTCCTAACATTGTTATGACTATATTAATGCAATTACCACAACCATCCCAGTGAGAACAATAGGTCTAAGAATAATGTAATTTCTTTATAATGTTGACAGGAAAAAAAAAAACATTTCTACCTATATGATATTTTTTGAGGCTCTACTTTTTCTATATTGTTTAGATTAAAGTCTGTGTTCAAAAACTTATCAACGACTTTAAGTCAGTACTTAATAACAATAACAGCAAACCCATTTTGTACATGGGGAAATAGAATGAGATTGTTTTGCTTGCTGTTGCTGGCACAAGAAATTGTAAAAGGGAGATTTGCTTTTAGGCCACAGAAATATAGCATGTGTGTCTTAACCCTGACATGCATTGACTCATTGAAAGAGGTGAGGAAACTGATGCCAGATCAATATGGTCTGAGGTTAAGAAAATACAATAGGAAATACCCTTTTTTTTTTTAAATCCTCAAGGGTTGCAATAACTCAGAGACTTCAAGTAATTTCTATGTCCATCTGGTTTTGGTTATTTGCTTGTCTGACTGCAGAATGCGACACTTTTTCTTATGCATGAACTGAAATGTTAGTTATTGGAAAATCTCAAGTAAAGAGCCTCAACTTGTATCTATTGCAGAGTCCATCAGAGAAACTAGAAGTAGGAGTGGACATACAGGAAGGGAGTGGGAAAAAGGTAGACATTGGATGTGACTGGGAACATGGAATGTAAGGTATTGCTACAAATAAAAATCAGACTCTGCCTATGATGTGTGAATTCCTGGCGACATTGGAAGAAGAAAATTCTGTGCTTTCCTTCTTATACAAGAGGGAGTATATAACACTCTTTATTTTAACACTATGCTAAGAGAAGCTTCTTGAATGGGAAGAATTCGAGAATTCCTGCAAAGAGCAAATACTGGGTTATGCAAATTAGGGTTAATACAAACTTTCTTCCCAGTAAATTTTAGCAGAAACCTAAGAGAAGTTGGGGAAGATTCGGTGTTACCAAGCAGCCAGCCCTGGGACTAGGAGCTGGGGAGAGAAAGGAGGCTGTTAAAGAAAGCGGTAATTAGAGCAAGAGCTTTGAGAGTGTCCCACAGGGGGTTCAGCTTGAGCAGAGCCGTGGCAGGGAGACTACAGTCCCAAATCCAGGTGAGTTCTGGTTGCTTTTGAAGAACTGCATCTTTGGCAGCTCTTCTGTCCTGGACCTCATCTCACTAGGTCCCAAAGTCCCTATGGATTTTGACATCCAGATTATCTATGGTATTAAGAGAACTTGAATTTTCTACAACTAAACCACTGCCAGATTCATTTAGGGTAAGTCCCAGGTGACTTCCTTTATATTTGGGTTTCTGCTTTTGCATAAAACTTCCCAACTCTTGCAAGCTCCTCCCCCATATCTCTTGTGCAATCTACCCTATCCCCATCCCACCCTTTATCTCTCCATAGTCCCCTTATAGCATCTTCTTACCTCCAAACTGTGAATCATGGACTATAAAACTGCTCCATACACAGACTGCTGTGGTAATCCTAGTTTCCATTTATAGGTGGAATTTAAACTGGGGCTTAAAGAGGATGAGAAAGCTACCATGAACATGCAATTGCAAGCAGAAGAAAGATGCAGGTTGGTAGGTGGGAGAGGGACTTTTCCTATCAGTAAACTCTGACCTTTTATTTTATAGCTTTCAGTTTAGTTCCTGTTTGAGCACATTGACTAAGCTTATCCCAGGCAGAAAGCTATTGGGTCCTACAGCACCATTGGGTCCTGATCATTCCCTGAGTGTAGCTTTTCTAGTTTCTAACCCACCATTACAATTAGCTTACTAAGATCAAACCCACACTTACTAAGCATCTTAGTTAGAGATCTGCTTAGCTTCTTTCACTGCATTCTCAATGCCCATTTAACCATTCTCCTGCACACATTTGCCCATTTAACCATTCTCCTGCTTGGAAACATGTATGCAGCCTTTTCTTAGCTCAGCAGTTCAAAAAGGCTGATTGAGGCCCTGTTATTTTCTGTGATCTGAGCTTACTCCAGGTAGACATGCCACTGTCCTCCTAAAACTTTGTATCTATAAGGGTCTGTAAGTGGCATGAATCATTTTCCATCACTAGTGTGACATGAGGATAAAGGAAGAGAGAGCAATACGAGCAAGTAAGCTGGGAATGGAGCCTCTTTGAGATTTGGGGTGGTATTTAAGGGAAGATGCTGCTATAGGATGTGATAGTTGCAGACATTGGAGTCCTTAGGGCTGAAGAGGTGGGGGAGGAATTGCTGCTTGTAGACACTCCAGGCAAAAAAGATATATTACATTTAAAGAAGAGTTAAAGAAGTAAAGGTGTCTGGAGCAGTTAAGGCTGCATGAGCCTGAGTGTGTGTGTGTGTGTGTGTGTGTGTGTGTGTGTGTGTGTGTGTGTGTGTATGTGTGTGTGTGCGTGTGTCTGTGTCTGTGTGTATATGTGTGTCTGGATGTGTGTGTGTCTGTTGGGGAAGGAGAATGGGATTTTACAAGATAAAGTGGAAGAAGTATGAAAAGGGGGCCAGACAGAACAGGTCTTTTGACTTTTAAGCTCCTTAGTTACAAAATTGTTCATGATTGAGTTTCTGTCATATAAGAAAAATAAAAAGTAGTATGGTAACAATATCCAGAAAGAGGGCCAAGAGGACCAGTCTATGGTAGGAAGCTTGCCACAAAGAGCCATGAATACAGTGGATAGAGAAGGATCCACTATGATGATGATAGTTAGAACTGATCACTCTGGACAAGAACTAGGTGCTAAAAGGGAAATACAGTGTCAGTAGTAAGTAGGCTCTTACAGAGGCACAGGTAGAGGGTGATGGGATGTATTGGGGTGTTTGTGTGAAAATGAAGGGAAGTCAGGTGATTTGAGGGTTGAACAAATAATAATATGGTCATGGCTTGGAAAGGCAGATTTTGGTGTCAGGGATGATGTTCATGATTATTGTTTGGGTATAGGAGACTGTGATATTATTGGTAAATAGAGAAGGATGGAGGGAGAACAGCATGTGTGGGTTTGGGATGGACCTGCCCTCTTGAATTTTTTCATAAGACTACTAAAGAATTGTTCATGGGGCAAATAGCCTGATTAGACAACAGGAGGTTGGGATGCAAAGTTAGGATTTAGGGTACAGATTTATGGTTGTCTTACATAGATAGAACATGAAATGAGTCTCTTGATAGTCCAATCCAGGAACCACAAGAAATTACTAGAGAAGCAGAATGAAAGCTGGCAATCAGGACTGTGGCAGCCCAAGAAGGAGTGGGATTTCAAGAGAAAACAAATGGTTAGACAAGCCTGATGTTTTCTAGACAGTAAGTAAAAAGGGCCTGTAAAGCATATGTTCTGCAGATCATTGTGAAGAAAGGTCAGGGAGATGAATTTGTTGGGGAACTGGAGTCAGTGTAGGAGTTCAAGTACAACTCTGTGATCCTGCATAGGTTGATTTCCCTTTTTGGAGACCCAGTGTTCTCACCTGAAAATGAAAAAGGTTTAGGCTGTCAAATCTAAAAGACATTCTCTAATCCCAGTAAAGTGGGATTATTCCCATTAGTAGTGTATAACTGAAAAAGCTTTTTAATGACACTAGCTTCCACTAGCTCCTTGGGGCTGTCAAGCCCGGTGTAACAGGCCAACTGGGAAATTTCCTGCTCAACTCCACATTTCCTCTGCTTGATTTCAGGTCATTGCCCCTAGCGACGTTCCTCTCTAGACTAGCTCAAATATTTTGATTTTTACACGTCTAGACTTCCTGTGCATTGGCATAATATCTTCCATTTTCCCTTGTCTGAATATTTTGCTTCATCCTATGTGTTTGCCAAGTACACATATACAACTTTAGTTGTTGTTGTTGTTGTTATTTGTTTGCTTGTTTGTTTTGGGACCAGAACCGGTGGTGCTCAGGGTATACTGAGCACTCATAAATCGCTCAGAAATCACTCCTAGCAGGCCTGGGAACCATATGGGATGTCGGGATCAAACTGGGTCAGTTGCATGCAAAGCAAATGCTCTACCAGCTGTGCTATTATTCTGGCCCCCAAGTACATATATTTTAAGTTATTCTTTCAATAATTATTAAATAAAAGATGTGTTCTAGGTGAGAGATCAAGTAGTGTGTGTGTATGTTTATGCAAGTGTGTATGTTTGAGAGATAGCATTGATAAAGGTAGAGATAGGACTCAGCTACAAGTAGATGTGGTCCATAGATCCTGGTAGATTTTAAGGACTAGCTTTTAGAGCATGTAGACTACATTATGTAAATGAAGAGCTAAAAGATATTTTTATCATTAAAGTCAAAATTAGTAGCCAACCCCTTGCAAGTGATGTCTTAATAAGTTGTTATTGAAAACAAGGCTTTCAAAGTAGAATAGACTTCAAGTATACCCTTTATGTCTTTATCCTATAATGGAATAAACTGAGTCCTGTAGAGTTAAAATGAAGCCAAAAAGCTTATTGTTATTGCAGCAGACAATATATAGGCTGTACATGGGAATACAATTTGCTAGCATCTCCTATACATGATAAATGCTGGGTAGGGCAACATTGGGATGCAAACCATAGTCTCTTTGGGGAGTCAAAATGAGAACTTTGTAGAATAATACAAGGCAAATTTATATTTATTATATAAGTACAAAGAACTACAGAGAAGGGGTCGGCGAGGTGGCATTAGAGCAGGGGTCTCAAATTCAATTTACCTGGGGGCTGCAGGAAGCAAAGTCGGGGTGAGGCAGGGCCACATAAGGGATTTCCCAAAAAAAGGTCCTCAAACGTCATTATTAACAGTTTTAATTATTTCTTCTGAACATGAATAGAACATTGAGTGAAAATCATGAACAATTCTTCTGAACATGGCATTTTTTGCCTATTCCTTGCTGCCAGAGACTTGACAGCTCTTCTTCTCAGAAATCTGAACCACATTTGGCTTTAGAGAGGAAGCAGTTGAGACCCTCAGATGATCATCATTAAGTCTAGACCTGTACTTTGACTTATTGAAGTTCAATGTGGAGAATAATTTTTCACACAAATATGTGCTCCCAAAAAGGCACATGGTGCTCTTGAACATTTGGGAAAGCTCGGGGGGAGGGTCAATTCTCTCAAAAATTGCTCATGAATGTCTGCTTTTCCACTAATCTCCCTGAACTTGGCTTTGAGATAAGAGTTGCGTTGCAGGTCAATGAGCTCCATTGAAGCACAGGAGGGGCATCTTGCACATCAAAAGAAAAGGGGTCCACAAAAATTTGGAAAGTGGCTCTGTGCTTTTTGAAGTCTGCAAATCTGTGATCAAATTCCTTCTATAACTTAAAAATAGCATCAACATATTTCTCACCACTGAATGGAATGCCTGCATCCACAAGTTCCTTGCATTCTGGGAAATGGCAAAGGTTTGTCTGAGAGAGCTGGGATTTCCATAACACAAGTTTTGTGGAGAATGCTCTCAAGTTGTCATAGGCAGCACTGATAAGCTGCCCCGGGCCTTTTAACATCTTATTTAGTACATTCAGCTTATGTGTGATGTCAATAAGAAAAGCTAAGTCCATGAGCCATTTGTGATCACTCAACTCAGAAACAGCATTCCCATCCTTTTCCATGAAGGCTTTCACTTCTTCTCTCAACTCAAAAAATCTTTTCAGGACATTTTCCCTGCTGAGACAAAATACCTCGGTGAAATAGAATACATCTCCATACTCTGACTCCATTTCCTCTAAAAAAAGCATGGAACCTCCTGTGCTTTAAGCCCCTGGATCTAATTTGGTTGATGCATTTCACAACAACAGACATCACATTGTCACACGGCAGGCAAAGGGCCTTCTGATGGATAATGCAGTGAAGAGCAATGGCCTTCTCTATACCTCCTCTTCACATTTTTTGAACAAGTGCCACCAGTCCATTTTTCCTCCCTGTCATCGATGGCATTCCATTGGTTATTATTCCAACAAACCTCTTCATGGCAAACCTGCATTCTCAATGGCATCACACAGATGCCGAAATATCTCATTAGCGGTGGTCTGGTGATGCATTGGAATTATTGTGAGCAGCTCCTCTGTCAATTCAAAATTGCAATCAACACCACTGACATAAATTGTGAGCTGAGCAGTGTCTGTTATATCTGTGCCCTCATCAAGAACAACTGAGTATGCATGTATGCATCAAAACATTTGGCTTTCTCACACAGTTGATGACAAATGTCACTTGACATGTCAGAAATGTGCTCTGCCACAGTGTTGGCAGAAAGGCTGATTTTGCTAAACTGACCTTTCTTTTCTGAACAAATAATACTTGCAGCCTGTAACATGCATTTTTTTTTAACAAACTCTCCTTTTGTGAATGGTTTCCCTGCCTTAGCAATCATCTCACTAACCACATAACTAGCTTGGACTGATGCAACATTCTCTTTGGTTGCTTTCTTGAAGAAATCTTGTTGCCTTATTAGACATGCTTTAAGACTGGCAACTCGCTTGGCTCTCTCATTTCCTTGATATTTTGCTGATATTCTTCAGCATGTTTAGTTGAATAATGGCGTTTCAAGTTGTATTCCTTGTGCACTGCAACTTTCTCTGAGCAAATAAGACTTGTAGGGATGCCCCTGTGCTCAACAAAGAAATACTACGTCTCCCACTTTTCCTGAAATTGTCTGTGCTCGTCATCAATCTTTCTCTTCACTGCAGGCTTCGATGAAGTCATGATGAAGGTATGACAAAATCTAATTCTGTAATAAGCTTCTCTCCCTTCTCTCCCTTAGGCCTCCGATAATGCAAGGGACAGTGGGCAGGAGCAGTGGAAATGACGTTTGTGCTAGGTGCAAAGTATTCGCGATTATTCATTTACCGAATATTCGCAATAAAAATGGCATTAGTCTGATTGTATCACCCAGGGCAGAACAAGTCTTCCAAACATTAGAAAGGCACCACCGAGAGAGTAAATGATCCTGAACAGAGTCTATAGTTAATTCCATGACAATATACTCTAAGGACGGAGAAACCCCATATCTCTTAGGCCAAGTGAATTCCTTTTCGAATGACCCCAATATTTACTGTGTCAGGGCAGGAGGGAAAAAACAAAAAAGCAAACAGCACAAAACATTGTTTATTTTTTAGATATTATTTTTTATCTTCATTTATTATTATTATTTTTTTATTTACCTATCTATTTTTGGTCGATTTCTCTGTTTGGGTGTGGTTATTGAACTTGTTGTCCCCAGTTATACCTATTTCTTTCTCTGCTTTTCTTTTTTTTCTTTATGTGCTATGTCATGTTTCTTATCTCAAGACCATGGCATTTTTTTTGTTTTGTTTTTGTTTTTGTTTTGTTTTTTTTGTTTGTTTTTGTGGTGCTTATCATTATTGTTGGAGTCCTCACTGGATATTTGACACTTCTTTTTGTAAGGGTGGAATGTTTCATCTTCTTTTTCTCCTTCATCTCTCAAATCGATGATGAGAGCCTCTAGAAGGATTCCGCCCATTTTCGGAGTATTAGACTTTTACCCCAGTTTATTACTTTTCTCTTCTTCAAACAAAACTACGCAACATGAACTAGCTAGTCCTGCCTCCCAATTAGAGGAGGAAATAAGGGAGGCACCAAGACCAAACAGGTGCAAGACTACTATGTAGTAGGATAGGTACATAGGGGACCACATATTCTAGCAGCCCTGGGGGTGAGGGAAGAGGATATGGGAAGTAGGACAAAAACGGAGGTGTAGGGAGGACAATTTGGTGATGGGAATCCCCCCTGATTTTATGTAAATATTTACCTAAAATATTATTGTCAACAATATGTAAGCCACTATGATCAAAATAAAAATTATATTTAAAAAATGGCATTAGTCCGACGGGCGCTGACCCCCTTCGCGGGGGGATGCGTGCATTTATCAGATCAAAACCAACCCGGTCAGCCTCCCCTCGGCTCCAGCCGTGGGGCGGGGCCGGCGGCTTTGGTGACTCTAGATAACCTCCAGCCGATCCCACGCCCTCCGTGGCAGCGACGACCCATTCGAATGTCTGCCCTATCAACTTTCGATGGTAGTTGCCATGCCTACCATGGTGACCACGGGTGACGGGGAATCAGGGTTCGATTCCGGAGAGGGAGCCTGAGAAACGGCTACCACATCCAAGGAAGGCAGCAGGCGCGCAAATTACCCACTCCCAACCCGGGGAGGTAGTGACGAAAAATAACAATACAGGACTCTTTCGAGGCCCTGTAATTGGAATGAGTCCACTTTAAATCCTTTAAGGAGGATCCATTGGAGGACAAGTCTGGTGCCAGCAGCCGCGGTAATTCCAGCTCCAATAGCGTATATTAAAGTTGCTGCAGTTAAAAAGCTCGTAGTTGCATCTTGGGAGCGGGCGGGCGAAAAAAAAAATGGCATTAGTAAGAAAAAAATCACAAAAAATCGCATTAAACATTTGCATATCCCAAACAGAACTGTTCTGGGTATGCAAATGTTTAATGCGATTTTTTTTTACTAATGCGATTTTTATTGCGATTATTCGGTAAGCGAATAATTGCGAATACTGCAATATTTGAAGGCTGGCCGCAGGCCACAAAATGTTGTACGGAGGGCCGCAAACGGCCCGAGGAACGTGAGTTTGAGACCCCTGAGCTAGAGGTAAGGTGTCTGCTTTGCAAGCGCTACCAAGGAAGAACTGCAGTTCATTCCCCCAGCATCCCATATGGTCCCCACAAGCCAGGGGCAATTTCTGAGTGCTTAGCCAGGAGTAACCCCTGAGCATCAAACGGGTGTGGCCCGAAAAACCAAAAAAAAAAAAAAAAAAAAAAAAAGAGAGAGAGAGAACTATAGAGAAGATAATTATATTATTGGATATATAAATTTTAAATTTTCAAATAGGCAAGAGGTGGAAACCTCATGATAAGGGAGATAGGAATAAATGACATTATGTGAGTGATTGGTAAGATCATTTGGCCATAGATGAAGGATAAGAAATCGAGGGAGATATGTAGATCACAACTACTAAATATGAGGAAGGTTAGAGGAAGCTCTAATGTGACAAACCAAGAGTTGTAGGACTAAAAAAATGGATATATATGTATATATACAAAAATATATATTTATGCAAATGACCCTGAGAGAATTAATACTTTTTTTCTCCTCCAAACTTCTATAGAGATTTACACCTGTCTGATATGTTATTCCTTTTTACCCTGGTGAGAAAATAACATTCATAGAAAACAGCCTCCTCAATTGGACTGGGTTGAGAAATGGGACCAGATGCAATCAATGGGATGTAAGCAAGATGTTGGAGTAAGTCCTCCTGGGAAAAGGTTAACAGTTTCTAGAGTAGAGAGACTTTTGTATTGAATCTGCTTAAACTGTTGGAGAGACATGCACAATTGGAATTCCATTACAGAGGTGGCATAATTTATGTGTTTCTGATTTGAATTAGACAGCTTATACCCATTTCTTGCTGACATCTTGGATTTGTTCCCTAAAACTCCGTCTCTAGGAGAGAAGTTTTTTAATAAAGAAAAGAGTACCATTATTTCCATCGGAAAAATCATACTACATTTTACTATCCAAGTTTCACTACTAGGAAAAATAACTGGAAAGTGAACCTTGGTTTTATTTAAGTAATAATGGCCATTTTAAAGTAAATAATGTACTTTATTCAAAAATTAAGAAAAAAAAGACTTGAGCGTAGGTGGTATAGCTAGAGGTCAATGATTCATTCTCTAGGACATATATTTATTATTTTCTATTTTATAACTCTTGGAAATCTATGGCTTTCCTGCACTCAATCCTCACTTAGTAAAATATAATAGCCAGAAAAATATTTAAATAAATGCTTATTATAATAGTGCACAGATTCTAGTGGAAATAACACCTTCCTAACAGACTGAAACATAGATGATGCTACTTCTTCATCTATATTACTTAAAGTAATTAAGAAAAAATTTGAGTTTATTCACATATGAATTTTACATGGCTTTTACTGATCTCTAACTAAAAACTGTTGTGTCAAGTAAATTGGCTAGTGAGTCTTTGCCTGAAACCATAATGTTTAAACTTCCCATCTTATGAAATATTTATTGGAGTGTTGTGGAGTGAACAATCTTTCTGAATACTTAAAAATTAGGTATTGTCTAAGAAGTGGTTTAACTTTCAAGTGCTTTTATGGGTAACAGTTATTAGTAGGTAAATAGAGAAAAGATTAAATGAGTCACTCTCTCATCTTTCAGCTTTTGCTCATAACATTTCCACTGCCCAGTATAATTTCCTCTCTACATCCATTGTGTGATTTTTTTTTTTTTTGGCCCAGCTCAGTCACATTTTACTTTTCAAGTTAGCTCAGATGTCATGTTCAATGGGTAAATCTACTTGTATCAAATCCTCAGTGATTCTGGTTTTTGTTTTTTTCTATTTGTTCCTGGTCTTTCTCCTAAGTGCCCTTAAATTTCCTATGTTTTGTGGTGTATAGAATAAACTGGGAGAGAAAATGATGTAGTGAAAGTAAGGATTCTTTGACCCTAGAGCATAGGGAGCAAAATAAGGAAATAATGGAGAAACAGCGGTCGAGACTTTGGTTATATTGATGATACCTTTCAACACAGACGTTCTTTCCTAGTCTAGAATAAATCAAGAAATATATGCTATATTCTTTTAGACTAATTTGTTGACAGAATAATATATTTCTTCATATTTAACCATGTTGTGTATACCAGGAGTTTACTTCTTTATTTATTTATTTGGGTTTTTTTTTTTATTCTGTTTTCTTTGGGAAACACACCAAAGTTCTTACTGGCTCTGCACTCAGAGATCATATCTGGAATTCTTGGAGGGCTAAATGGGATGCCAGGGATTGAATTCAGGTTTGCCATGTGCAAGGCAAATGTACCTGTTATACTAATTTTCCAGTCCCAGGAGTTCACTCCTTTTTATTGAAACAATATTTCATAGTATGAGTGAATTTTAATTGTCTATATCAGTATTGATGTACATTCTGCTGCTTTTAGTTTTGAGGCTATTATGACAAATCTACCATGATTAATTATGAGTTTAAAGATATGTAGACATGTTTATATAGATAATCTCCAAAATATACAAGGCACTGACAGAACTTTACAAGAAAAAAACATCTAATCCCATCAAAAAATGGGGAGAAGAAATGAACAGACACTTTGACAAAAAAGAAATACAAATGGCCAAAAGACACATGAAAAAGTGCTCCACATCACTAATCATCAGGGAGATGCAAATCAAAACAACGATGAGATACCACCTCACACCCCAGAGAATGGCACACATCACAAAGAATGAGAATAAACAGTGTTGGCGGGGATGTGGAGAGAAAGGAACTCTTATCCACTGCTGGTGGGAATGCCGTCTAGTTCAACCTTTATGGAAAGCGATATGGAGATTCTTCCAAAAACTTGAAATCGAGCTCCTATATGATCCAGCTATACCACTCCTAGGAATATACCCTAGGAACACAAAAATACAATACAAAAACCCCTTCCTTACACCTATATTCATTGCAGCACTATTTACCATAGCAAGACTCTGGAAACAACCAAGATGCCCTTCAACAGATGAATGGCTAAAGAAACTGTGGTACATATACACAATGGAATATTATGCAGCTGTCAGGAGAGATGAAGTCATGAAATTTTCCTATACATGGATGTATACGGAATCTATTATGCTGAGTGAAATAAGTCAGAGAGAGAGAGAAAAACGCAGAATGGTCTCACTCATCTATGGGTTTTAAGAGAAATGAAAGACATTCTTGCAATAATAATTTCCAGACACAAAAGTGAAAAGAGCTGGATGTTCCAGCTCACCATAGGAAGCTCACCACAAAG
The DNA here is from genome assembly GCF_024139225.1 of Suncus etruscus. NCBI lineage: Eukaryota > Metazoa > Chordata > Mammalia > Eulipotyphla > Soricidae > Suncus > Suncus etruscus. The sequence goes on along the minus strand of NC_064852.1, from coordinate 62,655,808 downwards.
AGTGATGAGTTTAGTTAGAGAAATAACTACATTTTGAATTTTCCTTATAATGAGAATGTATGAGGGAAATGGAGAGCCTGTTTAGAGTACAGGCGGGGGTTGGGTGGGTAGGAGGGAGACTTGGACATTGGTGATGGGAATGTTGCACTGGTGATGGGTGGTGTTCTTTACATGACTGAAACCCAAAAACAATCATGTATGTAATCAAGGTGTTTAAATAAAAAAATAAAAATTAAAAAAAAAAAAAAAGAAAGGTATCAGACCAATGTTTTCCATGGAGAGGGTTTAATAGGAAGATCATGAGAAATCTTTTGTAGAATAATGGATCTATTCTCTATTGCATATTTGATTGGGGTATTGGTAACTACATAACTATATTGATGAGAATACAATCACATACTCAAAATGGAAAGATTTGTTTTATTATATGAAAATTATTCTTCAGAAAACTTTAAGAGTAAGAATAGTTTTCTGTATATTAAATTAAAGTAGATGGAATACTGCTTAATCATCAAGGCAACTAGCTTTCATAAAACCGACAACTAAAGTAGTGTAAGCAGGAAATAGGTGATCCCATTTTCCAAAGGAGTAACCAACAGCTGTAGTGTGTCTGACCCTCATTTATCCAAGATAAAAGTTACCTGGAACATATATTCCTTTTGATACCTTCTTGTGTTGAAAATACTTATCAAGTCATATTGAACTATGAAGATGAGAGCTCAAAAAGTGGTTAATTGAACAGAATCTGGATCCAAGAATTCTGTGCATCTTAGTTAACTAAACTCCATAAGGTAAAATAGATAATTGACTGCCTTGTTTAAGTTATTATACAAATGTTAAATCATCCAAAATTCTCCCCATAAAATATTTAACTATAAATTAATTTTATTTTTGAGGATATCTTTTATATATTGGGTCTGATTTTTCATAATGCTTTTTATCAACTGACAATTGATATAGTCAGTGTATAGAAATCTTAAACCAATAATAAATTCAACTTCAACTTATTCCACATGATGTTAAACCCGAGCAACTTGAGTATAGTTACTACTTGTACAAGTAAAATACATCAATCTACTATAAAGGTACAAAAAGTGCTATATCTAATATGTGTACGTTCAGAATTTAGAAATCTAACTTTTCTATCTAAAATCAGTTTAGAAGAATTATAGAAGGAACTTGTTAGAGAGGTAAAGTGTAAAAAGCTTGAAGCCCTGCATGATTATGATCAAATTCTATACTAGATTGTATAGTAGTTCAATTATATAGGATGAGGATTTTATAGTTCTTATACTAGATTGAGCCCTATATAATGATTTCTATCTTTAGAAAGAGCCAGACTGGAAACAGGTTCACAAAAGAAAGAATGCAGAGATTGCAGTCATGTAGGGACACCCAAGATTGCCAGCAACCAAAAATAAAAAGAGCTACAAGAGGCCAAGGAAAAATTTTTTTTCCCTAAAAACTTCAGATGGATCAAGATCCACTATTTAGCCTCCTGAATTGTAATATATATATATTATATTATATTATATATATTATAGACATATATATGTATATATGTTTCTGATGTTTTAAGCTCTGCACATGTAGTAATTAAATCTATCTCAAATATTCTTTCCTTATTCTATATCATTCTTCACTTTATCTTGGAGTTTTCTATGTCCATAGCTCATTTTTTTGGTCAAAAATTGTTCTAAATTCTGTTTGTCTAAAACCTTCTATTTTGAGGTCAGCGTGATAGTATAGTGGGTAGGACACTTGCTTTGAATGTGACTAACTAGAGTTCAGTTTCTGTCACCACATATTAATCCCCTTTAGCACAGAATTATGAGTAAACCCTGTTCACAGCTGGGTGTGGCCCAAACCAAAACAAACTTAAAAAAGTCCCCCTCCAATCCCTAAATATCCCCTTATTTTACACTGATATGTGGAAATGACTGGAAAACTATCTTGGGCCAAATGAATGTGTAACTTGAATTTTTTGTGTGTGTCAATATGTACTCAATCTGTCCTCTCATTGGATAAGCGAATGAGATTTAACGTCTCTTCTCTTTGTCAGTAAGAGGAAGGAGGAGCAATGTCTTGTGGAAATGTGTGTCAGATGATTCAAGGCCCTTACATTGCTCTGGTTGGTGTCTGGTTCCATTGAAATGACACTTCCAAGTCTGGCCAATCTGTTATGCTTCGTGCAACTCTAATTGACAACATTTCAACAGAGACTTGTAAGCATTTTTTCAGTATCTTTGAAATTTCCTGTGTTTGAAATCCTTTTAGCTTAGTAGAGTTATGGTAGAAATAAAGACATCCAAATAGATGCTGAGAAAAGCTTTCAGAGCATCTTAGTGGGTGTCGAGAGGCTTCAGAAGGCATCTAAATGGGATGTGTACATAGTGCCTATTTGCAGAAAAGTAGAATAAATGGGCATGCTACTGCTGCAGCTTTTAATTCTTTTCATTATTTATCTGTTTTGGGGCCACACCTTGCAATGTTCAAGAGTTGATTCCAGCTCTGTACTAAGGAATTACTCCCAGTGGTACCTTGGGACCAAATGGGATGTGACGGGTCTAATCTGGTCAGCAATGTGCAAAGCAAGAACCTACCCATTGTACTATTGCTCTGGTCCCAACTGTTGCGTTTTTAATATAAAGTATTTTAAAATATATTTCTAGATACCCTTTATATTGCTGACTCTAAAATCAAGAGAAAACAGACCTCTTTGTATTTTGGCAGGAAAATCCCATTTGAAAATCAGGACCCATCCTCACATGAAAACAGCCACAGTCTAGGAAACGTTTCCAGATGTGAAAATAATTATATTTCAAAAACAAGCTCCAGTTCTTACATTTGTTATCAACATTTTTGTTTTATTTTCTGCAATGGAGGCCTTTCTTCAATGAGTGATTTCCATTTCCCCAGGATACAAAATGCTTACCTTTAAGGTGTGAGTTCCCAACACTTCATTTCCCTGGATAGGTTTCTTTTTAACAAGCTAAAACAGACATAACTAGGGCACTGTTTTAGACTGATATGACAAATGTGAAACTGACGAATATTGAAAGCCACTTAAAAATTGGTTTTGGTAAAAGACAGCACTGTATAATGAAACCAAATTCACAGATCGGAATTTTAAAAGAAATCCTAGTGTGAAGATAAAAGGACATGAAAGATAATAAATGTTGAAATGATACACCACCTAATAGTGTCCTGTCAAGGAAGAAAGATAATATGATAACTTACAGAGCATCTCAGAGCCTCTGTAGATACTTGACCTATCGTTTTCAGGAAAACAATCTTTTTTTTTTCATCTGGCTCATATTAAAAATAAGAAAAACAAAACCAGTAATTTTTTTCCCATTCTCACACAGATGGTGGAAAAATCCATGCAATTTTTAACTGTCTGAAATTCTTTAAAGCAATATCAGACATAAAGAATTATTAAATCACTTTTCCATTTTATATAATGAAAAACCACACCACTACAGTGGGGCTGGGGCCATCAATTTTGAAGCAAGTGGGAGCTCTGATTGGTCCTGCAGGCAATCAATTACTGGGCAGTCCTGGGTCTCTCTCTCTGAAGATGTTCCTATGTGGTAGGAAACAAAAAATGTAAAAAATAATCAAATTAAAGGCAGATGTCCCATGGCATTGAGATAATTCCATTTTTGAAAATTACTTAGCATATAATTTATATGTATGACATACCTGTGGTTATCCAGTGATGTAGCTGCATTCATTCATTCATGTCTTCTTTCATTTGCTCATTCATTCACTCTAAAATCCTCCCATTCTTTAAGCTAATGGCTCACTGGCACAGAGAGATAGACAATGAGTACAGTGTTTTCTGAAAAGTTCTATTCATGTTATGTCTATTGTTGACAATAACATGTACAGTTGACCATTTCCATCTACTCTTAGATAAAAATCAGAGATGTTAGGACAATTTGAATTAGTTACACTTCTCTTAATTTAAAAGTCAAGGGAGTAACAACTGTTCTATTATTAAATTACTACTTTATTTAGGCTTGTTTACATTAAAAGGATATCTCATGTGGTTTATAGAAATATATATAGTACCAAATTTTCAATATTAGTATGAATTTGGTTGAGTGAAACCATTTGCTCTTGGGAAGATAACCTACTAATAGAAACTTCTGGGAAGGAATAGGAACTTAGAGCCTGCCAGACATGTTGACTCTATTTTAGTTTCTGACTTCTAAATTCTGACTTGCTTTTAAAAAGCAAGGGAATAAAACATTGCCTGCTAATAAATTCTCTTTCCTCTGGGCTTTTATATCTAGGTAGTAATACTATACAGACAATCTAAATTACCTAACCATATATAATATATCATTGTTATAGTGCCTCTGTTTCCATATATGTAAAACAGCAACATTAACTAAATTAATTAAAAACAAAAGACAGTGGCTGGCAAAGTAAAGCAATACAAGTGTTAGCAGTTCCATTTGATATTTCCATCCAAGTCTGTTTTTTAAGAATTGAGAAAATATTAATGAATGACCAATAAAAATGTAGGCCAGGTTTTTTTTGGGTCTTCTTTCACACACAAGTACACACATGTACACAAAGAGAGACTACCTGTTGCTTGTACAGGAATCAGAGTTACCCAGGAAGATAGTGTTTCTCTGCATGTCTCAAGAGTCCTCTCTGAGTGAGAGTCTGTATGTCTATCATCAAACTAGTTATTCCCAAAGTCTGTAACAAGGCAGGTTGTTTGTTGTTAGAAGGATATTACTTGACTGCTTATTTTACCTTTGGACAAGAGGAAATGGGTTTGCATTTAGGAAGATGAGACTTTAATAAAAGAGGATGGGAGGAAGTGAAATTGTGGAATATTGGGAAGAAGAGCTCAAAATGGAAAGGAAGACTGTTGGTTGGCCAATAGTTCTATGGCAATGTTAGTCATGCATCAATCTGTTAATAAAGTGATACTGAAATGAAGTGAAACAGGACTGTCTTGCTCAGGAGACAGGGACAGTTGGTTCACTGGGACCTTACTCTGGAAAGTTAATCACCCCAAGTCATGACCAGATATAAATTAGACTTCTCAAATAACTAAAACACCTTGAATTGACCAAAATATCTAGTTTAAACTTTCACTGTGTATTTGGAAAGCAACTAATATAGAGCTGGAACGAATGTGCCTTAACTACATTAGAGTTGCAGAGATTACTGTTACAGTCCTTGAGGGTATCCAATCTAGTGCTGATGGAGAGATAGGGCAGGGTTATATTCTTAGGTCTTCAGGGGTCTAAACTAGTCCTGGAAAAATCATGACTAGGGACCTAACAGGAGTGACACATTAGGATTTGTTGTGTCTCCAGGAGGAGGAAAAGAATAGTGGGGGACATGAGTGTGTAGTAGGTACAGGGACAGGGAAGAGAAGAAGAGAGGAGTTCCTAAACTAGAGAATCATTAAGCAAAGTAAATAAGGGAGGCAGGATCTCTGATCACCTACAGAAGCCATTTCTTCTCCTACATCTCATCCCAGGCAAAGACCAGTCTTTCATTGTTACCCCCAACCTGACCAACCAGAAAATAAACTTGCTGACACATCTATTTGTGGGGACAAATAAAACACTAGTTAGGGCTGTGCTGGAGAGAGCTGGTTTGGCCGTGATTTTGGTGAGTATTTAAACCTGCAAATGGCAGCCAGCAAGCATAGCACCTTTTCCTGCACTATTGCTCTGGGCTGCTGAGGAGACAATTCTTCCAGAAATTTGGATGGGCTTTACTTTGCCTGCAGCCCTGTCACTGAAGCTGCAGGATTTTGTGTTTTGAAGGCCCAGGAGCCCCTGAAACACAGGTAGAAGCAGAGTATGTCTGCCTTTCCTTTTTTTTTTTTTGTTTTGTTTTTGGGCCACACCCGACAGTACTCACGGGTTACTCCTGGCTGTCTGCTCAGAAATAGCTCCTGGCAGGCACGGGGGACCATATGGGACACCGGGATTGGAACCAACCACCTTTGGTCCAGGATTGGCTGCTTGCAAGGCAAACGCTCCTGTGTTATCTCTCCGGGCCCTGCCTTACCTTATGGAGAGAAATAATCATCTCAAGGAGAAAATTTCACACCTCTTTGAATTGAGTTGCATGTTTGTTTTGAATTTTTTCTTTTTCATATATATATGAAACAAAAATATAGCAAATATATATTTGCTGCTGAGAAAATATTGATCTTATTGCCATCAGAGTTAGTGGTGGAGAATGTGGAAAAATAATCATCTCAGCTTCTTGGTGGAAAGTGAGTGTGGCGGGGTCTCCATTAGGATGGGGGCCATGTCCAAATCCCTTACAATTCCATCAATTGTTTTGTAATTACTAGGTTCATTTGGCCCTGTGTACATATGTAAACTTGGGTGAACACATCCACATTTAAAGAAAAGCATAAATTCATCTATCATTTGGATTCAGATGATATGTATTTAAAAAATAAAACATTTGCTCCTCTTTTATTTCCCTTTTCAACTACTTGGATCTTAGATTATTTGGGAACATGATAGAATTTTTATAATTATAAGTCCTCTGATGTATGTTAAAGTTATGGTAATTTCAACCAAGGATGAGCTCTATTTACATAAAGTTTAATCATTTTACAATGCTCACAGACCTGCTGCTTTCAATTTCTTTAGGCAGTGTAATAGTTACTTTAATGCAGCTTTATTAGAATCAAAGGGTTTAAATGATTAAATAGAAACACTCTTATTTAACCTAAGATAGGATGGATGAGCATTCCAAGTTAAATTAAATATTTGAAATTAAGTGTTTGGAATGGGGGCCGGAGCGATAGCAGAGCAGTAAGGTGTTTTCCTTGCACATACTGATCCAGGACAGACCTGGGTTTGATCCCTGGTGTCCCATATGATCCCCCATGCTAGGAGCAATTTCTGAGTGTATAGCAAGAGTAACCTCTGAGCATCACCAGGTGTGGCCCAAAATCCAAAAAAAAAAAAAAAAAAAAGAAGAAGAAAATAAAAAATAAATCTTTGGAATGTTTAGCATTTAAATATTTAACATGAAACATTTCAAATGGTTAAAGAATAAAGAATAGAATTTCAACTACACAAGTACGTACCTATCACCTTACTTAATCTTAAAAACAATTTTAAAAAGCATGTTATATTGTTGTATGGAATGTAATTCATTTTATAAAAGAAGTGATCTTCCACTTCTAAGAATCTTTGGGTTCTTATATCTTCAAAATACATATATTTAACAAAAATAAGAACCAATAACAAAGTATTAAAATTACTTTTCCTTCCTTCTATTACTTTTTTTAGTAATGACTAAAGTTATACATTAATTTTTATACCGATGTACTTTGTTTCTTAAAGGTTGCTAATGCCTTAAAATATATAATATTTTCATATTCTATTGTAATATGACAAAATTCAAAACTAAAAATGGAATAAAAAGCTGAACACAGAATATAAGAATGTAAAATATTTAGTTTAATAAATGATGATTGTCATGAAAATACTAGTGGTATGTGATAGGATCAGAAGTGGTTGTAGAAATGGTGAAGGGTTGTTGTTGATAGTAGTCTTATTCTTGTTAGTATCATAGGTAGTCTTGGTGTTGTTCTATTCCTGGTGATAGTGGCAATGGGTATTGTACTGGTATTGATGGTAGAATCAGAAGTGGTAGAGATGTTTTTGTTATTGTTGTTGATAATACAGGTTTTGGTTGTGTTAATAGAGAATGTTGGTGACAACTAACATAGCATAAAAATAGAGTGATGAGCCAAATATAAAATTATGATTCAGGGCTGAGAGATACTATACTGAGTAAGGTTTCTGCTTTGAACTTGGTTTATTTCAGCTCTATCTGGCCACTACATATGCTCCCCTAATGCCACTAGAAGTGATTCTTAACTTACTAACTTAATCCTTGAGCACTGCTAGGTGCTCAAAAAAAAAAAATCCAGCCAGAGTTTAAAAAATTAAAGGACAAATAAAATTAACATAAAAATAACTTGGAAACAATTTTTGTTCTACATTCTATCATAACTAATTTATGCAGCACAATAAATATAGCAGTCCTGTACAGTGGGAATAGTGCTCATATAATGTTAGATGACATTGAATAAGTATTCACTATGTGCCAAGCACCTGATGTGCAAATCTTATTAACTCCTTGCAACAACTCATGAAATATATTGTACTTAGTATTCACATTAAGATGAAGAGATGGAAGCACAGAGAGGTTTATTTATTTTTATATATAAAAAGAAATATGTTATTTATTTGTTTGTTTTTTATTTTTAGGTCACACCCAGCAGAGTTCAGGGGTTACTGCCTATGCACTCAAAATCATTCCTGACAGGCTCAGGGGACTATATAGAATGCCTAGGTTTAAACCCAGGTTGACTGCGTGCACAGAGAGATCTTAAGTAAATTTCTCTCTATCATATTTATAAAGGATAATAGAATCAGGAATCTGTCCTTAGCTCAGTTTTTTTTTCCCCAGTAGTCCCATTGCTGATATTCTTAACTTTGAACTTTCAGCCAAAGAACATTAAGAAAAATAAAGCAGAACCCATGTACAATTACTTTGTCCCTCAAGTCCCCAGATTGTAGTACATAATATTTCTTAGCAGCACACAAAACAATCTCTGAGCTCAGTTTTTAGTCCTACTGATTTGGGGAACATGACAGAAAGTAGATGCACTCAGAGTGCTGATGAACTTTCAAGGGTAAAGGTAAAAGAAGAGATTATACTGGCCCTTTGTCTTGGGCTAAACAGACTCATTATGACATGTGAGGTTAAGGATCTCAGGAGGGCATAGCAGCCCCAATATGTAAACCTTTCGTTTTCAAATGCATGAAACAAATGGTTTCTGAGCCCATTTCTGGTTGTCTGTTGGAGTTGCTGGCTCATTGTTTTTAAGCCCAGGAGAGTTAGTATTTGCAGGACTGGCATCTAGTTGTCATATCTGCACCAAGTATGCAGTCTTGGAAAAAATATTAGCAGATCTCCATTATAACAGATTGAGGAAATATTTTTTATAAGAAGCTTTGATGTTGCTGCTGATTACTGTGGTTTGAGCTGTCAATTGCAACCCACAATTATGGCCAGTCACTCCAAGGTTCATTTTAGGGTGCATTTTTTGGGTTGTTGTTGTCATTGGTTTTTGTATGTTGGTTGGTGACTCTGTATTTCTTTTGCTATAGCCTCTTCTCTGCCCCATCCAAGCAGCTCTGAAAAGGGCCTGACACATTGGCTTTCACGCATGCTTTAATGATTAGCTCCCCTCCCCCTGCCTCTCCATGGGAACATATGGACTCAATGTCTAGTTTTGCTTCTTGGCTTCTGCTTTTTTATATCTTTTGGTCTGCTGCTTTACTAATAAATTCTTTTATGGATTAATTTTTCCTTAAATGTCTTCTTTTTTAAGAAAGATGGAAGAGAAACTCTTGACTTGTCATTCTCCCTGATCCTTTCTGCTGTTGGAAAACATGGCTACCAGTACACATAGAGATATTAGCTTGTAATTAACTAAAACTGAAATTTGGAGGATGATCATACTTGTGCTAAAGTCTAGACCATATCATCACTTTAATCTTTTACCACATGCTTTATGCGTGCATCAATGTTTTAATTCCAAAGAAAATTTTCATCATCTCAAATAATGCTACTATAAAATACAAGCCAGGAATATAAAATGTAGATTTACAAATAATCAATGTCTGTGGTAAATTAATGTGTTTTGTCACTTGTTTCAGAACCCCCCGAAAACCTAGAAAATAGTGTCTTTATTAAGAGATTTGCATTGCTTATTTATAATGGAGGAAAAAGTCATTGACTTTATTAACAAGCATTAATATGAGTGGAAAGATGGGGAGCACATGGAAAGTATGTTTGTACTTAGCAGGCTATCAGAGTGACGGTTATTTATTTTTTATTTTTTCTGATGTTTATAGGAATGTCAATATTAAGAATTTTTAGTCGTATTAAAAAGGTTTAAGATTGTAAAGTTGCTAATAAAGTTTTACGAGGTTAACAATGCCACTTGTAGAGTGTGTAACCTCAAATTTGAGTTTCTCAAGGAATTATTGTAGGGAAATGCCTATGGAAGATTCCTAGAGCAAACATATGTGGTGTTTGTCAAAACTAATTACAGATTGTTAGAATTTAGGAGTTTGATGGCGGGAGTGAGGAAATCTGCTGCTCTAAAAAAAGTGCAAAATGATGCTAATGTTAATAATAACTAGCTAATCATTACATCTGCTGAAGCTTTGTATGTCAATTACATTTTCAACACCAATAAATAAAAATGCGTGATGCATAGGAGTGATGGTCAAAATAAATAGGAGGGCCCCTGTTAAAACCAAATAATCATATAGCATTTACTCTTATCTAACTTTGGAGTGTGGCACCAACTTTCTGAAGAACGAGGAAATTTCTGAGATTATGCCTATTGACTTGTGCTTAGATTTCAATGACAGAAAGTGGCAGCAAGTGTAGGCTAACAAAATGTGCCCATTTGCACAGGAGCCTTATTTTAGATCAGGAAAATATTTAATTTAGAATAAGCAAAGCAATAAAGTGAATTTTAATGACTCTTATTGAATTAAAAATGTGAGCCACAAGCGCTTGAACTAAATTAAAAAACACTTATATTGAGTTAATGGTGAGTATAAAGAATTAAATCAATAACCCCTCCCACCATTAAGTTAAAAAAAAAAACAGTGAGAACATTTTATTAACTGTGTTGCTTTAAATTCAGCCATATATGTGCTCTCAATTTGCAAAGATTTTTGGCTCCTGAATGTGGGCTTCAAAAACTGCTAGTATATATAAATCAAAACCATGAATAAAACTGAGCTTCACTCAATATAATCACTCCACTCAATATCATCACAATGAATTAGGACAGCTTTCTGGGTATCACATGCTGTTATGTTTCTGAAGAAGCAATCCCTAGTAGTGAAGTGAACCCACTCTAGCCAATGACTTCGAATGACATTTATTATAACTTATAAGTTATGTAACTAAGTGGAGGTAAATTCCCCATATGGGAAATATTAGGTCAGAACATGAAATTGCTGTTGTTGTAGGTCAAAAGATGGTTGAATAACAGCAATTTCATATAGCTTAGCCTAATATAGCCCTCTGGAATTCATTCATCCATCTATCTGCCCATTGATCCATCTGTCAGTCATTCAACAACACATGTCTGCTCTGCCAGGTGTTGGGTATACAGTGATTAAACAAAGATGTGGCACTTCATTTAGAATGAGAAACAAATTGACAACAAAGTTTTCTTAAGTGTATAATAAACAATTGAGCTAAGCACTATCACAATATGTAGGTGACAAAAAGAATTTGAAAGAAACCAAAGAACATGGCTTCAGAGGAAGGAACCTTGTAGGTTGTGCCAGTGTGAAGCACTGGAACCTGTCATGAAGCAGGAAAAGAATGCTGCAGTGGAGGGAAAAAATTGAGAACCTGACTGGGGTGGAAAGTAAGAGATCATACATCTAAATTACCCCAAAAAGCTGTAAAGTGGGTGATAGGTTCTGTTTCTGGGCTTCATCCTGGATGTTTATCTGCCCAAATCTTTGGACTGATGAACAAATGAGATGATTTGGCCAACTTATTTGCTCAAATGTTGTCTCTTGGACCAAGTATCCCTGAGATGTAGACTTAGGATATCATTACTCTTCTAAGGCCTTAATCAGAATTAGGGCAGAGAGATAGAAATTATTATTATACATTTTATAGATATGGAAACTAAGACACAGGAGCTTGAGTGACTTGTCCATCGTATCAGAGTGGCAGGTGATAGGACTAGGTTGGACTTTGTGATCTGCCCTTGATTTCTCTGTTATGTGATTTCCCTACCCTATTCCTCCCATGAATGTTACTAAAATGCATGTTGTACGACTTGATTTTCTTCAAGAAATGCTGTAGTCACACCATGACCCTATGAGTCAAAGGACATGTCTCTCCCAAATCAATGCAACTTTTCTTTATGAACTAAAGAAAGATGGAAACTTCATACATAAGAACTTGGATAAGGAGAGACACAGGCTCCATACTGAAAGAACAAACTTAACTTCTAACTTTTGAAAAAGATCTTAGGTGTCAAGGCATTTATGTATAGTCCAGTGATATTAACATGGTTAAGAGAGAAGCAAGAACTAAGCATGGCATCATCCTTTGCAGCACAGACCTTCTAGTTCCAGACTTCTCCGTGAAATCTCAGCCAGTCTCCACAGAGAACTAGGAGGTAGTTTTTGCATTCTGGGCCAGACTGATAAGGGGAAGATCGTGGCAACAGTCAAGGGTCCAGTGAATGATGAGTTCCCAGAACAGGATTACCTTTGCCACTGAAACATTCTCTTTTCCAGTGTTTTTCAACCTTTTTGTACAAAGGCACACTTTTTTCATAAAAAGAAAAGCACGAGGCACACCACCGTTAGAAAATGTTAAAAAAATTTAACTCTGTGCCTATATTGACTATATAAAAAGTAATTCTCTTGAATAGAAATCAAATAAACACAAAAATTATTTTATATTTACTTTATTATAAAAATATCTAATGAGTGGTCTATTTGTGAGCCAAAGGCACATGTTATGGATGAAATTGGAATTTTTTCCATGGCACACCAGATAATATCTCACGGCACACTAGTGTGCCATGGCACAGTGGTGGAAAAACACTGCTCTTTTCTAATGCCAACCCACAAAAATATGTTTCAGGATTACTGCTTTATTTTACCCTTGCCCTATTACAAATGGCAGGACATATTTCTCAGTCCCAGGGTCAGAATTCATAGGCTATATTCTCTCTTCTTCCTAGGTGCCGCCAAGCAGAAAAAGATGCCTGTGCAACCACTGGCACCACAAGCAAGGAAGAATGCCATGCCATCGTGCTTGTCTCCCAAATTCTTAGGCACCTGGTGAGTGTGTTTGGGGGGAGTGTGTGTCCTTTTCTGGCAGCAGGATGAAGGCACATCCTATCCAGGAAGTTGGGATAAGGGTCTTTCTGGACTCTACAGTGCCTGTATTGATTTCAGGATCCTGCCTGGGATCAGAGCTGGAACTGAGGGGAAGCCTGTAACACTGTGAAATGTGATCAAGCTGGTTTGTTTCAGAGTGCCCAGACTTTGTGACACCTGCCTATTTGTTACATGAATGCTCTTACACAACTGTCTGGAAACTCCTTTGAATCCTGGTGCAATCCTGTGTGCAACAATGCCAAGCTACCTCAGTGTAGGTGGGCACCACTTGTTTCTATTTCTCTAATTTTTGTCTGTATAGAACTCCATAATTGACATTGTGGATTTCATTTGAGTCATTCTTTTGCCTACACACTCTAAAATCTAGATGACTAGGGTATATTACTTTGCCTAGTCACCTTTATAGACAATACAAGCATTTTTAAAGCTCAAGTTTTCCAAGGAACATTTTTCAGTGCATAAAGTTAGAAGCTGCAACACAAAAGTCTATTAATGGACAAATGGACACTGAAACTATAGCAGCCACTGTGACAGAATACCACTCAGCAATGAAAAGGAAGGAGCTGCTGATAGATTGACCTGCATAATGAATCTCAAAGATTTATGCTAATGAATGATGGTAGGCTTAAGAGACTGCATGCTGTGTGATTTCACTTATGTGAGATTCTGGAAAAGGCAAGGCTATCAAGAAAAATTACTCCCAAAGTTTAGTAAGTTCTAGAAGACAGCCTAAATCTCTGTGGAAGAAGAGGGTGAAATAGTGAGAGCAAATTCTAGGCTTTATTTAAGAGAGGATAGAATCCTATGACTTTATACATTGAAACATGCTTTCTTAGAAAATCTCTTCTATACTTGAGAGATAAATTTGAATATGACAAACTGAATAAAACATCTACTATTATATAAATACCTTTTTTTTTTCTCATGTTGAGTGTTCAGAGGTGATATAATCTAATCAATTTAGTGATCACTTTGCTTTGAGAAATGTACAAAGGAACTTAGGATTCTGCATGTAGTTTCAGGTAGAATCATTGTCTCCCCAAGGTTCAGTCTTTGAGTTTCTAAAGATTCCTTGAGTGTCCACTTTAAGGCCTACTTAGAGAATAGAGATTGAAGAGGAGGCCAAAGGATAGAGGTGGATTGGTATTAAAACATTGTATGCTTAGAGGGAAACCTGGATAGATAATGATTGTCTTTGGGGACAATAAGCCACACTTAGTTCTTGAAAAGTATAGAGGACTACTGACTCATCAGTATGAAGAATATTGTCACAAATGAATTCAAGTTATGAATTTGCATCTTGCATTACTCTCTAATATTCTTCTTCTCATATTCTTATTAAGCCCACCAGGAGACATGTATTTCCTTGCTTCTCACAGTTGACATTTTCTCTGCTAAGTATCACTGTTCTGTAAATTTTCCAATAAAAATTTACTCACCCACATCTGCAAACTCCATTGCATACTTTGGACTTATTTATATAATACACTTTGCAGTTTTTTTTTCTTCCAGAATTTCATGACCAACTAGACATTTGGAAGCTCCAAATGAAATGAGCACAACTTCTGTCTCAGGAACCAACTTTATATGTAAATAACAACAACTGTTTGTGTGATCTTGTCACAAGGTCATATAATGACAAGATTAGACAAACCTGGCTCATTGATAAAATTCTACTGTTCATTGAACTCACTCTTCCAAAACTGTAGGTTCTCAGAATAATAGTATTATATGGTGTTTCAGGGGTTTTATTTGGGAGGGGCACTATACCTGGTGGCTCCCAGAAATCACTTCTGGCAGGCTCAGGAAACAATATGGTATACTTGGGATTGAACCTGGGAAGTCCACATGCAAGGCAAATAAATTCCTTACCCACTATACTTTCACTTCAGCTCCAGTATTATAGTTTTTTTGTATTGCAAGGCATTTATGAATTTCTAACCTAGAATCCCTCAAGTATTGAAGTTAACAGTGAGGTTTATGGGGTCCTCTAAGTCATGGTCTATGTTTAACTTCTTCCATTTTACTTGAAGCTTCCTCTATGACTTGTTTTAATTTTGATACTAATAATAAAATATTAATTGTAAAATATTATGTGGAATTCAAACACAATTTTGATTCTTAAAAGACATCCAGGCTGGTCTATAACATCACCTGGAACCAATCCTCTACCACGGAAGACCCTACACTGCTCAGACATCGACCTGCTCAAAAGAGACTTCCCTTAACACTGAGAAGACTTAACAACAACAACGACCTGCTTACAGGACAGGGCTCCCTGCATTGCCCTTTGATTGTGAGGTGAAACGAGAGGATGCTCCACATCCTGACTTCAATGTAGGATATGAAGATTCCAGGATCTTTAATACAGAAACATGATACCAACAACAGACTGTATAAAAAATAAAAGTGTGTTGGCACTACAGACAATGTCTTGGAACAGACGAGCTAGTTTGCCTGGAGCCTAGAGTTGGTCTTGTGCCAGGAAACTTCAGGGGTCGGGTCTCTTTGTATTTAGGTCAAGGTTATTTCTTTCCATGTCCCTCATATTTTGGTGGGCCTATGCAAACAACAATTGCCACTCTAACACCATTTTTACTGTGCTACTTTGACTCTAATCTTTAAAAAGAACCCACTGAAAATTTGAGGTTAACTTAAGCTAATATGCATGTATATGGAAATGTAAAAAAATACTATGCCTGTAATGTTTAAGGAATTAAGTATGTTTTATGGCTTTAGATTGCCTTGTGTGCTGTTAAGAAATATTATAATGTGTTACAATCTGGGGACTTGAAGGACAAAGTAATTGTACATGGATTCTGTCTTATTTATCTTAATGTTCTTTGGCTGAAATTTCAAAGTTAAGATATCAGCAAGGGGACTTCTGAGAATTATGTTATGGGTGATTGTCCTTCCACTGTAACTTTACCTTGTCCTCTTTCTTTGCATCCTTGTTCTCATAATTAAAAATAAAAAATTAATAAACAAAGAGAAAAAATGTTGAAAAATAAATGTGTAACACAATTTCTTCTTTTTACATTAAGACTACGTAGTACAGAGATATGGAGTGAATTGTCCAACTCTTAGGTAAGTAATCTACCACCTGCTATTTCTAGATCATTTTATTATTCTATTTATTTCATTATTTTAGATCATCTACTATTTCTAGATATACCATCTACTATTTCTAGCTCATTAGAAATATCATTAGACCATCCAGGCCTAATAATGTAAATAAAGGTGTTAGTGTTGCTTAGCTTTGTCTTAGACTTTTATTTGACTGGGATCTTGTCTCTGCCTTGCTAGACTTTTCTATGCTGCAGAAAAATGATTATCGCAGGATTTTTCTTGTGCTATGGAAAATTCTGAGAGCTTGTTTTGTTAGTTTAACTTTTTCTCAGCTTGTCTGCTGGGGTGATGTCATCTGTGATGTTGCCACTCTTAAGAATCCACCCGCCCCCCACTATTCACATCTTTCAAGTCCAGATAGCTTTCTGCCTTTTTGTCTAGTTAGTTGTGTCTTCATTCTTTCTCTCTTTACTGTGCCCTCTACTTTTGATATCCTTGAGGCTGTTGGTGTTTTGCAGTTCAGTTTTCAACTTTGCAGAAAGAGGTTGTCGAATCATCTATTGGTTTTGGAGAGCACCCTTGTCTGTAATTATTTCCCCCCTGTCATCCTTGAAGAAGACCAGCCCATTGTGGCATTATTACTAGTTGTTGTCTGGGCTTTCCCATTAAAGAATGTGTCTTGAAGGAAATCAATAGCATGGCCATTTTCAGAATAACAATAATTGTTGATATCTTCCTGGACAGTTGATCCTGGACAGTTGAATGAAATACTTGGTGATGCTCAGTTTGGTCACTCCACATTACTTGACTGTCTCACTAGGCAAAAAGGATTTTTACTACTTCTTCTCATTCCAAATATCCAAGGAGCTGTTAGAGACTAGGCAAAAATGGAGAATGAGCACTTTTTCGCAAAAACAGAAAGCTCTTGCCTCAGAGTAATGAGCAAACATAAAGTCATCATGAAGCTTGCAGTGCTTTCCAAAGTGAGTGATGCATTTCCTGGCATGTTGCTGAATGATTCAGGTAGATATAGTAGCCATGGATATGATTGGAGGCACTTTCTTTTTACTCACTTTTGGTTTACTCACTGCAAAAAGGTAGATTTTCAGGTGAATGCTAAATATTTTTTTCTAAAGGGTTCTATAGATTCTTTTAGAAATAAGTTAGGGAATCTCTGAGAAAGCCTCAATAATTTGGGACAGTTATTGCATAGGACAGTGAAAATTAGTAAAAAGGCTAAACTACATTAACTTCAACTTAATATTGAAGAGAGTTTGTTGTTAATAGATCACAAGATATATGTTTGAAAAATTCAGATTTTAATCCACACTCATGCATTAGGTTACTGGATGACTTCAGGTGGAATTCTTCCACTCTGAGTCTAAATTTTCTCATTTAAAACACAAGTGTGAACACAGACTATGGTAAGAATTGGGAGGCCTTATCTTTTCTTTTTTTTTGTAATTTTTAATATATATATTTTAATATGGTGAAGGATTTTATATATATGTATATATATATGTATACATATATATAAAATCCTTCACCAGTGCAACATTCCCATGATCAATATCCCAAGTGTCCTTCCTCCTCACCTCACACCGGCCTGTATTCTAGACAGGCTTTCTACCTGTGTTTTATACACTGACTGTATAGAAAGAGGAGGTACAGTAAATGCACCCTATATACACCTCAACACAGGCCCTTTGCCTGGTCTGTATTGTGAATTGGGATACAAAAAAAAAAAAAAAAAAACAAAACAGAAGTGCGGAAGTTTTACATCTCATATTATATCCTGAGGATTTTTATTTTGCTACAAACCCTACACAGACAATATTCTGAGTGCTTTAAGGAAATACGGAGCTGGTCTGCACCATGGACCCTATTGTAAGACCTGCCACTGTGTTCAGCTCAAGCAGAAACAGTTGTGTATTAGGCCAACAAATCATTGCCAAAAGGAATTGGCTTTATTTGAATAGAATGTTAGTAATTAGAACATTAATTGTTCAAATGTAAATGCTTGCTTATGCAATGCTTAAAAGGACCCATTTTTCCTCAATAGGTTGAGCAATTCTCTCCAATTGCAGTTGTCCTTTTAAGTTGTCTAGCTGTGCTTTTTTTTTTATGAACTGTTACAATTATTTATGATTTATGCCTTCTCCAAAAGGGATTTGAAGCAGCTTAAAACTGAAAATACACACAAAAACATGACAATTATAATTTAAAAAAAGGAAAAGAAGACAACAGAAAGTAATTACATGCAGGAGAGACAGCTCTCCAGATACCTGGGATGAGTTTGTCTCTGCATTTGGTCCCTGGCCAGGTGAAGTGCACATCCTCAGTTTTATATGCACAGAGGGAGTCAGGAGGAACTTGAAGTTTGGTGTTCTATGAGTACAGTCAAAGACTTAGTGTTTCAAGTTTAGTGAGAAGCCTAGGTTCATTTCCATAAGAGTAAGGGGGAAGATAAATTTGCAGACAAATTCTTCAGGTGCAATGTGACTAAAGTAAAATTTTCACAGATCTCTAAATTACTTTGAATGTGTAAAAAACTTCAAGGTATGGAACTCCTAATTATTATGTTTATTTAAATATTGATTAAATATGTGATTATATAAAATTCTACATACATAAGGAAGCATGAACACAAAATAAAATTTTAAATGTTTGAAGATAAAAATAATATAAATCATCGTTTATTTTTTATTTTTTAAATAAACATATTTTTTATTTTTATTTATTTATTTTATTTTTGGTTTTTGGGTCACACCCATCATTGCTCAGGGGTTACTCCTGGCTCTACGTTCAGAAATCGCTCCTTCTCAGGCTTGGGGTACCATATGAGATGCTGGGATTCAAACTACCGTCCTTCTGCATGCAAAGCAAATGCCTTACTTCCGTGCTATCTCTCTGGCCCCCATTGTTTATTTCTTATTTGCTTTGCTTAGCCTTCAAAATATGTTTTCACACTAAATAGAACAAAATCACCACCTCTGATACTCAGCAACAACACTAAAGATATCCTGAATGTAAAATCATGGCCACCATTTCCCTAGAGCACTCACTATTTTTTTTTTTTCATTTTCTTTTTTTTTTTTTTATTTTTAATTATGAGAACAAGGGTGCAAAGAAAGAGGACAAGGTAAAGTTACAGTGGAAGGACCATCACCCAAAACATAATTCTCAGAAGTCCCCTTGCTGATATCTTAACTTTGAAATTTCAGCCAAAGAACATTAAGATAAATAAGACAGAATCCATGTACAATTACTTTGTCCCTCAAGTCCCCAGATTGTAACACATTATAATATTTTTTAACAGTACACAAAGCAATCTGAAGCCATAAAACTTACGTAACTCCTTAAACATTACAGGCATAGTATTTTCTTACATTTCCATATACATGCATATTAGCTTACATTAACCTCAAATTTTAAGTGAGTTCTTTTTAAGGATTAGAGTCAAAGGAGCACAGTAAAAATGGTGTTAGAGTGGCAATTGTTGTTTGCATAGGCCCACCAAAATATGAGGGACATGGAAAGAAATAACCTTGGCCTAAGTACAAAGAGACCCGACCCCTGAAGTTTCCTGGCACAAGACCAAGTCTTGGCTTCAGGCAAGCTAGATCGTCCAATCCAATACATTGTCTGTAGTGCCAACACACTTTTATTTTTCACACAGTCTCTGTTGTTGGTATCATGTTTCTGTATTAAAGATCCTGGAATCTGCATATCTTACATTGAAGTCAGGATGTGGAGCATCCTCTCCTTTCACCTCACAATCAAAGGGCAATGCAGGGAGCCCTGTCCTGTAAGCAGGTCGTTGTTGTTGTTAAGTCTTCTCGGTGTTAAGGGAAGTCTCTTTTGAGCAGGTCAAAGTCTGAGCAGTGTAGGTCTTTCGTGGTAGAGGATTGCTTCCAGGTGATGTTATAGACCAGCCTGGATGTTTCGTGGATGGCTTCCCTGGTTCAGGGGAGAATGGATTATGCCCTTTCTTCTGAGGTCTGTGCCAGGTCGTTATGTCAATGTTCAGGGTGTAAGGTCCCTCTGCACTACAAGATTTGTGTGTTCCAATCTCTATTAAATAGGATCTTATTTGTATGTATAGTATTTTCCCATTTTAATGTGCCTATGCAAATAAGAAGCAATGCCACGTGGTGTTATTGGCGCATATGGGGGCCATAAGAACAATTCCAATGATTCCCATGACATAGTTCAATCATAAGCATTAAACTGGGGGACTCTTCCACCAAAATTCCTTGTTAAACAGCTCAAAAAGAGAAGATAAAAAGTGGTAAAAAGTGGTTAGAATCATCACTGTATAAGACAAAATTTAGTAAGAATTATAGCTGTCCGAAAAAAAAACCCACAAAATATTCTAAAGAAATACGTGTCCATTTTATGTATCTTGAAACAGTTTGGGATTGTCACACACAATGCACAGCTTTGGACTGTGATTAGGATTGTACACTACTGAAGTTAAAAAGAGTAATGTAGGTTAGTGATGTTTGAGAGGGGGTTAGAGAGTTAAGGAGTAAAAAAGAGCTTTGTATGGGTCTGGGAAAGGGCAGAATACAAAATGAACATTCTGTATATGCAAAACATAACATAAGAATAAGGAATATTCTGAATACATGAAGTACATGAAGTACGCGCAGGGGCGTGAGCCCCCCGCGCGGTTCTGTAGTTTTTGGATGCCTTGGTCCCCTGGACTAGGTGGTCAGCTCAGGGGGCCTGTGGCTAGCTGTCCTGCCCAGAGCCGCCAACATACCAGGCAAAGACCCAGAAATCCTGGCATGCGGAGTGCTCTGAGCCCAGCCGAGCCTCTGTAGTTTTGGATGCCTAGGGAGGAATTTCTCCCCCCCCTCCCCCCAGGGCCCAATTAACCAGGCGTGGCCTTGAAGACCCACCAGGTTTGGGGGGACCTTGGTCCCCTGGACTAGGTGGTCAGCTCAGGGGGCCTGTGGCTAGCTGTCCTGCCCAGAGCCCCCAACATACCAGGCAAAGACACCCAGAAATCCTGGCATGCGGAGGAGCACTCACTATTTGTTGGCTACTGACCAAGTGTCCTCATTTAATCCATGCATTAATTTTAGGTGTGACTATTCTTCTTTGCCTTCTTTCATAGAAGAGAGATGGATACATGGGGGAAGTTTTACTAATTTGCTCAATACTGTCTATAGAGCTGGGATTCAGTCACTCTGGTTTTGGTTTTCTTATACTGTGCTATTTCACCTACCGAGTTTGAGTTGGAGTAATTACAGTTAAGTAAAGAAGACAGTGTCATTCCGATATGATTAAAATACTCAATTTGCTGCATTAAGACACTGGGAGCAAATATCTATTGATTGATTGACAGGAAGAGGCACAGCTCCTGCCCTCAAATGAAGGGAGGTCAAGGTAATATGGCAACACTGGGGAAAAAAACTGATCTTTAGATAACTTATTTGGTACCAGGTTGTTGACATATAGGATTTTGTTTAATCCTCATAATCCTATGCAGGATCATTAACTCTACTATATACATGGGGTAACATAAACTTCAGTTTATAACCTCCTCCTAGAAATTTTATGAAGTTAATTATGTTTGTTCAAATTTATGTGTAATAATTAAAGCCCAGGATCTCAGAATAGGACTTTGTAGATAGTACCTTTAAAAAGGTAATTCAGGTAAAATGTGAAAATTAAAATGGATTCTAATAAAATATGGCTGGCTTTTTTGGGTCACACTTGGCAGCGTTCAGGGGTTACTCCTGGTTCTATGCACAGAAATCACTCCTTGCAGGCTCGGGGGACCATATGGGATGCCAGGATCCTTCTGCATGCAAGGTAAATGGCCCACATCCATGCTATCTTTTCAGTCCCCATGACTGGCTTTTTTAAGTGAAGAAGAAATTTAAGCACAGACACTAAAGTGGGAAAACTATGTGAAGATCCAGGGAAAGAAGAATATCTATAAGTCAAGAGTGCTCAGAAAAAAAGAAATTCTGTTGTCTCCTTGATTGTTACCTTCTAGAAATACAAAAAATATATTTCTGTTGTAGCAGCCACTCAAGCATAAAACACTGGTTTGACAGTACCCAACACAGGGAATTTGTTTTCAGATATGATAATTCTAAAGCTCTGATTGGCATTTCTTTGTAATATGGAAATGATAGGGCAGTGATGTGGGAGGTAGTCAGATAAGAATCAAAGGAATGATGTTCACAGAGTGAAGTGATGAGCAGGAATTATGGGCAGAGATAAGGGTCAGCAAATGACCCTTGAGTGAGATGAGTATTCGACTGGTAGAGAAACTTACGGCAGACACAGACGACCACAAGAGAAATGCAAGGATATTCCAGGCCACATGGTAGCTATTTCTGATGGCTTTCAGAACCTCTGTTCCAGCTGTCTGAATGGATGTGTGGCCAGCTAAGCACAGATGTGCTTACAGCTCTGAGGAATGTTGAACTTGACTAAAGACAAGGAGATGGTCTCTAAATCAAGAGTTTCTTTTATGGACAACTTTTCCTCCTAAAAACCACAAAGATGACCCAAAACAAAGAAACCAGCAGCTTCCCATATTTATTAAGAAGCAGGCAATGAAAAAGAAGTGACTTGAAGGCACTCTCAGAAGAGATAGTTAATCTGAGAACTCAGAGCCTTGGAAAAAGAAAGCTGACCACAAACCAGTCTCAGGACTGAACACAAAGCATAAAAGTGAGCAAGGGGAGGGGTCCCAACTTTGACACACAATGTATCAAATATAATAAGTCCTGTGAGGCTAATCAAATCCCCTGTCACCCCAACCCTGTACTATGGCAAATAGTAAAAGCAGATGTTTTGCAAACTGGTAACAACTCAGAAGTTATTTTCTTGTGATTGGCATGGGGGTCAGGGTTGGGAAGGGGAGATTAATAGGAGGGGTGGAGAGAGAAGACTTTGGGGCAGGATCCCAAATATTAGTGTACCAGAAATCTTATCCCACCATTCTCCAACAATAGAGAAAAGAGAACTTAATTTAGTTTGGGTAAGGAAAGAAGATCTATTGTAACATGGAAGAAATTCAAATCTGATAGAAGAACAAAGCAAAATTTTCAATTGCTGTGATTTATCCAGCCCCAGTATGAATGAATGAATGCCTGATTCATTTCTTTCAAATACCTACCTGCCAAGGCCAATTGAAATACTTCATGGTAAGGAAAGAGTGGAGACAGAAAGCCCCTTGTTATGCCTTTGGAAATTTTCTATGCATCATCCTGAAACTTTGGCTCTCCATGGAAAAACTTTTTCCACTTCACATTTTCTAGACATCATTAGTAGGAACAGGGACCACCTATTATTGTTGAGAGTAGGACAAGTTCTCTGTGTCATTGTCTTCAGCCTAAAAGCAGAATGCACTGAGAGCCCACATCTATCCCATTTTTGGTCTTGCAGGAACTCTCTAACTAATACATATAGCTCGGAGGCTGGCCAGAAGTAGATTTAGGACTTCTGGAAGGAGCTAGACTAGGCTTAGTTTTTATGTAGTTCACGGATATTTTTCTGACTCTTAGGATGGAGATCCTACCAGGACATTTTATTGCCTTTGTTTTTGAGTATTAGATCTAATGCACTGTGCATACTAATGTATACTACTTGAGTTTTAATATAGTCACACTCTTGAAATCATCACAACAATCTATTACATAAATACATGCATTACCTTCAAAAGTTTCATCAAATTATATAAAGCAGAGGTCATCATGTAGCCTTCCAAGGACATTTATCTAGCCTGCAGGGTGTTTTTGCTACCACTGCTTGCCCTGCTTAGTAGCCAGCTTATCCCAGGCCTCAGTGCGCATGTGTGTTATGTGTGCTACACTTTCTGACTCTCCTTCTTCTAGTTTTTATTTTTAAAACTATGATATGGCCCTCCAATGGTTTAAGGGACAATGAACTGGCCCCTTATTTGAAAAAGTTTACGGATTCCTGACATAACTGTGAGATATGTAAATAAATGAAATACTACTCAGCAATAAGAAATAAATGAAATCATGCTTCATTATGTGGATAAAAAGAGAGGGCATCATGCTGTGCATTAGTCAGCCAGAAAAAGAGAGAAAGACACAGATCTTTCTCATATGAAAGATATAAAGAAACATAAGAAGGGAATAAGAAATAGTCAAAGGCAGCAGAACCTAAGAACTGGTCTCTCTGGCACTACCTATTCAGTTTCTTGATGTTGGATTTCTACACCATATAGTAATTTTAATTTTATTTACCATATGTGTCTTATGTTAGAGATTTTTTAATGGTCTTTTTTTTTCTTTTTGACATAACTGGTGGTGCTTAGGAATTACTTCTGAATATGCTTATGCTTTTCCGGCTTTGCTTGGGGCAGGTTTTCTATGCCAGGACTTGAATCTGGCTAATCTGTATGCAAGGAAAGAGCCTACCAACTATGCTATTACTTGGGCCTGATGCAAGGGACTGAATTCATATCTCATGAACAGGAGGAAGTGCAGGTATTCCTGTGCTCTACCACTGAATCACGTCTGCCTCCTAGAAGTTCTAATTTATTTTTGAAGAACCCCTAAGTGATTTTCCACAATACTATTTCCAATTTAAATATTCCATAGTACTCTTATCTCCACATTTCTCCATTTATCCTTTATTTTTATGTTTCTGTCTTTATAGTACTCATCTTAACAGGCAAAAGTGATAGTTCACTTTTAATTTGATTTGAACATTTCTGACCATTCATAATTTTGAAGTCTTTTTAATATACTTGTTGGATTTTGGCATTTCCCTTTTTTACTTCTTTCAATGCATCTTTACTTCAAGTTTATGATATATATTCAGCATACAACCTTATAGATGAGTAATATTCAATAAAATCAAGAATTATGAACATCCTGAGAGAAATAATACTTGAATTCTGAAACTTTTGAGTGTTCCTCTTAATATTCACTAATTTGAGTTAATTATATAGAGAACTAGAC
This sequence comes from Suncus etruscus, assembly GCF_024139225.1. NCBI lineage: Eukaryota > Metazoa > Chordata > Mammalia > Eulipotyphla > Soricidae > Suncus > Suncus etruscus. The sequence goes on along the minus strand of NC_064852.1, from coordinate 62,630,790 downwards.
ATTAGTATAAGGGAAACACATTTTAAACAATTTTTACATTTCTTTTTTAAAATAATTTTTATTTTGATCATAGTGGCTTACATATTGTTGACAATAATATTTTAGGTACATATTAACATAAAATGAGAGAAATTCCCATCACCGAATTGTTCTCCCTACACCTCCATTCCCATCCTACCTCCCATATCCTCCTCCCTCACCCCTGGGGCTGCTAGAATAAGTGGTCCCCTCTGTGTCTAGCTTAATATTTAGTGGTCTTACACCTATTTGGTCTTGGTACCTCCCTTATTTCCCCCTCTAACTGGGAGGCGGGACTAGATAGTTCAAGTTATGTGGTTTTGTTTGAAGAAGAGAAAAGTAATAAACTGGGGTAAAAATCAAATATGCTGAAAATGGACGGAGTCCTTCTAGAGGCTCTCATCATCGGTTTGAGAGACCAAGGGGAAAAGAAGATGAAACACCCCAACAGTACAAAAAGAAGTGTCAAATAAAATATACAGTGAGCACTCCAACAATAAAGATAAACACCACATAAAAGCCATGGTCTTGAGATAAAAAACATGGCAGAATACATAAAGAAAGAAAAGAAAAGAAGAAAAAAAATAAATATAAATGAAGACAACAGCTTCAATAGCCACCCCAAAACAAAGAAATCGACACAAACTAGATAGATGAAAAAAAAATTGTATCCTGGGACCAATAAAAAAGCCCTAGTCTAGGGTTTGAGCTACGACCTGCAAAACAACCATGATCTTCAGTTCCAAAGGTCTGTCTGAGACAATCGCAAAGGAATGGGTCTTCTGGAAACATAACGAAAGACGCTATCCTAGGCTCCATCCTAGGATCAGTGCAAAGACCACAGAAGACGGATTAAAATGACACTGAGGGAACAGAACTTCTAGAACCACAAAGAAAGACTTCATCATAAGTTCCACTCCCTGACCTGTGCAGATACCGAGATCTCTAGATACAGAGGTCTGATTTTATCATCCAAGATGGAGCAAAAGTCTTCTAAACACCACGAAAACACCAAGGGGAGAGTAAATGAACCTGAACGGAGTCTAATCCCATGACAATATACTTCAAGGGTGGAGAAACCCTGTATCTCTTAGGCCAAGGGAATTCCTTTCCGAATGACCCCAATATATACTGTTCCTGTGCAGGGGGGGAAAAAGGGGCAAAAAGCAATTTTTACATTTCTAATTTCATGATATTTGTTTTGTCATCATTAAAATCATTTTATTCATTTCTGTTAATTTCTGGAAAGCTTTCCAGATTGCAAAATACCAGAGAATTGCTTTAAAGTCTTAGAAAGTTCTCTAGATGCACTGGCTAACCTTTGCAAAAGCTGGCTCCCTGTGTGTGACACCAGGCGGGGAAAATCCGCAAAAGTACACCGGCCCAGTGGGGCTCAGCTGTGAAAGACTGTGAGTGTGACCTGTCTATGTCTGTCTACTGTCCTCTTGCGTGAAACTCTTGCGAGTGGGGCAAAAAGAGCCTCCAGAAACCTCGCTCGCCCAGACGCCATTTTCAGGGAGGGACTTCAGAGCATAAAAACCGGCTAACCTTTGCAAAAGCTGGCTCCCTGTGTGTGACACCAGGCGGGGAAAATTCGCGAAAGTACACTGGCCCAGTGGGGCTCAGCTGTGAAAGACTGTGAGTGTGACCTGTCTATGTCTGTCTACTGTCCTCTTGCGTGAAACTCTTGCGAGTGGGGCAAAAAGAGCCTCCAGAAACCTCGCTCACCCAGACGCCATTTTCAGGGAGGGACTTCAGAGCATAAAAACCGGCTAACCTTTGCAAAAGCTGGCTCCCTGTGTGTGACACCAGGCGGGGAAAATCCGCAAAAGTACACCGGCCCAGTGGGGCTCAGCTGTGAAAGACTGTGAGTGTGACCTGTCTATGTCTGTCTACTGTCCTCTTGCGTGAAACTCTTGCGAGTGGGGCAAAAAGAGCCTCCAGAAACCTCGCTCACCCAGACGCCATTTTCAGGGAGGGACTTCAGAGCATAAAAACCGGCTAACCTTTGCAAAAGCTGGCTCCCTGTGTGTGACACCAGGCGGGGAAAATCCGCGAAAGTACACTGGCCCAGTGGGGCTCAGCTGTGAAAGACTGTGAGTGTGACCTGTCTATGTCTGTCTACTGTCCTCTTGCGTGAAACGCTTGCGAGTGGGGCAAAAAGAGCCTCCAGAAACCTCGCTCGCCCAGACGCCATTTTCAGGGAGGGACTTCAGAGCATAAAAACCGGCTAACCTTTGCAAAAGCTGGCTCCCTGTGTGTGACACCAGGCGGGGAAAATCCGCAAAAGTACACCGGCCCAGTGGGGCTCAGCTGTGAAAGACTGTGAGTGTGACCTGTCTATGTCTGTCTACTGTCCTCTTGCGTGAAACTCTTGCGAGTGGGGCAAAAAGAGGCTCAGAGGAGCACGGCCGCTCCGCTTCTCTACGCGGCCGTGCACTCTTTCTAAGGAAAGAACTCCATTGCAACAAGAAGGAAAAATCACACTAAGAACGGCGCTATATCACAGAAGCAAACATTTCTCTCTGGACTGTCTTCTCTGTTGCATGCTCGGGCCTAAGATTTGACCCAGTGTGAGGCTTCATCCACGGAGGACTCCCCTCCCTTAGAGGCAAGTCAGCCCATCCAGAAAGGGAGGAGCCAGAGGAGTGTGCTGCCTACATCATATAGACAATGAATACCACTACAACACGTGGAAAAACCCACAATACAAGTGTGACAATGGGGAAACAACGCAGGCCAGCATCAGACATAGAGAATGAAGATGACAATTCTGAGGACCAGATAATGACTGAACAACTAATCAACCTCTCAGATAAGGACTTTAGACTAGCAATATGGAAGGTGCTCAACAGACTCCAAGAAACCATGGATCGAGTTGAACAGAACACTAATAAGAACCAAGAAAATATGAAGGCAGAAATGACAAAACTCCAAACTGAAATAACATGTCAACTAACAGGACTGAAAAAGTCAGTAAACGAAGTGAATGACAAAATGGATAAGCTCTGGGACAGGGTATCAGAAGCTGAGAATAGACTTGGTGCTGTGGAAGATGAGATACATAACAATTCCATACAGCAGGAGAGATTGGACAAAAAACTTAAAGCAAATGAGCAGACAATGGAAAAATTAGTCAAAGAATGGGAACAGACGAAAATAGAAGTCTATGATAAGATCAACAGAAACAACTTAAGAATCATTGGAGTCCCAGAGACCCAGGAAGAAAATTTCCAGGAAGAATCAATGGTCAAGAACATCATTAAAGAGAAACTTCCAGAGCTAAAGAATATATGTGATCAAATCCTGCATGCCCGAAGAGTACCAACCAAAAGAGACCCCAGAAAAACCACCCCAAGACACATCCTAGTCACAATGACAAATCCCACAGATAGAGACAGAATTCTGAAAACAGCAAGATCAAAAGGGGAAATCATGTTCAAGCAAGCTTCCCTGAGATTTACAGCAGACCTGTCACCAGAAACGCTCAATGCCAGAAAGCAGTGGTGGGATATTGTGACAAGACTGAATGAAATGAATGCTTCACCCAGAATACTATACCCAGCAAAACTCACTTTCCGGTTTGATGGAAGAATACATGGTTTCACAGACAAAAAACAGCTCAGAAACTTCACAGACACAAAACCAGTCTTAAGAGAAAAACTGAAAGACCTAATCTAAGACAAGACTACCCAAAAGACACACCAAATTTTGAAATAAAGATGGCGTTAAATCCCAGGACAATTCTTTCTCTCAACATCAATGGACTAAATGCACCAGTTAAGAGACACAGAGTGGCTAAATGGATCAAAAAACTCAATCCAACCTTCTGCTGCCTACAAGAAACGCACCTGAATAGTCAGAACAAACATAGACTCAAAATAAAAGGCTGGAGAAAAGTTATCCAAGCAAACAACACCCATAAAAAAGCTGGAGTGGCCATACTAATATCAGATAATGCAAACTTTATACTCAGGAAGGTTGTAAGGGACAAAGACGGACATTTTATATTAATCAAGGGGTACGTAGAGCAGGAAGAATTCACTCTCCTAAACATATATGCACCGAATGAGGGGCCAGCAAAATATTTAATACAACTGTTGACAAATCTGAAAAATAATATCAACAACAACACAATAATTGTTGGGGACCTTAACACGGCTTTGTCAACACTGGACAGGTCAACCAGACTGAAACCCAACAAGAATATACTAGACCTGAGGAGAGAAATGGAAGAAAGAGGCCTAGTGGATATATATAGGACACTCCATCCCCAGAAACCTGGATACACATTCTTCTCCAATGTACATGGGACATTCTCCAGGATAGACTACATGCTGGCACATAAAACATACCTCCATAAGATCAAGAGGATAGAAATTTTGCAGACTACCTTCGCTGACCACAAGGCTCTGAAATTATTTGTGAACTCCAAAGGGACTCAGAAGAAACACTTTAACACCTGGAAGTTAAACAGCCTCATGCTCAATAACCAGTGGGTCCGAGATGAAATCAAGGAGGAAATAAAAAGGTTCCTGGAAACAAATGACAATAAAGAAACAAACTATCAGAACTTATGGGACACAGCAAAAGCAGTACTGAGAGGAAAATTTATAGCTTTGCAAGCACACATCAGGAAGGAAGAAGGAGCTTACCTGAGTAGCTTAATGACACAGCTAATAGAACTAGAAAATGCTCAACAAAAGGACCCAAGAATAGGAAGACAGAAGGAAATAACAAAGCTGAGAGCAGAAATCAACGAAGTGGAAACTCAAAAAACAATCCGAAAGATCAACGAAAGCAGAAGTTGGTTCTTTGAAAAAATAAACAAGATTGATAGACCACTGGCAAACCTAACAAAGAAAGAGAGAGAGAGAAACTTGATAACTCGTATCAGGAATGAAAAAGGAGAGATCACTACTGATATGACAGAGATTCAAAGGGTAATCAGAAACTACTTTGAAAAACTCTACGCCACTAAAAATGAGAACCTGGAAGAAATGGATAAATTCTTGGACTCATAATCTTCCACGGTTGAAGGAAGAGGATGTAGCATATCTAAACACCCCCATCACCATTGATGGAATTAAAACAGTAATCAAATGTCTGCCGAAAAACAAAAGCCCAGGTCCAGATGGATTCACTAATGAATTCTATCAAACTTTCCAAGAGGAACTACTGCCAATCCTGGCAAGACTCTTTCATGAAATTGAACAAACAGAAACACTTCCAAATAGCTTTTATGAAGCCAACATCACCTTGATACCTAAACCAGACAGAGACGCTACCAAAAAAGAAAATTACAGACCAATATCACTGATGAATGCAGATGCAAAGATCCTCAACAAAATCCTGGCAAATAGGATTCAATGCCTCGTTAAGAAGATCATCCACTACGATCAAGTAGGTTTCATCCCAGGAATGCAAGGCTGGTTTAACATCCGTAAATCTAACAACATAATACACAACATCAATAACAAGAAAAATAAAAACCACATGATCATATCAATAGATGCAGAGAAAGCATTTGATAAGGTCCAACACCCATTCTTGATCAAAACTCTCAGCAAGATGGGAATGGAGGGAACCTTTCTCAATATAGTGAAGGCCATCTACCACAAGCCAGTGGCAAATATTATCCTCAATGGAGAAAAACTGAAAGCCTTCCCTCTAAATTCTGGCACAAGACAAGGCTGTCCTCTCTCACCACTCCTATTCAACATAGCACTGGAAGTACTTGCTATAGCGATTAGGCAAGAAAAGGATATCAAGGGAATCCAGATAGGAAAGGAAGAAGTCAAGCTCTCACTGTTTGCAGATGACATGATACTCTACTTAGAAAACCCTAAAGACTCTATCAAAAAGCTTCTAGAAACAATAGACTCATATAGCAAGGTGGCAGGCTACAAAATTAACACACAAAAATCAATGGCCTTTCTATATACCAATAGTAATAAGGATGAAATGGACATTAAGAAAACAACCCCATTCACAATAGTACCACACAAACTCAAATATCTTGGAATCAACTTGACTAAATATGTGAAGGACCTATACAAAGAAAACTATAAAACTCTGCTCCAAGAAATAAGAGAGGACACACGGAAATGGAAACACATACCCTGCTCATGGATTGGCAGGATTAACATCATCAAAATGTCAATACTCCCCAAGGCATTATACAGATTTAATGCCATCCCTCTAAAGATACCCATGACATTCTTCAAAGAAGTGGATCAGACACTTTTGAAATTCATTTGGAACAATAAACACCCTCGAATAGCTAAAGCAATCATTGGGAAAAAGAATATGGGAGGAATTACTTTTCCCAACTTTAAACTGTACTACAAAGCAACAGTTATCAAAACAGCATGGTATTGGAATAAGGATAGGTCCTCAGATCAGTGGAATAGGCTTGAATACTCAGAAAATGTTCCCCAGAGATACAACCATCTAATTTTTGATAAAGGAGCAGGAAATCTTAAATGGAGCAGGGAAAGCCTCTTCAACAAGTGGTGTTGGCACAATTGGATAGCCACTTGCAAAAAATTAAACTTAGACCCCCAGCTAACATCATGTACAAAGGTAAAATCCAAATGGATTAAAGACCTCGATATCAGCCCCAAAACCATAAGATATATAGATCAGCACATAGGCAGAACACTACAGGACATTACAGGCATCTTCAAGGAGGAAACTGCACTCTCCAAGCAAGTGAAAGCAGAGATTAACAGATGGGAATATATTAAGCTGAGAAGCTTCTGCACCTCAAAGGAAATAGTGCCCAGGATACAAGAGCCACCCACTGAGTGGGAGAAACTATTCACCCAATACCCATCAGATAAGGGGCTAATCTCCAAAATATACAAGGCACTGACAGAACTTTACAAGAAAAAAACATCTAACCCCATCAAAAAATGGGGAGAAGAAATGAACAGACACTTTGACAAAGAAGAAATACGCATGGCCAAAAGACACATGAAAAAATGTTCCACATCACTAATCATCAGGGAGATGCAAATCAAAACAACGATGAGATACCACCTCACACCCCAGAGAATGGCACACATCACAAAGAATGAGAATAAACAGTGTTGGCGGGGATGTGGAGAGAAAGGAACTCTTATCCACTGCTGGTGGGAATGCTGTCTAGTTCAACCTTTATGGAAAGCGATATGGAGATTCCTCCAAAAACTGGAAATCGAGCTCCCATACGACCCAGCTATACCACTCCTAGGAATATACCCTAGGAACACAAAAATACAATACAAAAACCCCTTCCTTACACCTATATTCATTGCAGCTCTATTTACCATAGCAAGACTCTGGAAACAACCAAGATGCCCTTCAACAGACGAATGGCTAAAGAAACTGTGGTACATATACACAATGGAATATTATGCAGCTGTCAGGAGAGATGAAGTCATGAAATTTTCCTATACATGGATGTACATGGAATCTATTATGCTGAGTGAAATAAGTCAGAGAGAGAGAGAAAAACGCAGAATGGTCTCACTCATCTATGGGTTTTAAGAAAAATGAAAGACACCCTTGTAATAATAATTTTCAGACACAAAAGAGAAAAGAGCTGGAAGTTCCAGCTCACCTCAGGAAGCTCACCACAAAGAGTGATGAGTTTAGTTAGAGAAATAACTACATTTTGAACTGTCCTAATATTGAGAATGTATGAGGGAAATGTAGAGCCTGTTTAGGGTACAGGCGGGGGTTGGGTGGGGAGGAGGGAGATTTGGGACTTGGGTGATGGGAATGTTGCACTGGTGATGGGTGGTGTTCCTTTTATGACTGAAACCCAAACACAATCATGTATGTAATCAAGGTGTTTAAATAAAAAAAAATTAAAAAAAAAAAAGAAAAAAAAAAAAAGAAAGTTCTCTAGATGGTCAGATTATATTGTTCTGTTTGAATATTGAGTTAATTGTAGTAATAATTTATTCTCACCAAACACTAATCTTGGAATAGGTAAAATAAATAACTAAAATTTTAATAATATGGTACATAGAAAAAAATGACAAACACATATATTTTCTTTCTGTAGATTAAAGTAACCACATCCACATTAATTTCTATAAATGGGACTATTATAGATGAGAAATATTTGAATTTTAGAAATTGGTGATTAAATCTTTTAGAACCACAGTTGTATAGTTAGCTGTTTTCATTGTAAATATAAATCTTAGTTTAAGATATTAAATGCCTTCCTCTGATTCTGGAATTTTAACTCTTTATTTTGTTTTATTTATTTTTAACTTTAAAAAATAGCTCTTACTTGAGAGAGTAAAGTGGCTAGGGCACTTGCCTTACTTGCTGCTGACTGGGTTTTTATCCCAGTCACCCTATATAATCCCCTCGAGCACTCACTGCAGGCATAATTCCCGAGTGTAGAAGTAGGAGTAAGCTTAAAGCATTGACAGGTGTGACCCAAAAAACACAAACTAAAAAGTCCATAATCATATAATTAAATTTGTCAGCTATTTCTCTAATACTTAATACCATTAAATCTGCCTTTGGTCAGTAGATATGCCAGATTAAGGTAGATTCTTTTATTTTTTATTTATTTTTGATTTTTTAAATATATAAATATATAATATTTATTTAAGCACCATGATTACAAGTATGATTGTAGGTGGGTTTCAGTCATAAACAGAACACACCCTTCACCAGAGGCTTTCCTTGCTCCATTTTGGATTTCTTGCTCATTTATCAAAGATTAATTGATTGTATGTCTGGGGAATATGCTCTGAGTACTCGTCTATTCTACTGATCTGAGGATCTGTCTTTATTCCAATACCATGCTGTTTTGATAATTATTGATTTGTATACAGTTTAAAATTGGGGAAAGTAATGCTTTCCATATTCCTTTTCCCAAGATTGTTTTAGCTATTTGTGAGTGTTTATTGTTTCAAATGAATTTCAGGACTGTTTAATATACTTCTTTGAAAAATGTCATGGGTATCTTGAGAGAGATTGCATTAAATCTGTACAATGCATTGGAGAGTATTGCCATTTTAGTGATATCAATCTTGCCAATCTATGAGTAGGCCATGTGTCTCCATTTCCTTGTGTTTTCTCTTATTTCTTGAAGTAGGGTTTTGTAGTTTTCTTTGTATAGGTCCTTCACCTCTTTAGTTAAGTTGCCCCCAAGATATTTGAGTTTGTGGGGCACTAATGTGAATGGAATTGTTTTCTTTTTTTTCTTTTTTTTTTTTTTTTTTTTTTTTGGTTCTTGAGTCACACCCAGCGGTACTCAGGGGTTACTCCTGGCTATCTGCTCAGAAATAGCTCCTGGCAGGCACGGGGGACCATATGGGACACCGGGATTTGAACCAACCACCTTAGGTCCTGGATTGGCTGCTTGCAAGGCAAACGCCGCTGTGCTATCTCTCCGGCCCCGGAATTGTTTTCTTAATGTCCATTTCTTCTCTATTATTTTTAGTGTATAAGAAGTCCATTGACTTTTGCATGTTAATTTGTAGCCTGCCATGTTGCTATTTAAATCTATGATTTAGAATATTTTTGACAGAGTCTTTAGGGTTTTCTAAATATATTATATCATCTGCAAACAGTGAGAGCTAGATTTCTTCCTTACCTATCTGGATGCCTTTGATATCTTTTTCTTGCCTAAATGCTATAAAAAGTACTTCCAGCACTATGTTCAATAGGAGTGGTGAGAGAGGGCAGCCTTGTCTTATACAAGATTTTATGGGTAAGGCTTTTAGTTTATCTCCATTAATAATAATATTTGCCATTAGCTCGTGGTAGATGGCCTTGACTATATTGAGAAAAGTTTTTTCATTCCCATCTTGATGAGGGTTTTTTTTATCAAGAATGGGTGTTGGACCTTCTCGAATGCTTTTTCTGTATATATTAATATGATCATATGATTTTGTTTTTCTTTTTGTTGGTATGATGTATTATTGTGATTGATTTATGGATCTTAAACCATTTTTGCATTCCTGGAATGAAACCTACTTGGTTGTGGTGAATGACATTCTTGATATACATTGAATTCTATTTGCCAGAATTTTGTTGAGGATCTTTGCATCTGTGTTCATGAGGGATATTGGTCTGTAATTTTCTTTTTTGGCAGCATTTCTGTCTGGTTTTGGTATCAAGGTGATGTTAACTTCATAGAAATTATTTGTAAGTGTTCCTGTTTCTTCAATTTTATGAAAGAATCTGAAAAAAGATTGGTAGAAGTTACTCTTGAAAGGTTTGAGACAATTCATAAGTGAATCCACCTGGGCCTGAGATTTTGTTTTTTGGGAAGATTTTTATCACCATTTGATCACTGTTTCTGCTAGGTTCTCATGTTTTGTGGCATAGAGTTTTTCCAAGTAGTTTCTGATTACCCTTTGAATCTCTGCAATATCTATAGTGATTTCTTCCTTTTCATTTCTAATCCAATTTATCAAGTTTCTCTCTCTCTCTCGATTTCTTTGTGAGTTTTGCCAGAGGTTTATCAATATTTTTATTTTTTTCAAAGAACCAACTTTTGCTTTCGTTGACCTTTTGGATTGTTTTTTGGATTCCCACTTCATTGATTTCTGCTCTAAGCTTTATTTCCTTTTGCCAACCTATTTTTGGTTCCATTTGTTGATCATTTTCTAACTTATAAGCTGTGTTATTAAGCTGTTCATGTAGGCCCCTTCTTCCTTCCTGATGTGTGCTTGCAAAGCTGTAAATTTTCCTCTCAGTATTTCTTTTGTTGTGTCCCATAAATTCTGATAATTTGTGTCTTTATTGTCATCTGTTTCCAAGAAAGTTTTGATTTCTGCTTTGATTTCATCTCTGACCCACTGGTTGTTCAGTAGTAAGCTGTTTAATTTTCAGGTGTTAAAATTTTTCTTCTGTGTCCCTTTATAGTTTACATCTAATTTTAGTGCCTTGTATCAGTGAAGGTTTACTGTACTATTTCTATCCTCTTGATTTTATGGAGATATGTTTGTGAGCTATCATGTAGTTTATCCTGGAGAATGCATTGGAGAAGATATGTATCCAGGTTTTTGAAGATGGAGTGCTATATGTATGTATGTAAGTATATATATATATATTTAATAGTCCACTGTTCCATTCCTCTTTTCAGAGCTAGTATTTTTGTTGGGTTTCAGTCTGGTTGACAGGATATTGTTGAGGTCTCCCACAATTATTATGCTGTTGTTGATATCTTTTTTAAGATTTGTCAACAATTGCATTAAATATTTGCTTGTTCCTCATTGTGTACGTATATGTTTAGGAGTGTAATTTCTTTATATTGTACATATTCCTTGATTGGTACAAAATGTCCATCTTTGTCCCTTACAACTTTTCTGAGTCTAAGGTCTGTGTCATCTGATATTAGCATGGCCACTCCAGCTTTTTTAAGGGTGTTGTTTGCTTGGATAATTTTCCTTCAGCCTTTGATTTAATCTATGTTGTTCTGAGTATTCAGGTTTGTTTCTTGTGTGCAGCAAAAGGTTGGATTCATTTTTGATCCATTTAGCCATTCTGTGTTTCTTAACTGGTGCATTTATTCCATTGACATTGAGGGAGATAATTGTCATGGGATTTAATGCCATCTCTGTGTAGAGGATTGGTGTGTCTGTTTGTCAGTCTTGTCTTAAAGTAGACCTGTCAGTTTTTCTTTTAAGGCTGGTTTTGAGTCTGCATAGTTTCTGAGTTGTTTATCTGTAAAGCTATGTTTACTTCCTTCAAACCTGAAAGTGCGTCTGGCTAGGTGCACTATTCTAGGTAAAGCGTTTATTTAATTGAGTTTTGTCACTATGTTCCACCACTGCCTTCTGGCCTTGAGGTCTGCTGTAAATCTCAAGGATGCTCCCTTAAACGTAATTTCCGTTTTTGATTTTGCTGCTTTTAGTATTCTATTCCTATCTGTGGGATTTGTCATTGTGACTAGGATGTGTCTTGAGGTGCTTTTTCTTGGGTTTCTTTTAGCTGATAATCTTAGGTCATGTAGGATTTGGTTGCATGTAGTATTTAGCTCTGATAGTTTTTCTGTATTGATGTCTTTGACTATTGATTCTTCCTTGGTATTTTCTTCCTAGGTCTCTGGGACTCCAATGATTCTTAATTTGTTTCTGCTGAGCTTATCAAACACTTCAATTTTCATCTGTTCACATTCTTTGAGTAATTTTTCCATAGTCTGATCATTTGCTTTAAGGCTTTTTTCCAATCTCTTCTGCTGTATGGGGTTGTTATGCACCTCATCTTCCAGCTCACTAATTCTATCCTCAGCTGCTGTCACCCTATTGGAGAGACATTCCATTGAGGTTTTCATTTCATCTACTGAGTTTTTCAGACCTTTTATTTCAGTTTGGAGTTTTTTTTATTTTAATCTTCATACCCTCTTGATTCTTATTAGTGTTCTGTTTAACTCGATCTATACTTTCTTTGAGTCTGTGAATATTGTTCATATTTCATCTCTAAATTCCATGTCTGAGAGACTCACTAGGTCGTTGTCCATTTTCAGGACATCAGAATTGCCTTCTTCATTTTGTATGCCTGGTGTTGGCCTGCGTTGTTTCCCCATTGTAACACTTGTATTGTGTATTTTTCTATGTGTTGTGGTAGTATTCATTAGCTAGGTGTAGTGCACAGCCACAAAGCGAAGCATAGTGGCAGTACTCCTCTGGCTTCAAACCCTCAGTTAAGGATGCTGGAGAGGATAAAAGTTCCCAGATCAAAGTAAGCAGAGAGAAGGCCCAAAGTGTCTGCTGTGCTCCAGAGACACAGCAGAGTCAGCTAGTTCCACAGTCTCAGGGCAGGGAAGACTCACCTCAGGAGAAAGTGATTCCTGAGGGAAGAATTCCAGAGAGAAGGTAAATGCTTTTAAATCCATTTCCTTAATTTGTGTATTAGATAATCTTCCTTCAGAAAATATTTTATTTTTCCCAAAGAATTAACAACTCTCAGGTCACCTGAGAGCAGGAGCTGTTTTTATTTTTACACAAGCAACTTTTAGCTTTCTCTGTTTATTAAATACTGTTGATAAAGTAATACTAGCTTCTAGTTACATTGCTCATATTTAAGTTACCATAGTAGGTTAACTATGGGGATTGCAAAAGGTATAAATTTTAGTTTTAGCGCTTCTGGTCAAAACAGGTCAAAACCTGTACAAAATAGGCATGCTTTCTTATTAGAAATGTTCATCAGGTCCACCTCACGACATGAAGCTCACCACAAAGAGTGATGAGTGCAGTTAGAAAAATAAGTACTTTTAAGAACTATCATAACAATGTGAATGAATGAGGGTAGTAGAAAGCCTATCTAGAGTACAGGTGGGGATGGGGTGAGGAGGAGGGAGATTTGGGACATTGGTGGTGGGAATGTTGTACTGGTAAAGGGGGCTGTTCTTTACATGACTGAAATCCAACTACATCATATTTGTAATCAAGGTGTTTAAATAAAGATATTAATTTAAAAATGTTCATCATTTTTTAAAATTTACAAAATCTAGAAAAGATACTGCTTTTGTAAAGACATACAATTGGAAGACAGAAATAACTTTTGATAAACTTATGAAAAATGTGAGATAAAAGTTGTTATTAACCATACTTCAAATATTTCAAATTACAATGTATTTGATAAATATCAATTTTAGAATTTATTTTTTTCCAATATATTTAGTACATACAATAAGAGCTTAAAATGCTTTGTTAAAATGTATAAAGGTCATATAATAATTATTATGGAATACTCTACATGAACTGTTTGGCATTTTTATCATATTGTCTTGTCATGCAAAGCAAAGTTTATGTTTTCGGGAACTGTAAGTTGACATGACTATCATTGTACACATTACCTTAACCGTAAACCATTCTTTTCAGTGTTCCCAAGTTTTATTTACAGTTTGTAGGGTACAGTGGGCATCCAATACATATTTCTGTTCTAGTCTATGCCATCAGAGACTACTTACTGTTTGTTTTGAATTATCCTCAAATTTTGTCTGGTCCGTTTTTTATACTTGGCTTTAGCCTGACACTCCTCTTCTTTCCTGCTGTTTGGCCTAAATTTAAGTCCTTGTGGCCATTCTTTAACCACTTCCTAATTGTTCTTCTGTCCAGCTATCTGTTTTATATACTGTACAGTCTTCATACAAACACTAAAGCTATGTATTTTGAAGTGGAATTTGGTAACTTTACTTTGCATAAACTACTGTTGACCTCTCTTGTCCTAACTTTGCTAAACTTTTGAGTCTTTCTCAAAGAAATCTGGCCTCTTTAATCCTACAGGTCATCTTTTATGATCTTTCATCCTTCTGGGTGGCCTTCTTCCTCTAATTTTCCAGGCTACCTTTGCTTAGACACAAACACCATTACAAGCTTTTATTTTCAAGCAAATGTCTTTTTAGTTCACCAAGTTTAGTTACTTGCTTTTCTGAGATTCTCTATTATCATATGATGGAACTAGAATGGAAGAATGTATTTAAATACCTCCATATTTCCTAGTAGATTATAACTCTTCAAGGTGAGATTCTTTCCTTATCCTGAGTTTTCACTAAAAAATAACCCAGCAGTAATAATGATTTAAAAATACAAAATAATAAAATAATAAAGTAATAGTTGCATATGACCTTAGTAGAAAATGATAATTGTGAATTCTTTTTATAAAATTCTTTTTATAAAAGAAGATGCTGGAAAACTTTCTTAACCAATTGATCATATTCTCTGTGATAAATTTAGATATGATATGCCATCACATATATCAAAGTGTTTATATTTAATATTGCTTGTTTTAGACATTGGAATATACAATCAATGCATTTAATCAGTATTCCTACAAAACAATTACTATTAGAATGCATGTTAAATTGCCTTTCAGGAATCAGGTTCTGGTGGGTAATCCACTCCTTGGCCTATGATTTCCTCTTTAGGAAGATACCTCTCAAGGAATCCCTCTATGAGCAAAGTCTGACCTAGAGCTCCTGCCCTGGAGTGTCCTGGGACATGTTTATGTGGTATAAGCAAAGGAAAAGCAGAGAAACGCATTCCTGTCTGTTGCTCAGAATATAAATCTGTCATAGGGGTCTTCTAAAGACAGTATGGTTAAGGAGTAATGAAGTGAGGGAACATGTAGGTGACCAGGGATGACACAGTAAACTCGAAATAATTCAATATGATCAGGAAATTAGCAAGGCCTGAGGTGAGCTGGTGAGAAGAGATGCATAAATTTGCCCTGGTGTAAATAAACTCCAGATCAACCTATACAAGAAAGGAGATGGAACTCAATAGCTAGCTCATGTTTTATGAGGGATACATTTCAAATGAATCCAAAGAATTGGGCTTTGGAAATGAAGTCAGCGTTTACAGAAAAGAGGAGAATTGACAGACTCACAAGGATTTTTTTCTGCAGATTGGCTGGAATGTGGATGTAGTCATCTCACACATGTCTGGTCCAGGGTGGCGGCCAGGGTAGTAGCAGTTGAGATTTGCAGAGGGCTGAAGTCAGATTCTGAGCTCTAAAACAGGGAATCCAGGAAGCCTGAAAGTTTTTGTTGTTGTTGTTGTTTTCCAGTTTGGGACAAATATATCGCTACAATTATATTTATGGTATTTATAACACTTTAAATTTATTTATATAATACTTGATAAATATCACAAATTATAAATTTATTTGCATAATACTTCCATTGATAGTTAATACTTTTGAGTCTCACATTAATCCTGTAAAGTAAGTGGAAGATATTATTAGTACCAACTCTAAACCTTTAAAAAATGTTCCTTTTTGGGGCTGGAGCGGTGGCGAAAGCTGTAAGGCATCTGCCTTGTTCACACTGGTCTAGGACAGACCTCGGTTCGATCCCCTGGCATCCCAGATGGTTCCCCAAAGCAGGAATAATTTCTGATCACATAGCCAGGAATAACCCCTGAGTGTTACCAGGTGTGGTTCAAAAACCAAAAAAAAAAAAAAGTTCCTTTCTTATAAAAAAGCAAAAGAAAAAAATGTTTATTTTCTCTCTCTCTCTTTTTCTTTTTTGGCACACTTTAGCCAATTTAGTCTTTAACTGTGCCATTCATCCAAGCTCCTGGACCAAAAAGTTGCCATATCTGACATTTGTCCAAGTTCTGACCTCAGGAGAGATATAGCACTCTTATTTTTCTGACAGTATATAGCCTCAAAACTCTGTTAACTCAACAGATGACAATTTTTTCAGCACATTCAAACTAATTTGTATGGTAAGGAAAATAAGATAAAAGGTAGATAATTAGTAGTCTCTATTTATTAGAAACATTTAACAGATCACTTCTTAAATAACAGGTAAGCTAAAATTCCACCATCACCACCCACAAAACTCAAAGGACAATGGAGAAACTAAGGAGCTCAACTGTAGTCACACATAAAGAGAAAAACCTAGGAAAATCTACAAGCCCATCGAAATGCTTGGGCTTGGTTGATGAGGTCCTAAGATCAACACTCAATGACCAGGCAACAGAAATTAAGGAAGCACAGCCAGTGAAATTAAGCAATCATAGATATTCAACCAACTCAAAGAGGAGCTTTTTCAGGTGAGATAATCCATACAAGTGGAATTGAAGGAAGTAAAAAAAATGCTATTAAGCCATATTAGCTGAATTTTTCAGGGTGAGAAACACAGAGATGAGCTTAAAAAATTATAAGCCAGTATTGTTAAGTAAGTTTGAAAAAGAAAAAAGAAATGAAAGGATAGATAAAATTGTAAAGTACAAAATAAACAAAACAAGAGAAATCATTTCTGAATTATAGGTATATTAGAAGGTGAAGAAAAAGGGAAAGGGGTTAAAACAACTTGTCTTAGAGATCATTGAAAGAATTTTTCTCCACTCTTTGAAAGGAGGCATCTGCGCATATTCAGACATATGATAATCAAAATGTCAAAAAACAAAGATATGGACTTCTTAAGCAATAAGGGAGAAGAAAAACCTCAAATCTAAAGAAAAAAATGTAAGAATCACAAAAGATCTTTTATATAAACAGTCCATACAAGAAAAGAGTGGAATGACATATTCAGATTACTAAATTAAGGAAAATTTTCAACTAGAGTCTACTACCCAGCAAAACTCCCATTTAGATGTGAGGTAGGGATAAAAAAGTTCTCAGACCAAAAAAATATCTAGCTCTAAATGAACTATGAAAGATGACTACATAATTCAAATAACCAGTTATAAAAGCAACAACCCTGCACAGCAAAATGGCTCAATAGCTCTTTATGTCCTAGTATCCTTGAATATCAATTGACTAAACTTTCTTTTTTCTTTTTCTTTTTTTATTTAAAGAAATTTAATTTATTTAAAGAAAATGCATATGCAGCATTATCCAGAAAAAAAAACACACTTTTTAGGGGCCAAAGAGATAGCACAGTGGTAGGACATTTACCTTGCAAATAGCTGACCCAGGACAGACGGTGGTTCGAATCCTGGCATCCCGTATGCCTGCTAGGAGTGATTTCTAAGTGCAGAGCCAGGAATAACCCCTAAGAGCTGCCGGGTGTGACCCCAAAACCAAAAAAAAACCCCACATTTTAGGAAATAAGTCTAACTTATGTAAACTTACAAATGTAAGGCTTATACTAAGCATATTATCAGACCACCATGTCATAGAGATAGAAGTTAATTTAAAAAGATGTGAAGAAATTCTAACCCCTAGAGACTGAACAATTTGCTGCTTAATAACAGCTGGATCAAAGAAGAAATCAAGGACGATATCAAGTTTTCTTAAACTAATAGTTTTCTTAAACTAATGATAATGAAGAAACTAGTTACCAAAATCTATAGGACACAGAAAAAGCAGTAATTAGAGGGAATCTCAGAGTAATGCAGGCATATAAAAGGAAAAAGAAAAAATAAAATTAACCATCTAAATGCACACCTTAATTATCTGGAGAACCCAAACAAAAGAACTCAAACATAATAGAAGAAAAGTAATAAAAACCAGAACATAAATTAACATTATAGAAACAAAAAATATCCAAATAAAAGGAATGTTTATTTGAAAAAATAAACAAGATAGGCAAACCACTGGAAACATTCATAAGGAAAAAATTGCTCAAATAAATTAGATTAGAAATTAAAGGGGAGAAATTACAATGAACCCGCAGAAAACCAAGAATCTAGAGAAAAATAAAACCTTTTCCAAAATAGGGACTGGAGCGGTGGCACAAGAGGTAATGTGTCTGCCTTGTCCATGCTAGCCTATGACAGACCATGGTTTAATCCCATGGTGTCCCATATGGTCCCCCAAGCCAGGAGCAATTTCTGAGTGCATGGCCATGAGTATCCCCTGAGTGTTACTGGGTGTGGCCGAAAAGCAAAAACAAAAACAAAAAAACTTTCTAAAAACATATAATTTCCCCAAACTGAATGATGAGAATTTAGATAGCTTAAACAGGCCAATCACAGCTATTAAATTGAAACAGTAATGAAAAATCTCTCCAAGAATAAAACTTAGGCCCAGATAGATTTATGGGTGAATGTTATAAAAATAATTCAGAGAAGTTTATTTCCATTGATCCTTAAATTCTTTGAAAATATCAAAAAAATGTGAACTCTCCCCCAGCACATACTAGGAAATTAATATTAAACTGATACCCAAACCTTACTATCAAAAGAGAAATTACAGACCAATCTCCCTGATGAATATTATTTCAAAAATCCTCAACAAAATCATAGCAAACTGACTCCAACTATGTATCGAAAATATTATACATCATGACAAAATAGGTTTCATCCTAGGGATGCAAGGTTAATTTGTTATATGCAAATCATTTAATATCATATACCATATCAGCAAAAGCAAGGATAAAAGTCATATGATCATATCAATCTATTCAGATAAAGCTTTTAATAAGATCCAACACATGCACATGTTTAAAACTGCAAATAGGAGTAAACAAACCTTCCTCAAGAGAGTAACTACTATCTATAAAAAGACCATAGCTAATATTATTTTCAATGGTGAATGACTGAAAGCACTCTCATTGAGGTCAAGAACAAGGCAAAGATATCCATTGTCTTCACTCATATTTAATATAGTATCAAAAGTCCTAGCAAGAGCAATCAGACAAGAAAAGGAAATAGAAGTGATCCGAATTGAAAAACAGGAAGCAAAACTCTCTATTTGTAGATGACATGATGATATATGTTGATGAATCTATAGAGCCCATAAAAAAGCTCATAAAATCAATAACTCAGCTACAAATGGCCAGCTACAGATCAATACATAGAAATCTACTGCATTCCTTTATGTAAAAAAGAAACGAAGGAGAAAGACATCAAAGGGTCTACACTATTTAAAATAGTTTCAAAAACATCAAATAACTAGGACCAATTTAACAAATAGATCAAAGTCTAGACCACAAAAAAACCCAAAAACATCAAAAACACTTTGTAAATAAGTTGAAGAAGACCTAAGGAAATCAAAAAGCATTCCATGCTCATGAACTGAAAAAATTAATATGATCAAAATGACCATATTTCCTAAACTACTATATAGAATCAATACAATCCCTATCAACAGACAGAAAACATTCTTCAAGGACTTAAAACAGTCAATTATAAAGTTTTCATGGAATCATATAAGAGCGTGGATAGCCAAAATTATACTAAAAAACAAGAAACTAGGAGGCATCTCATTATCTAACTTGAAGCTGTACTACAAAATCAGAGTGATCAAAACATCATGGTATTGGAACAAAGAGAAACATTTAGACCAATGGGTCATAACAGGTATTCAACAATAATTCCCAAGAAGATGGTCAAATAATCTCTGACAAAGGAGCTGAGAACTTGAAATAGAATAATGGTGGTATTGAGACAATTAGATTACCAGCTGTAAGAAATTAAAGCAGGATCCTTTAATTATCTCAATATCTTTGATCCACATTGAATTAAAACTGATATCACACTTTACATAAAAGTTAATTCAATGTGGATCAAAGATATTGAGATAGAGTACATTGAAGAAAACATAGGTAGATGAGTTATCAACAATATGATGCCAATGGCAAAAGTTACAGAATCCAAACTGAACACATGAGACTACATCAAATTCAAATATTTCTGTGTAGAAAAAGAAACATAGACTAAAATAAAGCTGACTGGAAGAAAATATTTGCTTTCAACACGGAGTGCAAATATTCTTTTTTTACAGATAAAGGGTTAATATCTAGAATATACAAAGTAATCACAATAATTAACCCCCCATAAATAAATAACCCCCCATAAATAAAAAACCCACAAAAATGGGGAAAGTAAATGAATCTTTCTGAGAAAGATACAACAGGTAGCCTATTGGCATGAGAAAAAAATGGTCACTATCACTTATCATTAGGGAAATCCAAATCTAAACAACAATGAGATATCATCTTATACCAGTAGAATGGCACAGATCAAAACTACTGAGAATACTTTGTGTTGGTGGGGATGTGGTGAAAAAGAACTCTCGTCCACTGCTGGTAGGAATGTAATCTGCTTACCCTCTATGGAAAACATGGGAAACAGTATATCTCCAGGACAGAAAAACATTCATTCAAAAGGATGTATACACACCCCTATTCATTGCAGTGCACAACACAATAGCTCAGAGTTGGAATCCACCTAGAAGCCAAACAAAAGATTAATGAATCATTAAGAACTGGTAATCCATACAGTTGAATACTACATAGCTCAAAGAAAGGATGTAATCATGCAGTTCATTGCAACATAGATGGAACTGGAAAATATCATATTAAAAAAAGTAAGCCAGAAGAAGAACGATAAATACAGGATGTGATTTATATGTGGTATTTAGACTAACTGCATGGGGAAATGCGATTGTGTAAGTTGGGGTTGTTTAGAACACTCCAGGCCAGAGTACAGTGAGAAAGACAGAAATAACTAGAGTGAAGGAGAAAAACATGTGAAATAAAGGGGAGGAAGGGCAGGAGTCAAGGGAATTCGGATACATTTTTGGCTTTAAGGGAGGACAGAATTAATATCCAGAGCAAAGAGTCAACAACACTGAGACCATAAGACCTAAAATTTAAAAACTAAACTTTAAAAGGTGCTTGTTATAATGACAGGCTGCAGGAGGGGCAGGGGAAGGGGTAGTGGCATGGATGGATTCTGGTGGAGGGAAGTTGACACTGGTGGTGGGATTGGGGTCAAAACATTATATGTCTAAAACTCATATGAATAACCTTTCCAATTGCAATGCTTTAAATAAAAAATCAAAAAAATAATAACCACCCCCAAAATCTTTTTTTCTCTTTCTACAAAATAGCTCAAACTTCAGAAAATACAGTTGAATTTCAAATCACCTGTAATACTCTCATAAAGCTATGTAACCTTTCATATTTTATATTTATTTTTGAGTCATCCCTGGCATGATTTAGGGACTGCTCTCCACTTACTCAATGGATGTGTGGGGATTATATAGTACTATGGATCCATATAAGGAGCCTTTGAGCTCTCTTCCTGACTACAGACATTCTGCCTTTTGAGTTTTGGGCCACACCGAGCAGTGCTCAGGATTTTCTCCTGGCTCTGCTTCAAAAATTTCTCCTGGCAGGTTTGGGGGACTATATGGGATAGCCAGGGTTCAAACCCATGCAAGGTAAACACCCTATGCGCTGTGCTATCTCCCTGCAGCTCCAAGTTTTCGGCTGCTTTTGTGGGCAATGGGGAAGGGCCAGTAAAGAATTTGGCTCTGCTCAGAGTGTAGACCTGGCTCTGTGATCAGAGATCTCTCCCGGTGATGCTTAGGGAATCCTATGTGGTGCTGGGGATTAGAATCGGACTCAACTGAGTGCAAGGAAAAAGAACTTTGATCTTTTTCTTATCTCTCTGGTCCAGATTATAGACCACTTTATAATGCAAATATTTATGCAGTTTTGTTTATGTACTAAGATATACATAAAAGTCTCTATTGAATATATATAAATGTATATGCAAAGGTATTTATAGCATGATTAATATTAATAATTACAAAAACATTTAAATAATAAGAAATACACAAATACCTTATTTTTCTAGATATCTGAATATAGATATTCTATGTTCTTGACAAAATTAGTCTAATTTGATCAATTTCCTTTTGTTGGATATTTAATGTTCATTACTGAAAGCAGTTTGTAATTTCGATGTATCATTGTATTACATGTTTGTGAAGTATACAATTCTTAGATTGGTATTACATTAGAATATAGTATTAAAAGTAACAGACATTATTCTTTTTTGTTGTTGTTTTGGTTTGGTTTTGGGGCTACACTCAGCGGTGGTCAGGGGTTACTCCTAGCTCTGTACCTAAAAATCACTCCTGGCATGCTCAGGGGACCATATGGGATGCTAGGAATCCAGACATTATTCTTGTGGTTAACTTTTCATATGTATCCATGATTATATCTTTAGGTTGATCCTAAATAAGATTGATTCTACATGAATACAGATTTTCCAGAACCAATTTTCTAAGGTTACATATGCAGACATTAAGTTGACATGTGTTCATGAGTGTCTATGACATTCTACATGAATGTTGATTCTTCCCTCACGTTGCATGCAGTTCAGCTGAGAATACAAACAAGAAAAGGATGATTGCAGTACAATTTGAAAGTGCAATGTTATTCCAGTGAGAACCATACCCTAACTCAGACTAAAACAGCTGCTCACAAATGATGAGACATGTAAATTGTGTCTAAAGTGATGACTAATTTGTCAGGACATGAAATAGCTAAGGTAAAAAGAGGATGTCATTTTAGGCAGAGAGAGTGGTTTTCATATGTTCAGAAGGAGATACAATGATGACCCTTGTTTTAATCTGTCTTTTGTTCACTGTGAGTGCTTGGGAAAAGTTTAGATCAAGCATGAGAAGGAAATTTCATGTGGGTTCAGATGGTCTTCACATCCAGTTGAATTATGTACAAAAAAGCAAAGAGAACTTTTAGATAGGACTTATTTCACTGTTAGTAAAGCTTGAAAAATTTCAAGAATATTTGAGATGATTCAATTCCATACTTTTTTTTAAATGGGGAAAGAACTATTTTTTTAAATTTTTTTTATTTAAAAAACTTTATTACATGCATGATTGTGTTTGGGTTCCAGTCATGTAAAGAACACCACCCATCACAAGTGCAACATTCCCATCACCAATGTCCCAAATCTCCCTCCACCCCACCCAACTCCCACCTGTACTCTAGACAGGCTTTCTATTTCCCTCGTACATTTTCATTATTAGGATAGTTCAAAACGTAGTTATTTCTCTAACTAAACACATCCCTGTTTGTGGTGAGCTTCCTGAGGTGAGCTGTAACTTCTAGCTCTTTTCTCTTTTGTGTCTGAAAGTTAGTATCGCAAGAATGTCTTTCATTTTTCTAAAACCCATAGATGAGTGAGAACATTCTGCATTTTTCTCTCTCTCTGATTTATTTCACTCAGCATAATAGATTCCATGTACATCTATGTATAGGAAAATTTCATGACGTCATCTCTCCTGACAGCTGCATAATATTCCATTGTATATATGTACCTCAGTTTCTTTAGCCATTCATCTGTTGAAGGGCATCTTAGCTGTTTCCAGAGTCTTGCTATGGTAAATAGTGCTGCAATGAATATAGGTGTAAGGAAGGAATTTTTGTATTGTATTTTTATGTTCCTAGGGCATATTCCTAGGAGTGGTATAGCTGGGTCAATGGGAACTCAATTTCCAGTTTTTGGAGGAATCTCCATATCGCTTTCCATAAAGGTTGAACTAGATGGCATTCCCACCAGCAGTGGATGAGAGTTCCTTACTCTCCACATCCCTGCCAACACTGCTTGTTCTTATTCTTTGTGATGTGTGCCAATCTCTGGGGTGTGAGGTGGTACCTCATAGTTGTTTTGATTTGCATCTCCCTGATGATTAGTGATGTGGAGCATTTTTTCATGTGTCTTTTGGCCATTTGTATTTTTTCGTTGTCAAAGTGTCTGTCCATTTCTTCTCTCCATTTTTTGATGGGATTAGATGTTTTTTCTTTTGAAGTTCTGTCAATGCCTTGTATATTTGGGAGATTAGCCCTTTATCTGATGGGCATTGGGTGAATAGTTTCTCCCACTCAGTGAGTGGCTCTTGTATCCTGGGCGCTATTTCTTTTGAGGTGCAGAAGCTTCTCAGTTTAATATATTCCCATTTGTTAGTCTCTGCTTTCACTTGCTTGGAGAGTGCAGTTTCCTCTTTGAAGATGCCTTTAGTCTCAATGTCCTGGAGACTTTTGCCTACATGTTGTTCTATATATCTTATGGTTTCAGGTCTGATATCGAGGTCTTTCATCCATTTGGATTTTACCTTTGTACATGATATTAGCTGGGAGTCTATGTTCAATTTTTTGTAAGTGGCTAGCCAGTTGTGCCAACACCACTTGTTGAAGAGGCTTTCTTTGCTCCATTTAGGATTTCTTGCTTCTTTATCAAAAATTAGGTGATTGTATGTCTGGGAACTCTTTCTGAGTATTCAAGCCCATTCCACTGATCTGAGGTCGTGTCCTTATTCCAATACCATGCTGTTTTGATAACTATTGCTTTGTAGTAAAGTTTAAAGTTGGGGAAAGTAATTCCTCCCATATTCTTTTTCCCAATAATTACTTTAGCTATTCTAGGGTGTTTATTGTTCCAAATAAATTTCAAAAGTGCCTGATCCACTTCTTTGAAGATGTCATGGGTATCTTTAGAGGGATTGCATTAAATCTGTACAATGCTTTGGGGAGTATTGCCATTTTAATTATGTTAATCCTGCCAATCCATGAGCAGGGTAGGTGCTTCCATTTTTCAATGTCCTGTCTTATTTCTTGGAGCAGAGTTTTATAGTTTTCTTTGTATAGGTCACTCACATTTTTAGTCAAGTTGATTCCAAGATATTTGAGTTTGTGTGGCACTATTGTGAATGGGGTTGTTTTCTTAATGTCCATTTCTTCCTCATTACTATTGGTGTATAGAAAGGCCATTGATTTTTGTGTGTTAATTTGTAGCCTGCCACTTTGCTATATGAGTCTATTGTTTCTACTAGCTCTTTTTATAGAGACTTTAGGGTTTTCTAAGGTAGAGTATCATGTCATCTGCAAACAGCAAGAGCTTGACTTCTTCCTGTCCTATCTGGTTTCCCTTGATATCTTTTTCTTGCCTAATTTCTATAGCAAGTACATCCAGTGCTATGTTGAATAGGAGTGGTGAGAGAGGAAGCCTTTTCTCGTGCCAGAATTTAGAGGAAAGGCTTTCAGTTTTTCTCCATTGAGGACAATATTTGCCTCTGGCTTGTGGTAGATGGACTTAATTATATTGAGAAAAGTTCCTTTCATTCCCATCTTGCTGAGAGTTTTTTTTATCAAGAATGGGTGTTGGGCCTTATCAAATGCTTTCTCTGCATCTATTGATATGATCATGTGATTTTTATATTTCTTGTTGCTGATGTTGTGTATTATGGTGATAGACTTACAGATGTTAAGCCATTGTTGCATGCCTGGGATGAAACCTACTTCATCATAGTGGATGATCTTCGTAATGAGGCATTGAATCCTATTTGCCAGGATTTTGTTGAGGATCTTTGCATCTGCATTCATCAGCGATATTGGTCTGTAATTTACTTTTTTCATAGCATCTCTATCTGCTTTAGGTATCAAGGTGATGTTGGATTCATAAAAGCTATTTGGAAGTGTTCCTGTTTTTACGATTTCATGAAAGAGTCTTGCCAGGATTGGTAGAAGTTCCTCTTGAATGGTTTGAAAGAATTTATTAGTAAGTCCATCTGGGTCTGAACTTTTGTTTTGGGGCAGAAATTTGATTACTGTCTTAATTTCCTCAATAGTGATGGATGTGTTTAGATATGCTACATTCTCTTCATTCAACATTGGAAGATTATAAGAGTCCAAAAATTTATCCATTTCTTCCAGGTTTTCATAGAGTTTCTCAAGTAGTTTCTGATTACCCTTTGGATCTCTACCATATCAGTAGTGATCTCTCCTTTTTCATTCCTAATACGAGTTATCAAGTTTCTCTCTCTCTTTCTCTTTTTGTTAGTTTTGCCAGTGGTTTATTAATCTTGTTTATTTTTTCAAAGAACCAACTTCTGCTTTCGTTGATCTTTTGGATTGTTTTTTGGATTTCCACCTCATTGATTTCTGCTCTCAGCTTTGTTATTTCCTTCTGTCTTTCTATTTTTGGGTCCTTATGTTTCTAATTCTATGAGCTGCATCATTAGCTATTCAAGTATGCTCCTTCTTTCCTGATGTGTGCTTGAAAAGCTATAAATTTTCCTCTCAATACCGCTTTTGCTGTGTCCCATAGGTTCTGATAGTTTGTGTCTCCATTGTCATTTGTGTCTAGGAAGGTTTTGATTTTCTCTTTGATTTCATCTCGGACCCACTGGTTATTTAGTATTAGGCTGTTTAACTTCCAGGTATTAAAGTTTTTCTTCTGTGTCCCTTTGTAGTTCACATATAATTTCAGGGCCTTTGGTCAGTGAAGGTAGCCTGCAAAATTTCTATCCTCTTGATATTATGGAGGCATGTTTTATGTGCTAGCATGTAGTCTATCCTGGAGAATGTCCCATGTATATTAGAGAAGTATTAATATGTATCTGGGCTTCTGGGGGTGGATTGTCTTGTATATATCTACTAGGCCTCTTTTTTCCATTTTTTTTTCAGGTCTAGTATATTCTTGTTGGGTTTCAGTCTGGTTGACCTGTCAAGTGTTGAAAGTGCCATGTTGAGGTCTCCCACAATTATTGTTTTGTTATTGATATAATTTTTTAGATTTGTCAACAATTTTATATAATATTTTGCTGGCCACTCATTTGGTGCATATATGTTTAGGAGAGTGATTTCTTCCTCTGTATGTATCCCTTGATTAATACAAAATGTCCATTTTTGTCCCTTACAACTTTCCTAAGTATAAAGTTTGCATCATCTGATATTAGTATGGCCACTCCAGCTTTTTTATGGGTGTTGTTTGCTGGGATGATTTTCCTCCAGCCTTTTATTTTGAGTCTATGTTTGTTCTGACTATTGATGTGTGTTTCTTGTAGGCAGCAGAAGGTTGGATTGAGCTTTTTGATCCATTTAGCCACTCTGTGTCTCTTAACTGGTGCATTTAGTCCATTGACATTGAGAGAAAGAATTGACCTGGGAGTTGGTGCCATCTTTATAACGGAGTTTGGTGTGTCTGTTGGTCAGTCTTGTCTTAAATTAGGCCATTCAGTTTTTCTTTTAAGAATTGTTTTGAATCTGTAAAGTTTCTGAGTTGTTGTTTGCCTGTGAAACCATGTATTGTTCCTTTAAACCTGAAAGTGAGTTTTGCTGGGTGCAGTATTCTAGGTGAAGCATTTATTTCATTGAGTTTTGTCTCTATGTCCTACCATTGCCTTCTGGCCTTGAGTGTTTCTGGTGACAGGTCTGCAGTAAATCTCAAGGATGTTCCCTTGAATGTAATTTCTCTTATCGATCTTGCTGCTTTCAGAATTCTGTCTCCATCTGTGGGATTCGTCATTGTGACTAGGACGTGTCTTGGGGTGTTTTTTCTGGGGTCTCTTTTAGTTGGTACTCTTTGGGCATGCAGGATTTGATCGCATGTATTCTTTAGCTTTGGTTGTTTCTCTTGAATGATGTTCTTGACCGTTGATTTTTTCTGGAGATTTTCTTATTGGGTCTCTGTGACTCCAATGATTCTTAAGTTGTTTCTGTTGAGCTTATCATAGACTTCTATTTTCATCTGTTCCCATTCTTTGAGTAATTTTTCTATTTTTGATTATTTGCTTTAAGGCTTTTTTCCAATTTCTTCTGCTGTATGGAATTGTTATTTATCACATCTTCCAGTGTACTAATTCTATCCTCACCTGCTGTTAACCCGTGGGAAAGCTCAACTATGTTTTTCTTCAATTCATCTACTTAGTTTTTCAGACCTGTTATTTGACCTGAAATTTCAGTTTGGAGTTTTCTGAATCTATCTTCATATTTTCTTGATTCTTATTAGTGTTCTCTTCTATACTTTGTTTGAGTTCTTTGAACATCTTCTATATTGCGACTCTAAACTCCTTATCTGAGAGACTAACTAGTTGGTTGGTCATGTTCAAGTCACCAGAGTTGCCATCGTCATTCTCTATGTCTGGCGCTGGCCTTTGTTTTTTCCCCATTTTCACACTTGTATTGTGGGTTTTTCTACGTGTTGTGTTTGTATTCATTGGCTAAATGAGTTCATTAATTTCTATTCTGAGCTTTCACATTTCCTTTCATCTGCCTATTTTTGGTTACTTTTTTTGATCATTTTTCAATTTTTTCATTTTTCTTTTTTTGCTTTTTAGGTCACACACCCAGCAGTCAGGGGTTACTCGTGGCTCTACACTCAGAAATTGCTCCTGGCAGGCTCAGGGAACCATATGGGATGCTGGGATTCAAACTACCATCCTTCTGCATGCATGACAAACGTCTTACCTCCAGGCTATCTCTCTGACCCCATTTTTCGATTTTTTAAGCTGTGCCATTTATTTATATATGCAGGATCTTTCTTCCTTTTTGATGACTGCTTGCAAAGCTATAAATTTTCTGCTTACTACCACTTTTTCTGTGTCCCACAAATTCTGATAATTCATGTCTTCATTCTTATTTGTTTCCAGGAATCTTTAGATTTCCTCTTTAATTTTATCTCTAATCTACTGGCTGTTCAGTAGTAGCTATTTAATTTTCAGATGTTAAAGTTCTTTCTCTGTGTCTGTTTGTAAGTGACTTCTAATATCAGTGGATAATAATTTGAGAAGGTAGTTGATACAATTTATATCTTGATTTTATGAAGTATGTTTTGTGTTCTAGTGTATGCTCTATCTTGGAGAATGTCTCAGGTGCATTGGAGGAGCATGTGCGTTCATCTTTTGGGGAATGGAGAGCCACATATATATGTACATATATGTCTAAATCAGGGGTCTCAAACTCAATTTACCTGGAGGCTGCAGGAGGCAAATTGGGGTGAGGCAGGGCCGCATAAGGGATTTCACTTACCAAATATTTGCAATAAAAAATTGCATTAGTAAGAAAAAATATCGCAAAAAATCGCATTAAACATTTGCATACCCCAAATGGAACTTCTCAATGTATGTGAATGTTTAATGCGATTTTTTTCTTACTAATGCGGTTTTTACTGCGATTATTTGGTAAGCGAATAATCGTGAATACTGCAATATTTGAAGGCTGGCCACGGGCCACAATACATTGTATAAAGGGCCGCAAACTGCCGCAAGTTTGAGACACCTGGCTAAATACATATATATGTTGAAGTGTTGAAATCTCCCACTATTACTATTGTTTTTTATTATTTATTATTTAAAAGTCATTATTACTAATGAGTTTTTTAAAAATCTTTCAGCAATTGTTTTAAATGTTTTGCTGTCCCTCATTGGGTGGATGTTTAGGAATGTGATTTCTTTTTGTTGTGCATATCCTTCTTTCTGACTGTTTTTCTGTGTCTACAGCAGACAGCAAAATTTTGGATTCAGTGTTTTGATCCATTTTCACCACTCTGTGCCACTTAATTGAGGCATTTAGTCCATTGATGTTTAGAGAGACCAGTGTCATGGGATAAGTGTATCTTTTTGTATGAGTTTGTTGGGTCTGCCTTGCCTTAGAGTAGACCTCTTATTTAAGTTTTATTTTGAGTCTGTAGTTTCTAATCTGTTGTTTATTCATAGAGCTATGTATCCTTCCTTCAATGCTGAATACAAGTCTGTCTGAGTGAAGTATCCTTGGCAGAACATTTATTTAGTTAAGTTTTTTCAGTATATCCCATCACTGTCTTTGGGTCATGCGAGTTGCTTGTAATAAATCTGCTATAAAGATTAGAAGTGCCTCGTTTTTTATAGTTTGCCTTTGTGATAGTGCCATATTTAGTATTTTATCCCTACCTGTGGTTTTCATCATGGTGACTAGTGTGTTCCTTGGTATGCTTCTCTTTGGATCTCTTTTAGCTGGTTCTCACTTTGGGTATCCAGAATATGGTTTCATGCATGCCTTAGTTCTGGAAATTTCTAAAGCAATGATGTCCTTGATTTTTGATTCTTCATTGGGGTTTTCTTGCTGGTTCTCTGAGAACCTGATGATTCTTATGTTGTTTCTATTAAGTATATCTCTGAGTTTTATTGTTATCTGTTCACTTTCTTTGAGAAATTTTTATAGCCTTTTCGGTTGTTGGATGTTTTATGCAGCTCATCTTCTACACTGCTGATTCTGTCCTCAGTGCTTGTTCCTCTGTTAGTGAGGCTTTCCCATGAGGTTTTCACTTCACCTACCATTTTTTTCAACTCTGATATTTCTCTTTGAAGTTTTCTCATTTATACTCTCATATCCTCTTGCATCTTATGGGCTCCAAAGTTCTTATCAGAGATGTTATGTAGGAAGCAGGTGTTGATTGGGTCTTCAGAACTAGCATTTTAAGTCACAAGGTGTGGTGGGATTCTGCACAGTTTTTCTATTGTAAAATTTGTTGTATGGTACTGTTATTAAGTGTGTGATGCAGCTCCTAACTGGAAAAAAATGCACAGCCACAGCTGGATTCAACCTGCGGTATTGCCCCCCCCATAAATAACAGGCAGTTGCATATGGGTTCATGTACCAAAGTTTGATTACAGCTGGCAATATTTAATCCAATTTCTGGCCACTGCTTATGACAGCAGCTGTCCCTTTTAGTAAAATATTTTACCAGCTCTTGCTGGTCTCACACCCCCTCAATTACCTTTTAAAAGTATTATATTCTTTTCTCTTTTTTTGTAAAAATTAATTTATTTAAGCACTGTGGTTATAAGGTTGTTCATAATATCAGTTTTTTTCACAGCTAGAAAGTTATTCAAAATTAAATTTTAGTCTTACAATGGAAAATACTCATCACCAGTGCACATTTCCCACCACCGAAGTCCCTAGTTACCTTCCATCATCTACCCTTCCACTTTCCTGCCTGTGGGGCAGACATTTTTCCCCTCTAGCTCTTTCTCTTTCATGCTCTTCCTTTTTTTATAGACACTTTAGCTTGCAATATTGTTACTGAAGAGGTAACATATATATATCATTTTATCTCCTTTAAGAATCCAGTTCTTTCCTGGAGTGCTCATTTTCAACTATTATTGACATAGTGATCAATAATAACTAACTGCTCTTCCCTGGTATTTCTACCACAGATTGGTCCTCCTGGCCCTCATTTCTATTGTCTCTGGGTATTATCATGCTGTCTATTTTTTTTTAAATAAAAATCTTATTTTCAAATGCAGTCTCTTTATAAAGTATTGGATATCTGAGCTCAAACATGTCTATGGACACAATTCAGACCATAAAACACTATTACTTTTTGCTCTGGCCTTGCCAACAACTTCGGTCCTTTCAGTTCGCCACATTCTCCCACAGTCCAAATTCTCAACAGTGTTGTTTTTTTTTTAAGGTATGTACTAAGGCAAAATACATCTATCTTGAAATAGTACAGTTGTAAGCTGATTAAAATTCACATGTTGTTTCACAGCTTCTACTTGATCTTATCCTTATCCATTCCTTTGAACTCATCTCCCAACTAAAATTTATTCTACATGACAAAATAACTCCAACCCAATCTTCAAACATTCTGTTTGTTTTCAGAGATTTTGGTTTTGCTTTCTTCTACTTAGAAAGTTCTTCAATTCTTGCATGGCTGTCTTTGGGGACTGAGCATCTCCTTCTTTAGCTTTTCTTTATGCTTTTCCTGGAGCAACAACACTCCAAAAACTTCTATCAAAAACTTTGATTTCAGGGTTGAAGAGATTATATAATGGGTTAGGTGTTTGCCTTGCAGGCAGCTGGACAGATCAATTCCTGGCATTCCATATGATCCATTGAGTACCTCCAAAAGTAATTCCTGAGTGCAGAGCAATGAATAATCCTTGAATATCTTTGGTGTGCCCCCTTCCCCCCCAAAAAAAACCCTGTATTTCTCTTATTTATATTAAAAAAGGTCAAGTCAAATATATTGTCTATATGTCTGCTACTAGCCTACTAACTTTATGCTATTGAAGAGTACATTTAAATTACAGGTATGCAGATTGGTGCTAGTTTACAGATGAGAAGGGGTTGAAAACCACTATTTTAGAATTAAGATGTTTTAAGAATATTAACCCAGTCTCAGGCATTGCTGTTTTATATGTCAGATGCACTCCCTACATAGAAATGTTTGTTCACTCTGATTTCAGGAGTAGATAAACCATTTCCTTACCATTTTAGTAAACTTAATTATTAGAAGATATTTTTTATTTGTAATTATACCCTGGTTTGATCTACTTATCCCTGATGACTAAATAATTTTTTCTATAAGCTTGAAGAATTATTATATCTGAAGTGGCCAATAGGCTTCCTGGCTATTGCAAAACTTATTACTTAGTAGCAAAATTTATTACATAAAAAAGTTTGAGAACTATTTTTGAGGTTTCACTAAGAATGTGATGACTAATTTGCAGTGTCTGTCATGGGTTCCCAGTGAGAGTACAGACTGGTGTACTGAGTGCCAGCTATTGTATGCAAATGTCCACAATACCACTATCATACCAAAAACTTGTCATATCTTCAGGCTTTAGTGGTGCTGCCTCCTGGCAAAATTAGATAATACTATTTTTCTCTGAGAACATTTATATAATCATGAAGTTCATTGAAATTTTGCTAATTGGAGACTTAACCTTTCATACAACTTGATATATCTAGATCCCCACTTACATGTAGGCAAATCAACTTAAATGTTTAATTCAGGAAGAGTGACTAAAAATTCTGAATTTATATTTTATTTTGGACCACATCCTGCATCGATCAAGCAAGGGCTTCTCCTAGCTTTGCTCTCAGGGATCATTCATAGTAGTGCTTAAGGGATCATGTAGGCTGTAGGGGATGGATCTTGAGTCAGCCGCATGCAAAACGATACCTTCCCCACTATGCTATATCTCTGGCCCCATGAAATATTTTCAATAGCATTCTTCAGCTTTTTATTCTCTTCCTTTCTTCCTCCCGCCATCCTCCCTCCCTCCTTTCCTTCCTTCCTCACTCCTTTCCTTCCTTCCTTCCTCCTTCATTTTCTTCCTTCCTTTTTCCTTCCTTCCTTCCTTCCTTCCTTCCTTCCTTCCTTCCTTCCTTCCTTCCTTCCTTCCTTCCTTCTTGCCTTCCTTCCTTCCTTCCTTCCTTCCTTCTTTCCTTCCTTCCTTCCTTCCTTCCTTCTTTCCTTCCTTCCTTCCTTCCTTCCTTCCTTTCTTCCTCACTCCCTTCCTTTCATTTTTCCAGTCCTCATTTCCTTCCTTCCTCTCTCCTCCCTGCCTTCTTTCCTTCTTTCTCCTTGCCTTCCTTTATTCCTCTCTGCCTCACTTCCATTCTTCCTTTCTTCTTCCTTCCTACCTTCCTTCTTTTCTCCCCCTTTCTTTTTCCTCCCTCCCTTACTTCTTAGCTTTTTCATTCCTTACTTCCTCCATTTCTTCCTTGCTTCCTTCATCCATTCCTTCCTTTCCTCCTTCTTTCCTCCCTGCCTCCCTCTCTCTTCCTTCTTTCCTTCCTTACTTCCTCCCTCCTTTCCTTCTTCCTTCCTTCTTTCTTTCTTCCTTCAGTCCTTCCTCCATTTCTTCCTTCCTTCCTTGACCTTTTCTTCCTTCCTTTCTTCCTTTTCTCCCACCCTCCTCTCATCCTCCATTTATTCTTTTCTCCCTTTTATCTTTCCTCCCTTTCTTCCTTTATTCTTTCTTCCCTTCCTTTATTTCTCCCTTCATATCTTTCTTCCTCCCTATTTCCTTCCTCCCTTCCTTATTCCTTCTTATTCACAGCTCCCTCTCTTTATTTTTTCTTCCTTATTCCTTTCTTAATACTTTCCTTCCTTCCTTCTTTCATTATTTTCTTCCTCTCTGTCTCCCTCCTTTTCTAATTTTTCCTTCCTTCCTTCCTTCCTTCCTTCCTTCCTTCCTTCCTTCCTTCCTTCTTCCCTTTCTACTTCCCTTTCATTTTATCTTCCTCCATTTCTTCCTTTCTTCTTTTTTCTCTTGCTCCCTTCCTTTTTCCTCCCTCCCTTCATTTTTTCCTACCTTCTCCCTTCATTACTCCATTACTTTCTTTTTCTTTCTCCCTCCCTTCTGTTTTACTCCCTTTTTCTTTCTTCCTCCCTTTCTTCCTCCATTCTTTCCTCCCCCTTTATTCCTTACTTTCTCCCTTCCTTCCTTTTGTCCTCCCTCCCTTCATTTCTTCCTTTCTTTATCCCTTCCTTCCTCCTTTCATTTCTTCTTCCTTTCTTCTTTCTTCCCTTTCTCTCTTCTTCCCTTCATTCCTCCCTTCCTTCTTGCCTTCCTCCCTCCACTTTTCTTCACTCCCTCCCTTCTTTTCTTCCTCCCTCCCTCCTTCCCTCTCTCCCTCCCTTCCCCCCTCCCTCCCTTTATTCCTCCTTCCTTCTTGCCTTCCTCCCTCCTCTTTTCTTCACTCCCTCCCTTCTTTCCTTCTTCCCTCTCTCCTTCCCTCCCTCCTTCCCTCTCTCCCTCCCTTCCTCCCTCCCTCCCTCCCTTCCTTCCTACCTTCCTTCCTTCCCCCTTCCTCCCTCCCTCCCTCCCTTTCTTTCTTCCTTCTTTCCTTCTTTCCTTCTTTCCTTCTTTCCTTCCTTCCTTCCTTCCTTCCTTCCTTCCTTCCTTCCTTCCTTCCTTCCTTCCTTCCTTCCTTCCCTTCCCTTTTTTTCTCCCTCACCTTTCTTTCTTTCTTCCTTTGTTCATTCCTTCCTTCTTTCCTTCTAGATTTTGGGGCCACAGCAGATTATTTTAAAGCTTAATCCTGCTTGGTTTAGAGATTACTCCTAGTGATGCTCTCGAACCCCTATATAGTGCTGAAAATTGAGCCTGGATTGACCATGTGCAAAACAAGCAAGACAAGCAGTTTACCTCTACAGTTCTTTCCTAACTTTTCCAGTAAATCCACTTACATTTTCTGTCTTCACTTTGCTGTGACTTGACTGTCAAGGGACTCAACCAAATATACATCAGAAAAAATTTGAGCAGTGTCTTGCTTAGTTTGTAATGAAATTAGAGTATACCTTTTCTTCATTCACAAATTCAAAAATAGTTGACACACATCCTTTGTACATCATCTATATGTAGGTACATGTGGGGTATGTCAAAATAAGTAGAGTAGTGAAAAATATAATTACAGTGCCCTATGATAAATTCTATGCTCTGCTACAATTTACAGGCACTGTTCAACTTAGCAACAGAAATCTGTTTTTTGGTCTTCTGTTCTTCAGGTGAAATAGCACCATTTCTTTTAGTCTTTCTTCAAAATCACATCAGCACAATCTCCTCAAACAGACCCCTTGGCCAGCTTAGTGTAGATGATATTTAACCACACCATTGGCAATGCCCAGTCTCAGAGACAAGGAGCCAACACAACTCCGTGAGTTCTAACCAAGCTGAAGTATTTTTGCCAAAAGAAATTCCTAAGACTGATTGAATGCTCAAATCTCAAGGCAGTCCTTTAAGATATTTTTGCCACTGAAGAGTATGTTTGCAGACAAATCAGCAAAATACAGAATAAGATTATCCTGTTGGTGGTTTGGGTAAGAATGGCACATTCTTTACTGTGTTGATAAATGGTTATGTGGAAAATGGTTATGTGGAGGCTTTTCCCATCTGAATTTCTGGATCCTGCAATTAAGGATACCTGGAAATTTTGAAATATTATACATAGTGAATAGCGTTTTATAAATTGAAGAGCATCTATTGTGGGGGAAGCATCCTACAATTTCCAATTACTCAGCAAAGTGTAATTCCTGGCCTTTTCATATATAGTAAAATACACAAGGAAGTAACTACTCTCTTTTATATAATTAGGGCAGCTATGGATGAGTAAGTGATACTAGGGCCAAGACATCAGCTAGCACTTACTTTCCAACTACCAATAATGGTAGCTGTGAGGATTAAATTTACAAACATAAGAATCACATCAAGCATCCTATCAGACCACAAAGCCACAGAGATTGAGATTGAGATTGTAAAAAGAGGATGTAGTGATTCAGGCCTACATAAGGAAGAAGAAAAAGATTAAAATCAACAGCATAAGGCAGACCTTAAATATTTGGAAAACTAACAACAAAGGAGCCCAAACACAAGCAGAATAAAATAAATTAAAAAGAAACAGAAATTAATGTTATAGAAACAAAGAAAACAATACATTTTGAAGACTAATCTTGTCATCAAGCAAATTACCTGCTGTTCAGATGAAAGAAAACAAAATTTGTAAAATTAAGCACATTCACTCAGGCAGGTTTGATTTTTTTATTGTAGTAATTCTGAAATTTGTAGGGAAGGAGGAAAGAATCTAGTTGGGAATCTAATGAAATGTAAGATCTTCATCCCAGAAAAACACAGACACACACATACTTTGTGTATAATAAAGGGAATGCTTGATCTGCCAAAAAACAATAATTACAAGGCAATAAAGAATAATTGTTTTGTGAAAACAGACTTGGAAAATATGCCTTTCAAGTAAGCCAAGACCTGAAGAGTTAACAAACCATTACTTGAAATCTCCAAATACAGAAACCTGCCATCTTCTGCTGCCAAAGCCATGCCTGCTGCCACTATCACCCAGAGTTACTGTTTTCCCAATATACCTGCTTCATTGCTCTACTACAATTCACTTCAGGGACACCTATCTTACCAAACTTCAGCAGCACACCAATTTAACAGAATGGGCAGCTAACAACAAAAAGTTACTAAACCTTCTGCAATTGTGTTAATGACTTCATTGGAGATACAGTAATAGTTTTTACAAATGTGCTTGCTACTATATTTTTTTCTTTTTAATTTTAAATCTTTTTTCTCTTCTATTTTTTCCCTTTTTTCCACTTACTTTACTTTCATTTACCATTAACTTTCATTTACTTTCATTTACATAAACTATGTAATGCATTTTCTTTAAATAAAGTAAAAAAACCCACTCACCTAATAAATTAATAGTCAGAATCTTAGTACAAATCTGTCAGTATACTTTCTCTAATTGGAAATTGAGGGGCAGAAGCAGTAGAAGGACTAAATGAGTTTAGTTTGAATAATAATATCCCAAGGTTTCCAGTGGAAAAAAAAAATCTCTTTCCTAGAACTCTAAAAGGCAGAATTCTACTGCAAATTCTATGTCCTGCAGTAAGTATTAAGAAAGACATCAGAGACTAAAGCACCATATTTGGCCTCTTATAGCTTCTTATGTGAGAAAATAGAAGGACAGGTGGACAGGTACTTTTCAAAAGGATCCCCAATCCCAAACCCCTGCTCCGACAAAGTGCAATCAATGACAGAGGCAAGAATGAAGAGGGTATTATTATTAAAGTGACCTGCTTACCAAGGAACACTTTGCAGAAGTGAGTTCCTTTAAACTTGGATCCAGGAGACCAGGGGTGTAGGTGAGTCTAGGTAAAAACCTAAACAAAATTGTTTTCCTTTAGCTTCCTTTTCCCCTATCCTCTTTCCTTTAGATGTAAAAACTCACTGGATTAGTTGCTTTTGTATTTGAATTAATCTCTCCTCACCTGGACTGGGGGTTGGTTTGAATAAGGAAAAGCTGTCTTGCTTTGAGCTTGAGAGATAGAAAGCACACGGCATAGGCAGCACAGGGCAGTGAGAGCACATGGCAGATACAAAAAGCCCATGGCAGAGAAAGGCCATGAGGAATAAAGTGAGCTGACTCCAATGAATATCTTTTGTGACTGCTTTGTGTATTATTTATCCACCGCTACCCCACTTTATCAGACCTGTCCACCAAGAGTTAGAAACACGGTGCCTGGAGTGGCCTCACCTACCTGTGAAATTATATTTTTATTTTACACAGGGGATCTTGAGAAATAGCATAAGGAGGAGACACACCTAAAGAGCAGGGACAGTGGAGGCAAAGATACTAAAAGGGCAGATAAAAAGCAGTCTGGGGCAAGAGCCAGTGACAGGGCAGGATGAGCAGATGGATTATATCTACACCTGAAAATTTAGTTTGACTTGGACCATGGGGGGCCTGGCACATTAGATTTCCAGAAATATCAATCTTGCTTTACACAAACTTGAAAAGATAAATATTGAGATTTACACAAAGATATTCAAGTTGACTACAGATCTTTAAAATGAAGCTGATAGTTGATAATTATTGTTGAAATTTAAAATTTGTCAAGAGCTAAAAATCTGAGACTTCAATTCAGCTTGAAGAATTTATGCTATCTAGATAGGCCCAACCATAGTTCACGCCTTTTCAACACAAACTAATAGAAGCATTTGGTGAGTTAATGGTTTTCAAAGTATTTGAGTCTACTGAGGACTGGGGACTGTGTGAGACACTAAGGAATAATGATGAAAAATTGAATGTGAAAACAAATCCAAAATAGTTTTCTGGGATATCCCAGACCACAAGATTTAGCCAACTGTGAGAGGAATAATGTAACTTGTACCCTAATGCTTCCTTTTGGATCAGTATTTTGCCCTTGTATTTATGGAAAAACAAGTGCTAACATATTTTTGCATGTTTTCAAATTTTTGACTCTTCATTGTACAAGTTCTAAAAGACCTCTAAACTTGGTAGTCAACTTACTTAGTCAAAAGAATATAGGTTGTTAGAATAAATTTTTTTTAACTCTCCCACCCACCTCTAACCTAACTAATTTTTTTTTCAAAGAGCTGTAGAAAGACGATTGTTGGTCTTTAAACTGAAATGCATGGAAGAATGTCAGGAAAAATAGCATTTAAGAGGTGAAAGATTACTATATATTTAAGTATTTGAGCTCATCCATCTTTTAGGACAGAAGTCTTTAATCAAGACCAATGATTATAGGGATAATGTAAGATAAAATCATACGCATTCTACCATTTAAAAAAATTCTCTGCCTATTTCACTAATGGTAGTCTAGATTATTAGCACTGAGATCCTTCTCCCAGTCTAATGGGCCCTTACTCATTCCTCAGTTGGCAGGCCTTGGGCACTAGGCTCACCTTTGTAATTTCACCTTCCACTTGGAATCTGTGTCTTTAGACTTTAGCTTCATGACCTTAACAGTGACTGTTACGAGAGATTAAGTGCTGTGTGTTTTTAAGATAAGCAGTTTGGTTGTCTGAGTTCAGAAGTTAAAGCAAAATGGGTTGCTGTTGTGCTATTTCAGTTTCTTTTTCTTTAATTGCTCTTTGGTAGGCAAATATTTAGTGGGCTAATGTTTTGATACTTTATGTTTTAGTGGAGCTGTCTAAAAAAATGTCTTCCCTTTCTTGTGATTTAGTTAATGCTAATTTCTTGAAAGCTTATTATGTAGAGGCTCTGTGCTAATACATATAAGTGAAAAGGCATGATGGGTGCACTTCTTCAAAGAGTGTTCATTGGTGCCTTGCTTTTCATTGGTGCTTACAAAGAATCTCTACCATGATCTGACCCAAGTGCTACAACTGCAACAGCTCAAGCTCAGTGCTTCCGGGCTGTTTGTATACCAGAAATCATATTAAAAACAAGCTTCACGATATTTTAGGTGATGAGGAGAACTGTAACAAAGAATAATATGAGGGTTATGAAATATTTAAATAAGAATCACATATCTTATCTCCTTTGTGTGAAATAAGTGAATCTGTTTTAAAGATAGGAGTAGTAAGACCCAAAGATCCCAACACTTTCTCAGGGGGCTACAAATAATCATCCCCAAAGCAGAACTGGGTTAGATAAATAGAGATTAGTGCAGCTGGTTCCTGTTCAGACTGTACCTATAGCAGTCAACAACTGTCTCTTTCTATCTGGGGTTCTACCAAGACAGGGAGTTTTTTTGTTTTTGTTTTTTTTTAATTATTCCCACTTTAAAAACCATCTCTCACCTTCAGTAATTTTCTCAGCTCTGTTTGATTGTTTGTTTTTCACTGAAAAGTCCTCTTAAAAGTGTCACTTCTGCTTTGAATTTCAGTTCCTTCCCTCTCTCTTCAAAGGGAAACCAACAACATGAATTAAGCACCGAAGAACCACAATTGATTAATTGGGTCTGACCGTCTAGCCATTCAATCAGTGTCTGAGTCAAGATTTGCCTCTCCCTGCCCCTAAATTATTTTTCTTTCTTACACTTCTTCATTTCCCAGAATGCCCATTTTCGCATCTGTAAATAAAGTCACTGTTATTGCTGTGATCCAGAGCCCATCTCTGATGTTAGGTGAAAGTCACATGAAATGACACTTGAAGTCCTGTATGAGTAAGCTTCTTGGACTAATGCCCCCAAGGGAGAATATGATGTGGGCTGTATTGGAATATTTGGGTGTGTGTTAGACATCCTGGCTTGACAGTGGGTGAACTAGAGTGAGGTAGTTACTACCAGCTGGGAGAGCTGGTGGCCAGCCTTTCTAGGCAATGGGGCATCCCTGACTCCACAGAACCAAAGATAGATGGAAACAATGATACAAAGCTTGAGCTATTCTATAACCAGCTGACATTCTGGTTTCCTTAGAAAACTTGCCAGATTAACTCTTTTTGGTTTTCTTAAAAAAAAAAAAATAATGCCACACCCACCCATAGTAGGAACCTGGGCTTACCTCAGCATCATTGGCTGAGGTTTGTCTCTCTAGTTTGGTAATGCAGTGCTGTGCAGATCCCAGGATGCTGGGGTTTACCTGAGCAACTCTGGAGCTACATAATGCCAGAGATCTAACAGGGTCTCTAACAGGCAAATCTTACACTTTGCTATGTGAACTATCTTTCTGGTCCTGAAATGTTTTCATTGACATTTGTACTTTAGACTAGTTTCTTAACCTTTTCTCAAATGTTGCCACCTTCTGACCTTATTTTCTTCTTGTCACCTTCCCCACTCTATCCCCGTCATAATTGTTGGACCCTCTGGTCTCATATTATAGCCCCCATTTAAGCAATTTTTGGCTCTGATCCCTTGGAATATCCTTGGGTTTCAAAACTAGAAATATCTTTGGGGTGACAAAGAAAATATATCTTTTATGATATACTCCAAAGCACCTCCAGAGCTATGTGAGCAATTGTTTTAGTTTTGCAGTGCCAGAAATTGAACCCAGGATATTATATAGGCAAGATGTCTTAAGTGTTGTGCTATATTGAACCCCAACTTTCACATAATTTGAGGTAAGTACACCTTAGGGTTTCTCCTCCTTTATTTAAAACACTTTATTCTACAGCTCACAGCTTCCATTGTCCTATCAATACATCTCATTTGATCCTTACTTATAGTATTAAAAGCTGAGAGCAAATCAACAATGACTGAGTCTACACAAAGGTGTTGGGAGAGAAAGCAGTTTGCTCAAAATGATGCTTATTGCCGTAGGAGCGGGGGAGGGGGAGTGGGGGGGTAAGCAGGAGGTAGACCCAGGGCTCTGTGCTCCCAGGATGAAGTGTTTCCATCCTTTAGTTGCCCCACTCTTACTTATCCAAAAGTCCTGGGCCACCCATCCACTTCTGGCTCCTCCCCTCCAGACCTGGCTCAGACCTTAGAAAGCTGTCTGGATGCTCTGCGATCAGCTGTAAATATTGGAGAAGGGCTCTCTTATCTTAGAGTCACTTCTCACTCACGCAGTTGCCAGCAGCCTAAACATCCATCAACTTGCAGATTGCAAATCAGTGCCAAGCTGGACAGCAAATCCCTAAGCCTCAGCTGGAGCCCAAATAGGCATCAACTCCCCTGCCCAGAGAGAACTTTGGGACTGATCCCAGCCAAGAATGACCCTATTTAAAGTGACGCACCAGGCACAGGCACACACACAGTCTTGCATATTTTCTCGGATGGAGAAAGACCACAAGGAGACAGTTGGAGTTGTAAAATCAGAAAGGCCCCCCAAATCCAAGCTTGATATTATTCTGGCTACAACAACTAAACATCTAGACAATCATGCAAAAGTGAATGCAGACATCCATCCCAAAATTGGGGGGTCACCTGAGGTTCCTGCTCAGAAAGGAGATTCACATTTCTCAGAAACCACTTACCCAAAACTATTTGGAAATACTGCCTCCTATTTGGGGGATAAAGAAAGACAGATTATAAACTAACACAAAGCAAATATTTCAATATTTATTTATTAAATATCAATATCAATAATTTATTATTTCCTTGAATTATCTAATATACATATATAATGCATTCTGTAGGTTATTTCAGGACTGTGCACCCTCTCTCCCAATGCTTGATCCTCCTTTATTCCCACATGGATGATTCTTGGCACATGTAGGCAAATCTGATGTTCTCAGTTAGTGAGCCTTGGCCCCAAGGGTACCTCTGCTAGAGCCTCTTCTATCTTCTTCTAATCACTAGTTTCTTTAAGACTTTTCCCTTCACAGATTCATTGATTGTTTCAACCAAATTGTAGAAACAAATAGTTGAAAGCAAGCAAACTCAGGCTAGTTTACTGGGAGAGAACAATACCTGTGGCAAAAGCTTAGCAGAGCCAGAATAATTGGGTGACATTCCTCTGGGTACCTTTTCATATTTGTCTGTAACTTGATTCTGTAGTATATGTCAGTGATCTCCCTGTACCCAATCCAGTTGGTTCTTGTTGAGTCTTCAGGGACCAGAAGACCCTATATCATAGACTCTGGGATAGCTGGAAATGGAACCTCCCACATACCTTTTAGCTCCTTGCCAAGTTAGCTTTTTCATGCATTCTCTGTCTTCCAAAAGACTCACTAAATTCCTCACTTCTTCATAAATTTCTTCACTTGTTCATACTTCCACACCCTGCCTCCAGGCCAAAGTTAACAATGTCATAGAGTCTCCAGGTCTATAGTCCCTAATTTAGAGTGCATATCCTTGGCCATCCTATTCTAGTCAGAAGAGTACCTTTAACAACAGGTTTCATGCCATCTA
The DNA here is from genome assembly GCF_024139225.1 of Suncus etruscus. Taxonomy (NCBI): domain Eukaryota; kingdom Metazoa; phylum Chordata; class Mammalia; order Eulipotyphla; family Soricidae; genus Suncus; species Suncus etruscus. The sequence goes on along the minus strand of NC_064852.1, from coordinate 62,587,966 downwards.
AAATAACTGGAGTTAAACTTCTAGCATCCAAGAATATTTCCACCTAGAGATAAAAGCAGTTCACTAGGAAATAGGTTTTTTCTTTTCAGTTTGTTTCTCTTAGGCTTTTTGCTTTTGTGATGATTTCATCCAATTTTAAAATTTATCAAGGATGTCAAAGGGTTAATGTTAGCCATGCTCTGTGTGTGTGTGTGTGTGTGTGTGTGTGTGTGTGTGTGTGAGAGAGAGAGAGAGAGAGAGAGAGAGAGAGAGAGAGAGAGAGAGAGAGAGAGAGAGAGATATGAATAGTCCAGACACCAGAGTGATTGACAGATAAAAAAGGATCTTAGAACTTCGGTAGAAGGAAGGCAGGTGAATTTAGAAAAGTGGCTTCCTTCCCCATCTCTGACAGCCAGAGCATGACCACAGACAACTTTGGATGGCTGAACCGTTTGAAATCTTTAGCTTACAAGGGTCTTCTTTTCTTGTAGGCAATTATTGTTGATGGCAGGGCATGCTGGTGTCTTGGCAGCCAGGAGCCTTCCCGCTGGGGAGAAGGGTTTTGAGTTTTATGTCCCAATATGACTTTGATGGATTCAGACAAATTTCTCAGGCTTGGTGGACCTTCGCCCAGACTGGAAATCTTCCCTGGGCAGCAGGAAACATCTGAGACACCCAGACCCCAAGCAGGGTGTTTTGCTTTACTAATCCTTAGATCTACATGTACTGCAGCCAAGAGTTTGAGGAAGACAGAGATCGGGTTCAGTTTCTAAAGTTATAATCATTCGCAATGGACTCACTCACATTCATACTTTTCTAAGCACTTTGTAGATTTACCCATGCTAACTAGGAACTTTTAGGTGCTGAGGACATGCAGGTGGTATATAGTACTTATATACTGAGCTATTAAACTGGAAAAGTTTATCTAGAGGCCATAACTTTAAACTAGATCACACACTATATGCAATTAGCAACATGGTGGGCTGCCATTCATCACCGCTATGTCTTGCAAAGGCATGAGGCCACATACAACACCAAGAATGTGTCTGAGTTGATTCTATGAGGAAGGGGCTTAATTACCATGGGCAGCCAGTAGTGATGGCAGGTATAATCACAGCTAGGAAACTGTCTTAAGAGAATCGCTTCTTATTGCCAGAAGCCAACCTATGCTTTTCAGTCTGCCATCCCTGTTTGTATCCCTGGCTATGCTTCTTGGGCCCTAAAGTGAGGCTAGGCTTTCCTTTCCAAAGTTCTTGGACTCAAACTCTTCAGATGATTAGTGCCAATGGCATCCACATTGCAGGCCAAAGATCCAAGCTGTTATTCAGCTTGTGTTAGGTGTCAGGCACTGTGCCATGCTTTGGGTTCCAAATGTAATCCTAGGAATATTCTCACAGTCTGACAAATGAAAAAGAGACCACTCTGGTTGTAAGCTTTGACTCATAGATGTAAATAATTCTAAAGTTATGTAGGAGAATCATTATTCAGAAATATAAGAGAGGGTTTTGAAAGAGAAATGGGAATTTTTCAGGTAAATAGGAATAAATGAAGCATAATACAAAGACCAAAGTTAAAGAGACATTGGGTTCCCTGATGTATTCAGGGAATTGAAAAGGACCACAGAGTCCTTACATGCCCTAGTAAGGGTTTTGATCTTATCTCTATCAATGATGGGGAGGCAATGATGAACTTTTGTCAAAATGTTGGATAGTCATACTAAAAATAAGGATAGATTGAATTGAGGAAGCTTTATAGAGGAATACTGCTATTGCATTAAGTTGTCTGGATCAGCACCCAGGAGAGACAAATTGTGACTGAGCACTGACTATGCTTACTTGGTGCATGAATGGCATAACATGCAGTCAGTCATTTCTTCTCAAGTCTCTCATATCACTTTGGTGAAATCCCTTCACAAATACACTAGTAGTGCTTTGGAAAACAAAGCATCAATGGTAGATGATAGATATGAAAACACACTGGGAAAATAGTAGACAAAACTGAGTTAAATTCAAAATGAGTTATCTTATTATTTTCTTCCTATACGCTTAAGGGGAGCAAATCTGTCAGGTTCAAGTGGTCATCCCAGTTCTCAGGAAAGGATAGCCCAGAACTTCTCAAGACATGCCATGGAAAATGGGGAGCCCTGTCAGCTGCTCAGGGGTGTGCCAAATCGAATCAGCTAGAGTATCCGACTGTCTGGTGCCACCCCCAACTGGGGGAGGGATTTGCCTGCATTTTGACTAAACAACTACTTCTTCCCACCCAGATCCCACCCTGAGCGACGTCCTGAGGAGCCACCACAGATTCTAGCTGGGAAACCAGATCCACCTGTCCCAAACTGGCTAATCTCTGAGACACTCTGAGGATGGTGTTGGGCAAATAGATCATGACTGACAGGCCTCCAGGCCAGCTTGGAATGCCTTCTTGGGTAAATTGGCAGTGCCTTCTGCTCTAGGAGTCATGGGAACAAGTAGAACTTGTAGAAGCAGTCTGGCATGGGGCTCAAGAGTGCTCAGAACTTGCTTTCAAAACCCCCAAGCTGTTGTAAAACTGAAGAGTAGCTCTGAGTGGTATTTGCATTTTGCATTTTGGTATCACAGACTTAGATAGCAGACCCACTCCAGAAACTGCCCTAATTTAACTGTCCCACAATATTCATCCTTGGGAAGGTTTTGCAGACTTGGTTTATGTGACAATCAAGTTGTGTAATCACAACTTTATTTCTGGTCTTTATTTCTTGGTCTTATCATCTGTGAAATGAGATAAACTAACTCTAGAGAATTCTGGCAATCTATATGGTGGAAGGGGAAAGACATGGCTCTTTGAAGCTTATGGATTAATATTGAAATCCAGTTCTGGAACCCAGCTAGACCACAGCTTAGAATATGCAGCTCCTCTACAATAAGAATAAATATTGATGGTCTTTTTGACTTAGGTAGAATCATTTTATATATATATATATATATATATATATATATATATATATATATATATATATATATATATATATATATATATATATATATAAATACATGCATGTAATAGAGATTCAAAGTAATATGTTGCCAGTAGCAAAATACAATTGTGTGGGATATTCATGTGTTTTGCCCCCAGAAAGGACCAGAGAGCTTGTAAGTGCGGACCCAGCCCCATAATATCAAAACAGTCTCCCCAAGGTCCCTTGCACCATTATCAGGCCCCAGAAAGCTGGGATAGACAAGGGCACCAGGGCCAAGAACTCAGATTCTGTTTAAAGGTGATACTTAATATGATTCAGAAATCTCATGTTGGAAAGAATCAGCCCAGCTAGCTTCCAAGTGAAACTTGGCCATTTCTTTATCTCAGATTATTGGAGGCAACCTTTGACCCAGCAGTGAAAATACCTAGCTGAATATCCTGAGACTCCTGTCTAGTAACAGAGGAGTTGCTGCCACAACAGGCTTTGACCCTAGCCAAGATTTTGACTCTATTGAGAGCAGAAAAGAGTAATAAAGCAGAACAGGAGATATAAACTATAGAGAGCAACCCTGATTTTAGCTCCTTGCACTCATATGGTCCTTTGAGCACTTCGAGAGTCAAAGTCAGTAGTACATAGTTAGGAGTCAGCCCTGAGAATTACTAGGTGTGAGTCAAGTAAAACAAAACCAACCAAACAAATGAAAAAGAGCCTAAATGCTTGGTGTAGAGTGCTGTTCTCTATATTGTCTAATCTGCTTCATATTAGGAATTCTGACAAATAAATAATAATTAGATATTATTTTAAATAATACATTATTTTAATTATATTTTAGTAAATCATTATTAAATAATTAAAAAATAATTGGAGAAGCACTCTGAATAATTGACAAGAATAGGGCAGTGCAGGCATGTAACCAATTAATGAGACACAGTACAATTAACACCATAGAAAGGCAGTGTCTAAAGTTTTCTTGGGAACTGAAGTTCTTACCATGATCTTACCATGATCAATAAAAATTACCTGAAACCAAAGAGGTAAATTCTTGGGTTAGAAAAATCCGTCTGAGGGCTGGGCGGTGGCGCTAAAGGTAAGGTGCCTGCCTTGCCTGCGCTAGCCTTGGACGGACCGCGGTTCGATCCCCCGGTGTCCCATATGGTCCCCCAAGCCAGGAGCAACTTCTGAGCACATAGCCAGGAGTAACCCCTGAGCATTACAGGGTGTGGCCCAAAAACCAAAAAAAAAAAAAAAAAAAAAAAAAAAAGAAAAATCCGTCTGAATAAGAAGCCAGTCAATTGGTAGGCCTTATCTTTCTCTCTGATGAATTTTTTTTATTTATAATATCTTTATTTAAGCATCTTGATTACAAATGATTGTGATTAGGTTTCAGTCATGTAAAGAACACCCCGCTTCACCAGTGCAACATTCCCACCACCAATGTCCCAAATCTCCCTGCATCCCACCCCACCCCCACCTGTACTCTAGACAGGCTTTCCAGTCCCTCATTCATTCACACGGTTATGGTAGTTCTCGGTGTAGTTATTTCTATAACTGCACTAACTGTCTTTGATGAATTTTCAACAGGGTGCACGAATTATTTTAAATTACAGAAAAATAAAGTTTGAGCTAAATGTTTCTGCCTTGAGACAAGCAAGCTGGAGTGCTTTATCTACAAGTTTAAATTGCATAGCAGCTTGATCCTTTCAGGATGGCAAGAAGATTCTGGACCATGCAAATGGCAGGAGGAGAGCCAAGAGATAGAAATCTCCCTAGTGTCATTCTCCCGAATGTCTATCCAGCCTGGTGTCTCCATCAAGGAAACAAATGACAACCTGAACAAAAGTAGACAAGTGGAGTAGAAACTAATGTGGTTTCAATTGGTTCCTTTTCAGACAGACAGGAGTTTTCATATTCTTTTAAATCAAGGTTGTGGCTGTAAAATAGTCCTCTGAGCTGGGAAAGGCATCTTTTCCCACATGGCTGTTTCACACAGACATATTACAAATCTGCTTTGTACTGTCATCCTAAGATCCATAGCACAGACTTGTGGCTATGTCAGTGCTGCTAAATATTTGCCTTTTCATCATGGATTAATATTTCCTAAGAGCTGTTTGAAACTTTGTCCTGAAATGTATAATTACTTGGAAAAATATATTCAGGAAAATGTGAAATGTCGCAAAGAACAGCAGAGATAGGACCTTGTAAAATAAGTAGTTGTGGGCCTGCATAGTCTCTGTATGGGACTCTTTTAGGGGCCCACAGTGCTGTACAAAAAGTGCACATTTAAAATTATGCCATTAAATACTTATCATTTATATTTCCTGGTAGTTTGGAGCAACAAATAGAGAAAATGCTAACATTCCCTTTCTGCCTTCAAGGAAATCACCAAACCCATCATTGGCTCCATCTTGTTTTTATATTTTGGTTCACAAATTGAACTGTTGACATGCAGAAGAGGTACAGGAAATGGCATAGGCCCAATGCACCAGCATTTTTTAATGAGTGGGGAAAGGATCGAGGGCAAAAGGTCAACTTCTGGACAAGAGGAAGATGAATCTTTTCTCTCTGGCCTTCTCCTGCCTGAATCACCTGAAGCAGACAGACCTGGACTTTGTTACAGGTAAATAATTACAGTTGTATCTGCCATAAATATCTTGCTGAAGGGGCCATTGCAAAAATTGAGATTGTATCTCCAAGCAACTGTCAAATAGCTAGAATAAATTCAGAGGACTTGAAATACTGATGTACATTTTCTATCATAGATATCTCTCAGTCTAGACTTTCAGACTGCATCTTGACAGAACACCTAGGATGACTGAGAAATTAAGGAGTCAGGAACAAAAAAATTACATAGTGTTGGTGTTCTGTGGTTTGTATCTTCTTTATCTGTGGGCTTGGCAAACAGGAAGTCCTTGTGAATTGGGGGACTTGTGGAGAAATGTTAAAGACACAGATTCCCTGGGAATTAAAAATGTTGAGGAGGTCATAAATCTCAGACCCAAATGGAAAGCCAAAGAGGTCAGTGAGCTACAGCCAACCTAATATCTGTACTTCTCAGGGACGCAATAAATCTGACACTACTCCTTCTTAGCTCAGCTGGCTTCTGTGCAGCCGAGATCAAAGCTTCTCCCAGTACCCTCTGCAATCACCTGTTTTTCATTGGGCCTGGTGGGTGAGTCCAGCAGGATGGGGAGGGAAGAATGGGACATCCCTCCTCAGCAGCATCTGGGGCCCATATTTAGACACCTATAGCATGCTTCAGAGAGAGGAGCCCTGGGGAACTAGTAGGCACTTTCTCAAACCGGAAGGCATAAAGGCTTAACTGTATGTAGGAAGGAATTGAGTTTTCCTTTGTGCCAAACTATCTTGTTTGTTTTGGTGGAAGAAGGAAATTTAGTTATTCTGAGTTTAATTTTTCTTTTTGAGTATTTCTTTTTACTTGACTTTCACTTTTTTGCTCCTTTTGAACTGTTGATAATATTTTATTGAAGCCATATCACTTCCCAGTGTTCTGTATCAGGTGAGCATCTTTATAAATCAACATCTGTCTCTAGTCTGCCAATCCTTCACTAGCCCTGTTAATTCCAATTCTGCTCTATCTTATCTCTGTCTCACACAGTCTCTTCTAAAGAATTCCTTTTCTTGGTCATAACTGGGGTATAACTTGGTACACAGGGCTTACTACTGATTCTGCACTCAGGAATTACTCCTAAAAGTGCTCAAGGGAACATATGAAATTCTGGGGATAGAATGTTATGGGATGGCCTTAAGGAATATATATATATTTATTACCTACTGTAATGTATATTTGGCCCTATTAGGGATTTTTTTTTAAATGAGGGAGGCACATCTGGTAGTGCTCAGAGCTTACTACTCCTAGCAGGTTTGGGGACTATATTGAGTGCTGGTGATTAAACCTTGATTGACCATATGCAAGGCAAATATCCTGTTATACCAACTCTCTGGTCACAAATCCCCCATATATATATATATATATATATATATATATATATATATATATATATATATATATATATATATATATATATATATATATTAAAGCACCACTCATTCATTAGCTAATTATTTACGTTCCAAATGATGCCACTCATCTTACTTATCTACTCACTAGCTTTCCAAAGGAGATTTTGTTATTTCCTTCCTTTAGATGAAAAAACCAAGGTTCAGGATGATTCAATACCTACTGGTATGTTAAGGCATTTTAATGAGTAGGGAACAAAATTTAAATCCAAATCTTTGAAAATTCCATGCAGGTCCTACCCTGCACCATAAAATTTACTGTGATCATCAGGGCTCCACTAAATCCTGCAAAGTATAAAAATAAACCAGAAAGGATCATAGTTTTTTTTTTTTAAATGGTCTGAAAGTTAAGATTTGACATATCTATAAATAATAGGGTCACAAAATAAAGTGTGATAAATACCTCAAAAGAAGTGCTGAAAAAGCAGGAAGAGCTGTGCAGCAGTCGTTTCTGGGGAGTATGGACATTTGCATAGGTTCCTGGGGCATCCAGAGAATTTGATCCTATTGCTTGAATGGGAAAGACATTATAACCAATATTATTATAAGAATGTTAGAACCAAGATTATAATGCTCTCCAGAGGCCCCAATTAACAAAGAATAAATATATCTGAGAGACTTTTATTACATTAATTTTGAATAAATTATCTTAATAAGAAATGAGCTTGGAAGGTCCATAGTTTTGCAGGTATATATCTTCTAATACCTGATTCTTTTTTTCCTGTGAGCAATGGTAAACTATTAGAGGGTTTTTTTTTACAAGATAATGTATTTTTGGTGGCAATGTCAAGGAGTAAGACAAACTATTTTAATAATCCAGGTTTTGAGGATCTCCACCTTAAAGCTTCTTTGATTTTTATATAGTTCAGGCTTTGTGTGGCTAAAGATTTACTTCTGAATGTTCATCTACAGAAACATGTAAATATGAATATCATGTACAGGTTACTTTGAAACATTGTCTAAGATATCCTAGTCAGAAAAAAGCATTAAATGATGATTAAGAAATTAATAAATGAGGGGCCGGGAAGGTGGCGCTAGAGGTAAGGTGTCTGCCTTACAAGCGCTAGCCAAGGAATGGACCGCGGTTCGATCCCCCGGTGTCCCATATGGTTCCCCCAAGCCAGGGGCGATTTCTGAGCACATAGCCAGGAGTAACCCCTGAGCGTCAAACGGGTGTGACCCAAAAACCAAAAAAAAAAAAAAAGAAATTAATAAATGAGAATTATGTTTGAGTTTTTCTAGTGAATCTTTCAGGAAGCCTATCTTTTTTAGATCAGTATCTCATAGGCTCCTCCTCAGATTTATAAAATTCCTTTTACAGAAGGGCTGATATCAAGGAAAAATGATGATAGGCAATATGAAAAGCAGAAAGAGCAGCCCAGTCAGGACCCCAGATTGTGGGGAGGTACCTGGTGTGACTTTGGAGAAGCTGTCTTTATTTCTTTGGCCTCAGGTTTTCTATCTTCCAAAGAGAGAAAAATATAATTCTTGTTTCACGTAAGGCTAGATTGTATTGTTTAGTACAGATTATATTGTCTACATGATTTCAGATACCTAGTCAGTCATAAAAGTTTTAGAATTTTTTGAAGGTGCCTTAGGGAATCCCCACAAATAAGCACAGGTTTAGAAAAAAATTACCTTGAATCCATTGTCTCAAAACATGCTGCTAGACTTCTGATGCAAACACACAATTATTTAAGCCACTGGTCAGAAAGAGATTCAACTGAGAATTAGAAATTGTTTTCAGGAACTTCTCAAAATAGTTGTGAGATTTTAACAAGTCATTTATCCTTACTTAGAGACTCTGCTTCTTCAGCTGTCTTATGCTTGGTTTTGAATAGATATTCTATATCCCTTCTAGTGATGTAGCTATATTTCTCCATTACATGGGAGTTAAAAGAATATAAATAAAAGGCACTGTGACAATGCATTTAACTCACACTAAGAAAGCAAGGCCCTATATCATATCAGTTATGCAGACGACCATCAGGTATGAAAAATCAGGCCTTGAGATCATCAAAACAGGAATGAACCAAAATCAAAACAATGCAATTTACTGTTAGGAAGGCCACCTAAGTCCTTAGTCAGAGCTTACCAATTGTCAGTTTATGCACAATGCTAACATGTTCAATCTTTTGAGGTTACAGTATACAGAAAAATTTAAAGGAGGAAAAGAAAGAAGAAGAGGACAGCTAGAGATAGGTACCTATAAAACAGCCCTGTCATACTCTGACCTCATATTGGTAGAAATAAAAAGATTGAAAATTACTAAGGTGCAGAACAATAATTCAAAAACATTTGAACATAGGGACTGTTACAATGACAGTAAATCCTTTAGAATACAATTTTATCCATCTCTTTCAGGGTAGGACTTAAGCATCTATGACATCTAAAGAAATTCAAGTTTAAAATATGGCTTCTAAGTAGAAGTAGATAAATTAACAAAGGAGTAGAGCAAGGGATTTACCAAATAAATATATTTCAAAAAGTCAAGTAGTCAGATCAGGGAAACATAACCATGCAATAAAAAGTGTGCATGGAGCCAAGGACCCCAGTTTTAAAGGGATTTTTAAAAATTGGTTTTTGGGACTCACCCAGTGATCAAACCCAGGTCAGCCTCATGCAAGGCAAACACCCTACCTACTGTGCTATCATTTTGACTGTCAAGGACATTTTTTAAGTAGTTCAATTGAATACACTATTATAGTCAAGTAATGATAGTAAGTCATTATAATACTATAAATTTTATTGAATAATTTCTACTGAAATATGCAGATTACCTATGTTTTCTAAAAGAGTAGGTTTGGGGGTTGGAGAGGCATTGGAATATGAAGCGCTGGCTTTTAAAGTGTTAAGACTCAGTTTTAGAAAAACTGTTTATATAAAAGCTCTCCAAGAGAAGCCTGCCTACTAATCTTCCTTTTGGATAAATGAGATGAGGCCTTTGGGAATAGGGGATGTGGTATGCATTTCCAGTGAGCCCCAGCATGATCAGGCCTTGGAGAAATCCTCTCAGTTGTTAAGTACTATCTATCTCTATTCCAGTTTCCTTGGAAGATACATAAATAAGCAACATGCAGGCATTAATGCAAACCTCAACTTCTGTAGTCCAACTTTTCCTTGTTTTTATTCCATAAAGACTGTGGATTTGATGACAGGGAAGAGAGGTATTGCAAAGTGGGTAATAAAGGGTGGGCAGAAAGTTTTTCTGTATGATTCAGGAAACCAAGGATGAAATTCCTGTTCCCTATGTTTGCACTTTACTCCAATGAGCACCTGCAAAGCAGGGAGCATATAGACCAGGGGTGGCGAACAAGTTTGACACAAAGAGCCAAAATTTTAAACTGTGAGAGTCAGAGAGCCACACCACGCAATGACCTGCCAAAACAGACAAACACTCACACAAAAGCATCTAATTTTAACAATAATATATGAAACACATTTTGCATTTTGCCATTTTGAGTGAGGGTCAAAATTCTGCAGTGATGGTGAGGGTGTGCTGCGTCCTCCACACTAGAACTAACAGCAAGATTTGACCCAACATGTGCCACACGGGTCCCCCTGCTCGCTGGCCCGTGCAGTTGTTTCTGAGGAATGGGAGACGGGATGACGAAGCCGGGGGGAGGGACTAGCGCTCAGAGATCTCTCCTCAAAGGTCCCTCCTCAGAAGCAGCAGAACAAAACTCAAACTTGGCAATGAGCCACAGTATACAAAATAATGATAAGAGGCAAAGAGCCATGTTTATTTTGGCCGGGAGCCACATGCAGCTCGAGAGCCGCGTGTTTGTTACCCCTGATATAGATTTTTATCCAGGAGAAAGTCAAAAGACAGTGGCACAAATGTGGCTTTAGAATGGAGTCATAAAAGAATTCTGAGGACTATTGCTGCCTCAGAAATTTGGGCTCCTGTCCATGTGAACTCTGGATCCCAAGGTTGGCATCAGGGTGCTGACCTCATAAAAATCTTATGTCACATGTTCCTTCAAACCAGAGGCAAAGGAATGGAGAAAATAGAACTAAAATGCGCCACATTTTCTGCTAAGTCTTTTATCTGCTTTTGCTCCCTAGAGTCAAGAATGTCTCTGGGAGATAAGATTTTGTAAATCCATTCAGAGGCAATAAGCAGAGCTCAGAATGGTAAAGTTGGCTTCCTAGGGTAACTTTTTCCAAGTTATAGTTGAAAATTGTAAATTAGATCTTCTTGAAACTGCTAAATTTTTTTGCTACTTTTACTTTACTTTCTGGTAGACAGAGGTGTGTATTATTGGAGGAACTTTTTCCAAGATGTTGGGAACAGAGTTCACCAAGATCATCTTCCACACCATTACTGGGGTACTTGTCATGAAGGCTAATTCTTGGCCTCTATTCAGCACTATTGAATCAGCAGTAGAGGGTTAATGCAATGAGTGTTTAGCGAACCTTCTGAGTGATGCTGATAGTTGACACTTCAGAACATTTCTCTAAGGCCTTGTTGTTCTGTGTCTTTATCCCACTAGCAAAGCATGAGTAGGGAATCCAAGAGAGATGCAGAGTCTTAGATCCTATTTAGGACTCACAAATCTGAATATTTATTTTTGATGGGATTCCAAAGAATTTAAGGCACATCAAAGTTGTAAAAGAGGTGGCTTTGTGGCCTAAGGTGTTTTGCTGAGTTCACACTTTTAGTTCATGACCTGAGCTGTAATCACATATCATTTTTACCACAAAGAAGAGAAGTAAGGGTGTGTGAGGAGGACTGGATTAAGAATGTGAAACCAGGAAACCAGTAAAGATCAATAGAGAATAGGTCTGATAGTTCTTTGAAAGAGATGACATACTCTGAAGGCTTTCTTTTTTATAAACTGCTTCTGAAGGGCAAAAAATGTAATGGTTTTTTCCTTTCTTTCTGAGCTTTGATGAATATGTAGTATTTTTGGGCAGTTTGGATTGAGGTTTATGGGCTCAGTAATAATGAGTGCTGGAATCATTTAGCAATGTCTACCACAGTTGCTGATGGAAGTGATGGTATGTATGCATAATGTATTCACCTCTGAAGGTAGAGAGGCTGCACATAGACATACACAGGTATAAACAGTTCTTTCTTTCTTTATTTGGATTTTGACTCACAATATTAGGTACAGATATGTCCAATCATTACTTTCTGTTACACAGTATTCTTTCATTTGGTTGCACCTTATAGTTTATCTAGGTAATCTTCATTATTGACTTTTTTAGATTCTGTTACATTTTTTTTGGGATTCTGATATCTTAACTACTACAAATTACACCAAAAAAACAATATTTCTGTGTATATATCTTTGTTCCTAAGTGTTTTCTACAAAATTGATTAGAGGATTATAAATTTAAATGATATAGGTTTTCCAAAAATACTGTGTCAATTTTTACTCTTACCTAAAATATACTGAATAGCATTTGGAAATAAATGCTCAGTTATAGAGAAATTGTAAGTATGAGCAGGACAGAGAATTTTTTCTTGAAATTTAAAGTATATGTTATTTGCCATGTGATTCCATAGTTTTTGAATTTATTAACATTAATTTTTATAGTAAGCATTCTTAAGTAACTACAATATAAACTTTGATGTCAGAAAATGAACATTGGTGCATCTCTATAATTTTATCTTTAGTTTTTTTCAACTGCCACCAGTTGTTCTCCAAATAAATAGATGCAGGAGCTGGAATGTAATTCAGTAATAGAGTCCTTGCCTTGCATGCATAATACCCTGAGTTTCATCCTTGGCACCACAACAAAAATAAACACCATAGTGAACAGATTTAGTTTGGAATCAAGTGTGATCTCTGGCTATCTTTTAATTGAATCACTGTGAATCACAAAATTATTAATGATTGAGTCTTAATAGAACAATGTTCCAATACCAATATCTTCATTAGTGTCCATTTCTCTTCACCAATGTGCCCTGTTTCTCCAGGCCCCCGTCTGCATCTTGAGATGCCTCATACATGCATCCCTTGACCTATAAACTAGCCTCTCACCCATACAGAATAGCACTCTCTAATCCTCCTGTTCACTAGTCTCTGCATTCATTATTCAGCTCTTACTTTTTGGGGTTTGATGACAGAATCTCTTTTGTACATTAACTTTTCATGATTATCTGGACCCTTCTTGTTGTCAACTAAGCATTTCCTTTTCACTGTCTTAGTGATCTTTGCAGCTCTGTACCAGTGTTTTTCAGCATGGTATGCTTTCTTGAGTCAGAAACACTTACAACTGACTGAACATTTTACTCTTCCAAATGTTGCAACACCAAGAGGCCAAGTGCCAGTGTGATGGTCAAATGCTATTACACTGTGTTATGTTCTCTTCTTGAAAAGAGCATGGGGACTGCTAAAAGGGTGTGCTGCTGAGAGAAAATATTGGGACAGAATGGAGAGTTCAGTCCTCTTTAGTCGAGGCTAAATTGGTCATACTTATATATTCATGGCATGGTCCACATTATGGATTTTCTCTCTAAGAAGGAAATAGATTCATTTTTGTGTCATATGACCATTGAACTTCTTTGTAAGTTAAAACAGTACTAAAAAGTATGTGCCAAAATTCTATAGATGAGGAGGTAAAAGGTTAAGAGATATGCTAAAAAATACCATTACAATAGGATACTGAAACACAGCTGGGTTAGTGCTTAGTCGAATGTTCCTTCCCAAGCATATGAGTCTTCCCTCTCTTGTGTAGCCCCCACCCAGATTTTCTTTCTCAACTCTCCTGAGAGTCAGCTATATTAATTCTGATTTCCTTTCCCAGCTTCTGCAACCTTATGAAATAACTTGCTCTACTGAATCATCGCTTTACCTACAAGATATAATTTTATTCTTCTGCCTCTGATTTCATTATCTCTGTTTTGTCACTCGATCTCGCTTTTTCTAGGAGTTCCAAAGGATTTACAATGAATGATAAGAATGGAATTATAAGCACCAAAAAAATAGAGAATAATTAAATGTCAGTCATTGCCGTGATAGAGTGAATGGAATTCTGTATCTTACTATTTGGGGCACTGACTATTATGGTACTCATTAACTGTATTTTATTCTTAAGGCTGTGAGTTTGGCCGGGAATTCAGCTGTATGCAAAGTAGCAGGATTACCTTGTTTCATCCACCCATACCTCATGGACCTTCCTGCAGAAGATACACATCTTGGGGAGTGAGGATTTTTAAATGAGCCTGTTTATGCATCAAGGAATACGTATAAATAGTGAAAGTGTATTCATATGATGACGAGAATGAGAAATGTTATTACTCTATTATATTGTAGGGACCCCTGGACCATGCTACATGGTACAATGCTGTGCCAGTTCTCTTTCTGTGTCCTCACATCAAGGCTCAGAGTCTCATTTTCAAATTCAGTGCCTCTGTTATTTGGCCTGAATATTCTCGTGTATATGGGCATTGGAATCCAAGAAAAACAATAACTAAATCAACATGGATAGTTTATCTGAGGTCTGCATTATAGGGGAGAGTTACAGTCACACTACCCTATATCTGTCTTGCTCATACAGGATGAAAAGATCCAGCAAATAGAGGCAAAGGACCCACAAAAGATAGCTAGATAAAAGCAACCAAACAAAGCCAGTACATCAAAGACAGAAAGTCAGAAAACATATTGCTCTTCAAGCCCAATGAGAATGGATGCCCGGGAGACTGAATCATGCAACTCAGCACAAGATGTATGATTTGATTCAGATGGAATGTTGTTATAATCCCATTTTTCAGATGCCAATGCCTGATGTTTCTACATGTGAAATGGTTTCCTACATTCACATTAACTATTAAATCCTCTATACTCCAGATCTCCTTAATGGACTCTTTCCACTCACCCAAAAGTTTAATGATGCTGACTTCTACCAGTAAAGTCTGTCATATATAGTGGTCATTAGTGAGATAAGTGGAATTTGAATAATGTACACAGCTGCTACCATCTTTTTTTTCACAGTATGAACTGGAGAGTCAACGATAGAAAGTAGAGAACCAAGAGTGTATGTCTTTGTCATTGTTCAAACATGAGAACATGGCTTTTCACACAGCCTCCTGGACATTGCTTTATTCTTGGACATTCTGTGCACTTCCATCCCTCCCAGCTCTGTTGATTACCTATAGAGTTTCTTGCTCACTCTTTTCCCTTCATTTAGGGCAAAACTATTCTGATTGACCACTCAAATTTCTATGATAAATACACTAACATTCATTTCTTGCATAGAAATTTACTGCTATTTTTAAAATAGTATTAATGCTAGAGAAAAATGCAAATATAATAGTCCATAATAATAATAATAATAATTTCTGATCTTGGATTCTAATTAAATAGTGACAGGAGAAGAGAAATAGGGTGACCCTTCTTGGTGATTCTGGAATCATAATGTTCAGACACTTCCTACTCTATTGACTTAAAGCCCAGAATGGCATACCTGGCTTCCCCTAAAATCTCTCCTTTGCTGTTCCATCTGAATACATCAATCTTTTCCCTAGGATGATTGTAAATGTAAATCTAAGGCCCTCCATTCTCTCACAAAGCACAGGAAGATTATTCTTGCCACTGTGCCAATAAAGTGTTTCTTTGTGACAAGGGACACAGGAAAAGAAATGATTAAAGAGAAATATTTATGAAAATGATCAAAGGTAAGGGAAGTTGGACAATTTGAGATACAGCACATCTATGACTTTCCCGTTTCTATTATAGCCTACCTTAAGCCTTATTCTCTTTTGGATAATTTCTATGACTCATAGCCACATGTGGAAGAAAAAGCCTGAAAATACAGCTATCCCTACTTTCATTTCTCATGTTTCAACTTCAGAACTCTCCTCTCAATGATGCTCAGGAAACCATCCTCTATGTTTTTCCAATCACTGGTGAAAACTTCTAAATATTAAAAAAAGAAGAAGAACTTTCAGAAGAACACCGCAACAAGAACATAGTTTGTCGGATTCCTAATAAGAAAACAAACCTTGTACAGAAAATCTGTCTGCTTTACTTTCCCTTATCAATATTGCTCTGAAAGTCAATTTGTCACCATACAGTCAGAAAGCTCCCCCAGTCTCCTTTAATGTTTCACGCTAGGTTTGCCCAACAAGAGTAATAAAAATAATGACACCATTATTCCTCTTCTCTCTTTGTTTTCAGTGCATCACTTGCAGATTTGAATAATGAATTATACCCACATTATCTGTACTCTCTTGCTCTTGACTTCCTCTACTGGCTAAAAGTGAAGCTATTATCCAATTGTCAAAGACTCCGGAGCCTCTCCTCCCTCGGTCCATGATCCTGTGATGTAGATACACTCTAGGGTGAAATTATCGAGAGTACAATTTCAAGCTCTATAAGAGAAAATTACCAGCCAGTGTGGAAATGAATCTGGAACCTGATGAAATATTAAGTATTTCATTAGTAATTCTTTTGGAACAAAAATAAGTAGACAACAGAATTAGTTGTGAGTTGGGCATAAAAGGCTAATTAATGTTATTGTATTCGGCTGATTGACTTCAAGGCTATTAAATCATTATTTTATTGTCTGGATCTCTGCCTCATTCAGGCTAAAGAAATCATTCAAAACCAAAAAACTCTGTTTTTTTTCCTCTTTTTTTTTCTTTCCTTTTTTTTTTAAACTTTGGCTGTTTCCAAAGAGACCAATATATGTGCACCTGAATCTGTTTTTCTATACACTTGAATTACATTCTTGTTTCTTTCAGTGCATTTAAGAAGTTGTAAAATTCATAATTGGCATCAAGAACAAATGTGAAAAATATTTTCTCCACCCAATACCATAATTCACACCTAGAAGGTGCCCATGCTGCCTACTCTTCATTTTCATCATTTCCCTATCTGTTCTGTCAAAGTGCTGTCAAACCTCGGTTTGATATTATTCTACAATCCATAAAACTACAAACCAAGCAAAAGAAGTCTCCCATTCTCACAAACTATGATGTAACATATTTGAACCTATTCATGAATAAAGTCTTCACTCCTGATTTCAGAAGAGTAAAGACCTAGGGTGAGAACCATGTTCAGCCAACTTTCTGACAGAAGTTGTATGTGCCTAGATCACGTAGCAGTTGGCTTTTTATCAATTGTCCAAGTGCTTTAGGAAAAAGGCCTCCTTCCTTTCTGCCACTATAGTCACACATTGTCAAGTAAAAAACAGGGTTGAAGTTCAACTTTACACAGAAACCCTTAATTGGTGAACCTCAATTGTCATACACAATAGACCTAGCTTGGGTTCTCTTCTTGCAGAGGTGATTCTCAACTAAGAAGATTCTTTGTCTTTCCTTCTTGTCTTTCCTGTCCCTTTCTCTCCTGTTTTGCTTGGATGCCTGGATGCTGAACTCATTCTTTAATCAATAACTAAAAAGGACTCTCAAGTCAGTACCATTTTAGAAGAAAAAAGCCCCATTCTAATGGATGGTTCTTAATATGTAAAGTACTTTAAAATGCAAAGAGATAGATTTTAGAGATGCAATTACAGGTCCTTTCTAAGGAAATAAAGACTGGGGAGGAGGCACACCAATGACACTCAGGGGTTACTCCTGGCTTTGTGGTCAGAAATTGCTCCTGACTTGGGGAACCCTATGGGATGCTGAGAATCAAACCAAGGTCCATCCTGGTTTAATCACGTGCAAGGCGAAAACCCTACCTCTGTGCTAACACTTAGGCCCCAAATAAAGACTTTTAAATGTCCTATTAATTGATCTTTCGTTGGCTAGTTTTGAAGGGATAGAGGTGGTGGCAGGCCAAGATGGACAAAAAGAGTGCCTAGAGTAGGCAACTTTCCTCTCCAGATTTTTGGAAACCAGATGACCAATTTAATCTTTCAGATAAAATGACAGAGCTTGGACAAGGAGTAGGAATAGAGATGAAAGCCATTAATTATGGTTGGTCTCAGAATTTTGAATGGACTACTATGGGTTTCTGCAGAGAAGAGAAGAGAAGAGAGAATCTCTTTTCATAGACAATGCTTTGTTTTCTCTGGTTACATCAGTCTTACTGGTCTTTAGCTTAGGTTTTTCACACAGTGTATAAATAACACTCACTTTTCCTTACCACTTTTTCATTCTTTCTTCTTAAATTTGAGAAAATAGAAAAGCAAGAAGAAATAAATTAAAGATAGCTTGGCCATAATTTTTCCTCAATCATGTTCAAACCAGTATGGTTGGTTACCCGAGTACATATTGGCAAGTGAGAATAGATCATACATTATTTGTAACCTCTTTTGTGGAAATCTATGATTTAGTTCAAATAAGGTTTTTTTTTGTTTTGTTTGGTTTTTGGGTCACAGTTGGCAGCGCTCAGGCTCAGGGGCTACTCCTGGCTCTGTGCTCAGAAATCACCCCCAGCAGGCTTGGGGACCATATGGGATGCCGGGATTCAAACCAGTTTTTCAGCATGCAAGGCAAATGCCCTGCCGCTATGCCCTTCAAATGCCCGCTATGCCCTTCTCAGGCCCTTCAAATGAGATTTTTAAAATCTTGAGTAGTTTGTAATTCCCAACCTGAATGTTAAAATTGTGTCTATTGGTTGACTTTATAAGGAAATACATTAAATTCCTGCCTTTATTTTGGTTTTTACCTCCATGACCACTGCCAAAAGAATATCTACAGTGTGGTAATGCCATTGTCTGTAGCTCTGCTGCATTCCCCTTAAGACTTAGTTACAACTTTTTGGGACCTTTTGACACTAAGGAATCTCTCTAAGGATAACTCTAAGACCTCAACCTTAAAACCAACTGGTAGAGTTTTATGAGCTCCTTTTCATTCCCATCTCCATTCTAGTCATGGCAGCAAGCATGGTTAAAGTCACAGCTGTTCCTCATATGCTATCATACCCTTCCTGTCACTACAGATTCATCTCATTCACCTCAAGCATCTATTGAGCACAGAGTAAAGATTGCTGCTGTACTAAATGCTGCCCAGCTAGATACACAAGACAGACCAAAGTTCAGCTTAAGAGAGAAAGCAAAAATGAATGAAATAGACAATACATTTGCTCTGGCAAATATTAGAAGTGAAAATTACAGGGAACTCTGAAAATACCAAGCAAGGACTTCCACTAGTTTAGAGGGTTAGAGAAGTCTGTTGTCAGAAAATGACACTAAGTTTGAAACCTGAAAAGTATAAAATGCAGCCAGAGTAAGAGAGAAGAAATGGAATGGAGAATATTTTAAGCCCCTAGAAGCAAACATGGGTCAGATTGAGGACATGAGTGAAGATATGTGCAACTCATATGTAGAAGCAAGGGAAAATATTGAGCAAGTAGTTGTAGAAGTATTGAGGCTTAGTGAGGTAGCCCTTGGTCATAGTTTAGAATTTTTTGCTGTCCTTACAGCTATGAAAGTCATGTCATGAACTCATATAATCAGAACACCATTCACTGCTGAGGACAAGGTAGAAGGAAATCAAAGAAATATCAGGAAGACTAGCTACATGGACTGCATCCCTGAACCTAGCTGGCACCTGAGGGGTAGGAATGGAATGGGATGTGCTTGAGAAAATACAGTTCAGAATTTAAAGATCAGACTAGTCCTCTCAGAACATTGTGTCTTAGGAGCTAACTCAAAATGGAAAACTGTAGAGGGTATTAGGGACACCCGAGCAATCTTCCAACTTTTGATTGTTTTTCATGTTCTGGGACAAGTCACTTCCATTCTCTGAGTTTTATTTTTCTGGAATATTATGGGTGCCAACCTTTGTGAACCATGCAAATCACAAGGCAATGTCATTGTTTATAGTACTGGGTGAAAGCCAAAAGACATTTTAGAGATTCACTCACTTCATTCAATCAAAAGTGATGCAATATAACGTAAACCCTTGACCAGAAGCCTCTAAAGACTAGATGCTGAATCTAGTAGTGGAAAATTCAAATGACTTCTAGGTATATATCTTTTCCTTATACCATTCCTCAGGACTATGCTGGCAAGTTCTCTGGACCTCCCACTCTTGGTCTGCATAAAAAACGGTAACTACAGGCCATGGTTTTAGTTCGAGAACCCAAGAACCCATAAAAATAATGACCAATTATCTACTCATCTTCAAATAAGGGCTGATCCATCTAGGTACATTGTTGGTCTTTCTCCGGAAGCATCCGAAAATCCTTCCCTTTGGCAAGAGGGGTTTAATTGGCCAATAAATCCAGCAAATTCATGATGTTTTAAAAAAAAATACTTTGTTCACCCAAAGACTGTTCATAAGAGCAGAGGAACTTAGGATGAAGTTTTTATCCTTTTATTCAGGTTGAAAAACTACCTGTGTTAAAAGCAAAAAAAAAAAAAAAAAAGCCTGGGTTTGGCGGTAGAAATTAGATCCTAAAAATCTTATAATCAGACTCTGAATGGGGTAAAGTTCTAGGCTTGTTGAAGAAAGATTGAGTTGGAATAAAAGAGGTAAGTGTTTGAAGTCATCTTAGCTTAGCACCAATGTTCTACAGGTGACCTTCCCAAATCAGTGCATCCAGTAAGGGATTAGTACACAGGGAAATAAAAGTAGTCAATGAGGGTAGTGTAGAAGAAGTCAAATCCCAATCATTGTAGAGTAGTTTTATGAAGATAGAAAATGGGCCTTTCTTGGAACAACTGTAAGAGTGAAAGTTGACCAATTTATTTTGCAAGTGGTAGATGCTCATTAAAGTTAATTCTATCCAAAAGCAAAATCTTTAGTTCTAATTTTAAAAGTAGTTTTAGGATAACAGTCTTTCTGACTTTTACCACCATCACCTGTGACCCTGTCTATTGAGGTTTGGGTAACAAAGAGAAGAACAGTTCTGGCAGACCTGCCTGAGGCAGGGTGCACAGAAATAAAATCAGTTACTGCACCTCCTACCCAGCTCCTGTCTTGTTCTTGTTTTCTGTGTGATCCGAGAATCACCATCGAGGGCTTCTTCTCATTACAGCTGTGTGTGCCCATTTCCTCAGATTCTGTCTGTTCACAAAACAGGATCTCTGCAGCATACTCCATGCTTGCATGTGTCCATGCTTGCTTCATAAAGTTTTCCACAAAGCACAAAGCCAGGACAGAATGTCGAGTCTGTGCTGAATGCAGCCCATTTGAATTTCATAGGAGGCTGGGGCTGTGGACTATAAAATTTACGGAGGCACACTTGGAATTAATCAGCAAATATATACTAATTCACGCTGACCTTTTTTCAAGCTGAGGCCTTTTTATCACTCACTGTAGGTTTAACATTGGCCTACCGAGTATTATTACAAAGGACTCAATGGTTTGGCCATAATTATATAATGCAAATGACATTTGCTGTTTTGTTTGAGCTTATTCCCTCAGATGTTTCCTTCTTTTATCACACTCCTCACACATCTGTGTCCCTGCAATGGCTCCACAAGCTCCTCCTCTTTTGGTCCCCAGTTCCTGGTGCTGTCTGTCCTGACTGTCACACAGACATGGCCCGCTGTGCGGTTGCAGCGGGTGCGGCGCGTGCCTCTGACACAGGTTATGTTGACAGCTGGTCGGAACAGGTGTACACTGATTCTACCATCAAATGGCAACACACATTTGGCTCCCTCCCAGCGCACAGGCATGAAAAACCTGTTCTCTTCACATTTCTTTGGAGATTGATTGACTGTTCTTTGACATAACACACTGTGACTGTTTGTAAGTTCCTTGCTCCTTTGCCGGCTCAGACATGTTCCAGAGAAGTCCCAGAGAAGATCTCCATGTGGCACCATGCATTATTCATCTGCTTCTCCTGAGCAGGCATTAGAGTAAATGGAGTCTTCTCTCTCCTGCTCTCCCCTCCAATACCTAGAAGACATACTGTTACCTATTTTTGGCTTTAAGAACTACATGGAGGACAGCTGCTGGAGACAAGGGGAAAAAAGCTCTGAAGAGACATGAATATTTTGCTTCTGCAGTGGTGTCGAACATCACTCTTAGTCTCCTATTGCATCCTGTTGCAGAACCTAAGCCAGTAAAGCAATGATATAAATTCCACATTTTTGTTTTGTTTTGTTTTAAATTGTTATAGCTGAGTTTTTATCTCAATAAAAATATAAAATAACATCATGTGCTGTGGCAAATGTCTTGCTGAAATTAAAAAATAAATGCTTTCATTTTAGAAGACGGTGCTGTGAGGAAATAAAGGCCTTAACAGTTTCCTGAGTGGATGACATCCAATTTAAACTCTGGGGGAGCTCTTTTCCACTCATTGACAAAATGGCATTGTTTTTTTTAATGTTAGATTAAGAAAAATCCAAATTCTGCTACAAAGTGGGAAAGAGGTCTGCAAACTTATAAAAAATACTTGCAACCCACAGATGCACATGTTGGAAGTTGTCATGCCATTTTGGGATGACATGTGAGAGAAGTGGCTCTCCAGGTTAACACAAGCAGACAAGGAATAAAGGCTCTACTTTCCAAAGACTTTCCTGTATTTCTAACCATGCCCCCAAGATCTCTGACAAGTATGTTCCATCTGGGCACACTTGCCCAACTGGCTTCTTTTTTCCTTGCAGGCTGATTGCTATTTCCCTCCCTCAATTCAATTTTTTCATTCCCTCTGTGGGATTTGGAACAAAAGATCTTCCCAAACCAAAATGACTATGGGGTGGGGAACAAATGCACAAATTAAATGAGAGCTTTATAACACTGAATTTTTATCTCTTATATGAAAGACAGAAGCTCGGAGCAGTAATATGTGGACTTTTGTGGGGTTTATTAGGAAAGTATCATATCAACATCTTCTGGTATTTTAAGGCTTGAGAATCTGAAACTGCGATTTTTTACCCTGAATTGATGGTATGATATTAGAGCTCACCCCATTCATTTATACAAAGTGTAAATGTAATAAACTCATCTCAGAAATACTCTAACATATTCAATTGCTAATGTCTCAGCAGCCTGATATATTTGTATACAGCAGAATTCTAAATCCAGTGGAGAATTCTAAGATGGGTTTATGCATTGTGTACTTCTCATAAAACCTTATTTGAACATTTGATTCCAGTTTACATTTTATTAGTAATGCTTTCATTTTTCACCCAGAATAAGGAAGCAGAGGGGAGGAGAAGTACATTCCTGCAACTTCAATTCTGTGCCCAAATAACTTACAAGATGGACACAAAATGGACAAGACTATGACTGCCCTGAAGACAATTACAAAAAAATACTTAATTAGGATGCAATGCCAGTTATTTTAAGCCATACAAAAGCGTTCTGTGCATAATAGAGTGGCTGTTTCATGCAGCTCATATGATAAAATTCTCACCAGTCTTAAAATGACAGATGTAATATTACCTTTAATAAGTGTCTACCGATGCATGCAAATTGAATTAGATAGTGGGAGTACAAATTTGTCCGATAATTAAGATAAAATTTCATGTCAGCTTAAACCCTGGTGTATATTAGTAACTCTGTATATTTCTTTTCTCTGTTCTCTCCCAATTATTTTTTAGTTTGGCCTCTTGATTACTGCAGTAGTCCAGTTAAGGGAGTGAAAAACATGCCCCTCTAAATGTATTATTCTAAATGAAAGAAAATCATTCTTCTATTGCCACACAGTTTAAAATACCAAGCATAATTCAAATAACTTGGTATAAATTTAACTAGATATTAACAGTGTTTCTAGGGTCTCATGAGGTGTTATATACCCTTAAGGGCAATGCTGAACTAATACCATTTAGGAGAAATAAAAACATGAAATTTGAAAGTTAATAACCACTGATTTAGAAAGTCGAATTCTTCAGTGTTTTGTTTTTCATTGCAAAGAAACTGAGTGTTCAATGTTTTATTTTTTGTTTAAAAAATAATTTCAGAAAGCCAAGAACATGAACATCAGCGCCCCCCCCCCACATCCCTTGTGTCCATACATGCAAAACACTGTGCCCACATATACATGGCTTAAAGGGTAACTGCTCAGCATGGCATTCAGCTCTATTTTAATACCCTCCACTGCTGTGATCGCAGTCCCCCGAGGGAGGCAAATATCCTGAGCATTATTAAAAGTGGGATTATCCAATCTAATACTGAAGATTTGGGAACCAGCCAAGAGGAGTCATAAGCAGAAGGGTAAAACAAAGAAGACTTATCGGGCCCCAGACCACTGGGTGTTTGGTCCCTTAGCTTGTGCCTGATTGCATGATTGACAACACCTGACAAGTGACGGTCACATAACCAAACAATGAATATCTTCAGAAGCAGGTATCAGTGGTTGTTGCATGCCATGATGCCCATCCATGAAAGGGAACATAGGAGGACACATTGCCTGATGACCTGTTACACTGAAGAGGACACTTTGTACTTGTATCACAATGATTATTGGAATTGTTTAAATTAACATCATCATTTCTACTATAAGAATGAGGCTCAAAGTGTTTAACTGCATGGCAATTTTAGGATCTACAGATTTTTTTTTATCTCTAAATATAGCTGTTCAGAAAGAATTCATGCCAGCTAGTGAGTTGCATAGGATTAGAGCTCATGTTTTGCATGTGGGATTCCCAGATACTATCCCAAAACACTGCTGTAGCAGCCCTCAGAGAACCACCAAATATTACCACAAACCCAAATTATAAAACCAAAAACCTCAACAAATAAAATAATGGTGGCAATTTCAAGGCTTGCTTCTGCACTTAGTTATTGAGATATTGTTAGTATTGCCAATACAAGATTCAGAACATAGAAGAAAATGTAAGTGGTTAGTTAGCTTTTTTGACATTATACTTTTTGTAATTTTTGTAATTTTATTTTTTTTAAAACAATGGTGACCTACAGAGTCCTTCATAGTTGAATTTCAGATATACAATGAGTCTGGGCCTTTCCCACTAGCAGTGTCAACCTCTGTTCACCAATGGACCTAAAGTGCAACCTTTACCACCACCCGTTGCCCCCAGCCTACAAGTATAACAGGACCCTTTAAGTTTAGATTGTTAAAGTTTAGGTCCCTTGACTCTATTATCATTGACTTTGGCTTGGACATTTAGTTCTGTACTTATTTATTTCCTGACCAGTGTATCAGAGACCACTTGGCCCCTGGCACTCAGACTTTCTTTATTCCTTTTCTCTAGTTTTAAAGAAAAATGAAGATATATGGTAAAATAAGGTAATCCATGTTCCAAATTCCTATGAAAAAAATCAGGAGCCATAATATAAAAGATGAGATTGAAAAATACAGTTAAAAAAAGGTATGTGTGTGGCAGGTTTTTTGTTTGTTTGTTTGTCTGTTTTTTCTGCATAGACACAGAATAAAATGGAGAAAATAGAAAGCAAAAACTTTGCACTAAAAACCTTATGCATTAAGCATCCTGGCATAAGACCAACAACTGGCTTCAGGCATAATAAGTTGTTTAAACCCAAAGTCCTTCTCTATGGTCCCAGTAAAAGCTCTTCACAATCATGGTTATCATAGCAAGTTTTT
This sequence comes from Suncus etruscus, assembly GCF_024139225.1. Lineage (NCBI taxonomy): Eukaryota > Metazoa > Chordata > Mammalia > Eulipotyphla > Soricidae > Suncus > Suncus etruscus. The sequence goes on along the minus strand of NC_064852.1, from coordinate 62,562,628 downwards.
TTTTTATATATTATATTTAAACACCTTGAATACATACATGATTGTGTTTGGGTTTCAGTCATGTGAAGAACACTACCCATCACCAGTGCAACATTCCCATCACCAATGTCCCAAAGCTCCCTCCTCCCCACCCAACCCCCCTCCCTGTACTCTAGACAGGCTTACTATAACCCTCATACACTCTCATTATTAGGATAGTTCAAAAGTAGTTATTTCTCTAACTAAACTCATCCCTGTTTGTGGTGAGCTTCATTAGGTGAGCTTTAACTTATAGCCCTTCTCTCTGTAGTCTCTGAAAATTATCATTGCAAGAATGTCTTTCATTTTTCTTAAAACCCATAGATGAGTGAGACCATTCTGCGTTTTTTTTCTCTCTCTCTCTCTGACTTATTTCACTCAGCATAATAGATTCCATGTATATCCATGTATAGGAAAATTTCATGACTTCATCTCTCCTGACAGCTGCATAATACTCCATTGTGTATATGTACCACAGTTTCTTTAGCCATTCATCTGTTGAAGGGCATCTTGGTTGTTTCCAGAGTCTTGCTATGGAAAATAGTGCTGCAATGAATATAGGGGTAAGAAAGGTATTTTTGTATTGTATTTTTGTGTTCCTAGGGTATATTCCTAGGAGTGGTATAGCTGGATCATATGGGAGCTCGATTTCCAGTTTTTGGAGGAATCTCCATATCACTTTCCATAAAGGTTGAACTAGGGGGCATTCCCACCAGCAGTGGATAAGAGTTCCTTCCTCTCCACATCCCCGCCAACACTGCTTGTTCTCATTTTTTGTGATGTGTGCCAATCTCTGTGGTGTGAGGTGGTACCTCATAGTTGTTTTCATTTGCATCTCCCTGATGATTAGTGATGTGGAGCATTTTTCAGTGTCTTTAGGCCATTTGTATTTTTTCTTTGTCAAAGTGTCTGTCCATTTCTTCTCCCCGTTTTTTGATAGGATTAGATGTTTTTTTTTTTTTCTTGTAAATTTCTGTCAGTGTCTTGTATATTTTGGAGATTAGCCCCTTATCTGATGGGTATTGGGTGAATAGTTTCTCCCACTCAGGGGGTGGCACTTGTATCCTGGGCGCTATTTCCTTTGAGGTGCAGAAGCTTCTCAGCTTAATATATTCCCATCTATTAACCTCTGCTTTCACTTGCTTGGAGAATGCAGTTTCCTCCTAGAATATGCCTGTAGTCTAATGTCCTGGAGTGCTTTGCCTACGAGTTGTTCTATATATCTTATGGTTTTGGGTCTGATATCGAGGTCTTTCATCCATTTGGATTTTACCTTTGTACATAATGTTAACTGGGGGGGGTCTAAGTTCAATTTTTTGCAAGTGGCTAGCCAGTTGTGCCAAAACCACTTGTTGAAGAGGTTTTCTTTGCTCCATTTAGGATTTCTTGATCCTTTATCAAAAATTAGGTGATTGTATGTCTGGAGAACATTCTCTGAATATTCAAGTCTATTCCACTGATCTGAGGGCCTGTCTTTATTTCAATATCATGCTGTTTTGATAATTATTGCTTTGTAGTAAAGTTTAATGTTGGGGAAAGTAATTCCTCCCATATTATTTTCCCAATGATTGCTTTAGCTATTCCAGGGTGTTTATTATTCAAAATAAAATTCAAAAGAGCCTGATCCACTTCTTTGAAAAATGTTATGGGTATCTTTAGAGGGATCACATTAAATCTGTACAATGCTTTGGGGAGTATTGCCATTTTGATGATGGTAATCCTGCCAATCCATGAGCAGGGTATATGTTTCCATTTCTACGTGCCCTCTCTTATTTCTTGGAGCAGAGTTTTATAATTTTCTTTGTATAGGTCCTTCACAGTTTTAATCAAGTTGATTCCAAGATATTTGAGTTTGTGTGGCACTATTGTGAATGGGGTTGTTTTCTTAATGTCCATTTCTTCCTTAGTACTATTGGTGTATAGAAAGGCCATTGATTTTTGTGTGTTAATTTTGTAGCCTGCCACTTTGCTATATGAGTCTATTGTTTCTAGAAGCTTTTGTAATTATATGTGAATTCCAAAGGGACACAGAAGAAGAACTTTAACACCTTGAAGTTAAACAGCCTCATAATGAATAACCAGTGGGTCTGAGATGAAATCAAAGAGGAAATCAAAAATTTCCTGGAAACAAATGATAATAAAGACACAAACTATCAGAACTTATGGGACACAACAAAAGCAGTACTGAGAAGAAAATTTATAGCTTTGCAAGCACACATCAGGAAAGAAGAAGGGGCATACCTGAATAGCTATATGACGCATCTCGCGGAATTAGAAAGTGCTCAACAAAAGGACCCAAAAATAGAGAGACAGAAGGAAATAACAAAGCTGAGAGCAGAAATCAACGAAGTGGAAACCCAAAAAACAATCTGAAAGATCAATGAAAGCAGAAGTTGGTTCTTCGAAAAAATAAACAAGATCGATAGACCACTGGCAAAACTAACAAAGAAAGAAAGAGAGAAACTTGATAAATCGTATTAGAAATGAAAAAGGAGAGATTGCTACTGGTATGGCAGAGATTCAAAGGGTAATCAGAAACTACCTTGAGAAATTCTATGCCACTGAAAATTAGAACCTGTAAGAAATGGATAAATTCTTGGATTCTTATAGTCTCCCACAGTTGAATGAAGAGGATGTAGCATATCTAAACACACCCATCACTATTGAGGAAATTAAAACGATAATCAAATATCTGCCCCAAAACAAAAGCCCAGGCCCAGATGGATTCACTAATGAATTCTTTCAAACTTTCTAAGAGGAACTACTACCAATCCTGGCAAGACTCTTTCATGAAATCGAAAAAACAGGAACACTTCCAAATAGGTTTTATGAAGCCAACATCACCTTGATACCTAAACCAGACAGATGCTACGAAAAAAGAAAATTACAGATCAATATCGCTGATGAATGCAGATGCAAAGATCCTCAACAAAATCCTGGCAAATAGGATTTAATGCCTCATTAAGAAGATCATCCACTATGATGAAGTAGGTTTCATCCCAGGAATGCAAGGATGTTTTAACATCTGTAAATCTGTCAACATAATACACAACATCAACAGCAAGAATAATAAAAACCACATGATCATATCAATAGATGCAGAGAAAGCATTTGATAAGGTCAGCCACTACGATCAAGTAGTTTTCATCCCAGGAATGCAATAATGGCTTAACATCTGTAAGTCTATCACCATAATACACAACATCAGTAACAAGAAAAATAAAAATCCCATGAACATATTAATAGATGCAAAGAAAGCATTTGAGAAGGTCCAACACCCATTCTTGATCAAAACTCTCAGCAAGATAGGAATGAAAGGAACCTTTCTCAATATAGTTAAAGCCATCTACCACAAGCCAGTGGCAAATATTATCCTCAATGGAGAAAAACTGAAAGCCTTCCCTCTAAATTCTGGCACAAGACAAGGCTGTCCTCTCTCACCACTCCTATTCAACATAGCACTGGAATTACTCGTTATAGCAATTAGGCAAGAAAAAGATATTAAAGGATTCTAGATAGGAAAGAAAGAAGTCAAGCTCTCGCTGTTTGCAGTTGACATGATACTCTAGTTAGAAAACCCTAAAGACTCTACCAATGGCCAGTTTTTTATAGTTGGAGATCCTGGTTTTTGTACAGATCCTATTTTTTGACATTATTCTTAGTGATATATTTATAAATTGGTTTATAATTGTAAAGGACACAAAAAATATGGACAAGTAGGAGTTCAAGGAACTAAAAACCTTCTGCACAAATGAAAGAAATTAGAATTAAAATATAAAAAGAAAGCCTAATGACTGGAAAATGATATTTTCAAACAGTTCTTAGATGAGATTAATATTAAAAGTACATACACAATGTACACAATTTAACAACAAAACATGCAACACAATTTTAAAAATGGACAGACTTAAGTAAGAATCTCATAGTATGAAGCATAGATTACCAATATATAGTTCAAAAGAAGGTTTTTACTGCTTGTTAGGAAATGAAAATGAAAAACAATAAATTTTCATTTCACACCTTTAAATATTATATTATTAGAAGATAGAAATAATATTTTTATAATTATCTTCACTTAAACACCGTGATTACAAACATGATTATAGTTGTATGATTACAGTCATGTAAAGAACACCCCCCTTCACCAGTGCAACATTCCCACCACTAATTTCCCAGATCTCCCTCCTCCCCACCCCCCACACCTGTACTTGAGACAGGCTTTCAACTTCCCTCATTCATTCATATTGTTATGATAGTTTTCAGTGTAGTCATCTCTCCAACTGCACTCATCACTCTATGTGATATGCTTCATGTCATGAGCTGCACCTACCAGCCCTCATCTCTCTTGTCTCTGAGATACTGTTAAAAATGTCTTTTATTTTTCTTAAAGCCCATAGATGAGTGAAACCATTCTACGTCTTTCTCTCTCCCTCTGACTTACTTCACTCAGCATAATAGATTCCATGTATGTCCATGTATAGGAAAATTTCATGACTTCATCTCTCCTGACGGCTGAATAGTATTCCATTGTGTATATGTACACAGTTTCTTTAGCCACTTATCTGTTGAAGGTCATCTTGGTTGTTTCCAGAGTCTGGCTATTGTAAATAGCGCTGCAATGAATATAGGAGTACAGAAAGGATTTTTGTATTGTATTTTTGTGTTCCTTGGGTATATTTGTAGGAGTGGTATAGCTGGATCTTATGGTAGCTCAATTTCCAGTTTGTGAAGGAATCTCCATATCGCTTTCCATGAAGGTTTTACTAGACGGCATTCCCACCAGCAGTGATAAACAGTTCCTTTCTCTCCACATTCCCGCCAGCACTGCTTGTTTTCCTGTTTTGTGATGTGTGCCAATCTCAGTGGCGTGAGGTGGTACCTCATATTTGTTTTGATTTGCATCTCCCTGACGATTAGTGATGTTGAACATCTTTTCATGTGCCTTTTGGCCATTTGCCTTTCTTCTTTTTCAAAGTGTCTGTTCATTTCTTCTCCCCATTTTTGATGGGGTTAGTTGTTTTTCTCTTGTATAGTTCTGTCAGTACCTTGTAAATTTTAGATATTAGCCTGATGAGTATTGGGTGAATAATTTCTTCCATTCAGTGGGTGGCCTTTGTATTCTGGGCACTATTTCCTTTGAGATGCAGAAGCTTCTCAGCTTAATATAGTCCCACCTGTTTATCTCTGCTGAATAATTTCTTCCATTCAGTGGGTGGCCTTTTTATTCTGGGCACTATTTCCTTTGAGATGCAGAAGCTTCTCAGCTTAATATAGTCCCACCTGTTTATCTCTGCTTCCACTTGTTTGGAAAGTGCTGTCTCCTCCTTAAAGATGCCTTTAGTCTCAATGTCCTGGAGTGTTTCACCTACATGTTGTTCTATATACCTTATATATAGTTTTAGATCTGATGTCAAGGTCTTTAATCCATTTGGATTTTCCTTTGTACATGGTGTTAGCTGGGGTCTGAGTTCGCTTTTTTGCAAGTGGCTAACCAGTTGTGCCAACACCACTTGTTGAATAGGCTTTCCTTGCTCCATTGGGATTTCTTGTTCCTTTATCAAAAACTAGGTGGTTATATGTCTGAGGAACCTTCTCTGAGTACTCAAGCCTATTCCACTGATCTGAGGGTCTGTCTTTATTCCAATACCATGCTGTTTTTATAACTATTGCTTTGTAATACAGCTTAAAATTGGGGAAAGTAATGCCTCCCATATTCCTTTTCTCAAGGAGTGCTTTAGCTATTTGAGGTTGTTTATTGTTCCAGATGAATTTCAGAAGTATTTGATCCACTTCTTTGAAGAATGTCATGGGTATCTTCAGAGGAATCGCGTTAAATCTGTACAATGTTTTTGGAAGTATTGCCATTTGATCAAGTAGGTTTCATCCCAGGAATGCAAGGCTGGTTTAACATCCATAAGTCTATCAACATAATACACAACATAATTTCTAGATGTTCAAGTTTTTCTTCTGTGTCCCTATGTAGTTCACTTCTAATTTCAGTGCATTGTGATCTGAAAAGATAGTCTGTACAATTTCTATCTTCTTGATTTTATGAAGGTATGTTTTATGGGCCAGCATAATGTCTATCCTGGAGAATGACTCGTGTGCATTGTAGAATAATGTGTATCCAGTTTTCTAAAGATGGAGTGCCATTTATACACACATGAATCATCCTCCAGGATAGACAACATGCTGACCCATAAAAACACACATGTATATATGTATACACATGTACATATATATACACATGTATATACACATGTATATATATATATGTCCATTTTCTTCCATTTCTCTTTCAGAGCTTCTATATATATATTTTTTTTGTTTTTTGGGCCACACCTGGCGGTGCTCAGGGGTTACTCCTGGCTGTCTGCTCAGAAATAGCTCCTAGCAGGCACGGGGGACCATATGGGACACCAGGATTCAAACCAACCACCTTTGGTCCTGGGTCGGCTGCTTGCAAGGCAAACACCGCTGTGCTATCTTTCCGGGCCCGAGCTTCTATATTTTTGTTGGGTTTCAGTATGGTTGACCCCTTAAGGGGTTACAGGGCGGTGTTGAAATCTCCCACTCTTTTTTTTATTATAGATATAATTTTTATTTTGACCATATTGGCTTACATATCTTTCACAGTAATATTTTAGGTACATATTAACATTGAACCAGGAAGAATTCCCATCACCAAATTTGTCCTTCCTCCACTCCTGTTCCCATCTTGCATTCCATATTCCCCACCCTCACCCCCTGGGATGCTAGAATAAGTGGTCCCCTCTATGTCTAGCTTACTACTTAGTGATTGTAATCTGTTTGGTCCTGGTACCCTCCCATATTTCCCCCTCTATTTGAAAGGCGGAACTAGATAGTTCAAGTTATGTGGTTTTGTTTGAAGAAAAAAAAGCAATAAAATGGGGTAAAAATCAAATAAGCTGAAAATGGGTGGAGTCCTTCTAGAGGCTCTCAACATCAGTTTGAGAGAGGAAAGGAAAAAAGGAAATGAAACATCACAACAATACAAAAAGAAATATCAAATAAAATATCCAGCAAGCACTACAGCAATAAAGAAAAGCACCACATAATAGTTTCTGTCCTGAAATAGAAACATGTCAGAGAGCATAAAGACAGAAAAAGATGGGGCCGGGAAGGTGGCGCTAGAGGTAAGGTGTCTGCCTTACAAGCGCTAGAGTAGAATGGACCTCGGTTTGATCCCCCGGCGTCCCATATGGTCTCCCCAAGCCAGGGGCGATTTCTGAGCTCATAGCCAGGAGTAACCCCTGAGCGTCAAACGGGTGTGGCCCAAAGACAGAAAAAGATAAAATAAAATAAAATAAAATTAGAGATATCAACTTCACTATCTACACCAAAACAGAGAAGTCAAAAAATAAATAAATAGGTAAATAAAAGAGATTATTTTGTGCTTTTATTTTTCTTGCATAGGCACAGTAAATATTGGGGACATTAGAGAGTGAATTCCGTTGGCCTAAGAGATACAGGGTTTCTCCACCCTTGAAGTATACTGTCATGGAATAAACTATAGACTCCTTGCATGTTCATTTTCTCTCCTCTCGCTACTTTTGCGGTGTATGGAAGTCTCCCACTTTTATGGTGTTGCTATTGATGTGTTTTTTCAGATTTATCAACAATATTTTGCTGGAACCATATTAGTTGCTTATATGTTTAGGAGTGAGATTTCTTCCTGTTGAACATATCCCTTGATTATTATGAAATGTCCATCTTTGTCTCTTATAACTTTTCTAAGTCTAAAGTTTGTGTTATCTGATGGCCTCTCCAGTGTTGTTTATTTGTTTTGTTTTGTTTTTTAGTTTTTGGGCCACACCCAGTGATGCTCAGGGGTTACTGCTGGCATGCGCTCAGAAATCTCTCCTAGCTTGGGGGACCATATAGTCAACTGCTTATGAAACCTCACAGGTCAAGCAAGTGAACTTTAAAAATATATAAAATAGGTATACAAAAGTCAAAGCATTTATTGATAATAATTAAGATAGAAATTTATTCTAAAATATTTTTTTTATTTTTCTGACTTCTATTTTCAGTTAAATCATCACATATGAAGCCAAAATACACAATTTAAGAAGTCAGGAACTTTAAGGTGAGGCTTCCATACGTTTCCCTATGATGCTAATGGGATGGTTGTTCCAATGTTGCCACACTTGACTTTTCCAATGATGCTGTTAACACAAATATTTAGATGAAATACTCAAATTCATAAAAATGTATAAAAGAAAAAGTTAGAACTCACATAAGGCAAGGAGGCCCAAGGCCTCCAATAGAGAGTTGAATGGTAGATTTCCCCCACATATATCTATGTGCTAATCTTAGAATCTAGGAATGCTTACTTACATAGAGAGAATTTTCATGATTATAATTTAAAGAGCTAGTCCGTACACAGAGAGGAGCCATGTTAGGCACATTTTAGCTAGAGTAAATAATGCCACTTGCTCATCAACTAGGAAGACTATTTCATGAAAAAGTCTTTTATCATTAAGGTTCATATTCTTAAAATCTTGTAATGAAAAGAAGTAATGTTGGAAAAGAAGGTTGGAGAGATAGTATACTAGGTAGAGACCCTGCTTTGCACATGGCTGATTTGAAGTCTATCCCTGACATAACACAATCACTCATAGAAAATTTAGAAAGACAATTTATTCACTAGGTGGGCATTGGAACCACTATGAGGCCATATCTGAAATTCTTACACATTTGAGATTTAATATCCCTTGTATTCTTCCTTCTTAGCATACCTCCTCATATGAGCAGTGCAAGTGGCAAGCTTGTGAGTTGTAATGATTCCTGGATTCCAAACTGAGTTTCAAGAGTATAGATACATGCTGTTGCCATTTACCCGTCCTATGGTCTATTGTGTACTATACCTAGCTCTTAGTTAAGAAAATAAAAACACCTCCTATACAAACTTGTCACCTCTCTTAGAGAGTTATGGTTATAAAATCAAACAAGTAGATCACATTTGGGGCTGGAGCGGTGGAGCAAGCAGTAGGGAATTTGCCTTGTACATGCTAACCTAGGATGGTTTGATCCCCCAGCATCCTATTTGGTTCCCCAAGCCAGGAGCGATTTCTTACCACATAGAGAGGAGTAACCCCTGAGCATCACTGGGTGTGGACCCCCAAAAAACAAAAAATAAAATAAACAAGTAGATCACATTTTTAAACTACATTCTTAGAAATAATCAGATTTTATAATTGGTAGTGTCTTAATTTGGAAAGAATCATTGGTGAATTAAGAAGACATATTAGAAAACATACTTTTTGTGTAAAAGTCTGATTTAAATGACAGAAGCAATGAGTGGAGATGAGAAATGTTAAGGAATGTACCTACCCAGAGCCTTGTTCTTTCACTTTATTGCATAATTCATACCTCAGACTCAGATATGTATTATATATGTATTATATATAATACATATTTAGGCTAGGTGGAACTACGGTCAGGGACATGCAGTAATAATGCAGACATGTCATATCTACCTCAACCAACAGTTTCTATATTTTTTATCACAGAACCCAAATCCAAAAAAATATAGAATACCATTAAGCTTTGTTTATGAGATTTTTAATTATCAACATTTACCACATTTAAAACTAAAACTAAATTTTTTAAACCTAAAAATACACAAATGCAGGGCCGGGCGGTGGCGCTGGAGGTAAGGTGCCTGCCTTGCCTGCGCTAGCCTAGGATGGACCGCGGTTCGATCCCCCGGCGTCCCATATGGTCCCCCAAGCCAGGAGCGACTTCTGAGCGCATAGCCAGGAGTAAAGCCTGAGCCTCAAATGGGTGTGGCCCAAAAAAAAATACACAAATGCACATTCCAGGAGCCATGAGATCACACAGGTTCTGAAGAACAGAAATGTACACTCATAAACCTTCAGAATTCAGATGGGAATCAGCTTAATGTTCTCAACTATCTTCAGGGGTCTCAAACGCATGGCCCGTGGGCCGTTTGAAGCCCTCCATACAATAGTTTGTGTCCCTGCCCTAGAGGAATCTTTTTTTGTTTTGTTTTGTTTTAGTTGTTTGGGTTACACCCCCAATGTTCAAGGCTTACTACTGACTTTGCACTCAAGGATCACCCCGACTTTGCCTCCTTTGGCCCCCAGGTAAATTGAGTTTGAGATCCCTGATAGATTAAACCATACATTGGAAAAATATATAATGTATTGGGGAAATACGGGTTATTTCCTATGACTTTAAATGCACAAGTAATTTAATATAGCTAACATTACATTGAGAAAAATAATTATGACTATAAAGTCATGGTATTTAGAACATAGGTATAAATTATAAAAGTATTAGAAGATCATAGATTAGATATTATAAGATATTAGATATAGATTAAGTATTAGATATTAGAAGATCATTGAAGATCAGAGATCTATATTATAGCTCTGATATGAAGTCTTTTATCATTAAGGTGCATATCCTCAAAATCTTGAAATGAAAAGAAGAAATGAACAGGTTGGAAAGATAGTAGTACACTAGGTAGAGAGCCTGCTTTGCACATGGCTGATCTGAAGTCTATCCCTGCTGTTGCAATATGGTCCTCTGAGCTCCATCAGTAGTAATCACTTAGCAAATATGAATGTAGTCCCCCCAAATAACCATAAATTAAGAGACCATAAGTACTACAAAAATAAGTTTCTACTGAATTATATTTTAGTAAACATTTAGGTAATAGTGATGTTTTTATATCTACATAATTATCAAAAATAATTTTAATATTAGTGTGGAAGAAATAGACACTTGCATATTTTACCTGGGAAAGGATAAATAAATTAGAATATTTTGGAAGGTAACTTGCTCTATTACATATCAGTAATTTTCTCTGTATCTACATACCTAAGAGTCAGAAATGATTCATATCAGAAACTTCTACAAAATTAACAATTAATATATTGAATCAATACATTACAATGTATTTATATTTCTAGTAAGGATATTTACACTGATTTATTCCCTTATGATGGGATATTTATACTGAAATCTTGTCAAATTTTGTGTCAATTCTTCATTACTTCAGGCAATGCTGTAGGAAACATTTCCTCTTTCTCAGAAACCACTGTTCTGCCTCCTTACTTTCCATCTCTGCAACCTTGTTTACAGCTCGCAGGATCCTATGGGATCTGAAAATTGAACACTCACCATTCACAGAGACAGGGTCAATATGTGGCCATGGCAGGGAGGCAGTTCTCACTGTTCACAGAGGATATAGGCATGACAGAGACCTGAGTTGCTACTGAAGTAAAGAAATGTATGTATGCTTATTTTCTCCACTACAATTATGGTGACAGAGAGGACCAGATCCCAGGGATTGCAAAGTGGGGGCAGTTATTCTGAAGTTCTTAAAATATGAAGCTAAAATTCAGTAAATAAAAAAGGTGGTGGATGGTTCAGGAGGGCACTTCGAGTCTTTAGTATCTACAAGCTTTCCTTTACTTTAGAAACCCATAAAATTTGGGGCTCTTGAGGAGAGCTTCCCAAACCCTAGATGTAACTAGTAGAGTAAAGCTACTGCCTATATTATTTTACTGCGTTCACCTACCATAATTGTTCCTGCGGGAAAGTCAAAGGAATGTGTTGTCACCTTGTAACATAGAAAGCTGGACCAGAAGGTTCAGCTCCTAGGGAGATCCCTGTACTTCCACTAGGAAGGCAGCACCAAACAATTCCGTGTTTTGGGATTGGTCTTTCTCTTAGGTTTATAAAATGAAGTCAGGCTGAACAATCCCACAGACTCTAAGAAGCTATGAAGAATCTGGAAGATCTGGAGGTGTGATGAAAACCTCAATGCCCAGCTCTCTCACACTGCCCCCATTGAGTCATATTCTAAGTGAAACCTCTTCGTTCCAACATGAGTCCATCTTCTATCCTTTCTGGGATATTCCCTATGGGCAAATACCTGACCCCTTTCCTTCCCTTTGTTCATGCTGTGAAGAGTGGAGTTGAGTGGGGATGGGGAACACACACACTTAGTTTTAGTCCTCTCACATTTGACCACTGAGATTACCTCCTTTTAATCTTGGCTTTTGCTTGGATGTTTGTTGTCAGGGGGTACATACACATGTTCACTGTTGGTCAAGCATTTGACTGAGGTTCACATGCCTGACTAAGAAGATAGAACAGAGCTGCAAGTGCCGCCTCTTGTACATGTTGGCAGCACTAGAGAACGAATTCAGCTTTACAACAGAAGCAGTTTTCTTTGCTCCTGAATCCATATATACATTTCTATTTTTTTTCAACTGTTCCACTGGCGGGGACGGGGGGAATCATCTCATTTAATGTCAAGAGCTACCTCCATCCCAAGGGCTCTAAATTGACAACTGTTGCAGGATTACATCATCATGCTCAGTCTGACTAGAATCCTCCCTCTAGTACTTTCACTCACCGTATTAAAACTCTTCACCCTCAGTTCTTAATCCATTAGGCATCAAGACTGACCTCCTACCTCCAACGAACCAGTACCCAGCACCCAAGCGAAGGAACACCCAGTCAAACCCACACCTCGTCCCCTGCAAGAAAAGGCAACCAACTCCCCTGCGGACTCAGGCTGAGCAGCCCTCCCTACCAACTCCCCCTAACGTGGACTGTTACTTGAAACCGGACTTAGCTCTAAAAGTATCCCCAATGCAAGAGCACTTCCAAGACCTCCCTGCCGCAAATCTTTACCAATCTCAAGAAGGTCAGGGGCTGTGATGGAAAGGTGCCTGGGAACTCACACATCACAAGAAAATCCCAAAAGACAATGGGGAAACCTAAACTTTCAACATAACTATAAGACCTGTACTACACCACCTCCTTACCTGCTTATCCCCAAAAGTAAGGTAGTCTCTTGTATCACTTTGTTCCTTTAATTACTTTGTTAATTCATTTTTTAAAATGTTTGTTCTACATATACATAGGTGAGCACATATATTTCTATTCCTATTTTTATCTTTTTTGGGTGTGTGACCTGTTTCTGTTTTCTTCTCTGTCCACCCCCATTGCACCGACAATATAATGTAGCACCATTCCTCCCTGAAAAGGCACACTAATAAAAGGGAAAATCCTACATATAAAAACGAGCTCTTATCTACTAGGGATAAGAACTCATACTTGTTTACAATACAGGGATATCTCCCACCTTGAAAATGTCATGTGGACACAACTTAGACACTATCCTAGGTTCCATCCTAGGATCAGTGCAAAGGCCAATACCACCAACCACAGAAGATGGATTAAAATGACACTGAGGGAACAGAACTTCTAGAACCACAAAGAAAGACTTCATCATAAACCCCACTCCTGGACCTGTGCAGATACTGAGATCTCTAGATACAGAGGTCTGATTTTATCACTCAGGATGGAACAGAAGTCTTCCAAAATCCACGAAAGCACCACTGGGAGAGTATATGAACCTGAGCAGAGTCTATAGTTAATCCCATGACAATATACTCCAAGGGTGGAGAAACCCCATATCTCTTAAGCCAAGTGAATTCCTTTTTGAATGACCCCAATATTTACTGTGCCATTGTAGGAGGGGAAAAAAAAGGCAAAACGCACAAAACATTTTTTATTTTTTATATATATATTATTTTTTAAATACTCATTTATTATTTTTTTATTTTTATTTACCTATCTACTTCTTGTCGATTTCCTTGTTTTGGTGTGGTTATTGAAGTTGTTGTCCCCATTTATATTTATGTTTTTTCCTTCTTTTCTTTTCTTTCTTTATATGCCCTGCCATTTTTTTATCTCAAGACAATGGTTATTTTTGTGATGCTTATCATTGTTATTGTTGGAGTGCTCACTGGATATTGGACACTTCTTTTTGTACTGTTGGGGTGTTTCACCTTATTTTTCTCCTTTGTCTCTCAAACTGTTTATGAGAGCCTCTAGAAGGATTCCACCCATTTTCGGCATATTAGACTTTTACCCCAGTTTATTACTTTTCTCTTCTTCAAACAAAACCACATAACTTGAACTATCTAGTCCTGCCTTCCAGTTATAGGGGGAAATAAGGGAGGCAGCAAGACCAAACAGGTGCAAGACTACTAAGTAGTAAACTAGGTACAGAGGGGACCACATTTTCTAGCAGCCCCGGGGGTGAGGGAGGAGGATTTGGGAGGTAGGACGAAAACAGGTGTAGGGAGGACAAATCAGTGATGGGAATCTCCCTGATTTTATGTAAACATGTACCTAAAATATTATTGTCAACAATATGTAAGCCACTATGTTCAAAATAAAAATTATATTAAAAAAATCTATCTGGTTGTAAAAATCACACCACACACTGGATCTCCAACCTCAGATGAAGGAGTCTGAATTAGGGTCACACATGAAATAATCCAGACTAGGCTGAGGGTGAAAAACAGATAATCCGCAGTCTTCTACTTTGTATAGAGAGCAAGCTGCTGTTATTATTGAGTACATTGACCACCCTTGGGTGGGACAGTAAGAACAGATAGTTCAGGCAATCCTGAGCTAGTCCCATCCAGGTTTAAAAGTAAATCCAAGTTGGGGTAAATCCAAGTTGTAAACAAACATACAAAGGAACCAGGTATGATCTTTGCTTTAGGTAAAATAAGGTGTAACCTAACACCTGGTGTCTTGGATATTCACCAAAATTCCCTCACCTCAATGATTGTATTAATATAGATATCAAGGGTTCCACTATATATCCACCCAATTTCCTCTCCTCCTTCCAAATTCCTGATTATGACTTCCAGTAATGAATATTTTTATTGGGTTTTCTGCTTTGCTTGAGTTGTTCTGTTTAACAACCCATACAAAAATGAGTTACTATTGAAGTAAACTTTCCAATGTTTATAGCAGACATACATCACAACTGAACTAGTGCTCTAACTTAAAAATCATGAGATTTATGAAGATTCTTGGGTAATGGTTACAAAAATAGAAGCAATAATTTGACAGTTGCTGCTGTTCTTGTTTGTATTGCATGTATTTTCACTCAGGCGGTATCATGTAATCCTTCTTGTTATAAGGTCAAGTTTAATCACCCACCCTCTCTTTCCTGACTTTCTTAACAGGACTTGTTTCTTTGCTGCTTATACTACCTATTATATTCAGAGGAATAGTTATAAACAACCCATCTCACTAGAACAACAAAGCTGTTAAATTAATATTAGCTGAACTGATGGACTAATTTCATGCAAGATTTTAATCAGAATTGTAGTTGTATGCTTTTTGAGAAGATAAAAAGTTCTAGCAGTCATCTAGAACAACAAAAAGGCTGACCAGACTCAGTTAGGTCTTTTAGTTTTAATTTTAGTTTGATCCAATAATTCCATAAGGAAACAGTACAAATTTGAAGGTTTGAGCTTAAGCCCCCAAAGAAATCATTTCTTTATTACATTTCTAGTTAATATTTTCTTTTCATGTGAGGTTTGCAGACATAGCAAAATGATCATTTGCACTTCTTTTCTAAAAGAAAAAAATTTAATATCATACCCAAACTCATAACCACATTTAAATGGAAGTAAATTAAATTGGATATTCAGATCAAAGCTTACCAAAGTATCTAATTATGTGTGTATATTTCCCCTCTTCCAAATCTATGTATTTTCATACTTTGCTATCTACTCTTTGTTCAAAAAGATATTATGAACATCTTTCTACAGAAGTAGATTTAAAACTTTTGAATTAAGAACCTGATATTAAAATTTTAGCTTATTCTTTTTTTCTTTTAATAATAAATGATAATGCTAAACATTCCTGTCCTCTACTATAGGAATATTCATTTCTTAGGAAATTTTTTATGTTCTAATTAGCTTTCATGAACAAGCTCTTGAGAATATTTCTGTATTAGTATCAAAGATTTTTAAGAATAATTTTCTAGTTGTTGGGTTGTTGGGTCAATGAAAAATGTTCTTAATAATGATTTTAGTGGTTTATGAAGTTGTTTTTTATATTGTAACAATTTGTATGTATATCAAAAATTTCGTATGTGCTTAATCTTTTACATATCTATCAGCATCATAGATTTTTTTTCAAATTGATCCATTTAAGTGACATTTTAAAAATATTTTTATTTTCAATAGTCTAAATGGTAATTGTTTTAAATGCTGTTGGCTCCAGAGTATAGCAAAAAGAAAGAAAGAAACTGAGTAGAAGAAGAGAAACACAAATATAAAAGGATTTTTTGAAAGGGAGTCAAGGGCAAGCAGTCTCAGGTGCATTGGTAGTGTTAAAAAAAGACAGAACTAAATATCCAAGTCAAAGGCAACAAAAATGAAATCAAAAGACCAAAACTTTTTTGTTTATTTTTTGTTTTTGGGCCACACCCAGATTTACTCCTGGGTATACGCTCAGCAATCACTCCTGGCTTGGGGAACCATATGGAACAGTGGGGGATCAATCCGAGGTCTGTCCTGGGTCTGAAGTATACAAGGCAAACACCCTACTGCTGCATCATCGCTCCACCCCAAGACCCAAACTTTAGCAATCTAAACTTAAAATAGGCCTGTAATACTGTAATACTGTCAGGCTGGGGCAAAATGGGGGTATGGGATGCAAATGGGGTATGTTGGTGGAGAAAGGTCTACACTGGTGGTGAGATTGGCCCTGATCCATTGTATGTCTGAAGGACTTTGTAATTCACACTGGTTTCAATAAAATAAAAATGAATAAGAATTAATTTCAAATCCATTTTGATTTTGATTCTCTGAGATCTTGATGTTAATTATTTAGTTTTATTTGTAATACATTTTCCCTATTTAAATGGCACACTACTGTATATTTGGTGTGTCTATAATGTGGAACTTGGATTCAATTAATATTTAGAACTCACTTAACTCTCCCTCCTCCCCTCCCCACCCACCTCCATCTGTACTCATAACAGACTTTCCACTTCCCTCATTCATTCACACTGTTATGTTAGTTCTCAGGAATGTTGCACTAGTGAAAGGGGGTGTTCTTTACATGACTGAAACCCAACTACAAACATATTTTTAATCAAGATGTTTAGATAAAGATATTAGTAAAAAATAAAATAAAATAAAATCCAAAAAAAGAACTCACTTAACTGTAATATAGTTAAATATTTGTTTTTATTATTTATTTATTATTATTATTTATTGTCTACTTTTTGTATCATATTTATAAAGCCTTTCCCTCTTTCACAATTATATAGCCTTTTGCCTTAAACAACCTTCACTACCTTTGCGACTTGATTTTTTAATACACATTTTAAAAGAAGTTAAGGTTTTATAAGGCATTTAGGAATGTAATCTTATCTCCAAAATGTCATTTTATGGAGCTGAAGTGATAGCACAGAGGTAGGGTGTTTGCCTTGCATGTGGCTGGCCTGGGCTAGGTTCGATCCTCAGCATCCCATATAGTCCCCTGAGCTGCCAGGAGCAATTTCTGGATACAGAGCCAGGAGTAACCCCTGAGTGCTGCTGGGTGTAGCCACCAAACAAACATACAAAAAAGTCATTTTATACTATTAATTATCAAATGGTTTAACTCTTCCCTATTATGTAAAAATGCCATCTTATAGTATAGTATACTATACTTTGTTTTTATTTTAACCTTTCATTTCCATTGCTTTGTCTTTTCTAGTGTGCTGCCACATTACTTTGTTTACTATAGTTTGTAATACATTTTAGAATCTGATAGAACAAGGAATCCTTTATTACTCAGACTTTATAAAATTTCCCAGTATAATTTTGTTTATGCTTCTATATGAACTATATGTGATTTTTTTGTTTGTATTTTTGTTTGTTTGGTATTTTTTGGGCCACACCTGGTGAAGCTCAGGGGTTACTCCTGGCTATGTGCTCAGAAATAGCTCCTGGCTTGAGGGACCACATGGATCGAACCTCGGTTCGTCCTAGGTCAGCACATGCATTGCAAATGCCCCACAGCTTGCACCACTGCTCCAACCTCCCTCCCCTTTTTTATTTTTTGATTTTTTATATGTGATTTTTGTAAAGTTCACTTACACATTTAGACAGAAAATATAGAAATTACTATAGAATTGCTGGAAGTTTACAAGATAATGCTGATCAAATTAACATTTAATATCAACTTTAAAAACAAAGAACTAAATTTTTTTTTCAGGATTTAAAAAATTTCTGATTAATACTACAGTTGGTAGTATGCTTGCCTTGCATTCAGTTGACCCGGATTCATTCCCTAGCACTCTATATGGTCCTCTGTGCCCACCAAGAGGGATCCCTGAGGAAAGTGCCAGGATTAAGTTCTGAGTACAGAAGGGTGTGGCTCCAAAACAAAAAATTCTTTCAGTATCATTTCAAACCATACTATTTAAAATGATTCATAAAGTGCTAAAAATCGGCCAATGACCCACGAATTAACTTATAAATTCACTTATATGTCCAGACAATGATAATATTTTAAAACGATTACTCAGTGTCCAAAAACTGGAAGCTACTTCAGTAAAAACTAACTCTGATATTCACCTTAACAAAATATAATCGTGCCAAATGTTCCATTTAGAAAAAGACATCTTGGGGCTGGGAAGGTGGCGCTAGAGGTAAGGTGTCTGCCTTGCAAGTGCTATAGTAGGACGGACTGCGGTTTGATCCCCCGGCGTCCCATATGGTCCCCCCAAGCCAGGAGCGACTTCTGAGTGCATAGCCAGGAGTAACCCCTGAGCATCAAACGGGTGTGGCCCAAAAACCAAAAAAAAATAAAAAAAAAAAAAAGAAAAAAGAAAAAGACATCTTTCTTTAAGAGTATCAGATTTATTAAACATAGTAATGCTGTTAACTCTTCAAGTTTCCTCTCGTTCATCTATCTTCCTCACCAAAAGTCCTCTGCAGTTACATAATGCTGTGGCAAAGGACAAAGTGACTGCATTCCAAATAAGAATTCTTAATAAGGGCCCGGAGAGATAGCACAGCGGCGTTTGCCTTGCAAGCAGCCGATCCAGGACCAAAGGTGGTTGGTTCGAATCCCGGTGTCCCATATGGTCCCCCGTGCCTGCCAGGAGCTATTTCTGAGCAGACAGCCAGGAGTAATCCCTGAGCACCGCTGGGTGTGACCCAAAAACAAACAAACAAAAAAAAAAAAACAAACAAAAAAAGAATTCTTAATAATTCTCTGGCAAGTTTCCGGCTGCCTGTCCAGAATTTGAGACCAGAATGTGGCATTGATACACTCCATAATGTCATGTAATGTATCCCAACAGTCTCTGGAACAAGGAGAATTTATGACAAGGACACAAGCATTCATGGAGGAATTCCTTGCTTTTCCCAAAGTTGACTGCAAGTTTCTCAAATTTGAGGAAAGAACGAGGTGGCTGCACTTTGAATAAATCCCCTCGGCTGTTCAGGACACTAAATGACTATTTAATTTCCAAGCAGATAGAGGAACCAGGCCATACCCCCAATTGAGGGCATGCCGACAAAATGGCCAAGTGAGATCCTTAATTTGTCAATAATGATTTTAGGCCGTGACCCTTAATAGGACCCTGTCACTGGTGAGGTGATTTATGCCTCCTGCGATGACATCAGTACCTATAGTGCTGATAAAAGAACACTTATATTGGAGCAAACAGGATGATGAATGGAATCCGGGTCTCCTTAGTCATCTCATTACTGCCTCTCCTTCACCATGGAGCTAATGTAGCGAGTCATCATGCGCCTGGGGAGTAGTTTGGAGACTGAATTTAATACTGAAAGTGCAGGAAATGTTCTGTAGCCCTGGGTCAAGAGTGGCGGCTAAGGGTACATTTTAAGTCTGTGTATACAAGAAGAGGCAATTGTGCCTAAAATCGCTACACTTCTGAGGAGTTCTGCCACCGTATAGGCCCCATCTCATTGGGCAGCAAGGTTTGCACCCCACTCACTTTCAAAATGACCATCATCATGGCTTTCTTTTTCTTAAAGACTATGAGGCTTACCCTGAATATGATCAATCTGCCATACCCATTTTCTCCCTTGTACATACAGATACTACCTTATGTGTAGGTAAGAATTAAGTCTTAATGGTGCCAAAATAATCCTTTTACACATCTGGGTCAGAAGTGAGAAGATTGGGCACTACTTGATATTCCTGCTCTGGCTGTGTAAACTGTGTGGCAAGTCATTTCACCTCTCTGAACATTAAAGCCTTTTTGTTTTGTTTGTTTGTTTACTTAAGGCCATCTAGGTGTATTTCTAAGTTCTATCCTTGCTCCAAAGCCTAATCTTTGGAGAAGTGTGTTATGAGAGGAAGAGCATGAACCATGAATTGATCTTCCCCCTGAAACACCTATCCTGGATAATAGCAATGACAGAGGGGCTTTGCACAGAATAAGGAGGGTGAATCCATCCTCAGGGACACAAGATGTGTATGTCACCGATAATTCTGCCAGCCCTTGAGTGTAGTGATTCTGCTTACAGAGGGGAGTAGATGCGGTTTTATTAGTGCAATTTTATTGCCCTCACCAGCTGCACCCTTTCTCTATAAAAGGTAATTACTTCCAATAGTAACAAGCTAATTGATTGCTAATTAAATCAATTGGCACACTAACCGCTGTCAGAAAGTGACAGATTAGCAGGTCATGTGATGGCGTGTTAGTAATGAAAAGTGGACATAGTCTGAGGGTGATTGACATATGAGATGAAAAGCGATTTGGGATCTCTGAGGTGGTCAGAGAGAGGGCAGGGAGAACATGATTGATTCAATGGTGACTGTCAGAGAGGAAATGAGAATTGAATGGAATTCAGTGTCTGCCTGAACCCTCACCACATGATGCTCCAAGTTTTTTCACATGTAAATAAGGACGATGGAGACTTCTTGCAAATGAAATGCCAAAATGGAAAGGACAGAAAGGAATGAGGGTACTGGAAAGGAAAGAGTAGTAGTCTTAAAGAAACAGAGGTTTTTTTTTTTTTTCATTATAAAACTTGTAAGAATATAAGAATATTAATAAATGTTCATAATTTGTCACCAGATCTCAGCTACCTGACCGTGCTGTGTGCTTATCAGCTTGGAATGACTTCTAGAAGGTTCTTATCTGCTGTAATTATCAATGAAGGGAAATATTTCCTCCTGCATTTGTAATGCATCAGAGCCTGATGAGGACAATGAATTAGGTATAAATTGGGAGTGCAGAAAAATGCTAAAGAAGTCTGTAGCAATGTGACAGAGCTACTTTAAAGTCAGTGAGGCATTTATATTGTTTTCAGAGAAAATGATCACTGTCTTGCCCACAGCAGGCTTGGCATTTTGAAATCAGTGGATACATATTTATGAGAAAGCACCTAAAAAAAGCACCTGAGATCTAAGTCTATGAAAGTTTTCCTCCCTCAGCCCCTGGCATCCTACTCAAATTTTTGAATCCTTATTGCAATTCTAGCATGAGACTATTATTTGTGTTTTATTTACGTACCCTGGGTAATACCTAAGAGAAATGGAGAAGTAAAGATGGGGTTCTGTGAGTTGTGTGCCTTCAAGAAGATAGCCTAATTTCTCTCCGTCTGGTTCTATTTCTGCCCAAGGTGTGAAAAAGAGGTTCATGCCTCTGACTGTGATAAGAATGAGTTGAGTCCCATGTAGGATCCTCCTACAAAGGTTGATGAGAAATGGATTAGTAGCATTAACAAGAGAAGCAGTTATCTCTTTAGCCTCAACAGAGACCCTGTGCAGTTAGAGGGATTAGGGATGGGTAGTAGGGAAGATGAGATCCTAAAGGGGGAAAAGGTGAAATAAATTGGAATTCTGAAATGTTTCCTTTAAAAAATTTTTTTGTTTTTTTGGTTTTTGGGCCACACCCAGTGATGCTCAGGTGTTACTTTTGGCTATGTGCTCAGAAATTGTCCCTGGCTTGGGGGGCCATATGGGACCATAGAGATCGAACCAGGGTCCATCCTAGTTTAGAGCATGCAAGGCAAACACCCTACCACTTGCACCACCACTCTAGCCCCAATGTTTTTCTTTTTAGAAATAAACCTAATTTTTGACATTTTTAGTTGTATTATTTGAAAATATAGTAAAATAACCATCTTATAGATTTTGAACTCCCCTAAAAGTAAATAATTTAAAGCATTTGTAATTAACAAGCACAGAAGTGTTATTTCCTTCTCCTATGCAAGAAGACAATAGACAAAATTGCACCTTTATTAGAATCTGGAAGAATTCTATTTACCTTTTTTTTTTTTTTGAGGTGTGGGGGCTTCCAAAGCAGTGCACGGGAGATACACAGTCCCACTAGTGATTTGTGGCCACCTGAAGCAGCTGTTAAGTGCAAGGCCCTGAGCATGTGATTATGCTTGGAGCCTGTAGTACAGAAGATACCCAGAGATCATGTGGTGTTGGAAATCAAATTTAGGTTTGATGCATTGTGTCTTAAAGACTGTACCATTTCCTGATATTTTGAAAATCTATTTTTTTTATCTTCCCCCATCTACTACTCAGGGACTCAGAAGGGAGGCTGCAGTGGGTCCCAGGAAATAGTTAATCTATGCCTGCTGCCTGTCTGCTCCATCCCACCATTTGTTCTCAGGGACCTGCTTTGCACTCAAACATTGGCACCATTTCCACCTTCTGAACAATTCTAGTTGTGACTGTAAAGTCCAGTGGATGGAATGTGGATTCTATAGCATATCAACCTCATCATAGGGTCTCTGTCCTGAGTGAGGCACAGTCTCCTGATTTTATCTATCTTGCTTCTGTAGTATACCTGGCTTAGAGTGTTACCATCAAGGTAGACCTGAAATTCTGATCTTACTATAAAACAGAGAGAGAGAGAGAGAGAAATAGAGATAAATGTACTTTGTTCTTTCTCCACAAAAGATCATCTTTTTCACACCCACAGCAACCTTGCAGCTTTCCTGAAAGAACAGAAAAGGCATCTTTTTGAGATCAATGATTTTTCAGCAGCACTACTAATTCTTACATTTTTGACCCCTTGCCAGAAGAGAAATTTGTGCCCACATTGCTCAGGTGTCAAGTGAAAAGCATCCCAGCTTTTAGCAAAATGTCATTTTGTCACAAACATGAAAAGGAGCTTTCATGTTTGTCTCCTCAACAGGAGACCAAGCTGTAGAAAAGAGTAGATGGGTTTTCCCCAGACAATTCTCACTGGACTTACCCAGCAGTCATTGTCATTCCATAGTATTTGTTAGCGTACCCTCAGTATCCTTTCTACCACCTGATTTTCTAGGCATGATCATTCTCCTTGGCAGGCTCACTTATGAGAGACTATGTGGTATGATGGTTAAAGATATAGACTCTGGAGCCATTCTGCTAAGGTTCAAAGCCTAATATGCCACTAACTAGTTTTGCTGTTATGAACAAATTACTGTTATCTGTGTCTTTGTTGTGTGTGTATGAAGTATACCTGGAGGTACTCAGGGGCTACTACTGGCTCTGTGCTTAGGGGACAAAATACAGGGCTTGAGAGAGAACTGAGCTGGGGTTGTCATATGCAAGTTAAGTATCTTAAGTCCTATCTCTCTGTGCCCCATTTCTTACCTGCAAAGTAGTGATAAAGTGTATAAACTTTGTGGTAAAGATTAAATAATATATTTTATATTTATTAAATAATATAGAGTGCTAGCTTTTATTATACAATTGTACAAAATGGCTCACAAATGGAGTTGACTTATCTGCCCCTGGCCAGCTCTATGAACTCTGTTCATGAAAGAGATATAAACCAAACCATAAAAAAATATGGATATGTCAGCCATGCAGCTGAAAGCTGGCAATCTCAGGAGGAGAGGGCAGGCCAAGTTCTTACTGCACCCAGCCCCCACAACAATTTGCCTATGGCCCTGCTTCACCACTCCTCTACCACTCTCTGCAGAGACACCAATCTGACCAAATCTCTAGGTATGCCTGTATAGGATGGCATCACCAGAACTTTTTGAAGTGAGAGCAGACACCATCCCTTTACCTTCTTGTATTCCTGAAGACCTGACAGTCAAAATTGTGTCCCACAAAAACCTCAATATCAGCAATAGTGCTTGGAATTCCTGGACTGGTGGACACATTTGTGGCCACATGACAACTGCATTCTTGTTTAATACTGTCATCCCCATAGGAAAACACCAATTTAGATGACATTGTGTACTTGATATCACCTAATGTTAAGAAACAAAATAGGTAACAGAAGTAAAAGCTAGCAACAAGATCTTACTAAACCTTCTGCCATTGTCTTAATGAACTCATTGGAAATACAATAATTTTCACAAATTTGCTTGTCACTATACTTCTTTTTATTATTTTTCTTCTCTTCCTTTTTTTATTTTTAAAATAATTTTGCTGCCACTTATCTGGAAACAAATATATTTTGATCAACTATGTCACCTATGTGAAACTTACTCTTGAAATAAAGTAAATTAATGAGAAAAAAGCATGCAAATCATCAAGCTGAGAGTGCTTAAATATTGGGTCCTGTAAATATGAGGACCTATTTTCTTCCTTTATTAATTACTTTATTTAAATGATACGAGGACCTATTTTTATCTGAAGTGATTGAGAGTGGATGCTTTCTGGAAACTACTGGGATAACAGAAGTCATAAAAGTAGTAGTTGGTACTGTTTTTATTTTTATTTTAATATTTATTAATTTGGGGATAGGAGAACACCCCATGGAGTTCAGGGAATATTTCTGGTTCTGCATTCAAGAATTACTGCCTGAGGGGCTTGAGAGACCATATGAGATATTGAGGTAGGCCATATGCAAAGTAAGTGTCCTATCTCTCATCCATCTCTCTGTTCCATGGAGACTTAAAATTCTGAATCCAGGAGGGTAATATTCAGATGCTAGAGCATTTGTGAAACATGCTTAAGACCCTTTATTTGATTCACACAGTGAAAAATTTCCCTTCACTATTGAGCATTGCTGTGTGTAACCCTAATCACACTGAAGGCCACAGAGCATCTTCTGACCCAAGCACAATAGCAAGCTAGGCCATATAGCCTACACCACTGAACTAACCATCTATGAAAGTATTATTTGGTTCCCTGTCTCCAGAACCACTTGCTGTAGTCCCCTTTCAAAAGAAAGTTTGAATTAAATAGCTGTAGCAAATAATATAGTCTTCTATTTAATTATTCTTATTTAATTTAAGGAAGTAACCAATTCTAATCTTGACCATATAGTAAAGGAATTATTTAAAGAAGATGCATAATTCAGTTTAACCAAAACACTATCATATGCTTCAAGACAATCTTATAGTTATATTTGACTAAGGCCTCATCAATTGCTATACTGATGAAGATAATTATTGCAGCGATACTTCAGGCATTATGCTAGATATCCTGTTTAATCCTCCTAACATGTTAAGAGGTCAGTAATGTCAGAAAATATGAGAGAGGCTTAGATAGAGTGACTAAATTATCCATAGTCACATGACTAGAAAGAGATGAAGGTCAGATTCCATTTCAGCTATGTGTGACTTAAATGCCTGCACTATTTGAAATGAATATGCTGGAATCATTAAATGTCAGCTCTATTATTTATATTCTCCCGCCAATCATTATACTTGTTGCCATATAACTGATTATATCCATAAGGTTCAAAAACACAAAATCAGTAAGCAATATACATTAAAATAGTTTGCAAATATTTGTTTAATATTATTATGGTAGTTGACAGGGCAAAGCTAAAATCTATAGTACAGATCATTATGAAGGGCAGCCTGGAACTCTAGGGTATAGGAGTGAAAATGACTCTTCACACATAAAATTACTTCTTCCTAAGGAGAATCTCACTTATATTCCAAAGGTCTTTCAATTGATTGAACCATTCCTTCCCAGGTGGATAACTTACCTTAAAGTTAAATGATAATGTACTTCAGTTGCATCTATAATATACTTCACAACAATATCTAAATACAGATTGAACTGAAAAAACCTGAGTACTACAGCTAATACATGAAGACAAATACAAATGACTGGTAGTGTACCCCTTCTTGACCTTAAAATAATAGCTATAACATCCACATGCACATCACAATGGTATAACTATTCTGCATATAAATGGCACTAATTGTTCATTAGAAAAACACACAAAGTTCTTGTATAACATTCATCCTTTTCATTTGAAGTTTTGGAAATCAAATACTTGTAAATCAAAGCTAATGATTCTTAGTACATTTTATGTTATATAATAAAGAATACTATATAAAAAACAAAGAATTTTGTTTAGCACATCGGAACATATTTGTAACAAAATACATAGATTAGGTCAGAGAGTTAGCGCAGGGTAATCACTTGTTTTGCATGTGACTGATACTAGTTTGATTCCTGGCACTGCATATGATCCCCTCAGTTCCTCTTAGAGTGATCCCTGAGCACAAGTAGGTGTAGGTGTGGCCCACAAATTAAGCAAAATGAAACAAAAGGAATATTTTTAACAGGTTACTTATAACTACTTTTTGTTGTTGTTGATACAGATCAATGAAGTGATTGGGTGACAGTGTCAAATTCATGTTCCAAGGAATTATTGTTGTGCCTCCAGACAGAAGCATTCTTTACTTGGCAATGATGACCTTTTTGGCCAGCAAAGTAAAAGGTCAAGGGTATGGGAAGAAACATTCTTGCTAGTGGATTATTGGGAATAGCAGTGTATAAAGTCACTCCTACTTTCAATTAATTCCTGGACAAATATTGGCAAAGGAGAACAATATGATTTCTTGATGCTTATTTAGAACATAAATAGCTTCCTTCAGGGCATTATCCAAGCCACACCCACAAGCTAGTTAGAACAGAACTGAGTCTATCCTAAATTCATCCTTCTATTCAATCAAGCAGCTGCTTGAGGATGATGGCGATCATGGTAGAACTAGTGAGTTTCCCAAGCATGGGTCATTGCCATACTTAATTTTCTGTGAAGTGGCTTCTTTTATCAGAGCAATGCTGGATAATGGTGGATAAAGCATCATGTTAGTCTTGGATGGTAGATTTGGAAGAAGCTTTACTCTTGAGAAAGCAAATCTATATCAAGTAAATGTGTATTATAGTTAGAACGAAGTGCTGCCCCCTCTTTGATGGAAATGACCCAATGTAATCAACCTGCTACCAGGTAGCTGGATGATTACCCTGTAAAATGGTGTCATATTAGGGAACTAATATTAGTCTTTGTTGCTGACAGAGTGGAAATTCAGCAGTCTCTACAGCTAAGTTGTTCTTGATAAGTGGAACCCCATGTCACTGAGCCCATTCATAACCTCCATCTATCTTCCATGGCCACTTTATTCAATGAGCCCTTTTGAAAGTGAGAGAAGTGGCTAGGAAAAGATGTATTTATAGAATCACCTTTTTATATATTATATAACATATAGATCCACTTGTAAATTAACATTTTTTGCCAAGGTCACACATAGTTGAACATTCACAGGACACAAATGTCTTCTATATCTTGCCTCTTCAGAGATGATTATCCTTATTTCTCTTCACTGTACCTTAATGTCACTATTTTTTAAAGGTAGTGCTACAACTATCTGTTGTCAGGATGTGCCTAGAGAATAGCTAAAGTATGCATTATCAAGTAAGACTTTTTTATTATTGTATAGAATTTTTATTTTGACCATATTGGCTTACATATCTTTCACAGTAGTATTTTAGGTTCATATTAACACTGAATTAGGGGAATTCCCATCACCAAATTTGTTCTCCCCCATTCCCATCTTGCATCCCATATCCCCCACCCTCACCCCCCCAGGCTGCTAGAATAAGTGGTCTCCTCTGTGTCTAGCTTACTACATAGTGATCATATGTCTGTTTGGTCCTGGTACCCTCCCTTTTTTCCCCCTCTATTTGAGAGGTGGAACTAGATAGTTCAAGTTATGTGGTTTTGTTTGAAGAAAAGAAAAGGAATAAAAAAAGTGATCATAGGAAACACTCAGTAAGCTCATAGATTCAGGCTGGAGAAGAGGATGCCATAGTCTCAACATCTGAGCAATTCCTGAAGAACTTATACCTCTAGAACCTCACACTTCCATGTGATAATAAGGAGCTCTATGCACCACAACCTTATAATGTGCAGATCATGTCACATGATAACTTTCTGGTTCAAGAATAAGTGTTCATTATCACTTAAATCCATCATTAAACCCAAAAGCGATTTCTCAAAAGGAAAGCAATTATTCATGGTGGCTAAACTGATCTTTCCTTCAAAATATTGAAAGTCTCTGTGCACTGTGATTAATCTATTGAGATCTGTCAAGGACTCCAAAAGGCATTTGTATTTGCCATTGACACTTCATGTACCATAGAACCTGTGGGATCAAATAGCAGAGTAGTTTGCACAACATCTTTCTTTTGTTCTGGACCTTATCAAAACTAGCAGCTTTTCAGGCTATTCAGTAGATGAATAGCATAGGTAATCGAAGGACAAAATGCTATCTAAAAAATTCCAAGTACTCATTGTGTCTCTTTTGGTTATAGGAGAAGACAGCTGTGGCAATATTTTGTCTTGATTATGTACCCCACTATTGGACTCCTAGACATTTTGTTGCTATGAATTTTTATCAGATTTCTTTTTCACCTCTGACATACATATTTTAATAGTAAGTTCAAAGTAGTTGCTATTTTTTGTTCAGTGGGTCCTATCAGCTTAAATGTCATGATTGGTAAACTAGCATGATGTTTTGTGAATGTAAAAGGTGAGCAAAGTTCCTCTGGACTATATCATCTTCTAGGATTGGGGAGTTAAAATACTATTGAGGAAAAACAGGAAGGTATATTAATGCCCTTGCAAACAGAAGCAATCTACTCTTTGTGGTCATTGCTAAAAGACTTCAAGATAAATATATTTGCCATATGAATGATTGCATACCAGATACTTGGGAATATGTTAATTTGTTCAAGCAATAAAACTATATCTGGAATAGCTGTTGTAATTGTAAGAACCATCTGATTAAGATTAGAAAAAGCCACCATTATGCTCTGAGATCCATTTCCTTTTGCAAAGGCCAAAGAGAAGTAAATGAGAATGTGAGAATGCATCATCACCCTGACATTTTCAGGTCATTGACAGTGATAATTATCTCTGTACTCCTTCTAGGAAAAAAGTTTTGCTTAGCTATTTTTGTATCTGAAAGCAGTTTTCTTTCACTTTTCAGATCAGGAAGTCAATCGAGATTCTGCTCATTAGTTTTGAGATTCTGGATATATCAATACTAAAATCCCTGAATGCAGAGAAAAGAATGAATTCAGAGATGTTATTGTTCTACACTGCAGTGGGCCTACAATAAATCACTAGTAATGTCTGACTTTTATAAAGCTCTTCTTGGACTGGTGAATCATAGTGATGTTTTAGAATCTCCTAGAATGTTGTTCAGTGAAAGTGTATCCTATTCCCTCAAAGTTTATATTGTTTCCTTTCTCCAGCATTTTTGACCACAGTGTCCCTTTAGGCATAAATCCACAATAAAAACTTTGTATAATACACTGGAATTCTTCATCAAAGTGTCCCCCTAAAGGAGTTATCCCTTTCATTCAAGGAGTCAGCATCTGTATGTGTGGGAATCTCAAGTGTTGGAATTGATAGAAGGTTGATAAGTCTCTATGATAAAAAGTTAGAATTCTATTTATTCTGCCTCATAACTTTGCACATTAAAACCACAACCATAAACACTTATAACTATAATACCTAAATTGTAATAATAACAATAGTAATAATAATAAACTTTTAAATATTATGTAGAGAGATAAAAGAATTTCATGATGATGATAATTAAGTCATATGAACATGTCTTAAATCTGTCACTTTTATTATTAGTCAACATCATCCTAAAACAATAGTGCATTTTGAAATTTTTTCACCTTTTGCATTACCTTTTTTTTTCCTAACTTTCACTAATGTTTCCTTCTTGTGTTTGTTTGTTTGTTTTTGTTTGAGGCCACACCTCAAAGTGTTCAGAGGTTAGGATACTCCTGGCTCTGTGCTCAGAAATTGCTTCTGGTTCGGGGGTGGCTGTGGGGACAATATGGGATGACGGAGATTGAACAGGCATCCATTCTGGGTCAGCTGTGTTCAAGAGAAACACCCTACCACTGTGCCACTACTCTGTCCCCTAATGTTTTTTTTTTTGGTTTGGGCCACACCCCGCAGTGCTCAGAGATTACTTCTGGCTCTACACTCAGAAATTACTCTTGTTGGGCTCAGGGGACCATATGGGATGCTGAGATTTGAACCACCATCCTTCTGCATGCACGGCAAACACCCTACCTTCATGCTATCTCTCCGGCCCCTTCTTCTTTAATTCTTCTTTTTTCTCTCTAAATGTGGAGAAATTTAGAGCTGAACCCAAGACTTTAATATTATATTCCTTGGCCTTTTATATTTTAACCTTAGGGAACTGCTTCTTGGAATTTATTTGCTTCCTATCCTACGCTCTCTCCATGGTGGAATAATTTACCTCTTTCCCTTTATTGATAAGCTCTTGAATACTCCCTTTTCTTCTTTAATTTCAGGCATTCTTCTAACTCTTCTCTTAGGTTGCTCTGGCATCTTCAAAGCTATTTTAACATGTATACCAATCTCATTCGTTCTTTTTCACTTATTCGTTTATTGATTTTTATATATACTACAATATATCATTAATGATCACATTCAGCATTATAATGGTCTTGATGCTGGATCTTCTTTACCTGGTGCTCTGGTCAAGACTATAATTCATATATCTTACGTTTGTGGAGTGACTGTAAAAAAATTACTGTTTAAAATGCATTGGCAATTCAGAAGGGCAGGGATAAAAGGAACCAAATCTGACTCTGGCTGATGTCCTGCTAGCACTTAAATCTAATTCCTCTCTGCAGGCTTGATAACACTTTCTGCTGGCTTTCAGTTCAAGAGGCCTATGTGTGTAGCTTTTCCCACTACCAAAAAGCAATTCTCTTCTCTATGACACTGGGTATTGGGTTGTCTGTCTCCAGGTTCATGCTGGGCCAGAGTTAGTCTGAACTGACACTGCTTTCTCTAGAATTAAGTAAAAATCAAGGTCTTTGGTACATTTCTTAAAACATACAGTTTTTAGGGGGTATGAAGGCTGTGCTATCCAAAACAAGAACAAAGATCATGGTCTGGAAATTATGAAAGTAGCCAAGGAAAGTGGAAAGTTTACAGACCAAATATAAACAGTAATACATTCCATAAAAGGAGATGAAGTTTGATGGTTTGATGAATGCCAGTGAGAGGATAATGCATGAATTTGTGCATATATGGGGCTAGTGTTGAATGTCCTTTCAGATTAGTGCTCATATTTTTAAGGGTGTGGGATAGATAAAGGTCAAGAAACTACCTAGATCAAATCCTTGAATATACTGGTATGGATGGATTCTCTAATCTCTGCTCTGCTAAGCTGAGCTCCAGTTTCACAGCTCCTATGTTCCACAGCCTGCCAAGTTTCATATCTGTTTGTCTTCATCCTGTTTTTGTAAAAGTAATTGATCTAATATTTTTCCTCATAGAGCTTAAAAAACTACCAATCCTGCAGTCTCTTGATAAAAGAAGATGACAAAACAATTTTTCATCCCAATTGTATACACTAATTAGCTCTTAACTTACTTCCTTGTGCCTTGGATATTTAGGAAGATAAGGTAAGAGACTGAAGTCATACCACCACTCCCTCTTTTTCTCTTGATCTGAACATCATATAGTCTTTAAAAATAATATCTTCAAACTTTCTTGAGCAAACTTAATGCAATAATCCTTTTAGGACCCTTTTAATTCATTTATTTGGCATGTTCTTTCTGGTATACTGATTTACATGATTGCATTTTCTTAGGTATCATATACTAAAGTATTTTCTCCTCTAACTTTCTTGATCTAAGCAGGATCTTTTCACTTCAAGAAGAGCAGCCAAGTGTCAAATTTGGCCTTTCCCAATACTTGCTTAAAGAAGGTCCACCAATCCCCTGATGTGATTGGCAACATTGTCGTTGGGCCAACTGCAGAAGGCAGTTGCAGATGGTGCTATGGAGAGATAGTGTGTGGAAGACACCTCCCGCCAATTCTGGAGGCCCAGGCCCAGCCAGACCACCAGACTCCTGGCAACTAGTCAAGACCTCAGCCTTTTTATGAAGGCCATGTGGGATTGCATCCAGATACCTTAGGAGACTGTCTGGCAACCTGTTCCCCCAGCGTGAGGCACCTCTCTTCCTTGGCCTTGGAGCCAGTCAGAGCATGAGGGAAGAATGCCTGGCAGAATTAAAGTCTGGAGGTTGTCTGTATCTTCAATCTTCAGAAGAACCTACTTAAAAAATTGGTGGAAATTTTCTAAGGATCAAGCCCAGGGCTTCACACATGCAAAGAGCAGAGTCTACTAAGCTACATACTTTTCCAAATTATTTATCCTCAAGTCTGATTTATAATACTAATTATATAAACCTTAGGCTTCCTGTCTTACTCTTTGAAACTAAAATCTTATAACTGTGTTCTCGGGGGATCATGTTGTGGCTTTAATCTATTCAGCATTCAGTTATCTACTTCTGAAAACATTACTTCAAAGTTTCTTTGTCTATTCTTAGATCAATCCATGTAAATCTGGGGAGGATTCAGACTGTAATAGCAAGTAGAGCACAGAAATGGCCAACCAGCACTTGGCAGACCTCCAGTTCCAAGTCCTGATTGGATTGGTTAGGAATGAACAAGTGACTGGAAGCTTACAAATTAGTGTGATGTTATTACTTACCTATAGTTGTGAAATCATGATACATTATTTGGAAGATACTGAACCCTGAAGTCATGATACTTCTATTGTGGAAAAATCCTTTAATTTTAACTGATATTGAATCTGGGAAGAAGTAGGACTAAAACTATTGGCATTATTTTGTCACTACAGAGAATCTGAAAATAAGACCAATATGATGAGCAAAGCCAAGTAAGAGTGGTTCTTGACATCATTTTTCTTCTAGAGAATTCAAATAATCTTTAAATTATTTCCAACCTTGAATATATTTTCTTTCTATAATATAAAACCAACATTTTTTTTACTTAAATAGTTTGGTTCTGATATAGTGTCCCTATGTATCTTGAATATTGTTGCCAGCTGTCAGCTTGATGAGCTGATGGATCAAGTCTCATTTTAAGCTAGACAATATGTATGTGTGCACAGGCACACACACTTATGAGAAAAAGACAGAGAAAAAGAGGGAGAGAGACAGAGACATAGAGATAGATATAAGCCAAGATTCTGGTAGAGAAGAAAATTGCTAAGTAGAGTTGTGAAAAAATTCATTTTAGGGATTTTTGCAAAATCATAATTTTTTCCAGTGTTTTGCCCATTTTAATGGCTGTCTTTATCTTGTAGTTAACTCCTATTTCTTGCTATATTCTCATTATCAGAATTTTATCAGGTATCTGTTTAAATATTTTTCTATGAAACTTCTCTTTTGCTATCTAAATAAAATTAGATAAATATAATTTTTATGTTAATAGTGAATTTCTTTCAATTTTTATCATTATTTTTCTTTATAGAGTTAAAATACCATTTTTATAACTTATTTTTCAGGTGCACCTATATGTCTTATTTTATGATTTTCTTTTATATGTTTTGCTTTAGATATCTTAATTTTCCTCGGAAAGAAAGCTACAAAGATTCAATTATATTATAATCTAATTACATTTAGACATCTTGAACTTATGTCTGTGAATAATACTGTTATAAATGTATCTTGCCTATATATAATTTTATTTTTTCCCAGTGAAATAAACAATTAATTGGCACCAAACTTTCAGGTCCTTGCTTCTGGAGTAAGCATTTCCTAGTGTTTTCTCTAGCATCATTATTGTGGATACTCCAAAACAAACAAACAGAATTCCTATACTGTGGAGTTCATTGTTTAGTTGACAAGAAGGACATTTTCTTCACAACTGCAGAAATGTGTAAAACTGTAAATGCAGGTAGGTTGAACAGGGGCAAGAAAGGTATGTAGTATTCTGGGTCCATTTGACCAAATTCTAATATTATCTCTCCATTCATTCTGAGATTCTTAGCCTTTTCTAAGACCTTACTTAGCTCTCTCTAAGACCTGAGATTCTTTATTTTATTTGTATTTTATAGAAACCATTTTGATTTATAAAGTTCTTCATGGCTGGATTTCAGACATACAATGAACCAGGGCCAATCTCACCACCAATTTTGACCACCAATATTCATAGAATTCATCTTCTACTATCACCCTTTGGTCTTTGACCTACCCGTAGAATAGGCCCATCTTAAGTTTAGATTGTTATAGTTTGAGTCTTTTAATTCTATTTTTGTTGCCTTTGGTTTGGATAATTAGTTATGTCTTTTTTATTTTCATCAGTGCACCTGAGGCCACTTGGTCCCTAGCTCCCATCCTTTCTTTTTATTTCTTCTTCTTAATTTATAGAAAAATGCAGAAACATGAGGTTAAACAAAAAAACTGGTGTCCCAAAGTGTATGAAAAGGCGTGAGCCTCTATCTAAAAGATAAAAATGGGGTGGCATTTTTTGCATAGACATAGCAAAAGCTGGAGAAAATATAAAGAAAAAACCTTTGGCTTAAAAACAGGGTGTTCCTACTCCATGAAGCATCCTGACATAAGACCAAATTAAGACTCCAGGAATATTAAGTTGTCTAACACCAAAGTCTTTCTTCGTGGTCCAAGAAAAGTTTTCCTCAATCATGGTTGTCACAGTCAGGCTTCAATAATAAGAGATCTTGGTTTTTGCATAGATCCTATTGTCAAAGTTAGTGTGTCATGGAGCATCTTCTGGTTTCATCCCACCCTTAGGTGGCTTGGCAGGAAAACCCACCCTAAAAGCAAGTTGTTGCTGTTTGCAAGTTGTCAGGGTTTCATATAAATTCACCCTGGAGCAAGTCAATACGAGGGCAGCATTAGGGCCTTCCATGGTAAAAGTTTGATTGTTTCCAGAGATAGAATCCAAGTTTCAGGGGTGAACAGCTGATGTCCGATTGACTGAAGTCTAAGTCAAGTCACTATGACAAAGTTTCCCTTCAATAAAAAAAAAATAGTTCTTATCCCTAAGAGATAAAAAAAACCTCCTTGCTATACATAAGATTTTCCTTTTTTGGGCCTGGAGCAATAGCATAGCAGTAGGGCATTTGTTCTGCAGGTGGCTGCCAAGGACGAACCTGAGTTTGATCCCAAGCATCCCATATGGTCCCCCAAGCCAATAGCGATTTCTGAGCCCATAGCCTGAACATTACAGGGTGTGGCCCAAGAATAAAAAAAAAGGATTTCGAATTTCCCATTTTAATGTGCCTGTGCAAAAAGGAACAATGCCACAGGATACATGGCACACATGAGGGTAAAAATAGCAAGCTAAACAGTCCCTATAACCTGGTTCTAATATGAACTCAGAACCTAAGAGAAACTTCTCTACTAGAATTTCCCACTAAACAAATCAAATAAAGGGGGTGGGGAAAACTACATCTACATAAGGAAATATTCAATAATAATTATACCTGTTATAGGAAATACAGCAAGGAAATATACATAACCCCTTTAAGTATTTTGAAATAGTCTAGGGTTGGAGTAAAATCTTAAGCACAACTTCAGCCTGCATTGTGGTCTTGTGGGCTCTGATAAACAGCTCACAGCAGTCTTGGGTCAGGAAATGTCCTTAAGACAAGGGTCTTTCAAAAGCCAAATCTAGTAGCAAGGAACAGTCCACAGCGAAGAGAGGTGGGAGAAAAGGAGCCGTTGAGAGTAAATCAGCAGCAGTAGTGTCATCAGCTTCTTCCCAGATCAAGGCAAGGTGAAGTCCTGAGATACTTTAACTTAACCCTAAAAACTACTCTCTGGAAATGGCCACTTGTATTTAAAATAATAATAATAATAATAATAATAATAATAATAATAATAATACAGATACTCCTCGCTTAATGACCAAGTTCTGTTTCAATGAC
Source organism: Suncus etruscus (assembly GCF_024139225.1). Lineage (NCBI taxonomy): Eukaryota > Metazoa > Chordata > Mammalia > Eulipotyphla > Soricidae > Suncus > Suncus etruscus. The sequence goes on along the minus strand of NC_064852.1, from coordinate 62,526,776 downwards.
TTGGTCGTTTAGCGAATTGATCATTTAGTGAGAAACTGCATGTACTGTATACAGTAGTACAGTATATGCATAGTACTTGACAATTCAGTATTCTGAATAAGTAAAATAATGAGAAAGATCAAACTGAAAACTTCCACTTGTTTTAATTTGCATAGGTTGTGTAATTTACACACAGTACTGCAATGCATTACAGAACATAGAGTTAGTAAAGTAGGTATGGTGAAGAGATGGTCATAAGTGCGAGCGGCCGCTAACCAGGTAGGTTGTTAAGCAAGGAGTTTCTGTCTATATATGCACCTGAGGAATTGTGATCAATCAATTCAGTAAAGTATTGCTGATCTGAAAAAGAAATACTCATAGTATATTAAGTGCTCAAGTGCACTTGTGATTTTTGTTAGGTTTCCTACTTTTAGTAATTGGCTCTTGCTTTGTTCTCCTTTATTGTAACCTGAATCAGTCACCTTATCTCCCATACCTGAAGTCCTGGCTCAGATGCCTCCTCACCGGCAGCACAAAAGCCAAAGTAGTTGAGCAGGACCCTTGGCCTCTGAAAGCTCATGTAGATCTGACCAATAACTGTATCCTTTACTGGGCTATTCTCCACTATGCTTGATCTACATCCAGGATAACATAAACAGGACAATAGGAGAGGTCCAGGATGTGGGAAGTAGGATCACAGCATTCGAGGGCTGGAAGGATTGAGGGAGACTCATCCATATCATTGGCCTCCCTTAGTCTGCTCTTTGTGGCCATCTTGTTGTCTAATGTAGAACACAGTTCAGTGACTGTGACACTAAACTTCTGGGGTTCTATCAGTAGAATAGGGAGCATGTAGCTAACAAAAGTGCTTGACTTCTTATTTCTGGTGAACTTTCTCCACTTATTGGAAAAATATGACTTTACTTTTTGACCCTCATCTCTATAGTCAAGTCTATTTTCCCTGTGAGTCGTAATGTTCTCCAGAGCCTTATTCTTTACTTATTATGTCATTGCTCTTATATCTGAGCTCCTGCCACAAATCTGTTTGAGGTTAAAGGTTAATTTTTTGTTTATTTTTTTAGATTGCAGTAGGAGGTGGCTCCTAAGCAGTATTCAAAAGATTTGGGTCACACTCTGACCAAACATGTCAGACAGTTAAATTCATACATCTAGAAATATGATGCTACTCAGCCAAATAGTGTCTAATCCACCTACTCAACCAAACTCCATCCCATAGTGGTCCTGAACCTTTGAGTTATATTTAGATCTAGGTATTCAGTGCTACTAATCAAGTTTTGGTCCTTAAACATTTCCCCAGTCCCAAAAGGGTTTTTTATGTTCCTTCTTCATTGATTGCCTTCTACCTTCCGACTCCTCCTATCTAAAATTTCTGTCCCTTCCATTTATTCTACACCAAATTAGGTTTGAAGTCAGAATTATTGAGTTACTGAGTCCCTTGTGCAATTAGGAACAAAAACCAAAGCAATCATTCTTTATAACAGAGACTGACAGTCAAAGGAATCTAAAGTATAGAGGAGTGTATTAGAGAAAGTGGGAGCAAGAAAAGAGAGGTACTACAACCAATTTTTCCCACTAACCTAAGTAAGAAGAGCTGAAAAAAGAAATCCAAAGGGAGTGTGGATCCTAAAGAGCAGAAGTGGGAGCAAACATGAAGGAGGAGTAGGTTAGGGAATGGGGGTTACTTCTTTGTAGAATGGGATCCCTACTACCTTAGGTACAGCAAGCCACATTTGCATCACTACATACAATATAGAGAAAAATATCTTTATAGATGCTTCTAGTACAGCAAAACTATCAAGTAACAAATTGTCAACAAAGAAAAATAAGGTCTTATCTCAAAGATGACTTCACTTCCAGTTTGAGAAGTAAAAATGATCAACTGCAAGATCAGAAGGTACCAGATTTTTTTTTCAGGTCTTCTATCAAAGCTTTGGGAACCTTTTATACTATCACAGGACTTGGTCAGAATATTTCTTTTCAAGCTTCCTGCTCTCAGAGTAGAGATTGTAATTGTTCCTCCTTATATACAAATCTCCCCAGAAACTTAATGTACTAGCTGGGCAGAGGAAACAGGTTGGGTGGGACAGAATTGGAGATGGTAGTAGGGATGGGCTGCAAAGATTTTTTAATATTCAGTAAAAGCTAAAGGCATTATTTCCTAGATTGAGACATTTATTGGTTTTTATAGTAAACTAGATAGAATAAAAAAAATCCACAAAACTCAAATTTCTCCTCCAAAACCAAAGAATTTTATCCCTAAATTCCTGGGTCAGTTGCCAGTTCTCACAAGAGTTTTATTGTTTGATAGATTCAGTTTGTAGTCTACTGATAGTTTCTCAAGTGATGTTTTCTCTTATTGGCAAGGACATCAGCCTGCCCTACCTTCTACCCTGCCTGCAGCTTTGTCCCACTATCCTGCACTCCCTTTTGAGGCATCTGTTGGAGTCTCTCTGAGTTTAGTTGTGGGGGGATTGCTTGCTGAGTTGCAGAGTACACACACACACACACACACACACACACACACACACACACACATATATATATACATACCCTGTATATGTGCATGCATATATACATATATATAGAGATTTTTGAAACAGACATATGTTGAGAAAATGGAGAGAAAGGGGGCTCTTGGTTGGGCATATAGGAGGGGCTCTCCTCTTACAAAGTCCACCATATGGAAGGCACTTGGGATATTACAGACTTTTCACAATGAAAAGTATAGAATTGCACTTATAGAAATGATGACAGGCTCTCCTAAAAGTTGAGTTGGTAAGTTTCCCTAAAAATCTAGTAAAAGTTATAAAGTTCAGTTATAAAAATCAGTATCTAATGACAAGCTAAACACAAAAACTAAACACAAAAGGAACCTGTTACATTAATATACCAGGGGGCTAAGGGTGGAGGTATGGGATGTATGCTGGGAACTATGGTGGAGGAAGGTCATCACTGGTGGTGGAAATGGCCCTAATTCACTAACACTATATACCTGAAATACAACTGTGAAAGACTAGTAATTCACAATGGTCTCAATAAATTTTTTAAAAATAAATGTCTAGAATGTCTAGCAGGGGTCCTCAAACTTTTTAAACAGGGGGCCAGTTCACTGTCCCTCAGACCATTGGAGGGTCTGACGATAGTAAAAAACAAAACTTATGAACGAATTTTATGCACACTGCATATATCTTATTTTGCAATGAAGAAACAAAACAGATACAAATACAATATGTCGCTCGTGGGCCGTAGTTTGAGGACCACTGGAACCACATATATCAAAAAAGAAACTTAATAATTGTTTATTTCTAAAAAGAAAAAAAATATTTGCTAGTCAGCTATAAAGTAAAATAAGACTAAGATCCTATTGCCTGGGTCTCCATTCATGAGTAATTTTGACAATACCTTTGTCCTTCAGATTCATTCATATTCTAGAAAATGTAGATGTATAATTGAACTTGTAGAGTTATGACAGTTAAATGAGTTAATATTCAAAAAAGGCTTTGAATTTTATCTGAATTTAATATTATACATTTATTAAATTATTTTAATTATTTCATGTTATCAAACAGTATCTTCAGCAACATTCAACAATATCTACCATTATAAGCTATGCTCAGCTACTGTGTCTGTGTTTTGTGTTATAACTGTGCATATTTTTGTGTAAAGTAACCTTTACTGGATTCCAGGTCTTTATTTAAATTTATGACTTAAACTCAAAACTCAGATAATAAAAACAATGATTTCAGCAGTGTTTCTTCATCTTTCCACAACCATGACCTTCTTCTGACCTTGTTTCCTTCCTGTGACCCCCTGTCAAAATGGTTGATCCCCCTACTCTCATGTCATGGCTTCTATTAATGTAATTTTTACCTGTGACCTCTTAGAATATCCTGGGGCCTATAAGGTGCTAAATGACCCCTGTTTGAAAAATAGTTGTGAAACACTGATCTAAAGAAGTAGATATCTACTGATTTGAATGACAAGAAACAAAAGACATCTAGATTAATCAGTTCCAAACTCTGCTCACTGATATTCCCTCAGACTCCCCTAGGAGTAATGGTTAGGGCAGAAAATAAGATTAAAAGGTGTATATGAGGTTCTTACTATTTCATCCACTTCAGTCAGAAAATGCTTTTATAGACTTGAACAAACTTCCTGTGGCCAAAGTATTTACAAGGACTGAATCTAGATGAAAATTTGTATCTGTGTGCCTTTCAGACCATTATCTGCATTTATTATTTCTCATTACCAAGCTCTTGGTGAGTCTTGCCTGAAAGTGAGCTCAAAGTTGTTCTCCTTAGAAAGAACCTGAGAAGCTTCTACACCTCAAAGGAAATAGTGCCTAAGATACAAAAGCCACCCACACAATGGGAGAAACTATTCACCCAATACCCATCGGACAAGGGACTAATATCAAAAATATACAAGGTGCTGACAGAACTCAATAAGAAAAAAACATATAAGTCCATCAAACAATGGGGAGAAGAAATAAACCGACATTTCCTCAAAGAAGAAATACAAATGCCCAGCAAGAATCTGGAATGAACTTTTTCCATATGCAAATGACACATTTTGATAATCAGCGAGGCCTGTCAGTTAAAACCCTTTTTATGAAAATCACAAAGCTCAATCAGATACTTTACTCCAAAGGGAAGGCATCCCCTCTCTGTCTGGGAACTTAAGGAGAATCTATGGACTGAATCAGCAGTGTTGTTGCTCCACGTCTGTGTCTCACTTTGTAATACAAAGTACCCATGTATTAAGGGCCTCTCCACTACTTCCTTTGTTACAGAACTACAATGCGTCTAAACTGGAAAATGCTTACAGTAGACTTTACTATACAATCATCAGCCCATCAACTACCCGCAGGTCTCTAATTCTGAATTCCAAAACTGTAGAATGCCAATTCTGTAGCAAACTACAGAATAAGGAATAAGCAAAATAAATGTACACATTAATTGTAAGATATATCACTCATATAAATCTTAAAATTAAAAAAAATAGATTTGCAGCTCCCAAGTATTCTGCTGAAATCTTGTTACCAGTAATTTAGTGTTAGGGATATTTTTGTTAACTATGATTGAGTTCTGAAATAAGTAATCTTGAACAATTGGGCAATAGTGATCTGATTGAAATCTTCCCTAAAGCGGGGCCAGAGAGATAGCATGGAGGTAAGGCATTTGCCTTGCATGCAGAAGGACGGTGGTTCAAATTCCTGCGTCCCATATGCTCCCCCGTGCCTGTCACCAGCGATTTCTGAGCGTAGAGCCAGGAGTAACCCCTGAGCGCTGCCGGGTGTGACCCCCCAAAAATCTCCCTTAAAGCAATATGTAAGATCAAGTTTTGATTGTTGTAATACTTATTAAATTGTTGGATGTCAGATTTGATCATTACGATACTGCTAAAATGAAGCCTGTCAACCCTACAAAATAATGATAATTGATTTTTCTTTTTTTTCTTTTTTAATTTTTTTTTTTTTTGTGGTTTTTGGGTCACACCCGGCAGTGTTCAGGGGTTACTCCTGGCTCCATGCTCAGAAATTGCTCCTGGCAGGCACGGAGACCATATGGGACGCCGGGATTCAAACCGATGACCTTCTTCATGAAAGGCAAATGCCTTACCTCCATGCTATCTCTCTGGCCCCTGATTTTTCTTTTATTTTAGTATCTGAGATCTTAAAATTTGTATTAAATAATTATAATTTCCAGGATAACAAAAAAATAAAATTATTTAATAATAGCATTTAAGATTTCTTCTGACCTTATTTTGATAGAAATGTTCCTGATGATTAATCTTCAAATATAATATGAAGGTTAATTTGAACAATACATTTTTTATCATTTGAAAAAATATATACCTAGGTCTGGTTTACTAAGATGTTTTAAAAATAAATGGAAAACAAATTTAATCCATCGCCATTTTGGTACCTATAGAAAAAAAAATTTTTTACTTTTTTAAATTTAACACATTAAACTTATATAATATCAACAAACCTATATATTAAAGTATTCCTATAATTTATTGTATAAATCCTATAATTTATTGTATAAATTTATTGTATAATTTATTGTATAATTCCTATAATTTATTGTATAATTTATTCACTGTTTTGTGAAATGAATTATTTGCTTTGTGAATTACCTAGGACACATTTGTAGAAGCCCAGCCAGGCCCTCTCTCTAGGACAGCATGTGCTTGGTGTCTCAGGGACCAGAAACTAATTATTATAGCACCAGGCTAGGCAGGGCACCATTAGAAGGTCAGACCTGCCAGAAGAAATCAATTATAAAATATGAACCTTCTTTGGATTTGTTTCATGCCGCCTTCCCTCTTAGATCCAAGACCTTGCTTCCTGGTGCAAAGATCATCAGTGCCAGAACCTGTCATTTGTACACAACTTGGCACTGATTGCTCTGCTCCTAACTCTAGACATCTTTGCCTTTCTGTTCCACTCAAAATTAATGATGAGATTTGGAAGGGATGTGGAGATAAGGACTCCTCTTTATGGAGACGCCAACTTTAGCCAAGAGTACAGATTGCAGACAAATCCAATAATCCTCTGGCAGGATGCAGGCACATGTGAACATTGCACACATGTTCTCAGAGATTACACACATACTTATACACTTATACCCTTCCCCACCCATTAAGAGATTTGTTGAACTTACTGAGGGCTTACCATGGACTCGTTTCATGAATGAGTGAATGAGTAAGTGAACTCAGTCAACCATGGAAGCACTTCAGTACATGCACACTATTACTGTCTATCCACAAACACATAAACAAACGGGAAAGCATCCCATCTTTCCATATTCATGTTCAGTACTGGTACTCACAGATACCCCCTGGAAGTTTCTGCAACAATTAAGATACTTTCAGCCTCAAAGATAAAAAAAAATTCACAAGTCTCATCTACTTACAGATTACTGAACATAATAGAAGTCCAGAAACAGAGAAAGTTCTAGAACCTAGAGGTTATAATCAAGGAATAAATGTCATCCTAAAAAAGCAGAATTGTGCCCCTAAATATAGTTCACTTGGCCTCCCAGGAGCATTCAGTACTTATGTTTCCTACTTCATATCCAGAAAAAATAAACAATAGTCTTCCATGGATTATCTTGAGTCAGGAGGACTATAACTAAATTACCATTGATTATATATTATAGAACTGAGAAGTATAGGAAAGGAAAGAAATCAAAGGGATTAAAAATGCCAATGGAAAGGTACAAGGGTTTCAGGCACATCAGTGGTGTAGATTTGTGGTATATGCATATATATGTATATATACTAGAAATAACACTGTAAGAATGAGAATTAATTTTTAATAAAAAATAACTTTAAAATGTGCCTGTCAAAGAAACAGACTATGGGGTGGAAGGAAACTTGGAGGTGACTGGTAGAGAGTAGTTGACACTGGTAATGGGATTGGTGTTGGAACCTTTTAGGTCTGAAACTCAACTATAAACAACTTTGTAAATCACAGTGTCTTAGGGAAATGGGGGAAAAATCACAGTGTCTTAATAAAAAAAAATAAAATAAAAAATAAGAGCCAGGACAAACTTCCCAGACCTTTCCCACACATAGTTAAGGACTAAGTAAGAATTTTCCAGAATTCACTGGTTATTTTTCTCTCTGCATATCAAAGAATATAATTAGAAAAATATCAATCTCTGGAATAAGTTTTTTACTAAGCAGATTCATCCCATGACGAAGGAGTCACAGGGAGGTGATGGGTAGGGAAGAGAAATGTCAGAGTCACAGAAGTCAAAAAAGCCTGCACCCAGAGAGTTCCCAGAACTAGTCTTCTGTACATGGTTTGAATATAGATTTCAGTTTCCCTGAAATCAAACATATTAAGGCAGCTGCCTTTCACAGACCAAAAAAAAAAAAAAAAAAAAGGGTAGCATTGTTTAGTCTTACTCAACTTTGTTACTTCTCTCACTCTTGGACATATGCTCAGAGGCTGTGGAAGGACCAACAGAGTCCCATAAGTGCTGTCAGTGAGAAATTCCAAGTTCAAAGTGATATCTTGAACCTTCTTCACTCCTCTTTTGGGTAAAAATTGATAACTAAACAGCTGTTTTAGGTATCAATTTAGATTCATTGGCCCTGGCTATCTGTTCCTCTCTGCCTGCCTCCTCGCCCAAACAGAAATAAAGCAGATTAGTTCCTAGGATCAAAGAATTGATTGTGGTTTTTTTTTTGGTGGGGGGGGAGAGGGAGAAAAAGAGAGACAGAGAGAATGTATTTGTATTGGCATATATGCACACAGTTATCTAGTCATCAAGTTTTACATCATTTGACTTAAAGCATAGGATATTGAAGGGCTTAAATATAGTTTTTTTTTCTGTAAAGAATAATTTGAGCTGTCAGGTCCTAACTAATTTTTCGATTCTTATGAGATATAATTCATATATGATACCACCCATCTATATAGAGAGTAAAGTTTGCATTTTAGTTATCTAAAGAGCTGTCACTACAAGCAATTCTAGGCATAAAGCAATAGTTCAGTGGGTAAGACACTTGCCTTGACCATAGTTGATACCTGAACCCCATATGGTTGCCTAAGCAATTGCCAGAAATTATCCCTGATTGTAGAGCCTGGAGTAATCCCTGAACATAGCCAGGAGGGCCCCCCATAAAAAAACCTACAAGCAATTCTAGAATAGTTTTTGTTTACTGAATCATAATTCTTTGTATAGATATGCCACAGTTTTATTTCTTCATTAATCAGTTAATTAGTTGACCTGGATCACTCCTAGCAGTGCTCAGGGAACAATAAGCAATACCAAGGATTGAACCCAAGTCAGCTGTGTCCAAGGCAAATGTCCTACCCACTGCACTGTTGCCCTGACCCCTAAAATCCACAGATTTGGGAATGGGACCTTAGTTCCAAAAATAACTTTACATGCAAAAGCCTTGTACTTAATCCCTATTACTGACTGAGTGGTCCCCCGAACAGAGATAGTTGCTTAAAGAACCACCAGGAGTAGACTAAACACAAAATAAAGCTCAAAATGTTTATATTTTATAATGTTAAGTTAATGTTTTATCTTATATATACTTTAGTATATGAATGTATCATTATTTTAATAGTCAGAAATATTTCAATTTATGTCTCTCAGATTTGTATAGCTTTAATACTTTCACTTTTTTATTCATTTTGAATTTGTTGTTGTTTTTGGTCTGAGGTAGGAATCTAATCTGATTCTTTTGCATGTAGATATCCCATTTTACGTTTGTTAAATAGACTATTTTTTTCCAAATGAATTGTCTTGACACTAATGTTTAAAATAAATTGCAAATATAAATATTTTTTTAATTCTATTGATACATATGACTATTTTAGACTAGAAAAACATTATTTAATTAATGTAATTTAGATTAAGTTTTAAAATTGTGAAATGTGAGTACATCAACTTTAACTTTTTTTCAATGTGAATTTGCAATTCTGTATCTCTTGATTTGAATAGGAATTAGCAAGCTTCAACTTTTTGATTTTTGTAAAGACATTCAAATTTTGATAGATATTGATTTGAATCTATTGACTAGTTTGAGTAATCTTATCATCCTAACTATATTGGTTATTCTGATCAATGAGTGGATCCATAAAGAAGACATTGGGTGTCTTTGTTAATAACATTTTATCAATGTTTTATAATTTTCAGAGCATGTTTTTGTTAAATTTATTTCCAAGTATTTTATTTTGTTTTATATTATTATAAACAAAATTTCCTTAAAATAGTAGTTAATATGTTTATTGCTATACTATAAAATTATGGTTAATTCTGTATGCTGATCTTAAATTTTAACTAGGTTAAAACTTATTTATTCTAATAGATTTTAATTGGACTTGACTTTTCTTGGTTTCTATTTTGTTCTTTTTTTTAACAGTATTTATAATTCTAATAAGTTTGAAAAAATCAGTTAAAATAAACAATTTATATTTATTTTGCAGTCTTCAATTCCTTTTCTTTATATCCATCATTTGCTATGTGAATACTCTTATTTATAGCTTATAAAATGAGTTTTAGTGAAGCAAAGTAATTTCTATTATAACACAAGTTTGAACAAAGTATTTTCTTTCTCTTTATGGTATGCGAGATATGAGGATCACCAATAATAGTGACAACATTCAATTCTTAGATTTGTGCACACACATTTATACAATGTAACATGCTCTGAAGGCATTCATATTATGTTAGATATGGGTTTTAAAAGTCATTGGTGATATACTTATAAACTATGTTTTGAAGTACTGACATGAATTTGTTTATAATACCTGTCAGTCTTCCTTACCACTTAGAGAAGACAAAATTTCCAAGACAAGAAGTTGCTTTGTCTAAGCTTTAGATAGACAAAATGGTAAAAATCTTCCCTGTCCATTTAAAACGACTTTTGATTTAACAACAAAATCTATAGTCTTCATTTATTTTATTTCTCTGAATCTAAACTATCCATTATGCTCTTTACAGATAAAATTATATAAAGAACTTTGTGGTTAATCAGTTATTTCCCTGACAAGACTGAGTAGGATTAAACACCATCTGTTTTGGAAGATAAGACTCCATTAATATACTAATTTGTTCAACAAACAAAATTTTGAAATTCTATTATGTTGTAATGCACCAGGCCATAAGTTAGCTAAGGGGAATAGAGTTAAAGATATACTTTATAATGAGGAATTAAGAAAATGCAATATATGACAAACTGTGAAATGATAGGGAAAATATTTTTTCAGCATCAAAGTTCAGAGAATGATTCTTAGACAAACCACACAAGTTAAATTTAAAAGTGTATAACAAAACTAGAAAAAAGTAAGTGTAAACAGAAATGAGGAAGGACGAGTGGCAGTGAACAGATAGAGTTTGAGAAAATGATTCCAGTCAAATCTGAGTTCTAGTGAACTTGGAGCAGAAGTCAATGTCTAAGTATGTTCATGTTCAACTATATTACGATTCGAATATGTCTTAAGGGAATTAATGGGGATGGAGGTGGGTTAGGAGAAGACAGTTTTGCTCAGAAAAAAATTTGTATAACAGTACAAGTTGAAATTTTATTTTAAAGAAAATTGAGGCACAAAGAATTTTTAGCTGAAAAGTGCTCAAGTTAATCAATTTCTCTGGAATTTTGGGTGGTAGATTGGAAATGAGAAACTTGGAGGTGATAAGGTAAGAAGAAAGGGCTGTGGAAGGACAAGGTTGGAGTAGAGATTCCAGTTGAGAAGAATAAAAGCTTATTTGTCACTTAACATTTGGTTGACATATTGGGTGGAAAAAGGTGTGGAGGACTCTCAGGTCTATTTTATTTTCATCATGGTAGTATATACAGAGTGACGTGAGATGAGGCAGAAGTTGGGAAGAAAGCTGAGGTGTCATTTGAAATAAGGAATATTTTCTTCACTTATTTCTTATGTCAACCTTCTAGGGATAAAACTGGAAGAAAGTTGATGTTAGACAAGTCATTTATTCTTTATAGTCCTCTCTAGTATACTCTTAAACTGAGGTTGTTTTCTTTTGGAAATTTTCTCCTTCATGATTTATCTTTCTCTCATTTTTTTTTTCAAAACTCATCAAATTAGTCCTAAAAGAGGCAATTATTAAAATACTTGTGATAGGTAAAGATGAGTTGGTAGTTTAAGATGAAAAATTGTGGTTCAGAAAGACTAACTTTGTCCAAACAGCTGGAACTGGGGGCTTAGATAAGTCAATTCACCACTCTGAACCTCGGTGTCACCCAAAATGGAAATGAAGAATTACACAGTGATGGCAAATATATCTATACATGCAAATACTTTTACTCACAAAGTATCTTAGAAAGATGTCTGTTTTTTCCTCCTCAGCCTCCATTTTCCATTCCAAACTACATGTTAATATTTTTTCTCTTTGACCTGAGCTACATCCTAAATTATAATTTTCTTTTTTTTTCGAGGATCAACAACATATTTTAATTAAAATTTGGTAATGCAATTAGCACAAAAATCAAATAATCATTGACATCTGTAGCATAATGTGATCAATCATCTTTTTAGATTCATTTTGAAAGTTGTCTTCTAGTTAAATGTTGAAGGCTGAATCTTTTTGCAGTTTTATGTAAGTCCAAGCACAGATACATAAAATTTTGCCTTTTTGGTGTTATTTTATCTATCATCTTTTATTCTCAGCTCACTTTTAGTTAATGGTTTGCATTTTAAAACGTAAGTGTGTATTAATTTTCTTGATGTATTTTTTTTATTTAAACACCTTGATTACATACATGATTGTGTTTGGGTTTCAGTCATGTAAAGAACGCCACCCATCACCAGTGCAACATTCCCACCACCAATGTCCCAAGTCTCCCTCCTCCCCACCTAAACCCTGCCTGTACTCTAAACAGGCTCTCCATTTCCCTCATACATTCTCATTATTAGGAAAGTTCAGAATGTAGTTATTTCTCTAGTTAAACTCATCACTCTTTGTGTTGAGCTTCCTGTGGTGAGCTGGAACTTCCAGCTCTTTTCTCTTTTGTGTCTAAAAATTATTATTGCAAGAATGTCTTTCATTTTTCTTAAAACCCATAGATGAGTGAGACCATTCTGTGTTTTTCTCTCTCTCTCTGGCTTATTTCACTCAGCATAATAGATTCCGTGTACATCCATGTATAGGAAAATTTCATGACTTCATCTCTCCTGACAGCTGCATAATATTCCATTGTGTATATGTACCACAGTTTCTTTAGCCATTCATCTGTTGAAGGGCATCTTGGTTGTTTCCAGAGTCTTGCTATGGTAAATAGTGCTGCAATGAATATAGGTGTAAGGAAGGGGTTTTTGTACTGTATTTTTGTGTTCTTAGGGTATATTCCTAGGAGTGGTATAGCTGGATCATATAGGAGCTCGATTTCAAGTTTTTGGAGGAATCTCCATATCGCTTTCCATAAAGGTTGAACTAGACGGCATTCCCACCAGCAGTGGATAAGAGTTCCTTTCTCTCCACATCCCCGCCAACACTGTTTATTCTCATTCTTTGTGATGTGTGCCATTTTCTGGGGTGTGAGGTGGTATCTCATTGTTGTTTTGATTTGCATCTCCCTGATGATTAGTGATGTGGAGCACTTTTTCATGTGTCTTTTGGCCATTTGTATTTCTTTTTTGTCAAAGTGTCTGTTCATTTCTTCTCCCCATTTTTTGATGGGATTAGATGTTTTTTTCTTGTAAAGTTCTGTCAGTGCCTTGTATATTTTGGAGATTAGCCCCTTATCTGATGGGTATTGGGTGAATAGTTTCTCCCACTCAGTGGATGGCTCTTGTATCCTGGGCACTATTTCCTTTGAGGTGCAGAAGCTTCTCAGCTTAATATATTCCCATCTGTTAATCTCTGCTTTCAATTGCTTGGAGAGTACAGTTTCCAACTTGAAGATGCCTGTAATGTCCTAGAGTGTCTTGCCTATGTGCTGTTCTATATATCTTATGGTTTTGGGGCTGATATCGAGGTCTTTAATCCATTTGGATTTTACCTTCATACATGATGATAGCTGGGGGTCTAAGTTCAATTTTTTGCAAGCAGCTATCCAATTGTGCCAACACCACTTGTTGAAGAGGCTTTCCCTGCTCCATTTAGGGTTTCCTGCTCCTTTATCAAAAATTAGTTGATTGTATGTCTGGGGAAAATTTTCTGAGTATTCAAGCCTATTCCACTGATCTGAGGGCCTGTCCTTATTCCAATACCATGCTGTTTTGATAACTATTGCTTTGTAGTACAGTTTAAAGTTGGGGAAAGTAATTCCTCCCATATTCTTTTTCCCAATGGTTGCTTTGGCTATTCGAGGGTGTTTATTGTTCCAAATGAATTTCAAAAGTGTCTGATCCACTTCTTTGAAGAATGTCATGGGTATCTTTAGAGGGATAGCATTAAATGTGTATAATGCCTTGGGGAGTATTGCCATTTTGATGATGTTAATCCTGCCAATCCACGAGCAGGGTTTGCATTTCCATTTCCGCGTGTCCTCTCTTATTTCTTGGAGCAGAGTTTTATAGTTCTCTCTGTATAGGTCCTTCACATTTTTAGTCAAGTTGATTCCAAGATATTTGAGTTTGTGTGGCACTATTGTGAATGGGGTTGTTTTCTTTTTTTTTTTTTTTTTTTTTTGGTTTTTGGGCCACACCCGGTGACGCTCAGGGGTTACTCCTGGCTATGCGCTCAGAAGTCGCTCCTGGCTTGGGGGACCATATGGGACGCCAGGGGATCGAACCGCGGTCCGTCTCCTAGGCTAGCGCAGGTAAGGCAGGCACCTTACCTCGAGCGCCACCGCCCGGCCCCGGGGTTGTTTTCTTAATGTCCATTTTTTCCTTATTACTGTTGGTGTATAGAAAGGCCATTGATTTTTGTGTGTTAATTTTGTAGCCTGCCACCTTGCTATATGAGTCTATTGTTTCTAGAAGCTTTTTGGTAGAGTGTTTAGGGTTTTCTAAGTAGAGTATCATGTCATCTGCAAACAGTGAGAGCTTGACTTCTTCCTTTCCTATCTGGATTCCCTTGATATCTTTTTCTTGCCTAATCGCTATAGCAAGTACTTCCAGTGCTATGTTGAATAGGAGTGGTGAGAGAGGACAGCCTTGTCTTGTACCAGAATTTAGAGGGAAGGCTTTTAGTTTTTCTCCATTGAGAATAATATTTGCCGTTGGCTTGTGGTAGATGGCTTCAACTAGATTGAGAAAGGTTCCTTCCATTCCCATCTTACTGAGAGTTTTGATCAAGAATGGGTGTTGGACCTTATCAAATGCTTTCTCTGCATCTATTGATATGATCATGTGGTTTTTATTTTTCTTGTTATTGATGTTGTGTATGATGTTGATAGATTTATGGATGTTAAACCAGCCTTGCATTCCTGGGATGAAACCTACTTGATCATAGTGGATGATCTTCTTTTTTTTTTTTTTTTTTTTTTTTTGGTTTTTGGGCCACACCCGGTGACGCTCAGGGGTTACTCCTGGCTATGCGCTCAGAAGTCGCTCCTGGCTTGGGGGACCATATGGGACGCCAGGGGATCGAACCGCGGTCCGTCTCCTAGGCTAGCGCAGGTAAGGCAGGCACCTTACCTCGAGCGCCACCGCCCGGCCCCGGGGTTGTTTTCTTAATGTCCATTTTTTCCTTATTACTGTTGGTGTATAGAAAGGCCATTGATTTTTGTGTGTTAATTTTGTAGCCTGCCACCTTGCTATATGAGTCTATTGTTTCTAGAAGCTTTTTGGTAGAGTGTTTAGGGTTTTCTAAGTAGAGTATCATGTCATCTGCAAACAGTGAGAGCTTGACTTCTTCCTTTCCTATCTGGATTCCCTTGATATCTTTTTCTTGCCTAATCGCTATAGCAAGTACTTCCAGTGCTATGTTGAATAGGAGTGGTGAGAGAGGACAGCCTTGTCTTGTACCAGAATTTAGAGGGAAGGCTTTTAGTTTTTCTCCATTGAGAATAATATTTGCCGTTGGCTTGTGGTAGATGGCTTCAACTAGATTGAGAAAGGTTCCTTCCATTCCCATCTTACTGAGAGTTTTGATCAAGAATGGGTGTTGGACCTTATCAAATGCTTTCTCTGCATCTATTGATATGATCATGTGGTTTTTATTTTTCTTGTTATTGATGTTGTGTATGATGTTGATAGATTTATGGATGTTAAACCAGCCTTGCATTCCTGGGATGAAACCTACTTGATCATAGTGGATGATCTTCTTTTTTTTTTTTTTTTTTTTTTTTGGTTTTTGGGCCACACCCGGCGGTGCTCAGGGGTTACTCCTGGCTGTATGCTCAGAAATAGCTCCTGGCAGGCACAGGGGACCATATGGGACACCGGGATTCGAACCAACCACCTTTGGTTCTGGATCGGCTGCTTGCAAGGCAAACGCCACTGTGCTATCTCTCCGGGCCCGTGGATGATCTTCTTAATGAGGCATTGAATCCTATTTGCCAGGATTTTGTTGAGGATCTTTGCATCTGCATTCATCAGCGATATTGGTCTGTAATTTTCTTTTTTTGTAGCATCTCTGTTCGGTTTAGGTATCAAGGTGATGTTGGCTTCATAAAAGCTATTTGGAAGTGTTTCCGTTTGTTCAATTTCATGAAAGAGTCTTGCCAGGATTGGTAGTAGTTCCTCTTGGAAAGTTTGAAAGAATTCGTTAGTGAATCCATCTGGGCCTGGGCTTTTGTTTTTTGGCAGAACTTTGATTACCATTCTAATTTCATCTATGGTGATGGGGGTGTTTAGATATGCTACATCCTCTTCCTTCAACCGTGGAAGATTATAAGAGTCCAAGAATTTATCCATTTCTTCCAGGTTCTCATTTTTAGTGGCGTAGAGTTTCTCAAAGTAGTTTCTGATTACCCTTTGAATCTCTCTCATATCAGTAGTGATCTCTCCTTTTTCATTCCTGATACGAGTTATCAAATTTCTCTCTCTCTCTTTCTTTGTTAGGTTTGCCAGTGGTCTATCAATCTTGTTTATTTTTTCAAAGAACCAACTTCTGCTTTCGTTGATCTTTCGGATTGTTTTTTGGGTTTCCACTTCATTGATTTCTGCTCTCAGCTTTGTTATTTCCTTCTGTCTTCCTATTTTTGGGTCCTTTTGTTGAGCATTTTCTAGTTCTATTAGCTGTGTCATTAGGCTACTCAGGTAAGCTCCTTCTTCCTTCCTGATGTGTGCTTGCAAAGCTATAAATTTTCCTCTCAGTACTGCTTTTGCTGTGTCTCATAAGTTCTGATAGTTTGTGTCTTGATTGTCATTTGTTTCCAGGAACCTTTTGATTTCCTCCTTGATTTCATCTCGGACCCACTGGTTATTCAGTATGAGGCTGTTTAACTTCCAGGTGTTAAGTTTTTTCTTCTGAGTCCCTTTGGAGTTCACAAATAATTTCAGAGCCTTGTGGTCAGCAAAGGCAGTCTGCAAAATTTCTATCCTCTTGATCTTATGGAGGTATGTTTTATGTGCCAGCATGTAGTCTATCCTGGAGAATGTCCCATGTACATTGGAGAAGAATGTGTATCCATGTTTCTGGGGGTGGAGTGTCCTATATATATCCACTGAGCCTCTTTCTTCCATTCCTCTCCTCAGGTCTAGTATATTCTTGTTGGGTTTCAGTCTGGTTGACCTATCCAGTGTTGACAAAGCCGTGTTAAGGTCCCCCACAATTATTGTGTTGTTATTGATATTATTTTTCAGATTTGTCAACAGTTGTATTAAATATTTTGCTGGCCCCTCATTCGGTGCATATATGTTTAGGAGAGTGAATTCTTCCTGCTCTACGTACCCCTTGATTAATATAAAATGTCCATCTTTGTCCCTTACAACCTTCCTGAGTATAAAGTTTGCATTATCTGATATTAGTATGGCCACTCCAGCTTTTTTATGGTTGTTGTTTGCTTGGATAATTTTTCTCCAGCCTTTTATTTTGAGTCTATGTTTGTTCTGACTATTCAGGTGCGTTTCTTGTAGGCAGCAGAAGGTTGGATTGAGTTTTTTGATCCATTTAGCCACTCTGTGTCTCTTAACTGGTGCATTTAGTCCATTGACGTTGAGAGAAAGAATTGTCCTGGGATTTAACGCCATCTTTATTTCAAAATTTGGTTTGTCTTTTGGGTAGTCTTGTCTTAGATTAGGTCTTTCAGTTTTTCTCTTAAGACTGGTTTTGTGTCTGTGAAGTTTCTGAGCTGTTTTCTGTCTGTGAAACCATGTATTCTTCCGTCAAACCGGAAAGTGAGTTTTGCTGGGTATAGTATTCTGGGTGAAGCATTCATTTCATTCAGTCTTGTCACAATATCCCACCACTGCTTTCTGGCATTGAGTGTTTCTGGTGACAGGTCTGCTGTAAATCTCAGGGAAGCTTGCTTGAACGTGATTTCCCCTTTTGATCTTGCTGTTTTCAGAATTCTGTCTCTATCTGTGGGATTTGTCATTGTGACTAGGATGTGTCTTGGGGTGTTTTTTCTGGGGTCTCTTTTGGTTGGTACTCTTCGAGCATGTAGGATTTGATCACCTATATTCTTTAGCTCTGGAAGTTTCTCTTTAATGATGTTCTTGACCATTGATTCTTCCTGGGAATTTTCTTCCTGGGTCTCTGTGACTCCAATGATTCTTAAGTTGTTTCTGTTGATCTTATCATAGACTTCTATTTTCATCTGTTCCCATTCTTTGACTAATTTTTCCGTTGTCTGCTCATTTGCTTTAAGTTTTTTGTCCAATCTCTCCTGCTGTATGGAATTGTTATGTATCTCATCTTCCACAGCACCAAGTCTATACTCAGCTTCTGATACCCTGTCCCAGAGCTTATCCATTTTGTCATTCACTTCGTTTACTGACTTTTTCAGGCTTGTTAATTGATATGTTATTTCAGTTTGGAGTTTTGTGATTTCTGTCTTCATATTTTCTTGGTTCTTATTAGTGTTCTGTTCAACTCGATTCATGGTTTCTTTGAGTTCTTTGAACATATTCCATATTGCTAGTCTAAAGTCCTTATCTGAGAGGTTGATTAGTTGGTTGGCCATTATCTGGTCATCAGAATTGTCCTCTTCATTCTCTATGTCTGATGCTGGCCTGCGTTGTTTCCCCATTGTCACACTTGTATTTTGGGTTTTTCTACGTGTTGTGGTGGTATTCATTGGCTATATGATGTAGGCAGCACACTTCTCTGGCTTCGCCCTTTCTGGATGGGCTGACTTGTCTCTAAGGGAGGGGAGTCTCTGTGGGTGAAGCCTCACACTGGATCAAATCTTAGGCCCAAGCATTCAACGGAGAAGACAGTTCGAAGAGGAATGCTTGCTTCTGTGTTATAGCTCAGTTCTTAGTGTGATTTTTTCTTCTTGTTACAATGGTGTTCTTTTCTTAGAAAGAGCGCACAGCCGCGTAGCAAAGCGGAGTGGCCGTGCTCTGCTGGAGCCTCTTTTGCCCCACTCCCAAGAGTTTCACGCAAGAGGACAGTAGAGAAACATTTACAAGGAGCACTCACAGTTAGGCTCCACTGGGCGGGCGCAGATTCGTGGCTTTTCCCTGCCTGATGTCCCAAACAGGGCTGCTGACTTCTGCGAAAGCCCGCCGGTTTTCACGTTCTGGAGACCCGCCCTGGAAATGGCGTCTGGGAGAGCAGATTTCTGGAGCCTCTTTTGCCCCACTCCCAAGAGTTTCACGCAAGAGGACAGTAGAGAAACATTTACAAGGAGCACTTACAGTTAGGCTCCACTGGGCGGGCGCAGATTCGTGGCTTTTCCCTGCCTGATGTCCCAAACAGGGCAGCTGGCTTTTGCGAAAGCCCGCCGGTTTTCACGTTCTGGAGACCCGCCCTGGAAATGGCGTCTGGGAGAGCAGATTTCTGGAGCCTCTTTTGCCCCACTCCCAAGAGTTTCACGCAAGAGGACAGTAGAGAAACATTTACAAGGAGCACTCACAGTTAGGCTCCACTGGGCGGGCGCAGATTCGTGGCTTTTCCCTGCCTGATGTCCCAAACAGGGCAGCTGGCTTCTGCGAAAGCCCGCCAGTTTTCACGTTCTGGAGACCCGCCCTGGAAATGGCCAAATTATAATTTTCTTTGCTATTTAATTTAGCTACTTAGGAAATTCAAGTTTCATTCACATTGGCTTTCAGATATATTCTAGTTAGGTTTAGATATCTTTACTCCCACTGAGGCAACCAAGACAAATTTCTGATATTCCAGTTATTTGAAATAAGTTTCTTGACCTATCACCAGTCACATAATATATACTATTTGCATAAACATCATTGAACTCTTTATATTGGATAAATAAATATAAAGTCTATCTTCTTAATGTAAAAATAATAAGTGTTATTGACTTAGAGAAAAACAATCTTCAATAGTTCATGTATATAATTTGAGATTTTACATACCGATGAAAATCAAACACAAACATTTAATGAGTATGCAAAATTGAAATCATAAGTCAAAATACTATGTATTTCGATTAAGAGAATAGTGATTTTTAATTTTTTATAGTATATATGGAATCATCTTAATTTTTTAAAATGTAAACAACCTAAGAATTAATTTTTATATAGAATAAATGATAAATTCTTTTTTATTTATTTATTTAAACAACTTTATTACATACATGATTGAGTTTGGGTTTCAGTCATGTAAAGAACACCACCCATCACCAGTGCAACATTCCCATAACCAATGTCCCAAATCTTCCTACTCCCCACCCGACCCCCACCTGTACTCTAGACAGGCTTTCCATTTCCCTCATACATTTTCATTATTAGGATAGTTCGAAATGTAGTTATTTCTCTAACTAAACTCATCCCTGTTTGTGGTGAGCTTCATGAGGTGAGTTGTTACTTCCAGCTCTTTTCCTTTTGTGCCTGAAAGTTGTTATTGCAAGAATGTCTTTCATTTTTCTTAAAACGCATAGATGACTAAGACAATTCTGCATGTCTCTCTCTCTCTCTCTCTCTGACTTATTTCACTCAGCATAACAGATTCCATGTACATCCATATATAGGAAAATTTTATGACTTCGTCTCTCCTGACAGTTGCAGAATATTCCATTGTATGTGTACCAGAGTTTCTTTAGCCATTCATCTGTTGCAGGGTATCTTGGCTGTTTCCAGAGTCTTGCTATGGTAAATAGTGCTGCAATGAATATAGGTGTAAGGAAGGGGTTTTTGTATTGTATTTTTGTGTTCCTAGGGTATATTCCTAGAAGTGGTATAGCTGGGTTGTATGGGAGCTCGATTTCCAGTTTTTGGAGGAATCTCCATATTGCTTTCCATAAATGTTGAACTAGACAGCATTCCCACCAGCAGTGGATAAGAGTTCCTTTCTCTCCACATCCCTGCCAACACTGTTCTCATTCTTTGTGATGTGAGTCAATCTCTGGGTATGAGGTGTTACCTCATAGTTGTTTTGATTTGCATATCCCTGATGACTAGTGATGTAGAGCATTTTTTCATGTGTCTTTTGGCCATTTGTATTTCTTGTTTATCGAAGTGTCTGTCCATTTCTTCTCCCAATTTTTTGATTGGATTAGATGTTTTTCTTTCTTGTAAATATCTGTCAGTGCCTTGTATATTTTGGAGAATAGCCCCTTGTCTGATGGGTATTGGGTGAATAGTTTCTCCCACTCAGTGTGTGTGGGGGGCTCTTTTATCCTGGGCGCTATTTCTTTTGAGGTGCAGAAGCTTCTCAGTTTAATATATTCCCATCTGTTAATCTCTGCTTTCACTTGCTTGGAGAGTGCAGTTTCCTCTTTGAAGATGCCTTTAGTCTCAATGTCCTGGAGTGTTTTACCTACTTGTTGTTCTATGTATCTTATGGTTTTGGGTTTGATATAGAGGTCTTTCATCCATTTGGATTTAACCTTCGTAAATGATGTTAGCTGGTGTTCTAAGTTCAATTTTTTGCAAGTGGCTAGCGAGTTGTGCCAACAACACTTGTTGAAGAGGCTTTCTTTGCTCCATTTAGGATTTCTTGCTCCTTTATAAAAAATTAGGGGATTGTATGTCTGGAGAACATTCTCTGAGTATTCAAGCCTATTCCACTAATATGAGGGCCTGTCTTTATTCTAATACCATGCTGTTTTGATAACTATTGCTTTGTAGTACAGTTTAATGTTGGGGAAAGTAATTCCTCCCATATTCTTTTTCCCAATGATTGCTTTAGCTGCTCTAAGGTGTTTATTGTTCCAATTGAATTTCAAAAGTGCCTGATCCACTTCTTTGAAGAATGTCATGGGTATCTTTAGAGGGATCACATTAAATCTGTACAATGATTTGGGGAGTATTGCCATTTTAATTATGTTAATCCTGCCAATCCATGAGCAGGGTTTGTGCTTCCATTTCCATGTGTCCTATCATTTCTTGGATCAGGGTTTTATAGTTTTCTTTGTATAGTTCCTTCACATTTTCAGTCAAGTTGATTCCAAGATATTTGAGTTTGTGTGGCACTATTGTGAATGGGGTTGTTTTCTTAATGTCCATTTCATCCTTATTACTATTGGTGTATACAAAGGCCATTGTTTTTTGTGTGTTTTTTTTGTAGCCTGCCACCTTGCTATATGAGTCTATTGTTTCTAGAAGCTTTTTCGTAGAGACTTTATGGTTTTCTAGTTAGAGTATCATGTCATCTGCAAACGGTGAGAGCTTGATTTCTTTCTTTCCTTTCTGGATTCCCTTGATATCTTTTTCTTGCTTAATCGCTATAGCAAGTACATCCAGTGCTATGTTGAATCGGAGTGCTGAGAGAGGACAGCCTTGTCTTGTGCCATAATTCAGGAAAGGCTTTCAGTTTTTCTCCATTGAGGACAATATTTGCTTCTGGCTTGTGGTAGATGATGACTGTCTTAATTTCCTCAGTAGTAATGGGTGTGTTTAGATATGCTACATCCTCTTCATTCAACCGTGGAAGATTATAAGAGTCCAAAAATTTATTCATTTCTTACAGGTTTTCATATTTAGTGGCACAGAGTTTCTCAAAGTTGTCTCTGATTACCCTTTGGATCGCTACCATATCAGTAGTGATCTCTCCTTTTTCATTCCTAATACGAGTTATCAAGTTTCTCTCTTTCTTTGTTAGTTCTGCCAGTTGTCTATCAATCTTGTTTATTTTCTCAAAGAACCAACTTCTGCTTTCGTTGATCTTTTGGATTGTTTTTTGGGTTTCCACTTCATTGATTTCTGCTCTCAGCTTTGTTATTTCCTTGTCTCCCAATTTTTGGGTCCTTTCGTTGAGTACTTTCTAATTCTATGAGCTGCGTCATTAAGCTATTCAGGTATGCCCCTTCTTCTTTCCTGATGTGTGCTTGCAAAGCTATAAATTTTCCCCTCAGTACCGCTTTTGCTGTCCCATAGGTTCTGATAGTTTGTGTCTCCATTGTCATTTGTTTCTAGGAAGGTTTTAATTTCCTCTTTGATTTCATCTTGGACCCACAGTTTATTCAGTATTAGGCTGTTTAACTTCCAGGTATTAAAGTTTTTCTTTTGTGTCCCTTTGTAGTTCACATATAATTTCAGGGCCTTGTGGTCAGGAAAGGTAGCCTGCAAAATTTCTATCCTCTTGATATTATGGAGGTATGTTTTATGTGCTAGCATGTAGTCTATCCTGGAGAATGTCCCATGTACATTAAAGAAGAATATATATCCAGGCTTCTGGGGGTGGAGTGTCCTGTATATATTTAATAGGCCTCTTTCTTCCATTTCTCTTTTCAGTTCTAGTATATTCTTGTTGGGTTTCAGTCTGGTTAACGTGTCAAGTGTTGACAATGCCGTGTTGAGGTCTCACACAATTATTGTGTTGTTATTGATATTATTTTTTAGATATGTCAACAATTTTATTAAATATTTTGCTGGCCCCTCATTCGGTGCATATATGTTTAGGAGAGTGATTTTTCCTGTTGTATGTATCTCTTGATTAATACAAAATGTCCATCTTTGTCCCTTACAACTTTCCTAAGTATAAAGTTTGCATCATTTGATATTAGTATGGCCACTCCAGCATTTTTATGGGTTTTGTTTGCTTGGATGATTATTCTTCAGCCTTTTATTTTTAGTCTATGTTTGTTCTGACTATTCAGGTGCGTTTCTTGTAGGCAGCAGAAGGTTGAATTGAGTTTTTTGATCCATTTAGCCACTCTGTATCTCTTAACTGGTGCATTTAGTCCATTGACATTGAGAGAAAGAATTGTCCTGGGAGTTGGTGCCATCTTTATATCAAAGTTTGGTGTGTCTGTTGGTCAGTCTTGTCTTAAAGTAGGCTGTTCAGTTTTTCTTTTAAGAATGATTTTGAGTCTGTAAAGTTTCTGAGCTGTTGTTTGTCTGTGAAACCATGTATTGTTCCTTCAAACCTAAAAGTGACTTTTGCTGGGTGCAATATTCTAGGCAAAGCATTTATTTCATTGAGTTTTGTCACTATGTCCCACCACTGCCTTCTGGCCTTGAGTGTTTCCGGTGATAGGTCTGCAGTAAATCTCAAGGATGCTCCCTTAAATGTAATTTCTCTTTTCGATCTTGCTGCTTTCAGAATTATGTCTCTATCTGTGGGATTCAGCATTGTGAGTAGGATGTGTCTTGGGGTGTTTTTTTCTGGGGTCTCTTTTAGTTGGTACTCTTTGGGCATGCAAGATTTGATCGCATGTATTCTTTAGCTCGGTTGTTTCTCTTTAATGATGTTCTTGACCGTTGATTCTTCCTGGAGATTTTCTTTCTGGGTCTCTGGGACTCCAATGATTTTTAAGTTGTTTCTGTTGAGCTTATCATAGACTTCTATTTTCATCTGTTCACATTCTTTGAGTAATTTTTCCACTGTTTGATCATTTGCTTTGAGGCTTTTTTCCAATTTCTTCTGCTGTATGGAATTGTTATGCATCTCATCTTCCAGTGTACTGATTCTATCCTCAGCTGCTCTTAACCTGTGGGAAAGCTCAACCATGTTTTTCTTCAATTCATCTACTGAGTTTTTTAGACCTGTTATTTGACTTGAAATTTCAGTTTGAAGTTTTCTGATTTCTATCTTCATATTCTCTTGATTCTTATTAGTGTTCTCTTCTATACTTTCTGAGTTCTTTGAACATCTTCCATATGTGACTCTAATCTCCTTATCTGAGAGACTGACTAGTTGGTTGGTAATGTTTAAGTCATCAGATTTGCCATCGTCATTTTCTATGTTTGGCGCTGGCCTGCATTTTTCCCCCATTGTCACAATTGTATTGTGGGTTTTTCTACGTGTTGTGCTTGTATTCATTGACTAAATGATGTGCATGGCCAGGAAGCAAAGAGGAGTGGCCGTGCTCCTCTGGCTCCACCCTTTCTGGGCTTGTAAACTCACCTCCAGGGAAGGCTCCAGGGGGAGGGGAGCCATCCTCAGATGAGCCACACACAGGATAAAATCAGGCCAAAAATGAAGAACAGCAGAGTAGACAGGCAGATAGGGGTGCTAGCATCTGAGTTTCAGCAGAGTTCAGTGGTTTCTCCTTTCTGGGCGTGTAAGCTCAGCTCCAGGGAAGGTTCCAGGGAAGGCGAGCCCTTCATATATGAGCCACACACAGGATGAAATCAACCCAAAAATGGAGCACAGCACAGAAGACAGGCAGATGGGGGTGCTGGCATCTGAGTTCCAGCAGAGTTCAGTGGTTTCTCCTTTCTGGGCTTGTAAACTCACCTCCAGGGAAGGCTCCAGGGAAGGCCAGCTGTATGCAGTTGAGCCACACACAGGATGAAATCAGGCCAATAATGAAACACAGCACAGAAGACAGGCAGATAGGGGTGCTGGCATCTGAGTTCCAGCAGAGTTCAGCCTCCAGCACAGTTCTTAGTGTGATTTTTTTCTTCTTGTTTCAATGGCGTTCTTTCCTTAGAAAGGCTCTGCTGGAGCCTCTTTTCGGCCCACTCCCAAGAGGTTCAAGCGACAGAACAGGAGACAGACACACACAGGCAGCACTCACAATTTCTCATGGTCGGGCCCCACTGGGCAGGTGTAGTTTCGTAGATTTTCAAAATAAATGATAAATTCTTAATAGTTATAATCCTTTGATATTTGCTTTCACCTTCTTTTGTTTTTGTGAAATATTTCCAGATAGACAGACATCTTCATGGCAGAAGTAAAGACACTAAACCATAGCAATTTATCCAAATTACTCTGGAGGGTTACTGATGAAAGGTTTTGACAATAAGGCAGAGCTGGGGCCAGAGATTCTACATAAAGTAAGACACTTCCCTTGCATGCAGTCAACCCTTTTTTCCATTCCTCATTTGCTTCCTTGAGTACTGCTAGAAATAATCTCTTGGCACAGAGTTAGGAAAAATCCCTGTGCACTTTTGGAACTTACTCAAAAAGCAAAAACTAAACACACACACACACACACACACACACACACACAAAGGTGAAGACTTGGCTATCCTGGTTCTCCCCTTACTCAATAAACAGAAAATTAACTGTGTTTCAGGGAATATTTAATTGCTGTAGTAAAAGATCTAACTACTTTTCTTATAAAGAAATGGTATCTAGAGGCTATTTTTTCACACTTTCCCTTCTAGATTGACACAGATCATTTTAACTAAAAGTGTTTACAGTACAGTGTTGCTTAGCAGCAAATGTCCATCATCTATGATTCCCAATCAGGAAAAGTTCATCTCCTAGCTTTCTCTACTTTTCACCTACATGACTCTTTTCATATATGAGCTAACATTCTGGAATTTTGTTTCTTCTTTTCTGTGTCTACTATGCAACAGGGACATTGCTCACACTATTTCTTTAAGCCAATGACAGGAAACCAAATGTTAAAACCCTTTTTACATCTGTTCCCCTCTCTTATTATCTTTCCCAAGTAGTGAATAAAGGTTGGGATGCATAGACTAAGATGTAGATTTGAATCTTAGGTTCTTTGCTCTTTATCATTGTGCAGGTTACATAATATGTATGAAGCCCAGTTTCTCCCATAAAGTGGGGCTCAATATTTCAAACTTTAGACTAATATATTTCTAGTCTAGGGCCCAAAATATTAATATCATGCCAGGAATGACCCTCTAGATGAAGGGTATGGGTCTAAAATACAGAGCTCTGGATGTTAGCTTGGCAAAGATACATTTTTTTCTGTCCTCACTTATTTGTTCATCTAATCTGGGAAGGTGTTAGATATCTATCAAATGTGTGCAAAGAAATAAGTACTCTATAGGTTAGATAAATTAATGAACCATCACATTTTTATTTTCTTTTTTGTCTATATAATTCAGTCTTATTTATTAAAATTTTTATCTAAAGCTTTTGATTTACAAAGTTTTAGACATAAAATGTTTCAGCACCAGTCCCACCCACCACTAGTGTCAATGTCTATCCACCAATACTTCAAACTTTCTATTTTTCTTTGACTTTATGTACTTTATTATTAATGCCACCAAAGATAATCTTTATTTGTTAAATTCCTTCAACAAAAATATAACTTCTCCAATTGCTTTTTCCCTGGAAAAGGTATTCATTACAGAGAAATCTTGGGACATATTTTGGATATTATTTTTTTCTTCTCTGCCAAAATCATAAGATCATTCCTAGATATTCAGTGTGTTTTTATTCTCATGGAAATTAAAATACATGAATACATGGGAGCCACTTTTAAAACCCTAGGAGTTTCTATCATTCTCTGAATAGTTCACAATTGTCCTGCAACTGAGACACTTTATGGCTTTAACAGTTTATAATACAGGAAAGCAAATTTCCACTATGAATGTGTGTTTTGAGGCAACATCCAGAAGTGCTTGGGGGCTCTTCCTGGCTCCGTGTCTGGGATCACCCTATATTGCTAGAAATCATACCAGGGCAGCTACATAAAGACAACTGTAATCTGGCCCTGATATCTGTTTCAATGAGATTCTAATTCTCAAATATTTTGCTGGTGATTTTCTCTGCAACCTTACTGTACTGAATAGGTCTAAAGTACAATGGTTTACTTTTGTTTGTTTGTTTGTTTTTATTTTATTTAAACACCTTAATTACATACATTATTGTGTTTGGGTTTCAGTCATGTAAAGAACACCACCCATCACCAGTGCAACATTCCCATCACCAATGTCCCAAGTCTCCCTCCTCCCCACCCAACCCCCGCCTGTACTCTAGACAGGCTCTCCATTTTCCTCATACATTCTCGTTATTAGGACAGTTCAAAATGTAGTTATTTCCCTAACTAAACTCATCACTATTTGTGGTGAGCTTCCTGAGGTGAGCTGGAACTTCCAGCTCTTTTCTCTTTTGTGTCTGAAAATTATTATTACAAGGGTGTCTTTCATTTTTCTTAAAACCCATAGATGAGTGAGACCATTCTGCGTTTTTCTCTCTCTCTCTGACTTATTTCACTCAGCATAATAGATTTCGTGTACATCCATGTATAGGAAAATTTCATGACTTCATCTCTCCTGACAGCTGCATAATATTCCATTGTGTATATGTACCACAGTTTCTTTAGCCATTCGTCTGTTGAAGGGCATCTTGGTTGTTTGCAGAGTCTTGCTATGGTAAATAGTGCTGCAATGAATATAGGTGTAAGGAAGGGGTTTTTGTATTGTATTTTTGTGTTCCTAGGGTATATTCCTAGGAGTGGTATAGCTGGATCGTATGGGAGCTCGATTTCCAGTTTTTGGAGGAATCTCCATATTGCTTTCCATAAATGTTGAACTAGACAGCATTCCCACCAGCAGTGGATAAGAGTTCCTTTCTCTCCACATCCCCGCCAACACTGTTTATTCTCATTCTTTGTGATGTGTGCCATTCTCTGGGGTGTGAGGTGGTATCTCATCGTTGTTTTGATTTGCATCTCCCTGATGATTAGTGATGTGGAACATTTTTTCATGTGTCTTTTGGCCATGTGTATTTCTTCTTTGTCAAAGTGTCTGTTCATTTCTTCTCCCCATTTTTTGATGGGGTTAGATGTTTTTTTCTTGTAAAGATCTGTCAGTGCCTTGTATATTTTGGAGATTAGCCCCTTATCTGATGGGTATTGGGTGAATAGTTTCTCCCACTCAGTGGGTGGCTCTTGTATCCTGGGCACTATTTCCTTTGAGGTGCAGAAGCTTCTCAGCTTAATATATTCCCATCTGTTAATCTCTGCTTTCACTTGCTTGGAGAGTGCAGTTTCCTCCTTGAAGATGCCTGTAATGTCCTGGAGTGTTTTGCCTATGTGCTGTTCTATATATCTTATGGTTTTGGGGCTGATATCGAGGTCTTTAATCCATTTGGATTTTACCTTCGTACATGATGTTAGCTGGGGGGTCTAAGTTCAATTCTTTGCAAGTGGCTATCCAATTGTGCCAACACCACTTGTTGAAGAGGCTTTCCCTGCTCCATTTAGGATTTCCTGCTCCTTTATCAAAAATTAGGTGATTGTATGTCTGGGGAACATTTTCTGAGTATTCAAGCCTATTCCACTGATCTGAGGACCTGTCCTTATTCCAATACCATGCTGTTTTGATAACTATTGCTTTGTAGTACAGTTTAAAGTTGGGGAAAGTAATTCCTCCCATATTCTTTTTCCCAATGATTGCTTTAGCTATTCGAGGGTGTTTATTGTTCCAAATGAATTTCAAAAGTGTCTGATCCACTTCTTTGAAGAATGTCATGGGTATCTTTAGAGGGATGGCATTAAATCTGTATAATGCCTTGGGGAGTATTGCCATTTTGATGATGTTAATCCTGCCAATCCATGAGCAGGGTGTGTGTTTCCATTTCCGTGTGTCCTCTCTTATTTCTTGGAGCAGAGTTTTATAGTTTTCCTTGTATAGGTCCTTCACATATTTAGTCAAGTTGATTCCAAGATATTTGAGTTTGTGTGGCACTATTGTGAATGGGGTTGTTTTCTTAATGTCCAATGGTTTACTTTTATCTTGTACAACTTTCTGTACAAAAAATCTGATTATTTTTAAGATTTTATTTTATGACTTATAAATAAAATAACTCTGATGCATTTTCAATTTATTGATTTATGATTTTAGAGCTTAAAAGATATTATTAAGGCTTTTGTTGTGCACAGTTTACTTAGTAATTTCAATATCCAGCACCACATATAGTTTCATCACCACTAGTAGTGTTTCTTTTATTTTTTTCTTTATTTATACAATTTGATTACAAACATGATTGTAGTTGGGTTTCAGTCTTATAAAGAACACACTCCTTTCACCAATGTGACATTCCCATCACCAATGCCCCAAATCTCCCACCTCCCTCCCCCTCCCCCTGCCTGTATTTGAGACAGGCTTTCTACTTCCCTCATTCATTCACATTGTTATGTTAGTTGTCAGTGTAGTTATTTCTCTCACTGCACTCACCACTCTTTGTGGTGAGCTTCATATTGTGAGCTGGACCTTCCAGCCCTCATCTCTATTGTCTCTG
Source organism: Suncus etruscus (assembly GCF_024139225.1). NCBI lineage: Eukaryota > Metazoa > Chordata > Mammalia > Eulipotyphla > Soricidae > Suncus > Suncus etruscus. The sequence goes on along the minus strand of NC_064852.1, from coordinate 62,496,933 downwards.
AGAATTATTATAAAAATATCTTATTTTTCTTAAAACCCATAAATGAGTGATACTATTCTGTGTCTCTCTCCCTCCCTGAGTTATTTCACTCAGCAAAATTGATTTTATGTACATCCATGTATAGGAAAATTTCATGATTTCATCTTGCCTGATGACTGCATAATATTCCATTGTGTACATATACTCCTTGCTTAACGGCCTATCTGTTTAGCGACCGCACACACTTATGGTCATCTTTTCACTGTAATTTTATTTTAAATATCCTTTTTCCATCTTGTACACTCTACAGTACAATACTGTGGTTTTGGTGCTTTAATGTGCCTACTTTACTAACTTTATGTTCTGTAATGCATTGCAGTACTGTGTGTAAATTACACAACCTACGCAAATTAAAACAAGTGAAAGTTTTCAGTTTGATCCTTCTCATTATTTTACTTATTCAGAATACTGTATTGTCAAGTACTATGCATATACTCTACTACTGTATACAGTGCATACAGATCCTCACTTAACGACCAATTCGCTTAATGACCAAGCGGTTGAAATGGAACTTGGTCGTTAAGCGAGGAGTACCTGTATATGTGCCACAGTTTCTTTAGCCATTCATCTATTGAAGGACATTTTAGTTCTTTTTAAATTTTGACTATTGTTAATAGTGCTGCAATGAATATTGGTGTGAGGAATGGATTTTGAAATATATTTTTGTGTTTCTAGGGAATATCCCCAGGAGTGGTATAGCTGGATCACATGGGAATTCAATTTCCAGGTTTTTTTTAGGAATCTCCATATTGTTTTCCATAAAGGCTGGACTAGATGGCATTCCAACAAGCAGTGAATAAGAGTTCCTTTCTCCCCGCATCCCCTCCAGCACAGATTATTACGTTTTTATTTTCAGTTCATTATAGTTAACATCACTGACTTCTTTTTTTTTTTTTTTTTTTTTTGGTTTTTGGTTTTTGTGCCACACCCGGTGACGCTCAGGGGTTACTCCTGGCTAAGTGCTCAGAAGTCGCTCCTGGCTTGGGGGACCATATGGGACACTGGGGGATCGAACCGCGGACTGTCCTAGGCTAGCACTGGCAAGGCAGGCACCTTACCTCTAGTGCCACCGCCTGGCCCCTATCACTGACTTCTTAACCAATATCTGTTCCTTTTAAATAGTACATAATTTTCCCCATATATTCATATGTATCTATATGACAAGTGGTTAGGGGAGACAGACTGTTTATGAATGAGAATTGACCTAAACCATTTATTAAAATATCATATTCCTTGCCAATGATTTGTTTGAACATAAAAAGGAGATTAATCAAGCCAATAGATTATGAATGAATAATTATTTTCAGATGTTTCTCCTTTAAATAAGATAAGATAAAGAAAAAATTGTACAAGACAAAGAAGATAGAACAAACATATGAAGACCTTCGGTCCAGAATCTATCAATGTACTGACTCAACTAATCTTTTATTTTTTTTTATAACTTAGATTCTAAGTGATCTAAGTGATCTAAAAACTGTTAATAATGATGGTTTCTAAAAAAAAATAATGATGGTTTCTCATTCACATGGTTTCCACTTCACATTTATCTCTAATGTACCTATTTCTTCCAAAGAACTTTAAAACCTGCCTCTTTCACACCACTATTTTACATAGCTTTTTTTTTTTACTATTCTAAGACTCCAAAGCATATTAAATATGAAATACAAAAAAAGAACATTTCAAAAGTATTAGTGCATATATTACAGGTAATTTGCCAATCTGGCAATACCATTTTTATTTTATCAACTTGGATTTTCTTTGTTTTCATCTATTTGCTGAAAATAAAAACAACAATCTTGTTAATACCCTAGTTAAAAATCCCAGAACAGTAATTTTTATATCTACCACTTAATCTGCATCTTAATTAAACCATTAAATGTTATGATGGTGCTTAGAGAAACTAATGTTGCCTTTTCTATCTTCTTTTCATTCAAATAATTTGATCTGATATTTTTTTTATTTTAAGAGACCATTGTGAATTATGAGTCTTTCACAGTTGAATTTCAGGCATATAGTGACAGTGAATTAGGGATATTCCCACCACCAGTGTTGACATCCCTCCACCATAGTTTCATCATGCTTCCTATACCACCACCCTTATCTCCAGGACTGCTATTGTAACAGGTCCATTTTGTGTTTAACTTGTTGTAGTTTGAGTCTCTTGATTCTATTGTTGTTAACTTTAGCTTGGATATAGTATTTAGATCTGACCTTTTTTTTCCTCAATGCCCCTGAGACCACTTGGATCCTGAGTCTCATCTACTTTTTTTTCTTTACTCAATTTGTAGGAAGACATAGGAATGTGAGGCAAAACAAAATGATCCAAATGATCATTTGATACTACTTACAATGAGCTAGAAAGAAGTTGGGAAAAATAATCAATGTAGTCAGAGATATAATTAAAAGGAATGGACCATCACTTATTCTTGGCTGAACTGTTGTCTGGTTTAATCCCTATAAAATAATGAGAATTCTCAAAAATTTAAAAATAGCACTTCCATATGAACTAGAAATCCCACTCCTACATGGATCACAAATAAACATTACCTTGTAAAATTAAATTAATGAAGATAGATATGCATATTTAAATGTAACACTATTTAAAATAGTCAAAGCCTGGAAACTACTCAAACATTCCCAAACAGATAATTGAGATAAAACTGTGGTAATATGCAAACAATTAATTTTTACTCAACTGTAAGAAAAGATAAGAAAGATAAAATCTTTTTTTTACAACATGAATAGAACTGGAGGGTATTGGGCTAGTGAATTTATCAGAAGGAGAGATAAAAATTTTGTGTGAGTGTGCTAGTATGTAAGCATATAAAAACAAAGCAAGGGAATTGGAAACAGGCAACATAAAATAACTCTGAGATACTTCTGAGGAGCACTGAGGTGAATGGAAGCTTCCTAGAGTGAAGAGAGGAGAAAAAGAACATAGGGACAGTGGTGGAGGGATGTGATCTGTGGCATTATGAGTACAAAGAAGTAGTATTACTTGTAGGCAGTAATAATTTAATTGATTCTTTAAAAAACAGCAGGATATGACTTTACACATTAACAGGTTAACTCATTATGGTTTTTGGATGTTGACAGAAAATATTAGGTCTCTGGTTTAGAGACAAAGAACAATGAATTATAGAGAAAGCTCAGAAGTTTCAGTTTTTCTAGTTTCCACAGAGTGGAAAACCTTATATCTATAGTAGTTGAGATACAGGTAAACCCTTAGCTTAGAAAACCTGTCTCTTATAATAGGTGACAGACATGTCTATTCTCAGCTCCAAAAGAAGACCATGGTCTTTGTATTTGTTATTTATACATATAAAAATTTATTTTAAGATTATTTGTTATATATAAATAAACATATAGATAAATATACATATATATTATTCAGAGGAAAGGAAGTCAGTTTTCTGACAGAAAGATATTACAAAACTTAAGAGACTCAACAACAACTACTGTATTTATCTTTTTCAAATCCTGTCTAAGTAGTTTTCTTAAGATCAGGGCTAGATGAGTGGCTAAAGAAACTGTGGTACATATACACAATGGAATACTATGCAGCCGTCAGGAGAGTAGAAGTCATGAAATTTTCCTATACATGAATGTACATGGAATCTATTATGCTGAGTGAAGTAAGTCAGAGGGAAAGAGAAAAACTCATCTATGGGTTTTAAGAAAAATAAAAGACATTTTTAACAGTATCTCAGAGACAAGAGAGATGAGGGCTGATAGGTGCAGCTCATGACATGAAGCTTACCACATAGAGTGATGAGTTCACTTAGAGAAATAACTACACTGAAAACTATCATAACAATGTGAATGAATGAGGGAAGTAGAAAGCCTGTCTTGAGTACAGGTGTGGGGGGGGTGAGGAGGAGGGAGATCTGGGAAATTGGTGGTGGAAATGTTGCACTGGTGAAGGGGGGTGTTCTTTACATGACTGTAATCATACAACTATAATCATATTTGTAATCACTGTGTTTAAATAAAGATAATTATTAAAAAAATAAAAGGTGAGTTTCATACGCAAAAAAAAGATCAGGGCTGAAATTCCACTCTACCTTTCTTTTTTTAAAATTAATATCTCTATTTAAGCACCATGATTACAAACATGTTTGTAGTTTGGCTTCAGTTATAAAAAAAAGAACACCCTCCTTCACATGTGCAACATTCCCACCACCTATGCCCCTATCTCCTTTCTCCCTTACCCCTACACCTGTATTCAAGACAGGCATAAGAATTCTCACTCATAACCATTGTCCTGATAGTTGTGAGTGTAGTTATTTCTCTAACTGCACTCACCACTCTTTCTGGAAAGATTCATGTCATGGACCAGTCTTTCCAGTCCTCATTTCTATTGTCTTTGGGTATTATAACAATGTCTTTTATTTTTCTTAAATTTCATAGATAAGTGAAACTATTCTCTGTCTATCTCTCATCCTCTGACTTTTTTCCAGCATAATAGTTTCCATGCCCATTTATGTATAGGAAAATTTCATGACTTTATTTTTCCTGATGGCTGCATAGTATCCCATTGTGTGCATGTACCACAGTTTCTTTAGCCACTTATCTGTTGTTGGAGCCTCTGGGTTGTTTCCAGATTTTGGTTATTATAAATAGCACTGCAATTAATGTAGGTGAGCAGAAGGCATTTTTATGTTGTATTTTTGTGTTCCTAGAGTATATTCATAAGAGTGGTATAGTGGATCATATGGGAGCTCAATTTCTAGTTTTTTGAGGAATCTCCATATTGTTTTCCATAAAGGCTGGACTAGGCAGCTTTCCCACCAGTAGTAAATGAGAGTTCCTTTCTCCCCATATCCCCATCAGCACTTATTGTTCTTATTTTTTGTGATATGTGCCAGCTAAAAGAGACCTATAAAAGGACCCTAGACATTTCCTAGTCACAATGACGAATTCCACAGATAAGGATAGAATACTGAAAGCAGCAAGACCGATCTATCTTTTTTTTGGGGGGGGGGCCACACCCAGTAACGCTCAGGGGTTACTCCTGGCTATGTGCTCAGAAGTTGCTCCTGGCTTGGGGGACCATATGGGACGCCGGGGGATCAAACCGCCGTCCATCCAAGGCTAGCGCAGGCAAGGCAGGCACCTTACCTTTAGCGCCACCGCCCGGCCCCCGATCTATCTTTTTTAATGTGTTACACTTGCTGCTTCTGAAGCCTACTTCTCCCTACCAGCTTTGGGCCACTTTCTTCCCCTCCTCACTCTATTTTTATATCCAAACCTATGACTTTTCTTCAGGTTTTCTCAAGGAACTTAGTATTCCCTTCATTTTTCTTCCCTTCTCAATCTTCCCTGCAGATTTCAAGTTATCTTATCTAAAATGCATATTTGATGACATGATTTCTAATTCTTACAATACTTTCACTACTATCCTGTCTCTACAATATTTACCATGACCTATGAGACTTACTCATTTGATGTTTGCCTACCTATATGTTGTCACTCCTATTAGAACTCGTTACAGTTCATACTCTTTTAAACTTCTGTGCACTTGAACTTGTGGTTCCCCCTGGTGGGAAAGCTTCTGTTCTCCTGTATTTAGAAACTGTCATCAAGAGTTTTAAAGTCTCAGATATTCTGTCTCTGAGATGGTCTGAATCTCTTTCTCTCAGTAGTTAAATTATTACTACCCTCTACCTTATCTCTTTTGCTCAGATCTTCTTTTTATAACTTTTTGTGATGTCTATAAGGTTAGATCAACTAATCTCAACCACTAGTGCCCTGTGTATATAAGATCATATCTGATATCTCTGCAGCCTGTGAAGCACTATACTCCACTTGTGAAGTCTTGTTATCCCTTCTCTAAATTGAATTAAGATTTAGTACCAGGCCCGGAGAGATAGCACAGAGGCGTTTGCCTTGCAAGCAGCCGATCCAGGACCAAAGGCGGTTGGTTCGAATCCCGGTGTCCCATATGGTCCCCCGTGCCTGCCAGGAGCTATTTCTGAGCAGACAGCCAGGAGTAACCCCTGAGCACCGCTGGGTGTGGCCCAAAAACCAAAAAAAAAAAAAAAAAAAAAAAGATTTAGTACCAAACAATGAGGAGGTCAGTATTTACCTGGAGTAGTGCTTGGGTAGGGATTCAGTAACATTGAATAAAGGGTCAATTTTGGTTGATGGAAATTATTAATTTATTGATAATTGTTTGGGTAACAGTTCAGATAAATAAAATGTAACCTAGAGTTTTTGGGTGGAGCATCCAAGACCATCCATTTGAAAAAACTGTCGATTTGACAATTTCATGTAACTTATTCACACCCTTTACCTCACCTCTTTATTCTATATTCTGTCTGTATTTTAGGCAATGGAGATTGTATCCCATCTTTTCACTACAAGACAACAAGTAGATGGGAAGGATGATAGAGCAGAAAAGAGGTATCTGAGTTCCTGTGGGATCCATAAATAATGTTTAGCATCTCTGGATGGTCAAATGCCAGATACCTCCTTTATGCTTAAATTGCTTAATCCATTGTTTTTCAGATCCCAGTCTCTTACAGACACACACAGTTGTGTCTTTAAAGTGCCTTTGAAGTTGTACATCTAAACTGATAAAATTCAAAGGATCTATGAATAATACATTCCATCAGGGAGAGAAAAATTCTGTGAGTTTTGATGTTCATTTGCTTGCCTCATTCCTTCTGCAACTAGCATAATATCACTTCCCACGCATTAAGGCATTTGTTTTAAGTTTTCCTTTTTTTCTCTGTTGGTATGAATGCAACTTTCTTGATTTCAGGCTTACTGCTCAAATGGAAATCAGGCCCTCCCCAACTCCACAAACGAAACAGGTTCTAATATAATCAGCTTAGCCCAGCCCTGGAGAATTACTTTGTTCTTTGTTTTTATATAAAAATCTACCAACCGGAACCAAAATAAATCAATAGTGGCTAAACATGGAGGTTCTTCTCTTCAAATTTCTTTGGACCCCTCAAGAAATTTGAAAACAAGAATTAGAGAGATTCTATTAGTTCTCATAGAGGCCGAGAAGAGGATTGGGGTTGCCTTGGGGGTAGGTGCAGAGGAAAGCATGTGCTCTTCATTAAACCAAGTTCTTCCTGCATCACCAAGTTCACCTCGAGGCCCTGGTTCAGTCTCAGAATTCAGAAGGGATGTCTTGGATCCAGTCAGATTTGCCACAGCCCACTTTAGTGGCCAAAAGACCCACCACTTGCAAGAACTTGAGATAGGATCTATTTTGTAGAAAGATATTTCTAAATTTCTTCCTTAATTAGCAAATAATCCAAATGATTTTATCTTTTCCTGGCTATTTGCTAAACAGATCTTCCTCATCTCTCCTTTCTAAGGCTATGTCAGTCATGCCATTTTTCCTGCTAATATTGCATCTATGTTTCATGCAAGCCCTTTAATATGCTATGATACTGAATATATAATACAGTAAGTATTTCTGTGTCTACCTCACAGACTTCTGGTTCATGAAGTCCCACTGGCCAGTGGAGTGCTTTCTGAGAAAAATTCCAGTCCAATGCAGGCAGCTGTTTAAGAATTATATCTACAAATTGTTATTTTGGTGGTACTAGTATCTCAGTCTGGATAAGGGAAATGGTGAGTTAGATTTTAATTCTGTTTTTCATGTGAGTCTGACGCAAGCCAGATTTAGAAGCCACATTCCTAGGGGACACAGAACCTTCTATTCTAATCATATCCTCCTCTGAATCCTATTCTTACCCACCCTTGCTTAATTTCTTTATGCCTTATCACTTCAGACTCAAGAGCTGAATTTAGTCCTAACCATTTTCATAAGGCCTACAGTAGAAATTCTGGTTGACAGATTCCTCATTCTTTTTTTGGTGGGGAGGGCCTCTCTTTATGGTCCATAGAGTCGTCGTGATTTCTTTTTTTGTAAGTATCCTTGACTCAATATATTAAAGTATAATCACTTACTGTTTTATAATTTCTGGTCTTATAGTGCATCTGATTATGAGACTACTGTCTGAGACAGATTTCAATTCTACACATTGTGACATTTGGCACTACATAGTCATGGGTTTAACTCCTACCTCAGCATCATCTGCTATTTATGCCTTTGAACAAATTCCTATAGCCACTGGATTCCAGGAGCCTCTTGTATAATATAAAGTTCCATACAGAAGCACATTCTCAGCCAAGCTTGATTAAACAATAGTTATTTTTACCAAAGATTTAGTTATGTGGCTTTTTTCTTTGTTCTTTTTATCACCTTCATATTTAGAATGAAAGTTCAGATTATTGCTATAAAACTAATGCAGAGAGACATTAGAATTGAGGAGGTGATGTCGAATTGTCCTAGGCAGCCATGCACAGATGGTACATCATGTAATCTAAATGCATTTGAAAAGGAGACTCAGTTACACAGGGCTGTGCTATTAACACATACGATTTTGTACTTGAGAAGTTAGTATGTGGGAAGATGTTTACTTCTCCTTAAATAACACATATAGGGATGGCCTGTTTAGAAATCCTGTGAATAATGTTGAATCCTTTACGACTTTTTTTAGTAAGACAACCATATGCATGGAAAATTAAAATCAGTAGATTTCTCCTCCTCAACCAGGTATATGTAATGCAAATATAAATATATTTTTGGATTTTATTTTAGGGAGCATACCTTTCTATATTCAGAGGTTGTTGTTGGCTCTGTCCCCAGGAATAATCTTTCATGGTGATCAGTTTTGAACCAGATTTGAACTAAGGCTGTAACCTCATAGTTACATGCAAGGAAAGTATCTAACGTTTTGTATTATTTTTTTAGAAAATGTAAACACATTTAAAAGTAGCTAAGTAGAGAAAGAGAAACATTAGAAGAGATCATGTATATGTTTGTGAACTCAAATTGTGACTTACAGAACAGTAAAATTGGGGATCATTTGGGTGTTTGGTGGCAATTCAGAATCTCCTCACCTGTAGCTACTGGATTAAAATACACAATCCGATAGGTACACATTTGTGTATTTAATGCACACATTCATGTTAATTTTGTAGTTTGCCACTTTGCTATATGAGTTGATTGTTTCAATATCATCCTCTGCATGGTAGCATTTTCTTCCTACTCAAAAAGGGGATTTCTTTATTTCTTGATTTGCACTTCTGGGAATCGAAAATAGAGTAGACTGAGTCATTGTTTCCATATTCCTTTTCTTTAATATCTTCAGTAATTGTAGGTAGCAGACTCTAGAGGAATGACATAGTGACCTTGTTGGATCTATTAACATTTATATTCCCCAGTGGTAGCCAAAATAGACTTGCAATTCATTTATTCATTTATGATTTTTCTGAACATGCATTAAAAAAGGTGTTGAAGATGAACAGATAAGCAAAAGATGACCTTTGTTATGCTTCCTAGTAAAGGTCTCTGTAAGAAATTAATCATTACATTCCAACATGGGTCCAAAATGCCATAGGGGCAAAGGAGAGGACATGACTTTGAACTTTATGATGATAAAATAACAAAGGACATTTCCCTCTTTCTTATATGATAAGGAAGCAGAGATTGGTATAAAAGATTTCTCTCCTCTGTGAATCTTTCTTTTTGTGTATGAAGCTCACAAAATTTCTTAGCCTCTGTGAGTCTTTCTTTTAAGGCAGGTACAATTAAATCCTACATCTTTATTAACCCTTTGTTCCAGGGACCAAAAGTGATGTGGTTTTATTTTTTTTTTTCCTTTCTCCTAAAAGTATTTTCTCTTGAACTGAGATCAATAGCTTGCATTACATTTATTATTTTTTTTTAATTTTCTACTTAGAGATTTCTGGATACTTCCTAGCATCTCTACTATAATTAGATCAGAAAACAAAGAAATATACCTTATCAGTGATTTCTGCCAATATCTGGCAATACTGTGGAAAAGATGTTTCGATTAGGCAATTTTCATTACTAAAAAAACTATTACAAAATAAATTAATTCAATGTTGTGCACTTATCTATTAGACACATTACTATAGGAATATAAAAATGTTAATTATTCATTATCATTGCTCTGATTATTTGTTGTGGCTGATAATTACATTGAATATATTTTATATCAGTAATAACCTTCTGTCTACATTTACAACATGTTGTATCTTGGGGGCTTGTCAAGTTTTTTCCCCAAGCCATTCCTTTATTAAGACACAGACCTCAGGAGTACATAACCTTTATGTTGAAGGCTGATTTTCTTCTTTCATATAAAGAGCAAATATTATAGATTAATTAATCCAGGATGATTATAATTTAATCACTCTTCCTCTGGCTTCACAAGGGATTTGGCTTTTATTCAGTTGCTCATTCATATTGTTATGAAGAATAAATGCAGTCATAAAATATTTGTGTGCTATGAATTCACAGAACAACTAACGAAGAACCTGGTGGGGGATGCATGCCAGTTGAGCACCCACTTGAGTCCCACGTCCTGTGGCTTCAGCTCAAACACAAGCTAATGACCTACCAGTAAAGAGATTTAACCAGTGCTAGAGGTCTAACCTCTGACCCAACTGAATTAAGGGGAGCTCAACCATAAACAAAACACTTGAATTACACAAAATGTACTACAAGTACCATCACTTGGATCAGCTCTGTATTATTAAAAAATATCTGCTACTGAAAGCAATAAAGTAAAAGATTGCTGGGAGTGAAATGGAAAATAGAAAAAAAAATATCTGTTAACTGCTTGATCTTTTAACTGCTCTTTAATATATTTGTGCTTTTATTTCCTCACCTATTAAGTATGAAAATGATAGAAGTTATTATATGAGGTAGCAAAGATTCAGTGAGTAATAGTGTTGAAGTAAGTGAAATTATTATAGCACAGATATTCAATGACTCAAAGCTGTTATTACTTTATCAAAGATATAGTATTTCTCTCTGGATGGAAACTGATCTGAAATAAGTAAATAACAAAACAAACTGTTTTAGTACAGTGACCAAAATATGTTAAAGGAACAACAGAGGAAATGGTCAATCAGCTGGGGTATGGTGAGTAAGGAAAGAGTCTGGAAAGAGAAAACCTTTCATATAGTTCTTTTCTTTCTTACAGAAAAAAGCAGTTTATTGATTGGTTGATTGATTGATTTTTGGGCCACACCCAGCGATGCTTAGGGGTTATTTCTGGCTCTGTGCCCAGAAATCTCTCCTGGCAAGCTCGGGGGACCATTGGGATGCCAGGAATCTAACCGGGTCTGTTCCGGGTCTGCCGCATGCAAGGCAAATGCCTTACTACTGTGGTACATCTCCTCCTCAGTCTCCCCACTCCTTTTTTTTTGGTTTTTGGGCCACACCCAGTGATGCTCAGCAATTATTCCTGGCTCTGTGCTTAGTAATCGCTCCTGGCTGGGAGGACCATATGGGATGTCAGGGGTCGAACTGAGTCCCGTCCTGGGTCAGCCTCCAGCAAAGCAAATGCCCTACCACTGTGCTCTCACTCAGGCCCCTAATATAGCTCTTGAAAGCGGCACAAATAGTGGCAGAAACTCATGAATACACCAGAATTGCAGCTGATAGCACTGAGGCTGGAGGTGGTGGTTGTGGGGGGAGGGGTGGCAGAGCAAGTTAATCACTCTGCTAAAGCCCTGGAAGCTCTACAGAGACCTACCCAACAAACTGCTTCCACACCAATAGCCCAGCTTCATTGATTTTTTACTAATCTCTGCAGAGACTCCTAACTGCCAAAAACTCCAGGTAAGCTGGATTTGTGGTTGACAACTCCAGTGTCTATTTGGAGACAAAATTATTGTGTGGAGGCTGTGAAGCTTTTCTACCAGAGTGGGGATTGAGGAAATGGTGGAAACTAGGTCAGAAAAGACCCAGTACTGTAGAGAACAAGAGGGTGGACTGACAACTTGGATTTCATCCTGAAGGCATCCAGGAATCTTGGATGAATTTTCAGCAGAGAAATCAGAAATCAGATTTAGTGTGGCAGGACCATCTGAACAGCAGCCTGGGGTTCAGAATGAGAGATGGAAGCTGAGAGTCTGTGGAGAGAGAATGAATGGTTAAGATCCAGGATGAGATTGTCAGGTCTAAGCTTATATGGGGAAATTAGAATCAAGGAGCAGAAGTTGTCCAGAGGCACAACAAAATGCAACAAAACCAGGATATTTCTTGAGAGGAAAGAAGTCAAATATTTTGTGTTCATTTTAAAGTAATAGCTTTATAGTTTATTGGTGAAATAAGGATGAGGGTGAGGGAAGGAGTAAAGATTACTAAAGTCAAAAGGTGAAAAGAGCAACAGAGAAATTTGTATTATATCTCTGCAACATGCTGGGTACTGCATAGATGGTCTCTTCTATACATTCCTTCATCTAATCCTCCCAGAAGCTCAACGAGAAAAATATCATTATGATTCTCATTTATAGATTGAAAGCCAAGGATTTCATTGTTATGTAGATCTACAAAGCAAGCAAGTAGTATCTTCAAATCATAGAACTTTCTCCTTTGACTTTTTTAAATCAATGACATGAGTGATAGCAGTTCTGTAACTTTCTAGTGTTTCATTCCAGCCTCAAATAAAAACCATCAGAACTCTTCTTCAGGGCTGCCCCTTGGGTGAGTGTAGTTGGAAGCAAATAGGAAAACCAATCAGACATTTGGGGAAGCCATAATCCTGTGGTCTCTAATATTTAAATTTTAACTGCCATAGGAAGTGGATGCTCTTCTATTCTACTGGAATGAGGATAAACATTGGCTTCAAATTCAGTCTACCAACTGCAGTAGATATCACAGGATAGTGATAGTGATCATCAACTAGCAGGTATAGGAGGATCCAAGAAACTGACTAGAAAGTATGCTTGGAGGTAGAGAACATAAAGCTACATGGCAGGGGGTAGGATGGGAGGGTGAAACGTGGTAAGCAAATATCCCCGAGGAGATCTGAGGATGTTAACAATTCTTTAACTATGTAAACATTTGGACTATTCAAGCTCAGAGATAAAAGGTGAAGGATAAAAAAGCGCAATTCTCCAACTCCTTCTGTCTCTGGGTCTCAGAATCAATGGGGAACTCTTTATTGAACTGCAATTAGGACCAGTAGTAACCTTGATTAATCAGAAGTCAAGAGCTATGCTGGCTTCTGTCTTGATAAAAGACTTTGACAACCAAGTTCAGTTATGCTTCCATCTGGAGGAGTTGGAGACTATGACACTGGACTGACAAGTGGATTGCCACCCAAAAGAAATTTGAACAGGAATTTGGGGAAATAATTTGAAAGAAAGATGGTAAGATTAACAAGCTTAAAGAGTATCCTTAATAATTTGTTCCCAGCCTTCATTGCCTATTAGAATTATGTATAGAGCTTCTAACCAGAGTCATGTCCAGACTATACCTATAGAAATATGGGTTTGTTTGATCTCAGCTAAGCTCAGGCACAGATATTTTTTGAAGCTCAAACTAAAGATATAGATACAGGATTTAAGGTGCTTAGAACTTGACTGATGAAGGTTTGCCCCCTATCTGGACCTCTAAACCCTCCAGGAGTGATCCCTGAACACAGTCAGGAGTACATCCAGATTACAGCTGGATGTAACCTTCCTAATTAGTTAATTATAACATCTTTAGTATATTCTGTCTTTAAAATAAAAAAAAAAATCAATTTAGCTAGAAAGCATTCAGCTATTGAGATCCCACCCAAAATGAACATAAGCTTCTTAGATGCTTTGCAAATGAGTAAGCATATCAATAGGCAGCTTGGTTGGACTAGCAACACAATGTACAGTGATGGAAAAAATCCCACAAAGCAGTGTTCTAGGGAAGGATGACCATTGTGCACCTTGTTCTTTGTGGCAGCCAGAAAGTGAAGAAATGTCCTTTAGACTCTCTGTCACCTTTGTAGCTCCAGACTAGTCTCTCCAGTTTAGCTCTTGCAGAAGGAGCATGTAGGGCTGCCTAGGAGCAGAATAATGACTGTACACTAGTGCTGGAAATATACTCATGACCCAGGCTCCACAGGGCAAGTTTTGACTAGCTTGGCCAAGTCTGCAGCTATGTAGTCAACTCTTATTTCTGAAGGAGAATATTTTCCTGTTTATGAGTTACATCTGGCCAACTTTTAATTCCTGCCTGGATTTTTCCACTGTTACACGCCCTCCTGGATATAGTCTGAGCAGACTAGGAGGTCCAACTGATTCTCAGTGTTTGGCATGATGCTGAACAAACCGTAGACATTAAATAAATGTGTGTTGATAGATAGATTGGTTAAGGCTACCAGATCATGATCTGGAGCTCAAAGCACAAGAGAATTATTTTTGGATTATCACCTTTCCTGTATTGAACTGATAAATAAAAATTAACTATGATACTTCTATGTTGAATAATTGTCCCTTCTATAAATGCATCCCAAGTCCAGAAATTGAGAATAGAACTTGAATCTTTATTGCCAAAGCAATTATCTTTATATAACCTTGTACAAGTTCAATTGTATTTCACAAAAATGAAATCCTACAGGGCTGGAGCGACAGTGCAGGGGTAGGAAATTTGTCTTACATGCATCTGATTCAAGACGGACCTCCATTCAATCCCTAGAGTCCCATATGGTTCCCCAAGGCAGGATCGATTTTTTGAGCTCATAGCCTGGAGTAAGCCCTGAGCATCACTGGGTGTGGCCCCAAAACAAAACAAAACAGAAATCCTACATTCCAACTTATTTTTATCATTTGATCATTGAACACTATGCTTAATAATTATTATCTTACTATTGGAACATGTTTTGAAAAGTTTTGGAGGACAGGGTTTGTTAATCATCTGAATAAAAAGTATTTATAAATGTTTTGTAGTGTATTTACTTAATTTTATTTGTTTTTATACTAGTTGAGGCAACATTGTTAATGTTCATGCCAGATATTTTAAGAGAGCATATGTCTAAATTCAAAAATTATAATTGTTTAGCAAAGGATTTAAATGGTGTTTGATTAAAAAAGACAAAAGTAAGGGGCTAATGATGACTTTTTTAAAAGGACAAAAACATATAGGGGGTCCATCTGTAAGCTGCTAAGTATTTTGAGCGATCATAATAATGTATAAAAAAGGAAAACCACATAGAAAAAAATTCTCAACTATTATAACAATGTCAATGAGTAAGGGAAGTAGAAAGCCTTCTCAAATACAGGGGAGGGGTGATGGTGGTGGAAATGGGGGCATTGGTGATGGGAATGTTGCACTGGTGAAGGGAGGTGTTCTTTTTAAGACTGAAACCCAATAACAATTATGTTTGTAATCACGATGTTTAAATAAAGATATTATTTAAAAAAAAAGAAAAAGTTCTCAGCTAGAAAGCTGAGTTATAGGCTTGCAGTTATTTGAATTCCTCTGAATTACTCTTTCATTTTAAAGTAGGAATTGCAGTTTGATAGTCATGGTTTCATCTTTACCTAAATAATATTTGAATGGAATGCACATGTTTGGATCATTATTAATCTTGCCTTATCTGAGTTTTCAAAATAAAATGATTTGTTTGTGAAACTAAAAGCCACCATTTTGTAAAGTCACCTCAAGTACAAGCATATTGTGAAAACACATCAAAACCAAAAAACTTAAAAGATCGTTCTAGAGGTAATGCATGATTAACTACCATTTAGTTATAAGCCTGGAATGCTTATCAATTGCTAAGATCTTACTTTTTTATATCTCCAAGATTATTATAAACCGGTACACATACATCCCCTCTTTTTCTTTTAGGGGAATTCTCCCAAGCTGTACTCAGAAGGCTGGGGAATCTCTGTTGGTGTATTTCAGCCATCCAGACCAGCAGTTTAATACTAGGACCTGAGAACATAATATGCTTGGTCCTACAGTGCCAAAAATTATCAGGGCGATCCTGGCAGTGCTCAGGGCTCTACAGGTCCATACCAGGCAGGATCTCTAGAACTGCACACAAGTCAGAGATTGAACATGAAGGTATGTGCCTTGATCCTATACGTATATATCTCTCTGGCTCCCTATTTTCATTAACCTCTTTTCTCTACTGCTATGTTCTAGTCAAACTTTTCTATACCTACATTCTCTGGCCTCCCTCTGTAACCACATGAAAAAGTCTAATTTTAGGCTCTCTTTCTCAATAAAAGAACACATTTTCCTTTTATTCATGTTATTGCTTAGGGTCATATGCCCTTTAGTTTAGAACACTAGAGAAAAAAATGTCATATTTCATTTATTAATGGGAGATCTCAGAAGTCAATTTTAGCTGGTGCAGAGAGCTCCATAACATAGAGGACTTCACCTACTAACTAGTTCATCTAATCTTTACTCAAAGTCATATAATGTCTTTGCTTGATTTAGGGCACACCCAGAAATACTATTTGCTTACTCCTGGTTCTGCACTCAGGGATCACTCCTGGGTTTGCTTAAGGGAACATAAGGGTTTCTGGGGGATTGAACCTGGATCAGTTGCATGCAAGGCAAAAACACCTTGCCTGCTGTGCTATCTTTCTGACCCATATTCATTGTCTCCTTAAGTGTGTTCTTGATGTAAAGGTTTCGAATAGTAATAACTAGTGAGTTCATCAGAGCAATCCTGCAATTAAAAGGAAATAGTTGGGGCCGGAGAGATAGCATGGAGATAAGGTGTTTGCCTTGCAGCTAGAAGGACAGTGGTTCGAATTCCAGCATCCCATATGGTCCCCTGTGCCTGCCAGGGGCGATTTCTGAGCATAGAGCCTGGAGTAGCCCCTGAGCGCTGCTGGGTGTGACCCAAAACCACAAAACCTATAATAAAAAAAGGGAATAGTTATAAGAAACTGTTTTAGCCATCACTTTTTTTGTATTATTTGTCAGCAACCACCATACACATACCGAGGTATGTATTAGCACTATGATGAAAAATTATTTAAGTGATAAGAAATGTTCTTCTCATATTAACAGGGTCCTCAGCAGTAAAGTAGTTTAATGTATGTTTGAAACCATGAGTTTAATTCCTAGACATGGAAAAAAGAAATAAAAATTAAGAAATATAATTGTTCTAGAAATCTCCCTTAGATTTTTCCTCCCCACTTTCATATCTTATAGTCCTGCCTGAATGCTAAAAGCAAGAAAATCAAATGAAATTAGAAGGGATGCACTCTGGAGTTTTTTTTTCTGTCCTGTCCTCTCTTCCACCCCACCTCCTATGAAGTTCTGTACATTTATAGGCTTTTCCCTGTCATATATTTTAAATCTTGATTAGTATTTTCAGGAAGAGTGGAGAAGCCATAAAACATACCTCAGTCAGAAAAATCTTATAAAAAATATTTACACCCAAGAATGCAGGAATGTAGGCCCCTATAATTTGAAGAAAATGACAGCTTAATTTGGCTTTATCATCATTGGTCATTACTGACTGGAACCTGGGTGTTTGGAACTTGTATGATCTACCATTTCTCACCATACTGCACTTATACATATTTCTCTCAAATAGCTGTTTAGAGTTTGTGAATGGAGAGCTATCCGGGAGAGCAGATTAGCACATTGGCCCTCTCTTATATTTCCTTTTGCTCCCTGAAAGAACCAATCACACCTCATTTTTCTCAGTCATCCTTTTTTAATGCTGCTTTTTCAGGATCCAAAGGCAAAAGAACGGTACATTACAAGCACAGAGCCTATCTCAGGACCAACCATCTCTTCTCTTCTACTTCCCCCTCTGCAATGCTATCAATGAACTCCTCAATGAATACAAACACATGCTCTGACATTTATAAACCAAAGAAATCAAGAAAATGCCATTAAAAGTATAATTTGACTTTTTATAAAAAGGAATGGTGGAGAAAATCACAAAAAGACTCAATTTTGTATCCTTATTTTAAGAAATAATATAGCTCTTGAACTCTGTGTGGAAGACATAGGGTAAGAAAGAGCCATCTGCACTGCAATAGAAACAATGACTAGACTAACAAGACACGCCATAGACTAGAACAAAATATTTCCCCAATATTTTGGTAATATCAAAGGTCTATAAAGTATTTGTGAAACTTAAAAAGAAAAAAATGAATTGATCCCATCAAAATATGGGGAGATGGGGGCATAAGGATAGTACAGAGAGTAGGGTGTTAGCCTTGCACACAGTCAACCTGGGTTGAATCCCCAGCATCCCATATGGTCCCCCCAAAACTGCCAGGAGTGATTCATGAGTGCAAAGCCAAGAGTAACCTCTCAACATTGCTCCATATGGCCCAAAAACAAAAATACAAAAAAGAAGAAGATAAGATGAACAGAAACTTCCCCAGAGAAGACATATAGATGGCCAATCAGTTTATAAAAAGACTACATCCCTTATCATCATGGAAATCAAAACAACAGTGGGACTGCACACATTACAAGGAACATAAACAGCAGTATTGGCATGGATGTGGGGAAAAAAAAAGGAACCCTCATCTACTGCTGGTGAGAGTGTTGAATAGTACAACTCTTTTGGAACAAAATGTAAACCCTTGTCAAAAAAATAGCACAAGAGGGGCCAAAACAATAACTCAGCGGTAGAGTGTTTGCCTTGCAGGTGGCTGATCCTGGATAGATTTTGGTTCCATTCCTGGTGTCCCATATGGTCCCCCAAACCAGGAGAAATTTCTGAGCGCATAGCCAGGAGTAACCCCTGAGCGTCACTGGGTATGCCCCCCACTAAAAGCACTAGAATCCAACTTATTTATGATCCAGTCATTTCACTTCCTGATATCTATTCCAATGGCCAAAAAGTAATTCAGAAAACAAAAACAAAAACAAAAACATTTGCACTCCTATGTTCATTGTGGCACTCTTCACAATAGACAACATCTGGAAACAACCCAACTGTCCAAGAACAGATGACTGAATAAAAAAAAACTATGGTAATAGTAATTCTATGGTAAATGTAATTCTACTGAGTCATAAGAAAAGATAAATTTATTCAATTTCTTGCTATGTATATGAATCTGGAGATTACTGAAATAAGTCAGGAGAGAGACAAATACAAAGTGATCTTTCACAGGTGTAATATAATGAAACAGTAAGAGAATAACACATTCCCCAAGGTATTAGAACTAATCCACAGAACTGAACTTGACATGTGAGGGTCTAATGAGTAGAATGGGGGAGGTGAAATTGAGTGGAGGGTGTTGGAACATTGATGTATGGAACCTTATCATTAACAGTATTTTAAATCATGGTGCTGACGTTATTTAAATACAACTTAAAAAGTATTTTTCTTTTCTTTAATTTTTATTCTGGCCAAAGTAAATTACAAATCTTTCAAAGTAATATTTAAAGTACATAGTGACAATAATGAGGGGCAATCCCACCACCAATGTTGTCCTCCCTCTCCCCCTATTCCCAGTATGCATCCCATATTTCTCTCTTCCCCCACCACCCAGAAGGCTAGTGTAACTTATCCCCACGAGAGAGTGTGGTAGAAACAAATCCCAGGTTACCAGAGAGATGAAATGGCACAGAAATATAAATTTGGAAATTCTGGCAACTAATACTTGCTAAATTGTTTGAAATCTGTTCTATTTCCCTTAGAAGCATTCAAATTTTAATAGCATCTCTATAAAGTGGTCCAAGGAATTTAAAGATTCAGCAGTGTCAGTCCCAGCCCTCTGGTCTCCAGTAAAAAAGATGTATTAGATAAATGCTGTCTAGCTTGTCATAATGAATTCTCATGACAGCTTTTTGTTGGTACATTTTATCTGAGTCTAACAGATCTCAAGACATTAAAACTTACTGATATTTGGGTTTCAGGTCTTAGAATCCTCCTTCTTTTACAGGTAAAATTTGGAAATAATTTTTGGATTATAGCCTAAAGTTATTTCCTAAATGTTAGGCTTTACAGACTCTAAAGCCAAATGACCTTGATTCAAAGCTCACCTCTTTGTCTTTCCACCTCTGTAGACTTTGGAAAGTCACTCAACAATTATATGCTTTGAAGTGAAGTTGCAATGCAAATGACTATCTCTAGCAATTTGGATATTTAGAATATTACCTTTTTTGTTTTAGTATTCTATGCAGTACATATTAATGCAAAGTGATCTATAATCAGGCTAAAACTCAACAAGGATTTGAAGAAAGAAATGGGAGAGAATGGTTCTCCCATCACAGAACCTCTCATCCCCAAAAGCTGAATACACATTCTTCTCCAATGCACATATGACATTCTCCATTATAGACCACATGCTGGGCCATAAAACATATCTCTATAAATTCATGACAGTGAAGCTAAAGGCATCTTCAAGGTAAAATATCACTGGTCAAGCAAATGAAAACAAAGATAAACAAATGGGTCCACATTAAACTGAGAAGCTTCTGCACTTCAAAGGAAACTGACTAGGATACAAAGACTATCCACGGAATGGGAGAAACTATTCACCCAATAACGATGGGGTTAATATTTAAGATATACAAGGAAATGATAGAATTTAATATAAAAAATTCTGATCCCATTCAAAAAATGGGGAGAAGCAATGAACAAAAATTTTCTCAAAGAAGAAATACAGACAGCCAAAGACACAAATTTTCTCAAAGAAGAAATACAGACAGCCAAAGACACATGAAAAATGCTTCACATCATTAATCATCAGGGAGATGCAAATTAAAACAACAATGTGATATCACCTCACACCACAGAGACTGACACATATCACAAAGATCAAGAACAACCAATGCTGGCACAGATGTGAGGAAAAGGGGACTCTCATTCACTATTAATAGAAATCCAGACTGGTTCAGCCTTTTTGGAAAACTATATTGACATTCTTTAATCAAAGTTGAGCTTCCATATGATTCAACAATACCACTCTTAGGGATATACTCTAGGAACCCAGAACACCATGCAGAAAGGCCCTTTGCACTGCAATGTTCTCTCATTGCAGCACTATTTATAATAGTCAGAATCTGGGAAAACAGAAAAAGAAAATGGCTAAAGAATCTGTGTTACATGTACACAATCAAATATTATGCAGCTGTTAAAAATGAAGTGATGAAATTTGTTTATGCTTGGATGGATTAAAGATTATTATGCTGAGTGAAATAGTGATAAATAGAGGGATATATACATATAAATATATATGTATGTTATAGAGAGAGTGATCTTACTCATTTGTGGGATATAAGAAAAATAGAGATGAGGGCCAGAAGGACCAGTTTATGCTATGAAGCTTACCTCAAATAGTGGACTAGTGCATCTAGGATAGACAAGGAACCACTATAACAATGATAGTTGGAACTTATAACCCTGGACAAAATGGGGTACTAAAAGAGGATAAAATGTTATGCATGATATTTTTATATAACAAAAATCAAATCACAGTGTCAAAAAAGGTAAAAATGGAAGAGTAAGAGAGGGAGATAGGGAGGGAAGGTGCGATGGAGTGAGGGATGGAGGGGAGAGAGAGAGAAGTAAAATGTCTATCAAGAGGCTGGCAGTGGGGAGGGTGGGAAGAAAACTGGAGACATTGGTTTGGTGGTGGGAAAGTGCACTAGTGAAGGTTGGTGTGTATTACTGAAACTCAATCATGAACAATTTTATAACCACAGTGATTAAATAAATAATTATTTTAAAAATACTTAGTGATCTATTACCAAAAGTTATTGTATTTTTGCTAGGATGAGGCTATTATTTTTTTGCTTCTCCACCTTCTTTTGTGTATTTCTTTCTTCCCTACCCTTCTATATATAATTACACAAATAATCATACTTGAGCAACACTATGCCATTTGTAATGGCTTTCAAATGTAATCTCAGTTGATCCATGTAGGGCCAAAGTCTATTGGCCATACTGACTTTCCCAAGATCACTGTGTCAGAACATAAGAAATAAACCTGATATTGAAACCAAAATTTATTTGTTCATTCATTTTTGTATAATTATGCCTTTTTTAAACAAGTACCAGCTCTGTACTATACTTTGGACAAATAGTTGTTAATTCACACTAAATGAATAAAAGAGAAAATAAACTATTTAACTGTAGAGGAATTTAGAAAGTTGAAGAGGACTATTGAGTGAAAATTTAGTACCCTTTTTTCTGGAAAGAAAGAAGATAATCATCAACACAAATTATCAAACACAGAGAAAAGGATGGTCACCCACATCTTGATTCTTTGGTTCCACCTTTTCTCCCAACCCACACTATGCCATTGTGTTGGTAACACCCTTGAGTTTAAAAGCAAGCACAGCAAGACAAACAAACATAAAAACCTTAAGAAACTCTATTGATACTGGCAACTGCTTCCTATATGCCTCAACAGTTGAAGCTCAGTCTGAAGTTAAACCTTTCTATGTATTTCTGCTGTATAACATCTTTTAAACCCACATGCAATGTGAATTATTTATTTTATTTAGGGCAGGGGCACCCAACTCTAACTTCAGGGCTGAGATAAACAGTGTGACCATAAAAGCATCCAGGATTACAGCAGGTGCTGAAGGTAATGTGTAGTCTCGAAGGGGTACCTGGTACCTGGTATCTGCAGATTCCCAAGGGAGATAAGTCTAGAGGATTTCTCAGTCTCTAAACTATGACATTAGTGGAATACTATATAATACCTCCAGGTTACCCCACTGCCCAAAATTAGAACATTCCTAACTGGAGTTAATTTGAGGGCATGGGTGGAGAAAGCCCAAACATTTTTCTGTGTTAATCAGTGGTAGTAACATTTTCAAAGTCATTTATCTAACCTACCAAATTACAATATTATATGACTTATATATATGTATATATATGATATTTTTAGTTATCAGTTACAACTTTTACTATGCAGGTGAAATTTGAATCTGGTTTCTTTCACCTAAAAAATCTCAAAAAGCAGAATTTTACAGACTAAAGAACCATTTAAAGGGTTCTGTGTAATAAAGTACCCTAAACTCTAGTACTTTTTAACACAATTACTTTTAACTATTATTCAAACTCACTGTGAACCATGAATTTATGCTCTACAATATCTGGGATCTCTGCTGGAAGACTTAAAAACAGGGCTGGATAAATTTTCAGCTATGCTCAGTCACATGTTTGAATACTGAGTTAAGCTTATCTACTATGACTCTTGGTTAGAATACTTATATACAGTTTGTCCAAGTATCCAAGGTTTTCTTACAACATGATGCTGGCTGGATTCCATGAGTGAGCATCCACAGATATAAAGAGCTCAGTAGAAGACACGTGTAATATGACCTAAATTCAGTGACCAGGAAGTACTATATTTGATTTATTGAGGTAATTACAAATATGTATCCAGGTTGAAGGGAAGGAAACATAGAGCCCATTGCTCAAAGATTCATGTCAATATCACATTCAAGAAGAGCTCAGGAGATGGAGAATATATTGTATACATTTTGTAAAAATATCTCCCAGTTGTCAAAAAGCAGTGAGATATTCTCTTCCAGATACAACTTCACTAAAACACCTGACTTCTCACCTAATGCCAGTTTTCCCATTGGAGAAAGACACATTTGCACCTGGATGTCTGAGCTTTGAGAGGCATATTTTATAGGGTCCAAAGTTTGGTGATCTCCCAAATCACAAAGTAGTATGGAGAAGGTGGTTATTCAACAAGTCCTGACTTTTGACTTGTTTGTCACCTGTACTCCTGGCCAGAATATTGGGAGTAATCTGCATGTCAGGACCCCGAATTAACAAAGCTCAGAGGAATAAGTACTAATATAATCACTTAAACTAGTTTGACTTTCTGCCTTGGTATTTCGGAGGAAATATCCATAATTTTGTTTCCAGCTGTTTCTGTATTTCTATGATGCATATCACCATTTAGACCCAGATGCAATGTGAAATATTCATTTGATTTGGGGCAGGTGCACCCATTTCCTTCCAGGACCCCAGGGCCAGGCATAGGAAATTAATTCACAACATCTGTAGTTGAAGTCACTTGCAATTTCCACACCAAGGAAAGAAAAATAAAACTTAACCTGTGGGACTTGAGAACCTTACAAGGTGTTGAGGAGTCACCAACAATTCTTTATTGTTCTGTCGAGACAGAAAATGGGTACTGCTTCCGATGTGAAAGGTTAATGTTTGCTACTAACAAAAGACTTCTCAGTTTGGGGGCTGACACAACTCCATAATTAAGTTGGATTAATCCATGATTAAGAGGAATTCTAGAGAGATAGACACTTGCTTTGCACATGTCTGAATGTGGTTTAATCCCTGTGGTTTTATCATTTGTTACCTACCCCAATCCTCCCCTGGTGAGGTGCAGATCTGAGGTATAGAACACTGAGTGCAAAGCCAAAGTAGGCCCTAAACACTGCTTGCTGTGCACTCCCCCAAAATATTAATTAATGGGTATCATAGAAGAAGAGTTGTTACCGAATTTCTCCCAAAATTCTAAGCAATCACACAGAAATTCCAGGACCAGAGGACAGACCTTTCTTTAGGTTCTCCCAGTGTGATTTTTTTCTGTTCATTGAATTTTTCAGGATTAATGAATTGAAAATAAGACCCAGAAAAGGAACTGAATTTGGAGTCTTTTCCCCACTAGTGACTGAATAAACCAAAGTGTTAAATATGGACATTGATTCTGCTATTACTTTGTTACAATCACCATACTAAATTTCCTAATTTCATTTAGTAATAAAATTTCCAATTTCATTTAGTAATAATAGGCTCTCTGTCCAGAAACAGTTTTCATGCTGCCATCACTAGCATTTTGAGAGTTAATTTTTTATTATACATTTGAATAGATAGTCATTGCAGTATTCAAAATATGTACTCAACACAGAGAGTTTTTAACTAGGGAGGATTGTTCTAGAGTGCAATACTATAATAAGCCATGAGTAGGTAGAGGAAGTAATCAGAGGGTCCCTATCTTTTTGTTTGTTTGGGGTCACACTTGACATTGCTCTGAACTTATTCCTGGCTTTGTACTCAAAGATTACTGCTGGAGGTATTCAGGGGCAATATGAAATGCCAAATATAGAATCCAATTCAGACATGTGCAAGGCAAATTCCCTACATACTGTACTATTTTTCCAGCCACTGTTTCTGTTAATTCTATGTATTCTCTGAGATTTCTTAGGGGTACCTAAATTGAAAAATAGGATATTGAGGGAATGTTCTCCTCCAGGAAGTAGAGTAATTTCTGTTTTATAGACTGAATCAAAAGCCCCCAAATTAAAAGTAACTCAACAAACTTTATTTTAATTTCTTTAAAATATGGAAGGCAAAGCAAATGCTGAAAGATGTTCATTTCTTACCCATAGAGAAGTTTTATTCTGTTTTATTTTATTTTGGGGCCCACACTTTGCAGTTCTCAGGGGTTACTTCTGACTGCACTCAGGAATCACACCTGGCAGTTCTTGGGAAAATATATGGAATGCTGGGGATCAAATCCAGGTTGGCTATGAACAAGGTAAACACTCTACTTGCCATATTATTGTTCTGGATCATCTTTTAAAAAAATTTTATTTTGGGAAGTAAAAGGAGGAAGGAAAGGTATATAAAGATACATGCTTTATAACATGGTCTTTTCCAAAGTGGAAAAATCCAGTATACAAATCCCAATCATGGATGTACATACAGGCCACTTCCAAGAATAGGGAAAAGTGCCCTAAAGTGAGAAGGTACATCTTAGGCAAAAGAAGGATGAAGAGGCAAGTCCAAAAAATACTAAAAAATTGTGCCAACTAACAGGTTTTATACAAAGCACCTCAAAACCCCAATTCAGTGATATTTTCTTTTATAAAAGTCACCTTTATTCTGAGTGTTTTAACTATAGATCATGAAAATATTTCATAACTCAAGAATTCTTATTTTAAAAATATTTTATAATTTAACTATAATAATTTACATATAATAATTTAAATATAATTTAATATTATATTAGTTAATAATTAATATTATATTAATATTAATAAATTAAATATGATTTAAATAGGTTTCTAATTTCTCAACCTTATTTTATTTTTATTTTTTTATTTAAAGAAAATGAATCATATAGTTGACATAGTTGATTATAATACATTTGTTTCCATATAAGTGAAAGCAGAGTTACTTAAAGAAAAAAAATTAAATGGAAGAGAAGAAAATCAAAAGAAAGAAAAAATAGAGTAGCAAGTATATTTGTGAAAAATGTTGTATCTCCAACAAGGTCATTAATATGATGGCAGAAGGTTTATTAAGCACTTGTTGTTTGTTGTCCGTTCTCTTAAATGGGGTGTTGCTTTGGGGATGATAGCATCAAAAAATGAAGTTGTCCAGAAATTAAAATTACTGATACTATGACTTTTAGGGGCATATACTTACCTAGCAGCTTTCTGGAAGGAGATATGGGAGAGGGTGCTCACAGTCTTTTCAAACAACTCTGGTGATATCAGCCCCCAAATTGGCATACCTGAAGTGTGGTCAGATTGATGTCCCTGATAGGAATCCTAGAGGATCAATGATGAAACTGGAACATTGGAAAAACAGTGATTTTGAGTGATAGAGGCAGAAAAAGCAGCTTCAGCAAGGCAGGGACTAGACCTACCCTCTCCTCCAGAGCTGACCAGCTTTCTGCTTCGTGGGCTACTTATAATCTTTCACAGCTCACTTAACATCTTGTTCAAGAAGAAAATGAGTCTTTGGAACTGGTCTGGTTCAAATATGGTGATTGCATTTGTGGGCCTGATTACAGCTGCCAGGCTTCCTGGAAGAAGGAAGATATAAGGGAAAGGTGCCCGCACTTGCTTCAAAAAGCCCTGGTGATATCTACCTCCAAATTGGCATACACGAAGTGTGGTCAGATTGATGTCCCCCAAACAGATTTATAGAGGGTCAGTGATAAGCAGGGCCATTGGGAAATGGTGGTTTTGGATGATGGAGGCAGCAAGAGCAGCTTTGTTAAGACAGGGGTTTGATCCACCCTTTCCTCCTGAGTTGGCCAGCTTTCTGGTGCATGGGACAGTATACCCATAATCTTTCAAGGCTTGGATTACATCTCATTCAAGAAAAGAGTGAGTCTGTAGAGCTGGCCCATTTTGAACATAACCCTCAACCTTCTTTCCAGAATTAGCTTGGTAGGACGGGTTTACTTGTATTTTAATTTTTTTTAATTTTATATCTATTTTTGTTACTTCAGAAGTCATAAGATGGTCTCTTGAGGAAATTAAACATCTGACTGAATTTATTCTTTTAATACTCCCATTGGAAAAATTCTTACAATAGAAAATAAAAGCATTTGAAAAAATATATATTATTTTAAAATGATTTTTATTTTATTAATGAACTATGGTTTACAAAGTTATTGATTGTTGTGTTTTAGACATATAATATTTCACCACCAATCCTACTAGCAGTGTTAACTCCAATTAACAATGTTTCTATATTCCATTATACTATACTCCCTGGCTGCCACCTTGGCAGGCACATTACAAAGTTGGTTGGTTGCAGCTTAGATCTCATGTTTTATCTTAATTGATTTTATTTTCTCAAATTATTTGGGAATGTTTTGGTCTTAGAAACCCCTACTTATTGGTAAGAATTAGCTATAAGGAATCTATGAAACTGCAATACTACATGGTTATCATTATTATAGCATGAAGTTATGCAAATGCACTTGCTTTCAGAAAAATTTAACATAAAATTCCAGAAAAAAAGTTCTCTTAACACTGAGGGTCATTTTCTGTTCTTAAAATAAGATTCTTTTATGATTATCCTTTACATAATAATTTATAAGATAATTATTTGTACCATTTTATTATTAATATACTATTGTGCTAATAATGATATTTAGACATTTAATATAAGACAAACTTTCAAAAACACATTTTTATGGGCAGCAGAGATTGAGTTCAGAGGAAGGAGCAAGATCCCGGGTGTAGTAATATATGGAAATTAGGTTTTTGGTAGCAATAATAATGTAATATATATTATAAATCAGAATATATAGACACTGAATTGTGATTGTATATACCTATAATGTTGGCAGGTCTACAAATCATTTTACATTAATAAAAGTAAAATTAAAAAAAGAATGTTCTTGATCTAAGAACATTGCTCCCAGCCTTTTTGGGGCCCTTCATTGGCTTTATGTTGCTAGTTTCCTTTGGTCCTTGGGCTTTTTGCAAACTCACCACCTTCGTAAAGAATCAAGTGGATGAAGCAACCAGAAAGGACTCAAAGGTTCTATACCAACAACTATGCACCTCAGAAGACCAGCTGACACCTGACATCTCCCCTCCTGCCAACTCTCCGCCACTTAAGTTTGAAGTTATCGAGGAGCTGGCGCATAGACCTCAATCTGTGCCTTGCCAAGCTTTGGAAACGACTGAATCAAGGGTAGCAGATTCGGTGACTGGAAGCCCCACACCTCTTCACCCAGTGTGGCCAGTCCACCGAGGCACGTCTGTCCCTTCTATATTGTATACTAAACAGGGGGAGATGTGGGAGATCGAGCACCCCACATATCAAAGGAACTCTGAATGAATTTTCCACCGCCTGTCTAATTCAAGCCACAAAAGTTTGCATAGCCCCGAACCAACAGAAAACTCTGCAAATAAATTTAGCTCAGCACAAAGAATCTGGCTTAACCAGATGCCTTAACCTTTCCATGGAACCTGTTTTTGTAACTGCTCTCAAGCATGTAGTTATAGATATGTTTTTGTAAAGTTTAAATTATGATCCTTATTGCTTGCACAAAAGATAGATCTAAATGGAAAATAGGCTAAACAAATAATTGTATTTGCGTAAATATCAATTAGCTATTTGTTTAAGAATTTGCTTCCCCTCCCCCCCATCCTGCCAGGTTCCTCTTTATCCTTCCCGCCATCAAAATGTGTTTATGCTTCCATTGGTTAAAATTGTTGTACTTGTACAAATCTGATTGGTTTATGTTTCAATCCTATGTTACTAAAATAGGCCCTGGATTGAGCTATTATGAAAGGGGCCCTTGGGCTACTGTGAAGGTAAGAAGTGCTCAGGCCATGGGGGTATTGTTGGAAAGATGTGTGCAGAAATAATGTTAACCGTATATTAACTTCTGATCCTCAATAAAAATAAGCTATTATAAAATAAAAAATATATATAGTAACAAAAAAAATAATCCACCAGACTTTGAAAGACTATTTTAGCCATCAGAAATAAAATCAAAGTAAGTTTAGACAGTTGTTACTCCATGAGATAGAAAATTGTTCATGACTGAGTACAAAGTACAATAGTTCAATAGTAGAATGTTTGAGAGCCTATCCTTTACTACTGTTCACTGCTCTTCATCAATGTCCCCAATTTCTTCTGCCCCCTAGCCTGCTTCTATGGTAGACACTTATTTTGTTTTCCTTTTAGAAAGTGTCATGTGCATTACTGTTCCTGAAAGGGTATCATGCATATCATTTTTCCTCTTTCAACACTTATTTCTTATCCAGAGTGATCAATTCTCAATAACATTGTGTTAGAGGCCCTGTCCTGCTGGAGACTGAATCTGGTTGGGAGATTGTAAGATAAGCATCCTGGAACTGTACTTATTGGTCTGGCCCTATATTTTATATTCTTCTAAAATATTGTATCCAATATATCCAAACCTGACAGTTCGGGGGGACCATCTGGTGCTCTGGGTATCAAACCTGGGTCAGCAGTGTGAAAAGCAAATGCCTTCAAGATATTATTATTATTATTTATATATTACTGATTGATATTATATATTTAATGATCTGGCTCCTAACTTAAAATACATCCTAGAAAGTACACCTGTAGAGATCTCTGAATACAGAACCAGGAGTAAGCACCGAGCACAGCTGGGTGTGGCAAAAAAGCCACTCCATGAAGGGGTTTACAATATTGTTTATAACTGGTATATTTATATCCTCTTTGGGATGAGACTTATGACACCTCTGAGACATGTCAAGAAGCTTATATCATAACTGTTCCTTCATAAGCACCTCTTCCCTCAAAGAAGATGCATTATATTTTGAATGGCTAGCTACTTTCTTCATTATATAACCATTGAATAAACATTTTCCCTGCTTTAAAAAAAAAGAATGTTAATAAATTTACTTTTTACTTTAGATATTTTTAGTGTTCATATCATTTTTTATTTAGTAGCATTTCAACCTTCTCCATGCTGAAAAATACCACCATTAATGTTAAGATTAAGGGAAAAGTAAAGCATAAATATATTTCAATCTCTTAATATATAACATATAATCTTTAATATATAGGTACTGGGATATATGTCGACTCCTCAAGACTTTTTACTTCTTGAGTCTGCAATGAATTTAGATCATCATAACAGACCAGATAGATTTAAGTCAAGGGCATTTTAATGTTATACTATGATTTTTGACATTACAACATTAATAACCTTTCTTATATCTCCTACAATATTAATATGACACCTGATATTTTTAAAAACAATGTTGGTTTACACAACACAAAAAGTTTCTGTACCCGTAGTTTAATGATAGAATATTTAATTATCAGAATGCATTATTAGTAATGACTCCATACTTTCATGATAAGTTACATTATCTTGCTATTAGAATTATATAATTATCTTTTCATTGATTTATCATATATTAACTTAATACTCATTGCCAATATAGTTTCAAGTTCTGGAAATATTGCAATGGACAAAAGGTTTCTGTTTTCATGGAAATTATATTTTCTCAGATTTTTCTATTTGACTAGTAATTGAAAAATGTGATCACACCCATAAGACCTATAGAAAAGTTAAGATCCTGAGGCAAAGGAGGAGAAGATTGGAAGATTGCTGAAAACATGGGTGGAGGGAGAATAACACTGGTGGTGGGAATGCCCCTAATTTAATATCACTATGTACCTTAAATATTACTGTGAAAGATTTGTAATTCACTTTGGTCACAATAAAAATTATTTTTAAAAAGTTAAAGAAAAAGAAAAATTAAGATCCTGGTGTAGTAAGTCTTTGTTTTTCCATTTAACAGATAAGGAGACTTACATGGATATAGGAAAGACTAACAGTAAATTTTTAAGAGATAGAAACAAATATATGTGAGGGAATATATATGCCTATGGGACTTGACAACTATCAAAACTGACTCTGACCAAGCTGGAAAGTGAAGTCAGTTTTGGAGCAGCATCACAACTCTTTCATTCACTTTCTTTGTCTTCTCATCATCACAGATACATAACATGGACACCAAAAAGTTTCTACTGAGCCTATAAACCTCTTTTATCGGCTATACGGTATGGCAAATAGGTGGACTGGTGAGCACATCCTAATGGGAGTGTTTGTCTCCATATGTAAGAGCCTCGCAGAAAAAACAGAGCAGTGACACATCTACATATGTTCAAGAAAGGACATGTTTGTCATCAACAGGCTATCATTTTATGCTTCAGCAAAGACTCACTGAAAAAACATTTTCTGAAAGACACAAATTATATGTGTTCCTCATCCAGAAGCACTTGTGAAGTAGTTCAGATGCCCCCTCATTGCCCAGGTATGCATTAAGGAGTGAGGAATAGCAGTAACCCCTCCTCCTTGACTGTTATAGGATAAAGAGGAACAGAGACACTTTGGAAATTCCATCACCAACACCATATAATCCAATGTCCCATTTAGGACAACATCTCTGATTTCTGCTTCTCACCCTTGCCCAGGGCACTACACGTTTTCTCCAGAGAATGTTCCAAAATATACATATGCTAAAATAAATCACCCTTAGTTTTATGGCTTTTTGTGATCTCAACTCCCAAATGGGAGCGACTCTGCTACTTGCCTGGGAGGCTGTGAGCATTAAAACCATTATAGTGAAGAAGAAAAAAAAAAAAGCTACTAAAGGTACAGTATCTCTAAATCAGAACAACTAATTTTCAGGTCATTTCTTGTTTGCTGAGGTGGAGTTTGGGCAGATCTGGTTTACACCTCATTTTGGTAATAACCTCCCTGAATAAATTTTTCTCAAATTGATATATATTTTTCAATTCCTTATCTTTTAATTATTTTCTAAAGTATACATTAGATACAAGTGAATTACAAGTATTTCACAGTTATATTTAATTAAGTACATAGTGACAGTGAATTAGGGCAATTCCTACCACCAATATTGTCCTCCCTGCGCCACTGTTTCCAGCATGCATCCCATAAATTTATATACATACATGACTATAGAGTGGACTGAATTTTATGCTGCATTATTCCCTAGCAATAGTAAATGCTTGAAAAGTGGAAAATAGGTATAGAAACTGATCTTCAGTTTTATCTACCAACTATAAGATTAAAGATAAATAAAATTTTATTGTGTTATACACTTGAAAGGATAGCCATCCCAATCATTTAGATTTTGCGAATGTAACAGAAGTTTTTGTTTTATTTATGTTTTGGATTTTGGGACCATATTCAGTGGTGCCATGGGCTTACTCCTGGCTATGTACTTACTTAGAGATTACTCTTGTAGGACCTTGAGGGTCCAGACAAAATGCTTGGGATTAAGTTTAGGTAGGTTTTGCGCCAGCGTTACCCCCATCCTCCATGATGGCATAAAATTTAAAAAAATTAAAAATGGGAGAAAACAGTGAAGCCCAACTGAAAAATTTGATTTTAAACCACCTGCATCTAACTTTGTTTCAGGTGTATCCCTTGATCTAAGTAATTTTCTTGCTTATTTAAATGTGCTTTATAGTTTTCCATAATTAAAGTTCCCAATTGTATGATATTTTATTGTGTATTTTAATGTAGTAACCTGTTTTCAAAATGTATTTTCTGTATAAATGTTCTTGTAATTTTGTTTGGGGAAAGGTTAATAGGAACAAGAAAGTTCCAGAGAAAAATGCTTGGTTAAATAGCATTAAAAAGAATAGGAACAAGAAAGTTCCAGGATAGTGCTTAGTAAGTAAGCATTAAGAAAATTTTAAGTTGGGGCCGGCACGGTGGCGCTAGAGGTAAGGTGTCTCTGCCTTGTCAGTGCTAGCCTAGGACGAACCGCGGTTCGATCCCCCAGTGTCCCCAAGCCAGGAGCGACTTCTGAGCACATAGCCAGGAGTAACCGCTGAGCGTCACTGGATGTGGCCCAACCCCCCCCCCAAAAAAGAAAGAAAGAAAGAGAAAGAAAGAAAGAAAGAAAGAAAGAAAGAAAGAAAGAAAGAAAGAAAGAAAGAAAGAAAGAAAGAAAGAAAGAAAGAAAGAAAGAAAGAAAGAAAGAAAGAAAGAAAGAAAGAAAGAAAGAAAGAAAGAAAGAAAGAAAGAAAGAAAGAAAGAAAATTTTAAGTTACAGGTATATTTTGCAGAAAAGTTATGTTTATGGAAAAAGGCTGATATTTTAATTTTACACTTTAAACTTTGTTGCTATGGGAATATTAAGATTCCCACCTTTGGCTAATGGCAGAAACCAGGAAAACAAAGGATAATCTATGCTCTTTTGTTGTTTTTGTTTTAAGAAAGGGGCAGAATGTTACCCCCATTCTTCCTGTGTAAACTTACCTGGTGGTAAGACCTGCCCACTTCTGGAAGGGGTTTTTGGTAGGTAAAGAAAGGATTACCTGAGGGGCAGAAAGAGGATTTGGAGGATAGATTCAGAAAAATTCAGCAATAGAGATGAAGAAGGAGAGCTGGCAGGATGGAGGGAGAAGAAACATGTTGAATGCAGGGCTAATAATGGAGCTTGCTTGAAAGGTTATGGTAGAAGCCACACCTGTTGGCTACAGCCCTGAATAAAACTGATGTCTCCTGAAACCTGATTGCTGTGAGTCTTTTCCTAGCTAACGCTAAGACCTGCGGGCTGGAGGGAGTTGCAGGTGCATGGTCCAAGCCATATCCATATCCATCTCACCATATCCAGCCCCATCCAGAACTGTTTAACTATATGCCAGGACAGAATCCTGCCTGTGTGGACTATTTCTCTAAACCCAGAAGTGTTTTTATTGAAAAAAAAATAAAGAGAAATGAAAAGAGGAAAGAGAGAGACAGATGGAGAAAGTGGGGAGAGAAAGAGAGGGAGAGATAGATAGAGAGAGAAAGAGAAAGAGACACAGAGAGAAAAAAACAAGGGCTTTTCCAGTGTGGAATAAAGTCTAGATACTTTAATTCTTAATGATGAAGGGTATTCAACTCTGTAGCTCTCAACCAATCACAATATTTCAATGAACATTCAGTCATGTTTTAACATGATTCCAATAATACTGCACTCAGTTTTTCCTTCACAAACTAGAGGAAGATATCACTAATATTAACATCATTGAAAGATAAAGAAACTAAGAACCAAGGAGGGATGGTGATGTCCCCAGGGACATGGATTGACTGGTCTACGTTTGAGAACTTTCCATTTCCAGGTTCCCAGAATAGTGGAAATGTCACTAAATTGCTTCCCTTTTGCCATCCACTGCTGTCTAGACCTATCTTCTGGAATCTTTGTTGAAAAACCCAAATCAAACAAGAAATTGCATATTCCAAAATCCCACCTTTTACACAAAGGCATGTTTGGAGCTTTGGCAGTGAGGTGAACTTCCTTTTGAGAAGTAGCAGTGGGTATCAGGCAGGGTCTTTGAAAACTGAAGGCCAGGGTATGATCTACACCTGAATCATCCTTCCTAGCCATTCTGCAAGGCAGCCTCAGAAAAGAGGATTCAGGAAAGACATCTAACTGACAAAGACTGAGTAGAAAATAGGGAAGAGGAATGTATGTGTATCTGAAACAATTTTTGATTTACTTTTCAGTCTAGAAAACAAGACAAACTAAGGAGATTGGTATTTAAAAGAGCACAGTCTGGAGGGCCCACCTCTTGGGACACATCAGGAAGAGCAAAGCCTACAGACAGGAGGCTAGAAGTCTGTATTACTGCCAACACCTATTTCTTTGACTATCATTTGAATCTTATTGATTCTAATTTGTTGAAAGGGGGAGGGGAAGAAACATCCAATACCATCTGTTTCATTGTTTTGTGGGGAAACATGCAATTAAAGGGGAAAACATTATTTGCCCAGTCAGGAGCTTTTGGTGCTCCCCCCAACAACTATTTGACCTGAATATATTAAATATTGTAATGTTTTGTTACATGTCCCAGGGCAAAAGAAAAAAGAGCCACAAAAAAAACCCAGGCTATCACTTATTAGCTTTCAGTGCTTGCATCCTTCCACAGTTGATTCGATAGTGCAAAAGACAGTGGGGGAAATCCTAAGGTAAAGGTTAAACTCTGTTTTATTATGTTTACAGGATTTAAAGGGTAAGTCAGGAAGTGCTTACATAACATCAAGTGAAAGTGGTGGATTAGTAACCAGAGCGAGACTTAAAAGAGGCTTTAATCCTCCGAATCTCCAGGGGTGAAAGGTCAACCTCTAACACCAGGTTGTGTAAAGAATGGAGGAGACACAAGCTTCTGTTTCATCGTGGCTTTGCTAATCCACTGAGGAAATGAGCAACGGGGGTTTGGGGAAAGATCCTCCCAGGGAGGCCACCTGTGAATTCATCCTAGGAGGGCATAATTAAAGTCAGGAGGGCCCAGCACAGGGTGGTGGTGGTGGTCAGATAGGGGTCCATTCTACAGTGTTTTAAAACTGGGAGCTTCCACATTTTCTGAAGAGTACATATATGGGGGCCCAGCCAAAACTAAGGCTGGACCATTGCTTTTCCCGGTTGACAGTGCTCTCAGCTTGGAAAGTGGGTAGTGGATATGGGCTAAGCACTTCTCTCTCATTTTCTCTCTCATTCTCTCTTGCTCTCTCCTCATTCTCTCTGTCCTCTTTTCTATTCTCTCTCTCCCTCTCTCTCTCTCTTACACACACATACACAGACATACACTCACACATAGATAGTTGTAAGAAGTTATCTGGTTTATGTATTAAAAGAATCAGCTGCTAAAATTATGGCCCCCGAGAAATTGTAATAAATCAGTTCTTCCTCTCTTGCTCTCTGCTTCCTTGTTCAATTTCCTCTTGCTCATCAAAATTGGGGAAAAAAACTTTTCTTACTCATGAATATAATATTTAAATAGATATTCTAAAATTATAGTCAGACTTGTCCCCTAGAATTTTAAATACTCTTGGAAGTAATTGCCTGTAATATGTTGAAGTGTGTTTATCTACCTATCTGTACTTCTGAGTGCCCATCTATATATCTGTCTCTCACTCTTGATACAAGCTGATTGGGTGGGTGCTTAACCCACCTGAAGAGACTAAAATACATTTGGAGGCACTGTGACATCACGTGTCATTTCTTTGTGAGAAGCCTGAATTAGGAACAGCAAATTCCAGGTTGTGCTTTCAGATTCCCTTCTGTGTCTCTCAGTAGTCATTTCAAACCAAAAAGAATAGCGCTAACTTTAGGAGCCCCAGCTTCTAGCTTGCCCAAAGAAACATCTTTCCCTAAATTCCCTCTCAGTCACAGTGTGTTTCACAGAATGTTCAAAGTCCATGACTTAGTCAATGTCTTTCTTCCATGCAAGGACAAATCAGAACTTTAGCGACAATGAATTTACAGAAGAAAGTTCCAAGACATTTTAGCACAGAGCTAAAAAAATAACTTTCCAAGTAGCCATTCCGTATTTATTCTGAGCTGGCCTTTATTAAATCACTGATGAAAAATACGGAGATTCGTCTCAGCTGTAGTTTCATCATCTTAAAACAGCAGAGGCATTTATCTTATGAAATTGCAGAAGTCGAGCGCTGTGCAGACTGATGGCTCAGAGGTGCTCTTGGCATTAGTATCTGATTGTCTCGCCTAAGGTGTTTATGACGCGTTCAGTTGCTAATAGCTTATGCTGTTCATTTTTTACAGAATTTGTGGTTTAAGCATTATGCTTAGAATATCTAAAATATTTCTTTCCTTTAAAAAATGGTATCAACTGCTTAATGCAAAATGTAAAAGTGCTTACTTGCATGTATTTGATTCTCTGCCACTTTTTTCCCCCTTCTTCAGAGCCTTCAACTTTTGCCTTGGTATTTCAGACAGTCTTGCTTGTTCCGACCAACTATTTTCTTCATTAAGTCAAAACTAATAACCTAACAGCATTTGGAAATTTAGGGAGAAAGTTGATACTTTGCTTCTCTTGAAATAAAGGTTTGAAAAAAATAAAGGGATCCTCTGGCACCCTTTAAGGATAGAAGCTTATCTTGCCTACTTTGGGGGATTATCTATATATAATTACTTGAGTCAAATGCCCACTGTTGCAAGTGCTAGGGTAAAAATGCTACAAGAAAATGCCTCATTATGACACTGACCTGGTTCTCAAAAGGTGAAATTGTAGCTCTTGAGATAATTATTTAGTCAATTGAACATGATAGTAAGGTGTTTCCTTCTTGGGGCATTAATATCCTGCCCTATTGCACCACGGCTACAATGGGATTAAGGAGGAATGGTGGACTTTAAAAATGCAGAGATAAAATAAAAGCAAGCTCGAAACTGGAAATTTTACTCACGAGGAAATGTGTTTGGAAGGGAATTGGATTGAAGAAATCGAGGAAAGGAACTGGCTCTATGATAAATGGGTACAGGGTCAAAAGCCAAGACACACAATTTAGTTAAGAAAAATTTCTTAGCTCTGGTTCTCCAAACTAAACTCTTAGAATGAGGTGTCCAGAAAGGAAGTTGTGCTCAGTATATTTATGGAACAGAAGTCACAGGAGCTTTTGGGAAACTCACTGGAGAGCTTCACCAGATGTCTGTGACAGTAGCAGGTTTCTGAGGAGGACCAGACAGGTTCATGTTCACCAAGAAGACAAGAAATGAGAGCCTCTTCCTATGCAGCCACTTACCCATCCTCTTTATCAGACTTCCAGTTTTAAAGTTCTATGTTTAAAGAATAAGTTTGTCATCAGATAATTCACATATTTTTAATTTATTTAAATATAGACCATTGTATTTGAAAAGAAAATGGCTTCATTGAACTATATCCCCAACTGTGCAAATGTGGGAAGAACAGAGGCTGATATCATCTCTAGGCCAAAGTACTCTATATGTTCATATAGAAGCTACCATCTAACATAGAAACATGCAAGATAATGGATAGTTAAAGTCAAGAAAAATAAAAACAAATACCTTTCTTGTTCAATAGATGAATGGATATATTTTGGTGAAAGCAAGAAAAATGGAAGTTGACAGTTTGAGCAAATGGTTTCCTAAGGCTGAAGTCTCCATGTAACTTGTCTTCCTGATGGAAGGATAAAATAAGAGCAATGCAGGGGCAGCTCTGTGGCCCTGCAAAGCTAGCCACTAGACCAAACACACACACACACACACACACACACACACACACACGTAGAATATTCTATTATATATGAATATATATACATATATATGTATATATATGTATATATATGTGTATATATACACATATATATACATATATATGTATATATATATATGTAGAATAGCTATGCAGAATAGCTATATATATATATATATATATGTACAATAGCTATGCCTTCACTGGCTGGGGCAAATTTGGGCAAGTGCTTCCTGTTGCTGAGATCTGTCTGGGATGTGAAAGAATTGGGCCTGCTAAAGGTGCAATGGAGAATCAGAAGTGTTTTTTTTTTGTGAAAACTGCTTAACAGAACTTCTTGAAAAATGTAAACCTTGCAAGTATAGATACTGTTATCAATACGTAGCAATAGCAACTACAGGCATTCAGCCTGGGTCAGGCCACCTGTCTATTATGTGTGTTTGTGTGTGTGTGTGTGTGTGTGTGTGTTTAAGAATTAGCTTTGCTGATACAGTTGATGTCTTCAATCATTTAAGTCTCTGTTTTAAGAAAAAATTGTGTTACACATTCATAAATATCTCAGGGACAAACTGCCCTTTAAGTCTACCCAAGATGCCCCTGCAAGGATATGCACTATCCCTGAAAGTCCAGCTTCAAACCACTTTCAGAAAAGCCATATATGTTGGGAACTGGCATCTCTGTGGGATATCAGCTCAGAATGAAAAGCAGGATGGAGTTCATTTTGGGACTTTGGTGGAAAAGAGCTGACAATTCTAGAAACTTGAGTCAGTGTTGGTGGCACATATTTTAGAAAATTATTCTGGAAGAGGAAATAAACATGGTCTCATTTTTATTATGAATACCACTTTCTTTTAAAACAATAACGTATATCCAAATATATAAATGCCTAAAGAGTAAAGATGTATCTTAAGTCCTTTTTAATAAGAACACAGCAGAGAGGTAAAGTTTTGTAAAAGACACTGAGAAATATTATGTATAAACCGATATCCATTATCAGGGGAGGACTTTTTTAAATTAAACTTAATTTTAACCTACCATAGGAGTACCTACTTATGCACCAATTGAAAGTGCAAAGAATGCTAAGTATCATCTCCAGTCATATGTTGACATCTGTTACAGGTATTCAGGCTAGTCTCCTTTCTTTCAAAATATAGCAGTGTTTAATGCAGCATTTTTAAAAGTAAGATTTTGAAACTAGTTATTTGTTTTAAAGATGTTGCTTTTGGCCCTGCGAACCCGGGAGGCGCGGAAACGGCCTTGTAAGGCCCGTTCCCCCGGCTGCCAGGCCGAATCCCTTCCCTGCGAACCCAGGAGGCGCGGAATCGGCCAGGTAAGGCCCGGTCCCCCGTGGCTGCCAGGCCGAGCCCCTTCCCCTGCGAACCCGGGCGGCGCGGGATTGGCCAGGTAAGGCCCGGTCCCCCGCGGCTGCCAGGCCGAGCCCCTTCCCCTGCGAACCCGGGAGGCGCGGAATCGGCCAGGTAAGGCCCGGTCCCCCGCGGCTGCCAGGCCGAGCCCCTTCCCTGCGAACCCGGGAGGCGCGGAAACGGCCTTGTAAGGCCCGTTCCCCCGCTGCTGCCAGGCCAAGCCCCTTCCCCAGGAACCACAAGCGCTGAGGAGAGTGGCTTGAGGGAAGCCCTTCCTCTGGGTGGGCACCTGGAAGGGCAACTTGAACAACCCGAATAGACAAGGGAGATAGGGCCAGTCGTCTGGCCCCTCAGGTGACCTAGAACAGTCCATCCCCTAGGGCCCTGGAGTGGACCAGGGACTCCCCAAGGACGAGAGCTCTGGGTTGAGCGGAAGGAACTCCTTCAACAGAGGCTTGGAGGGGACGGAGCTCCATTGACTCTCGGAGAGAGGAGGGGGGACAGAGAACTAGGCTCAACAGCGCCAGCAAACATTGTGGCCAGGAGCGGAACTGCACCGCTGACAGAACTAAGGAGCAGAAAAGGGACAGGACCCACAGGGAAGGCTGACCCCTAGGCAGCAAAGGGGGAGGAGAAAGAGCTAGGTTCAACAAGCTCACCCAACAGGCCCCTCTAGAACCACCTTCAGGAAGGGGAACAAGCAGGCCAAAAAAAGAAGCCACAACACTCCAAAACACACCATTAAATACAAAGAACCATGCGCAAATCAAGGAAGTCCCTAATAACTGGAGACACCATGACAAATCCTAGCAAGTTCCCAAGTCCACCAAATCGCACAGATCCAGGGGAAGAAGACTTAAAAACGGTAATGAGGAAGGAAATGCAGGAATTACTAACAGTAATGAAAGAAACCCTAGCTACCGAATATAAGAAAACCATGGAAGAACGAATCAGCCAAATTAAAGAAGAAATATCAAAGAACATGAGAGAGACCATACAGAAAGAAGTGAAGGACTTAAGAGACAAAGTAACAAGCCTTACGAGCAGAAACACAGAGTTGGAGAAGCACATCGAAGAACTCGAAGGAAAACTACAATCAAAAAAAGATCAAGAAACCAACAAAGAAATAAAAGGCAAAGCACTGGAAGGAAAAATCCAATATCTAATGAATAAAGACAAAAGGAACAATCTAAGAATTGTGGGTATACCAGAAGGGGAGGAAATAGGGAAGGGGGAAGAACAGGTAGTCAGGGAGATAATAACAGAGAACTTCCCCACACTCTGGAAAGACACTTCAGGACAAATCCAGGAAATCAAGAGGGTTCCTAATAAAATAGACCCTAATAAGCCAACACCAAGACACATAATAATCCAAATGGCAAAAAACAAAGAGAAAGAGGAACTCCTGAAAGCAATAAGGGAGAAAAAAAACCTCAAGTACAAAGGAAAGGACATAAGAATCAAACCGGATCTCCCATTTGAAATAATTCAAGCAAGAAGACAGTGGAATGACATATTTACACGACTGAATGAAAGAAATTTCCAACCCAGGGTACAATACCCAGCAAAACTATCATTCATATGGGAGGGCAGAATAAAAACATTCTCAAACATGAACGAACTTGAACTATTTGTGCAAACCAAGCCGATCCTAAACGACTTACTCAGAGATGAATTACATAATCCAAACCCCCGATTGTAACAACAACCACTCCACACAATACAACGGCACAACAGTCCTCTCTATCAATAATTTCCCTAAATGTGAATGGACTGAACTCTCCAATTAAAAGACACATAGTAGAGAACTGGGTTAGGAAAAATAAACCGGACTTCTGCTGTCTGCAAGAAACACACCTACAGTTACAGGATAAGCACAGGCTTAGAATAAAAGGATGGAAAGTAATTATTCAGGCCAATGGAAAACAAAAAAGAGCAGGGACAGCCATTCTTATATCAGACCAAATAGTATTCAACCTCAAGAAAGTGATCAGAGACAAAGAGGGTCACTACTTACTGATCAGGGGAACATTAGATCAAGAAACACTAACCCTGGTCAATATCTATGCACCTAATGTAGAGTCAGCAAAATATGTGAGGCAACTACTGGCAAACCTGGAGAAACACATGAAGGGAAATGTGATAATAGTAGGGGACCTCAATACTCCACTATCACCATTGGACAGAACCACCAAACAGAAAAATAGCAAAGAAATAAGAGCTCTAAATGAAAAATTAGAAGATTTAGGGCTAATAGATTTATATAGAGCCCTCCATCCCCAGAAAGCAGAATACACATTCTTCTCAAACCCACATGGAACCTTCTCCAGAATAGATCATGTCTTAGGATACAAAGCCAACCTATATAAGACCACAAAGGTAAGGATCATAAGAAGTACCCTTTCAGATCACTATGCAACAGAGGTTAAAATTGATGTCAAGAAGAAGCAATGGAGAAAAACTAATACCTGGAGATTAAACAACATGCTGCTCAACAACAGCTGGATCAAAGAACAACTCAAGGAAGAAATAAAAAGATTCCTTGAGACAAATGACAATGAAGAGACAACATGTCAAAATTTATGGGACACAGCAAAAGCAGTAATTAGGGGGAAACTCATAGCAATACAGGCCTATGTCAAGAAACAGGAAAACAACAAAACCAACAGTTTAAAAGATCACCTCAAAGAACTGGAACAACAGCAACAGAGGAATCC
The DNA here is from genome assembly GCF_024139225.1 of Suncus etruscus. NCBI lineage: Eukaryota > Metazoa > Chordata > Mammalia > Eulipotyphla > Soricidae > Suncus > Suncus etruscus. Next base: position 62,454,771 of record NC_064852.1, on the reverse strand, counting down.
AACCACAACCAGAAGGCAAGAAATAATAAAAACCAGAGCAGAAATAAACAACATCGAAACCAAGAAAACAATACAAAAAATCAACGAGACCAGGAGTTGGTTTTTCGAAAAAATAAACAAGATAGACAAACCATTGGCAAAACTCACCAAAAAAAAGAGGGAAAACACCCAAATTAGTAGGATCACAAATGAAAGGGGAGAGATTACAACAGAACCCCAAGAAATACAACACATCATGAGATCATATTATGAACAACTATACTCAACTAGGTTAGAGAACCCAGTAGAAATAGACAGATTCTTGGACAAACACCCTATTCCAAGACTGGAAAAGGAGGATCTAGAAAGACTAAACAGACCAATCACCTCAGAGGAAATTGAAGATGTAATTAAAAAACTCCCTAAGAACAAAAGCCCAGGCCCAGATGGATTTACAGGTGAATTCTATCAAACATTTCAAGAAGACTTACTACCACTTTTCCATAGGCTTTTCCAAACCATAGAAAAAAACAGGAATCCTCCCCAACTCCTTTTATGAGGCTAATATCACACTCATTCCCAAAGAAGGCAAAGACACCACCAAAAAAGAAAACTACAGACCAATCTCACTAATGAACATAGATGCAAAGATACTTAACAAAATCTTAGCAAACCGAATCCAACACTTCATCAAAAAGATCATACATCATGACCAAGTGGGATTCATACCAGGAATGCAAGGTTGGTTCAACATACGCAAATCAATCAACATTATACACCACATCAACAACATGAAAGACAAAAACCACATGATCATATCAATCGATGCAGAGAAGGCGTTTGACAAAATCCAGCATCCTTTCATGTTAAAGACACTCAGCAAAATAGGGTTAGAAGGAACTTTCCTCAAGATAGTTACAGCTATATATGAAAAGCCTACAGCCAACATTATACTTAATGGCGAGAAACTAGAAGCATTCCCACTAAGTTCAGGAACTAGACAAGGCTGTCCACTCTCTCCACTCTTATTCAATATAACCTTAGAAGTCCTAGCAATAGCAATCCGACAAGAGAAGGGAATCAAAGGAATTCAAATAGGGAAAGAGGAACACAAGCTATCTCTATTTGCCGACGATATGATGATATACATCGAAAACCCTAAAGAGTCCACAGTAAAACTCCTAGAAACAATCAACCAATACAGCAAAGTGGCTGGATACAAAGTCAATACACAAAAGACAGTTGCGTTTCTATATACAAACAATGAAGCTGAGGAGAGAGAGATTAAAAATACAATCCCATTTAAGATAGTATCAAAAAATATCAAGTATCTAGGAATCAACCTTACAAGAGAAGTGAAAGACCTATACCAGGGAAACTTCAAAACGCTTCAGAAAGAAATTGAAGACGATCTAAAGAAATGGAAGAACATCCCATGCTCATGGATAGGTAGAATTAACATAGTCAAAATGACTATCCTACCCAAACTTCTATATAGATTTAATGCAATCCCTATCCAAATCCAGACACAATTCTTTAAAGAAATAGAACAATCAATCACAAAATTCATCTGGAACCACAAAAGAGCCAGGATAGCCAAACACATACTCAAAAACAAGAAGCTGGGTGGAATCTCCTTACCTAACTTGAAACTATACTATAAAGCCATAGTAATCAAAACAGCATGGTACTGGAACAGAGACAGGACCTCAGACCAGTGGGTTCGAACAGATTTCCCAGACATAAACCCCCAGATATACAGCCAACTAATATTTGATAAAAGAGGCAAGAATCTGAAATGGAACAAAGAAAGCCTATTCAACAAATGGTGTTGGCACAACTGGAAAACCACATGTACGAAAGTGAAAATCAACCCATACCTCACTCCTTATACAAAAGTCAACTCAAAATGGATCAAAGACCTTGAAATCAGACCCGAATCTATAAAATTTATTGAGAATAAAATAGGGAGAACACTTGAAGACCTATATATCAAAAAGGTCTTTGAGAATGGAACACCAATGGCAAGAACCTTAGCAGCAAACATAAACAAATGGGACTACATCAAACTGAAAAGCTTCTGCATGGCGAAAGAAACCTTACTTTATGCAAGAAGACAGTTAACAGAATGGGAAAAAATCTTTTCACTAGACATATCAGATAAAGGGCTGATATCTAGAACTTACAAAGCACTCAGAAAACTGAGCCCCTCAAAACCAAACAAAGCCATTAAAAAGTGGGGAGAAGAAATGAATAGACACTTCTCTGAGGAAGACAGAAGGATGGCTAACAAACACATGAAAGCATGCTCACCTTCACTCATCATCAGAGAGATCCAAATCAAGACAACAATGAGATACCACCTTACACCAGTAAGGATGGCTCACATCAAAAATACTGAGAACAATCTTTGTTGGCGGGGATGTGGTATGAAGGGAACCCTCATCCACTGCTGGTGGGAATGCCCCCTAGTCCAACATCTATGGAGAACAGTCTGGAGAGTGCTCAAAGAACTCAGAATTGAGCTCCCTTTTGACCCAGCAATTGCACTTCTAGGTATATACCCCCAAGGTGGAAGAACATTCATCCCAAAATACGTGTGCACCCCACTATTTATCGCAGCACTCAGTATAATAGCCAAATCTTGGAACCAACCACGATGTCCAACAACAGATGAATGGATCATTAAGATGTGGTATCTATACACAATGGAATATTACATGGCAGTCAGAAACGATACAATCACAGATTTTGCAGCAACGTGGATGGACCTAGATCATGTTATGTTAAACGAAGTAAGTCAGAAGACAAAAGATAAACACAGAATGGTAGCACTATTCTGAAGCACACAGAACATACATCTTAATCACAACTAATACTTAACAATCAAATAACAGGGTCTAACAGGATAGAAACTCCAAACACTGTAATAGTCAACATATACCTGGGAACAGTGCCCAAAACACATGAAAAACTAAGAACACAAACTTTCGACTACACATTATACCACGAAGAAAACAGCAACACCAGAACAGCAGCATAGAGAGAACAGGTACGTAATCAACCTTCTACAACAAAGACTCATAATAGTCCTGTAGAGATCGTATACAGGAACACAGGTAAAGAATACCAAGGCAAACCACTGACTCCAATGGAAACATCCCATAACACTACGTATTAATGCCTCTATCTTACTATATGTAAAATAACCTCTCAGCTTCTCTGTCCACAGGCGTTCTTGGATACAAAGGGCGGACAAGCTAAGATGGCAGCTCGGGATACCACACGAGATACCATACCTAGTTTGCACTACGAGATGACCCCGAGAAAACTCTTTATTTTTTTTATTTATTTTTTTTTTTTTTTGAGAAATCTCTTTAACATACACTTTATCTCTAGGTTTACCTTCTTTTAGGGTTTCAAGCACGAGACCAGTCAAACCACCAAAGCAGTAACAGCAACGAACAGACTCAAACTACATACTCTATTCACTGAACACATTCAAGCAAACTAGCATTCCCTTGTTATTCTCTCCTCTCTTCTCACCACTTGCTTTTTTGATTTTTTTCTCTTCTATTCTTTTCTTTACTTTCTATCTTTTCTTTTCTCCCTTTCTTTCTAATGTATTTTTCTCTTTTCTCCCTCCCTACCCCTTCCATACACCTTACCCTTTCCCCCCTCTGGAAACCCAACTATCCCTCCACCCCTCAATCCCATCCAGACCTCCCTCTATATTAAAACACTTCACCCTCAGTTCCTAATCTATTAGGCAACAAGATCGACCTCCTACCCCAACGAACCAGTACCCAGCACCCAAGAGAAGGGACACCCAGTCAAACCCACACCTCGTCCCGGACAAGAAAAGACAGCCAACTCCCCTGCGGACTCATGCTGCGAGGCCCTCCCTACCTATTCCCCCTAATGTGGACTGTTACTTGAAACTGGACCTAGGTCCAAAAGTATCCCCAATGCAAGAACTCTTCCAAGACCTCCCTGCCGCAAATTTTTACCAACCTGAAGAAGGTCAGGGGGTGGGATAGGAAGATGCCTGAGAACCCACACATTACAACAAAAACCCAAAAGACAATGGGAAAAACTGTACTTCCAACATAGGCATAGGACCTGTAATACACCACCTCGTTACCTGCTCTCCCCCAAATGTAAGGTAGTCTTTTGCACCACTTTGGCCCTTTAAAACCTTCGCGAACTCATTTTTCTTCTTTTCTTAAATTTATTTATTTTTTTTTTAAATGTTGGTCCTACATATACATTTGCGAGCACATACATTTTTATTTATTTCTTCTTTCTTTTTTTTTTTTTTTTTTTTTTAATTTTAATTTTTATTTTTATTTTTATCATTTTTGGGTATGTGACCTGTGTCTGTTATACCCTCTCTCCACCCCCAGCTACACCGACAATATAATGTAGCACCACTTCCCCCTGCAAAGACACACTAAATAAAGGGGAAATCTTACATATATATATATAAAAAACAAAAAGAGCTCTTATCTACTAGAGATAGGAACTCATAGTTGTTTACAATACAGGGATATCTCCTACCTTGAAAATATGTCATGTGGAATCAGCTTAGACCTCAGGTGATTAGATACCATTCATCCAGCCTTAAAATCTTGATCCCAGACAAAGGATTGGCACAGCTCTTCACAACAGCTACAGGAAACAAACTCCATCTGAGCCAGCCTTAATACTGCGGGGTCAACAACAAGGGCCAGCTCTAACATGATATCCTGACAATGAGGAAAATGCGAACAACTTGTCCTGAGAGCAGATTAGCATACCTTACCAGATAACGACAAGACAAAACCAGAAGGCGCGGCACCATTTGGTAGGCCCAAAAGCCAAGATCGTGACTTACAGATGACTGGCTACTAGAACCACGACCAGACAGTATACACCTTGGGCCCAATATAAAAGCCCTAGTTCAGGGTTTGCACTATGACTTGCACAATAATCATGATCCCTAGTCCCAAAGGTCTGACAGAGACAACTGCAACAGAATGGGGCTTCTGGAAGCACAAAGAAAGATGCTATCCTAGGAGCCATCCTAGGTTCAATGCAAAGACCAAGATCACCAACCACAGAAGATGGATTAAAACGACACTGAGGCAACAGAACCTCTAGAACCACAAAGACTGACTTCATCATAAGTCCCACCTCAGGATCTGTGCAGATACGGAGACCTCTACACACAGAGCTCTGATTGTATCACCCTGGACAGAGCAGAAGTCTTCCACACACACACACACAAAAAAAACACCACCGGGAGAATAAATGATCCTGAGCAAAGTCTAGAGCTGATCCATGACAGTATACTCCAAGGACGGAGAAACCCCATATTCTTAGGCCAAGTGAATTCCTTTTAGAATGACCCCAATATTTACTGTGCCAGGGCAGGAGGGAAAAAAAAAACAAAAATACAAAACCACAAAACCTTGGTTATTTCATATATACATATATTTTTCCCTTCATTTATTATTGTTATTATTATTTTTATATACCTATCTATTTTGGTCGATTTCTCTGTTTGGGTGTGACTACTGAAATCGTGGTCCCCAATTATACTTATTTTTTTTTCTCTCTTCTTTTCTCTTCTTTCGTTATGTGCTATGCCATGTTTCTTATTTCAAGACCATGGCGTGTTTTTGGTTTGTTTGTTTGGTTTTTGGTTGTTTGTTTTGCTTTGTTTTTCATCTGTTTTTTTTTTGTTTTTGTTTTTGTTTTGTTTTTTTTTTTTTTGGTGCTTACCGATATAGATGGAGTCCCCACTGGATAATTGACTCTTTTTTTTTTTGGTACTGGTGGAGTGTTTCAACTTCTTTTTCTCCTTCATCTCCCAAATCGATGATGAGAGCCTCTAGAAGGATTCCATCCATTTTTGGAGTATTAGACTCTTACCCCAGTTTATTTATCTTCTCTTTTTCAGGCAAAATCATGCAACTTGAATTAGCTAGTCCTGCCTACAATTAGAGGGGGAGATAAGGGAGGCATTAAGACCAAACATGGGCAAGACTACTAAGTAGTGGGTTGGATACAGAGGGGACCACATATTCTAGCCGCCCTGGGGGTGAGGGAAGAGGAAATGGGAGGTAGGACAAAAACGGAGGTGTAGGGAGGACAAATTGGTGATGGGAATCCCCCCTGATTTTATGTAAATATGTACCTAAAATGTTATTGTCAACAATATGTAAGACACTATGATCAAAATAAAAATTATATATATTAAAAAAAAAAAAAAAAAAAAAAGATGTTGCTTTTGGGGCCTGGAGAGATAGCACAGTGGTGTTTGCCTTGCAAGCAGCTGATCCAGGACCAAAGGTGGTTGGTTCGAATCCCGGTGTCCCATATGGTCCCCCGTGCCTGCCAGGAGCTATTTCTGAGCAGACATCCAGGAGTAACCCCTGAGCACTGCCGGGTGTGGCCCAAAAACCAAAAACCAAAAAAAAAAAGAAAAGAAAAGAAAAAAAAGATGTTGCTTTTGTCCCAAGTTTTTCAAAGAAAAAGCAAAACAACATATGATTGGAGGTGATACTTCGCATTCTTTGCACTTGCAATCCATGCTAAGGACTTTTCAATGCCTTTATCATTTAGCAGTAACAAGCTGTTGGTTAAATAAAAATGAATCAAGCCATTATGGCCCACAGGCTCTATTTTAAACACTACGTGTTTAAAATAAAACTACATGTTGAGTGGAGGCACTCAATTTGATTCATGCAGTGCTCTGGAGAAGTTACATCGGATCCAAAAGAAGTGTCTATTTTTACACCTCTCAGTTTGGGGTTCTATTCCAAAACCTTGGGCTCTAGTTGCAGCTTTTTCATTAACAATAGGTGATTCTGGTAAATTAGTTGAGCCTCTTGTGTTTTTTTCCATCAGATAAATAAGAGACAAGAAGCATATAATTTCTACTGTCATTTGCAATTCCAGAAAATAATTGATTTCATAGATGAACATAAAAGGCAAGAGCTGAGAGACTGAGTGTTTATTTTTTCAGCTAAACCACAGCTTGTTTTGCAGGCTTGAGTATCTTATGTGCTGAAAAAGTATTGCTCCAATAAATTAGGAGATACTTGCAAGCAAATCTTCCAGGAAAAAGAGGGTGAGGGGAGAGGGAGAGGGAGAGGAGGAAAGAGGGAGAGAGAGGGGGAGAACGAGAGTGAGAGAGAGAGAGAAAGAGAGAGAGAGAGAGAGAGAGAGAGAGAGAGAGAGAGAGAGAGAGAGAGAGAGAGAGAGAGAGAGAGAGAGAGAGAGAGAGAGCAAAATACAAAAATAAAACAAGGCCTGGAAAAGACTTTCTGGTCAAATCTGGTTTTATTTGTGTCCACTTACCTCAAGAGGTATCAAGAGAATTTCAAAGTAAAATTTTTATACACATTTAAAAGTGGAGAGGATAAGCCATTTTTCTTTCTAAGATGAAACCAAAAGAAAAATTACATGATCCTCATTTATGAAAATGGTATCTGCATACTTAAGTCATTTATTTTTACTTTTTCAATGTGTTGTTCACTTAAGCTATTTAAAAAAATACATTATTATGTTAATAATGGCCTAAGAAGAAAATTATATCCCAGAATCTTTATAGCTTCTAAAGTATGCCATCCTAGCCTACACCACACCCTAATGGTGAAGACAATAATTTACTCATAAAGATTGATAGCTGGCATTTGTGTGGAAGTTTTTCAGCTATTGCATGAGAATTAAAATAAAATTATCTTCTCACCAAAGAAGTTAGTAATCACCCCAGGCAAAGGCTGAGTAAAGTTCAGAGAAATCTGGGTTCTGAGAATCTTTATTTCTCTATGAAATTAGTAACTTCCTTGCACATTAAGAAAATTATATGCGACCTTAAATACCTATTTTCAAAATACAGCCTGTCCTAGCCAGGTCTAAAAATAAGTCTAAAAACTCCACTCATTCTACTACTTTTGGTTTTTGTTATTGTCAGAAAGACTTTTCTGAAGTCCTAATAACGTCTTCTTAGACAGTAAAATGCCCATTGACAGTATCTTTTAGCTATGGCTGACACTGGAAGTGGGCAACCTATTTTTTGCCTTTGATGAGTGTCTCATCTCAGTGTGTTACACAACTTCGAACTTGCCAGCACACACTAGGGGTTGTTTCTTTTCTGCTATCTATCATTCTAGCCATCTGTCCATCCTTCTCTTCTGCAAACTATATTTTTATCTAGGTAATGTGTATCTATACATATATATCACACACGTATATACACATAATAAATAATATTCAAGTTGAGAACATGTATAGAGGGAATATATGAACACTTCTAAACATATGTTAAATATAATATATATTCAAAACTGGTGCCATTTACTCTGAATTCTCAACATAAAGAAGAAAAAGGGATAAAAATGCCTACTGCATCCGAGTTCATAAATATAAACTGCAGGAGTCATAGCTTATTTCTAGAAAATGCTTTAATCAATATAGATATGTTGTATAATTTAAATGTACAATTTCATTGTTTTTTCATGATAAACCATTTTATATCACCATTTATGATCATAAAATTCTTTTTAATCCAGAAAAATACAACAAAAAGTGAATAGAAGGGCCTGTATTAATAAAGGGTTTGATAGAAGCTATTCAAAAGTCTGGAGTGATTGTTTTTAGTCTTTACAAATTACAATCTGGGTATATGCAATTTTTTTTATCATTTACTATGTATAAAACAAACTTTTATCTTGCTTTAAAGTATCTTTAACCCATTTTTGCCTTTTTCTGTATTTATTAATTTTTTTATTTTAATCACTGTGAGGTTATAAAGTTGTTAATGATTGGATTTCAGATATACAACAATGCTTTTATATCAATCGTTTCACCATTGTCCACTTCTTTATACCAAGGCCTCCAATTCCCTTTTGCCTTTCACTTACCAGACTGTTTCTAGGAGAGGCACATATGTGTGTGTGTGTGTGTGTGTGTGTGTGTGTGTGTGTGTGTGTGTGTGTGTGTGTAAGATTTTTCACTGTGGTCTACAGTAGTGATACTGATAGAGTTTTATACATAATACTTTACCAGCTTTCAGCACTTCTTCCTCCTGATTAAACATTTTTCTCTACTATAATCATTTCCCCTTCCCTGTCCTATCTCCCATTCCCCTCAAATAGCCTGTTTTCTACTGAATACCAGATATCATATTCTTTGTTTCCATTGGCATTGAGTATTCATTTTTCTACCATGATAATTTTTTTAATATCCTCCTTATAAGAGAGATCATTCTGTGTTGGTCTCTGTCTCTCTTCCTATGACTAACTTCATTCAGCATGATACACTCCCATATCTCTCCATGGACTAGTAAATTACATGACTTTATCTTTTCTTATGACGGAGTAATATTCCATTATGTATATGTACCATAGTTTCTTTATCCAGTCATTTATTCTTGGACACTGCATTGTTTTCAGATTTTAGCTATTGTGGATAATGTAGCAAAAACATATGGATACAAATATTTTATTTGTTTGGTTTTTTTGGGGGGGCACACCCGGCCCTGCTCAGGGGTTACTCCTGGCTCTATGCTCAGAAAGAGCTCCTGGCAGGCTCGGGGGACCATATAGGATGCCGGGATTCGAACCACCATCCTTCAGCGTCTAAGGCAAACAACCCACCGCTGTGCTATCTCTCCAGCCCTGATACAAACATCTTATTTTAATTTTGGGGGGGAGTCCTTGGGTATATTTTAAGTGTGGAGTTTCTAGGTCAATAGGAGCTCAATTCTTAGATTTTTTTTTAGGCAGAAGTCATGCTCTCACTATTTGTGGATGATATGATGCTATATGTAGAAAATACTGAAAACTTAACACAAAAGCTTTTAAAAATAAGAGATCTGAATAGTATAATAGCAGGCTACAAAGTTAATATACAAAAATTATGACCTTCCTTTATGTTACCCCTACCCCAATGTCATATGCTAATCTTACCTGTATGGTCAGACCCACCTACTGCTGAGAGGGGTCTTCCGTTGGTAATTAAGGCGTTGCCTGGTGGGAGGGGAGGGAGAAATCAGACTCAGGGGCAGTGATAAGAGGCTGCAAAAAAATCTTAGCTGAGAAGCCGCATGGAGAAAGGCACATGGTGGTTAGGGCCTTCAAATAAAATTGGATATCTCCTGAATCATCAACTGACTGTATATTATTTTCAGCCATTACCCTGTAACCTTATGACCCTCCAGCTGAAGGGGCTACAGGAGCCAGGCCTTGCTGACAAAGACACTAGGACTCTATATTTTATACCTAAACAACATCTTTATACAAATAATGAAAGAGAAGAGAGTTTTATTTAATGTCATTCAGAATTGTGCCTTAGAAAATTAAATAGTTTGGAATCAGCTTAACTAATGAGGTGAAAGACCTATGCAGAGAAAATTATACAGCACTATTTCAAGGGATAAAAGAGAACATGAGGTTGAATGAAAACACATCCCTGCGTATGAATTGGAAGGATTAATATCATTAAAATGGCAATATTCCTAACAGCATGATATAGTTTTAATGCAGCCCTATAAGCCCCTAGCTACAACATTTTTCAAAGAAAAATCAGTGTAACAATAGTGTAACAATAGTACAATAGGTAGGACACTTGCCTTGCATGTGGCTAATCTGGACTCAATCTATGGCACTTCATATGTTCATTGATTCTCCACCAGAAGTGATCCAGAGCACAGAGCCAGCTAGCTATCTTGAGAATCAGTCCTGTAAAATCATTTAAAGCATAATAATCTTTCTTCTTTTTTTTTTTTTTGGGTCACACCCAGCGGTGCTCAGGAGTTATCCCTGGCTCTGCATTCAGAAATCGCTCTTGTCAGGCATGGGGGGACCATATGAGATGTTGGGATTCGAACCATTGTTTGTCCCGAATCTGCTGCGTACAAGACAAACGCCCTACCGTTGTGCTATCTCTCCAGTTCTGAGCATAATAATCTTTCTATAACTCATTTTAATGCCATTTTATCTTCTATTTATTGTCTATGTATGTTTGTGTCTATATATTTTTCTCATTTTAATGCCATTTTATCTTCTATTTATTGTCTATGTATGTTTGTGTCTATATATTTTTCTCTTCATTCTATTCCATTAATTCCCCTGCCTTTTCAGTTCTCAAATATGTTAATTATCAATTTGTAACATTAACAGTCCATATCTACATCTGGTAAACACTAGATTACTATCATTATTGTTTCTTAGAGGTTTCTTGTGTTTAGTTTTTTAGATGAATTTCAAAATCCTTCTTGTTATTTTAATTAAAAATTCAAATAAGAGACAGGAGTGAGTATAGCAGGTAGGAGCTTACCTTGAATGTGATCCATCACAATTTGATCTCTGGGCCCTGTTTGGTCTCCTGAGCCCACCAAGAGTGATCCCTGAGTGCAAAGCCAGGAGTAAGCCCTGCACATTGCTGAGTATAGCCCAAAACAAAAACAAAAAAACTTCAAATATTTATTTTGAGAATTAAAAAAGTGTAGCTGCAAAAAAGTTGAATAAAGAAAGTCTTTTATTCACAAACAACTATTTTGAGACTTTTAGTTTTAATATTTTCTTTATCCAGGATCTATGAAGATGCTGACTTAAGCTTATTTATAAATATTATATTTTGGGTTATCTTTATCAGTGAAATTTTTATTCTTTTTCCTCTGTTTTTTATTCTTTATAAAAGAAGTGTATTTTTTATATTCAGTGAACTTCAAGCTAAATTTTTTCTACTTTAAAATTTTTTAATTATCTTCTGTATTTTAATCATCTTATTATATCTTACCTTATCTAATAATTTTTAATTATCTTGTGCATATTATCTCATAATAGAATATGTGTGGGAGGAGAAAATGCCACAATTACCAAAATATTTTTAGAAAGTAGTGTTATTAGCCCAAATGCCTTCATATCGGAATTTTGGTCAGTTTGGAATCTTTGCAGAGAAATGTAGGAGATAGTGAGGCAGTACCATAGGCAAAGAGATGATTTTGGATGATGGATGCAACCGGCATGACTTTAGAGATTGGGGGCTTGGTCAAGGTTGCCAAGTTTCAGTTGTATGGCTGTTGTATCTATGATTTTCACAGCTTGGTTTACATCTTTTTCTAGAAAATAGCAAGTCTATGGATTTGGCAAGGTGCTAATAAAAAACATTAACATTGATAATTATGAGATAACATTTGTTATCTCATAACAAAATTTTAAGTAGTAATTTTTATTTTATTTCTTCTAATTTAATGGTTATTATTTATAACATTAAATAAAATTATAATATTAACTAATTTATTTCTAAATTTAAAATATTTTATTAATCACCGCTGATTATGATTTACCTATATTTGGAAGAATTTATAACATCTTATTTAGGACTGTGTAGTGGTTACTTTCACAAGTGGAATAAATATTCCTGCTGCACTTTATCTTTATAGTAAAACTTGTTTAGCCAGGAATAGCTACTGAGCGCCACTGTGTGTGACCTAAAAAAACCTCGAAACCAAACCAAACTTGTTTATATACTCCATATTTTACCAAGTGTTTATTTTTTATTTCAGAAATAAATATTTATTTGGTATAATCCTTTTTCAGTCCATGTTGAATTCATTCATTTTCCAACATAGTAATGTGCTATATATCTCTTTGAAAAATATTTTCATCTTGAAAACGCTCGTGCACATTTTAATTGGTGAAATATTGTACTGTGGTTGTTCTGGGTACTCTTCTATATTTATTTAGTTGAAATTCAGTGCAACATGAAACTGACATTTATTTATGTAGTTGCAAACATTTTATATAATCACTTTTGTATGTATATTCAAATTCATAAATAAGTTCACTCACAGTTGTGTGGTTTTGTGTAAGTGAGTTTTGTGTAAGTTTATAGAATGGATTACTGGTACTTAAGGAAGGCTCCTTTAAAGAGTTGTTTATTTTCCCTCCTTTGCTGCTTGAAACTCAAAAAGAAGAGTGAATCTGAATATGCTGACTCTTCTTTACCTACATTGCAGCAGACATTGTACTGAGAGGGCATTTGATATTTGTTCAAAGTGTTAAATTGATGTGGCCAGAGGGATAACCAGAGTTTATGGTTTAAATGTGAGAGGACTTCATTCCACCACCACCACCACCACCACCACCACCCCCATTTGCAAGGACTAACCCCTCTGTATAAGGCTGGGAATAGCTCTAGGGCACCACCAAGTGTGACCCAGAAACTATTAGGAAAGAAAGCATTGAGTTTCCTGGTAAAATGGCATCTTAGTGCAAGTCTGTTACAAATATTGTATGGATCATACTGATACTAAACTAATTATTTGTGGTTTTCTAAAATTCATATCTTGACAAGGGATCATATTTTTGTTTGCTATGTCTGGCAATTCTAGCTTTTGTAAGAAAGGATGGTGGGGGTGGGGAGGAATGCCAATGCCATCTTCCCCAAAGGATATTACGTGCTACCATGATGATTCTTTCCCAAGTATTGGAAGAAGAAAGACACAAAGGTCTCTCCACCTTGGGTCTTTTGGGGATGAAGATGAGAGGTATTTTTGGAAATTTCACCAGGCCCTTGGATATGTACAAGAGATTTGTCTCTTGGCTTGCGTGTTTGCCTGGCTTTGGAATGTTACTAGCATAAAAGGAGGAAGAGGAAAAAAGTACACCATTCTGGGTTTATAGCAATGACTAATGCAATAAAATACAAAAACAAGTAAATGGGCATGTTTAGTGAATGAAAGTAGTGATTTTTTTTTTATTTCTTTCCCCTTTGGCACTTGGCTGAGACTAGCAGAATAAAGTTCCTCAGCTTTGTCACGCTCAGTGGAAACAATAGCAGACCAACAAAGACTTAACTGTAGCATGTAGACATCAAGTCATCCTTAATTAGAATCCAAGAAAACCATTTGCTCATTTTCTGGGTAAGCCTGGTACAGGCCCTGGCTGGAGGCCACCTGCCCCTCACAACCTTGGGGGCCGGTCCTAAAGGAGAAAGGGCTCATTTGATTATTAGATGGAAGTTGTCACTGGAGGTGATTTACCAAGCAAGGAAAAAATGGGGGAATCCCAAAGATGGGAAATGAATAGCAATGCAAAAGCTTCAGGGATATTTGGCAGGAGACAAATATCTACATACCAAAATTCCTCATCTTGTTTGCTTTCTTTACTTTTAGTCAGAAAACCCCATTTTTAACCCTTTATAAAATATCCTTTTCTTCACTCAGAGCTTCACTCCTTATCATTCCTCCCCTTGCTGAGCACACTTCTCTCCTAATAGTTTCCTAAAGGTCAGGAGGTGCCAAGATCCAGATCTACACCTTTCATGTGTTCATAGATTTGTTTGCAGGTTGTCCTCAGCCATTAATGCATTAATAGTGACCTCCTCTTTTGAGAAGGATCCCCTAAACTGCTTCCCCTCCAAAAGCAATGATATGGCTCTAGATTGACAGACTGTGGCACAAATCCAACTATCAGCACTTACTTTGTATTGTAATTGTTTAGATAGCTACTTCTCCAACCACTTGGATACTTGGATAGATGCAAGAATCATACCTAAGTTTATGTTTTAAACCAGAATCTAATTCCTAGCAAGTATAAGCTACACTGATAAATAGTTTTTAAAAAGTTTAAGGAATATTGGCCCAGACTTTCCCCAGGAGATAATAAAGAGAATATTGATCTGTGAGTAAGGCTGAACGCTAAATTTAGTGAACCAGTCTGAAATGTGAACATCTCATTTCACATATCTTTGACTCAGTGTGAATGCCTATAGTGGTTAGATTGTAATCTGCTCAGACATGAAACACCTAAGAGTGATGCTAAATTAACTTATTGCAAAAACATATAATGCATCATTCCACCTAACAATCTATAAAAAATATTTAGGGAGAGAGTCAGATGTTTTTAATCGCAGGTTCAGATATTGGGGGTAAAATGCAACTCAAGGTCTTTGCAAACCATTTACAGTATGTGTTTGGGAAAACAAGTAAATTCGCTGGGTCTGAGCTTTACAATCTATAAAATGGGGATAGTAATAAATAAAAAAAGATACAGGATTTGAGCAAGAAGATCTGTATAGAGCACTTTACACAGTATTTGTCACAAGGTCCAGGGATAAGAAATAGAAACATATATCATTATTCTACAAAATAAGCAACTTCAAGATATTTGTAAATCTTAAGATATTTTATATGACAACAAAAACATTAGCATTACCATACTTTTGTATTCTGGAATATATTTTAAAATTATGGGACATAAATGAGATTATTAACCATACTGTCTATGATTGTTGAGGGTCATTTATAAGAGTTAGTCTTCTGGATTCTGTGAATTGTTAATAGTTTGACTTCTACTTTGAGTTTCCAGAAGGTCAAAATAAGACATTGCATACTGGAAGAGATGTTATGAAGAGCCAAGTACAAGTTTTCACATGTTCTGTATGCCTCATTCTTGCTCATCCACTGTCTCTCCTGTTGAAGGAGGTTGGTCCAAGGATGGAGGTAAAAAAAAATTTCTTTTTCTAGGAAAGATCCAAATACATGCACCTTTTAGCTTTACTTAACATCAAGATGTATATTTTCCTCTTCTATGTTCTATGACTATTTTCCACTCTTTGGAGAAAACACAAAAGGAGCAGAGTACGTGGATGTTAGGAGAAACAGAGTCTCAGTATTCCTAGCACAGTCATTCATTCAAGGAGGTCATCTGGATACTTGCCATTCCATCATTGCTTCCTTATTTACTTGTTTATTTTTTCCACTGAGTTTTGAGAACAAGGAAGTTATTTATGCATCTGTATTTCTACCCTCTCTCAGAGTCCTGCCACAGAGTACTCAATAATCATGTAATAACCAAATGTCAAAAAAGAAAAACTAACTAAATTTATCTGTAAATAAAAATGGCAACATTTTAAGCTTGTTTTTAATTTCTTCTCTTGCTGGGAGATACTTTGCTTCTCATTCTGAGATAATGACTCAGAATTGCCTAATATCTATCTGTGAGGGCACTTTGAAAGAAATTGGATTTTATTATGGGGCATAGTCCCATGCCCATGGTTTTTTGACACATTCGTGGTCCTCACAGGATAGCTGCAACATATGTCAGGAACATCAGGGAAGCTGGAGAAATAGAAGGCCGACTGTGTTTCACAGAGCCTGAAAGTTTGCTTCTGTGGGGAGGACTGGCTATGGTTTTACAATGTTTTCACCCTGTTCTCCCTAAAAGTGGTCCTCTCTGATTGCCCAGGGCTACAGGCATCTCTACTCACAAATTACCAGGTAATTTTTAAAAAGTGATCCAGTTAAGTGGAGCTCCTCTGCAAAACTATGATGTTTCCTTAATGTTTCATTTAGAATCTTCTTATTCCTCTGACTCACCTCTACCTTAACCTAGAAACATTTCAGTCTGTGTAAGCTGAAAATTATACCCACATTAAGTTTAAATTAATCCTTTCCAATAGCTCATAGACTTCTTTTTTTTTTTTTTTTTTTTTTTTTGGTTTTTTGGGCCACACCCGGTAACGCTCAGGGGTTACTCCTGGCTATGTGCTCAGAAGTTGCTCCTGGCTTGGGGGACCATATGGGACACCGGGGGATCGAACCGCAGTCCGTCCAAGGCTAGCGCAGGCAAGGCAGGCACCTTACCTTTAGCGCCACCGCCCGGGCCCGCTCATAGACTTCTTAAAAAGAAAATTCAAGGCAGGAGAGAGACAGTACTTTGCCGAGCATGCCACTGATCCAGATTCTACCCTGGACACCACATATGACCCCCAATAGCACCACCAGAGGTCACTCCTAAGCACAGACCCCAAATAGACTCTGAACACTGCCAAGTGTAGCACAAACAACAAAAGAAAAATTCAATGTTTAGTACTTGACTATGTAACAGTAAATAAAATATTTTATTATGAAAGAATACTTTGTCTATTTTTTTCAAAAATAGAGAAATAATCTACATATCATCCAAATATTAAAAATTAGGAAGGTAATTTGTAGAAAACTAAGATAAGATCTTCCTGAATGTTTGTTACCAAATATCTCTCTACCAAATGTGCTAGAGAAGCATATTCTGATCACAATATCAATCATAAGCTAGGAGAAGGGTAAATATAAAACTGAGAATATCTTAAAATATTAGCAATTATAAAAATATGAAAATTAAAAAGATTAAAAATAGATTGAACATTGACAAGTAAAATGTAGCCTATCCCCAACTTGCCTCCACTGCATCTCCAGCTGCCACTGGTCAGAAGCCCATTATCCTCCTCCTCAGTAGAGGTCAATGTGATCTGTATGCATACACTCTGGTCGTAGTCTTGCTGTCCCACAAACCTCACTGACACTTCAGTCTATACCAGACAGTCCTAGGCATATCAGGCCTAACTTCTTTTTTCTTTAGAAAACATATAGCCCTCAAACCAAAACTAAAACCCAATAATCTAGTCTGCAACATGTCTATCATGCTAAGGTAACCTTGCTTACCTAGAATAGATGAAACCTAAAAAGATCTACCTCCAACCACCTCCTAAACAATTAAACAGACCACTTTTTAAAAAATATTCTGAAGCCCCAGCACCTCAATCCACCATATGCAAAATAATAAATGAGGAAAACTAAGAAAGAAGCCAGCAGCTGGGGATATTGAGAGAAGTCCTAACAGATTTCCAAGTTCTCTAAAAAGCATAAACTCCATAGATAAGGACCTGAAATCAGCAGCTAATGTCTTAGCAATGGAATTCAAAGAATCACTAACTATGAAATTAATAAATCCATAGATGGGGGCTGGAGAAATAGCATGGAGGTAAGGCATTTGCCTTGCATGTAGAAGGAGGGTTTTTCAAGTACCAGCATCCCATATGGTCCCCTGTGCCTATTGGGAGCGATTTCTGAGCATAGAGCCAGGAGTAACCCCTGAACGTGACCCCCCCCAAAAAAAAGGAATATAGATGAGCAATTCGTCCAACTGAAATAACTCTCAAAAGAACATGAGAAAAATCATACAAATGGAACTAAAAAAAATGCTAGCAAGCCACAGTAGCATAATTACACAAAGAATCACATGGACTTGAAGACAAAATGCACGATAACAACAACAAAGAAGTCAATAAAGAAATGAGAGACAAAACATTGGAAGAAAATGTACTGTATTTAATAAACAAAAACAGAAGAAATCTACAATTTATAGAAATACCAGAAGAGGAGGAAAAGAGGAAAAGGAAAGAACAAATAGTGAGGGGAAAAATAGCAGAGAATTTTCCTATTCTCTGGAAAGACACCTGTACAAATCCAAGAGGCAAAAAGAGTTCCAAATAAAATAGACCCTAATTGATTAACACCAAGCATATAGTAGTTAAAGTGGCAACATAAAGAAAGAAGGAAAGAAAAGAAAGAGATCAATTCTTTAAAACAGTAAGGGAGAAAAAAAAACCCTCAAGTTCAAAGAAAGGACATAAGAATCAAATCAGATCACCCATGGGAAACAATTCAGGCAAGATGATAGTGGAATGCCATATTTAAAATTTTGAATGTGATTCTCGGTCTGATTTCATCCTGTGTGTGGATCATCTGTAGATGGCTCGCCTTCCCTGGAGATAAGTTTACATGCCTAGAAAGGGGAAGCCACTGAACTTTGCTGGAACTCAGATGCCAACACCCCTATCTGCCTGTCTTCTGTGCTGTGCTGCATTCTTGACCTGATTTCATCCTGTGTGTGGCTCATCTACAGACGACTTGCCTTCCCTGGAGGTGAGTTTACACGCCAAAAAAAGGGAGAAGCCAGAGGAGCGAGGCTTCTCTGCTTTACTACGCGGCCTCGCACATCATTTAGCCAATGAATACAACCACAACACGTAGAAAAACCCACAATACAAGTGTGACAATGGGGAAACAACGCAGGCCAGCGCCAGACATAGAGAATGAAGACTGCAGCTCAGATGACCAGAACATGGCCAACTGACTAGTCAGTCTCTCAGATAAGGAGTTTAGAGTCGAAATATGAAAGATGTTCAAAGAACTCAAATAAAGTATAGAAAAGAACACTAATAAGAATCAAGAGAATATGAAGATAGAAATGAGAAAACTCCAAACTGAAATTTCAGGTCAAATAACAGGTCTGAAAAACTCAGTAGATGAACTGAAGAAAAACATGGATGAGTTTCCCACAGGTTAACAGCAACTGAGGATAGAATTAGTACACTGGAAGATGAGATGAATAACAACTCCATACAGCAGAAGAGACTGGAAAAAAGCCTTAAAGCAAATGATCAAACAATGGAAAAATTACTCAAAGAATGGGAACAAATGAAAATACAAGTCTATGATAAACTCAACAAAAACAAGTTAAGAATCATTGGAGTCCCAGAGACCCAGGAAGAAAATCTCCAGGAAAAATCAATGGTAAAGAACATCATTCAAGAGAAACTACCAGAGCTAAAGAATACATGCAATCAAATCCTGAATGCCAAAGTGTACCAACTAAAAGAGACCCCAGAAAAAACACCCAAGACACATCCTATTCACGATGACAAACACCATAGATAGAGACAGAATTCCGAACACAGCAAGATCTAAGAAGAACATCCTTGAGATTTATTGCAGACCTATCACAAGAAACACTCAAGGCCAGAAGGCAGTGGTGGGACATAGTGACAAAACTCAATAAAATAAATGCTTCGCCAAGAATACTGCACGCAGAAAACTCGCTTTCAGGAAGAATACATGGTTTCACAGACAAACAACAACTCAGAATCTTTACAGACTCAAAACCAGTCTTAAAAGAAAAACTGAAAGACCTACTTTAAAACAAGACTGACCAACAAAGACACCAAACTTCGATAGAAAAATGGCACTAAATCCCAGGACAATTCTTTCCATGTTAATGGATTAAATGCACCAGTTAAGAGACACAGAGTGGCTAAATGGATCAAAAAAAACCCAACCCAACCTTATGCTGCCTGCAAGAAACGCACCTGAATGGTCAGAACAAGCATAGACTCAAAATAAAAGGCTGGGGGAAAATCATCCAAGCAATAAACACCCACAAAAAAGCTGAAGTGGCATATTAATATCAGGTGATGCAAACTTTATACACAGGAAAGTTATAAGGGACAAATATGGACATTTTGTATTAATCAAGGGATACATACAGCAGGAAAAAAATCACTCTCCTAAACATATATGCACTGAATGATGGCCAGCATAAAATTTAATACAATTGTTGACAAATTTGAAAAATAGTATTAATAACAACACAATAATTGTGGGACACCTCAACACGGCATTGTTAACACTTGATAGGTCAACCAGACCGAAACCCAACAAGAATGTACTAGACCTGAAAAGAGAAATGGAAGAAAGAGGCCTAGTAGATATATATAGGACACTCCACCCCCAGAAGCCTAGATACACATTCTTCTCTAATGTACATGGGGCATTCTCCAGGATAGACTACATGCTACCACATAGAACATACCTCCATAATATCAAGAGGATAGAAATTTTGCAGGCTACCTTCGCTGAACACAAGGCCCTGAATTTTTATGTGAACTACAAAGGGACACAGAAGAAAAACTTTAATACCTGGAATTTAAACAGCCTAATACTAAATAACCAGTCAGTCCAAGATGAAATTAAAGAGGAAATCAAAACCTTCCTAGAAACAAATGACAATGGAGACACAAACTATCAGAACATATGGGACACAGCAAAAGCGGTACTGAGAGGAAAATTTATAGCTTTGCAAGCACACATCAAGAAAGAAGAAGGGGCATGCTTGAATAGATTAATGATGCAACATATAGTATTAGAAAGTGCTTAACAAAAGGAAATAAAAATAGTGAGACAGAAAGAAATAACAAAGCTGAAAGCAGAAATCAATGAAGTGGAAACCCAAAAAACTATCCGAAAGATCAACAAAAGCAGAAGTTTGTTCCTTGAAAAAATAAACAAGATTGATAGACCACTGGTAAAACTAACAAAGAAAGAGAGAGAGAGAGAAACTTGATAAATCATATTAGGAATGAAAAAGGAGAGATCACTACTGATATGGCAGAGATTCAAAGGGTAATCAGAAACTAGTTTGAGAAACTCTATGCCACTAAAAATGAGAATATGAAAGAAATGGATACATTCTTGGACTCTTATAATCTTCCACGGTTGAATGAAAAGGATGTAGCATATCTAAACAACCCCATCACAACTGAGGAAATTAAGACAGTAATCAAATGTCTTCCCAAAAAGAAAAGCCCAGGCCCAGATGGATTCACTAATGAATTCTTCCAAACCTTTCAAGAGAAACTACTACCAAACCTGGCAAGACTCTTTTATAAAATCAAAGAAACGGGAATACTTCCAAATAGCTTTTATGAAGCCAATATCACCTTGATAACTAAACCAGACAAATGCTACAAAAAAGCAAATTACACACCAATATCGCTGATGAACACAGATGCAAAGATCCTCAACAAAATCCTGGCAAATAGGATTCAATGCCTCATTAAGAAGATCATCCAATATGACCAAGTAGGTTTCATCCCAGGAATGCAAGGCTGGTTTAACATCCATAAATCTATCAACATAATACACAACATCAACAACAAGAGAAATAAAAATCACATGATCATATCAATAGATGCAGAGGAAGCATTTGATAAGGTCCAACAACCATTCTTGATCAAAACTCTCAGCAAGATGCGAATGAAAAAAACCTTTCTGAATATAGTTAAGGCCATCTCCGACAATCTAGTGGCAAATATTATCTTCAATGGAGAAAAAATAAAAGCTTTCCCTCTAAATTCTGGCACAAGACAAGGCTGTCCTCTCTCACCACTCCTAATCACAAGACAAGGCTGTCCTCTCTCACCACTCCTAATCAACATAGCACTGGAAGTACGTGCTATAGTGATTAGCAAGATAACGATATCAAGGGAATCCAGATAGGAAAGGAAGAAGTCAAGCTCTCGCTGTTTGCAGATGACATGATACTCTACTTAGAAAACCCTAAAGACTCTACCCTAAAAGCTCCTAGAAACAATAGACTCATATAGCAAGGTCGCAGGCTACAAAATTAACACACAAAAATCAATGGCCTTTGTATACACCAATAGTAATAAGGAAGAAATGGACATTAAGAAAACAACCCCATTCACAATAGTGCCACACAAACTCAAATATCTTGGAATCAAATTGACTAAAAATGTGAAGGACCTATACAAAGAAAACTATAAAACTCTGCTCCAAGAAATAAGAGAGGACACACAGAAATGTAAAGACATAACCTGCTTATGGATTGGCAGGATTAACATCATTAAAATGGCAATACTCCCCAAAGCATTTACAGATTTAATATGATTCCTCGAAAGATAGCCATGGCATTCTTCAAAAAAGTGGATCAGGCACTTTTGAAATTCATTTGGAAAACTAAACACCCTAGAATAGCTAAAGCAATTATTGGGAAAAAGAATATGGGAGAAATTACTTTCCCCTACTTTAAACTTTACTACAAAGCAATAGTTATCAAAACAGCATGGTATTGGAATAAAGACAGAACCTCAGATCAGTGGAATAGGCTTGAATACCCTGAGAATGTTCCACAGACATATAATCACCGAATTTTGATAAAGGAGCAAGAAATCCTAAATGGAGCAAAGAAAACATCTTAAGCAAGTGGTGTTGGAATAACTGGCTAGCCACTTGCAAAAAATTGAACTTAGACCCCCAGCTAACATCATGTACGAAGGTAAAATCCAAATGGATGAAATACCTGGATATCAGATCTGAAACCATAAGATATATAGAAAAACACGTAGGCAAAACACTCCAGGACATTGAGACTACAGGCATCTTCAAGGAGGAAACTGCACTCTCCAAGCAAGTGAAAGCAGAGATTAACAGATGGGAATACATTAAGCTGAGAAGCTTTTGTTCCTCAAAGGAAATAGCGCCCAAGATACAAGAGCCCCCCACTGAGTGGGAGAAACTATTCACCCAATACCCATCAGATAAGGGGCTAATCTCCAAAATATACAAGGCACTGACAAATCTTACAAGAAAAAAACATCTAATCCCATCAAGAAGTGGGGAGAAGAAATGGACAGACACTTAGACAAAGAAAAAATACAAATGACCAAAAGACAGATGAAAAATGCTCCACATCACTAATCATCAGGGAGATGCAAATCAAAACAACCATGAGGTACCACCTCACACCACAGAGATTGGCACACATCACAAAGAATGAGAACAAACAGTATTGATGGGGATGTAGAGAGAAAGAAACTCTTATCCACTGCTGGTGGGAATGCCATCTAGTTTAACCTTTATGGAAAGTGATATGGAGATTCCTCCAAAAACTGGAAATTGATCTCCCATACGATCTAGCTATACCACTCCTAGGAATGTACCCTAGGAACACAAAAATGCAATACAAAAATCCTTTCCTTACACCTATATTCATTGCAGCATTATTTACCATAGCAAGACTCTGGAAACAACCAAGATATCCTTCAACAGATGAATGGCTAAAGAAACTGTGGTGCAAATACACAATGGAATATTACGCAGCTGTCAGGAGAGATGACGTCATGAAATTTTCCTATACATGGATGTACATGGAATCTATTGTGCTGAGTGAAATAAGTCAGAGAGAGAGAAAAACGCGGAATGGTCTCACTCATCTATGGGTTTTAAGAAAAATGAAAAACATTCTTGCAATAATAATTTTCAGACACAAAAGGAGAAGGGCTGGAAGTTACAGCTCACCTCATGAATCAAACCACAAACAGGGATGAGTTTTTTTAAAAGAAATAAGTATATTTCTAACTATACTAATAATGAGAATGTATGAAGGAAATAGAAAGCCTGTCTAGAGTATATAGTATAAGAAGTCCTAGCAATAGCAATCAGATAAGAGAAGGAAATTAGGAATTCAAATAAGGAAAAAGAAAGTCAAACTATCTCTATTTGCAGATATGATGATATACATCAAAACCCCTAAAGAGTCCATATAAAAACTCCTAGAAATAATAAACAAATACTGAAAAATGGCCAGCTAAATAGGCAATACCAAAAATTTCAGTGCAGAGCCGGAGAGATAGCACAGTGGCAGGGTGTTTGCCTTGCATGCAGCCAACCCAGAAGGAACTCATATGATTCCTAGCACCCATATGTTCCCCCAGCCTGCCAGAGGTGATTTCTGAGTGCATGGCCAGGAGTAACCCTTGAGCACCACTGTGTGTGGCCCAACAACCAATCAGTCAATCAATCAATCAATAAAGTTTTTTTAAAAGGCAGTTGCAATCGCTTGTGCAAACAATGAGACAGAAGAGAAAGATACAAAAGAGTTCATCACATTTAAAATAGTATCTAAAATATCAAATACCCAGGAATCAACCAAACAAGAGAGGTGAAAGACGTATACCATGAAAACTTCGAAACACTTCAGAAAAAATTTGAAGAGGACCTAAGAAATTGGAAGGACATTCCATGCACATAGGTAAAAGAATAAATATCAAAATGACTGTCTTACCTAAACTACCATATAGATTCAATGCAATCCCTATGCAAATTCAGGCATCATTTTTAAGGACTTAGAACAATCAATGATAAAGTTCATGTGGAACCACAAAAGACCAATGTTAGCCAAATCCATACTGAAAAACAAAAAAACTGGGTGGTATTTCTTTACCTAACTTGAACTTTACTATAAAGACATAGTGATCAAAACAGTCTCAGACCAATGGTTCAGAATAGAATATCCAGTGACATGCCCCCAAATACACAGTTAATCAATATTTGACAATGAAGCCAAGAACTTGAAATGGAACAAAGACAGTCTCTTCAACAAATGGTATTGGAACAACTGGATAATCACCTGTAAGAAGTTAAAGATTGATTCATACCTCACACCTTACAAAAAAGTCAACTCAAACTGGATTAAAGACCTTGCAATCAAAACCAAAACTATAAAATTCACTGAGGAAAACATAGGCTGAATACTCCATGACTTACCCTTCAAAAAAGTCTTTGATGATAGTATGCTAATGGCAAGAGCTATAGCATCAAACCTGAATAAATGGGACCACATCAAACTAAAAAGTTTCTGTATGGTAAAAGAAACATGGGTTAAAACTAAAAGACAGACAACTGACTGGAAAAAAATTTGCACTCAACACATCAGATAAAGTTTTGATTTCTAGGATATACAAAATACTCACAAAGGTTAGCTCCACAAAAACTTAAAAAAATAAAAAATGGGGAGAACATAGGGCTGGAACAGTGGTGCAAGCCGTAAGGCATCTGCTTTGTGTGTGCTAGCCTAGGACAGACCGCAGTTTGATCTCCCGGCATCCCATATGGTCCCCCAAGCCAGGAGCGATTTCTGAGTGCATAACCAGGAGTAACCCCAGAGCATCACTGGGTGTGGCCCAACCCCCCCCCAAATGGGGAGAATTTCTTCCTCAGAATTTCTCTGAGGAAGACCAACAGATGGCCAACAGACACATGAAAACATGTTCATCATCACTTATCATTAGGGAAATCCAAATCAGTACAACAAATCATGACTACCAGACAATCCAAATCAAGACAAGGTACCATCTTACACCAGTGAGGATGACACACATCAAAAACAATAGGATAAGAGCTCTGTTCAAAGCCAGACCATAGAGAATGTATAGCTTGCTATTTTTACCCCCAAATGCACCGATAATATAATCTGGCAACGTTTTTCCCTGCATAGGCACACTAAAATAGGGAAATCTTACTTACAGAAAGAAGTTCTTATCTAATAGGGATAAGAACTCATGATTTTATATTGCAAGGAGCCCTTCCACCCTGAATTATCATCATGCAAACTTTATTAGACCTCATGTGATCAAACATTGATCACCCAACCCCAATTCCTGGATCCCAAACTTATAACTGTCACAGTTCCCTTCACCATCATTAGAAATAATACTCCCCTTGGAGAAGGCCTTAATACTGCTCTAGTACCAACTTGCACCAGAGTAGATTCATCTGACACTCTGATGATGAAGAAGCCCCAACAACTTCATCTAAAGGCAGGTTGCCCTATCTCATCACCTAACAGTGAAATGAAATCAGAAGACCCTCTATCAAAGGATCTGTGCAGTGGCCGAAGCGATAGCGCAGCAGTAGAACATTTGCTTTGCACACGCTGTCCCAGAACATACCTGGGTTCAAACTCTTGCAACCCATATGATCCCCCAAGCCATGATCATTTTCTGAGGGCAAAGCCAGGTGGAACCCTTGAGCATCACTGGGTGTGGCCCAAAAACCAAAAAAAAAAAAAAAAAAAAAAAAAAAAAAGGATCTGTGCAAAACCCAAGATTACTAATTAAAGAAGACTGATTATGACAACCTTGACTGAGAGTAGAACTGTTCATGGAACCATCAAGAAAGACTTTATCCTAGGCTTCACCCTAGGATCTGTGCAAAATTCAGATCTCTAGTTACAAAAGACTGACTTTGACAACTGTGACTAAACAGAGCTTTTCCTGGGACCATAAAGAAAGACCTTGGGTTTGACAACTTAATGCCAGAGCCTATAGTCAGTCTCATGTCAGTATGCTTCATATGTAGAGACACCCTGTATCTCTTAGGCCAAGGAAATTTTCTTTCTAATTTCCTTAACATTTACTGTGCCTATGCAAAAAAACCAAAAATACAAAAACAAACAAATAAACAAAACCTTGTCACATCTGCTTTCTCTTTTTATTTTTTCTTTTTCTTTCTTTTTTTTTTAAATTTTATTTAGAGTTATAGCTTCTAGATAAGGGACCCAAGTTTGTTTTTATTTTTCCAAACCATAGCATATGAATCATCTGGTGCTGCCTCACATTTATATGTCTCCCTACAGAGAAAAGGAAAAAAAAGTGGATGGGACCCAGAAACCAAACGGTTTCTGGAGATTAGAGTGGAAATAAAAAATAATTAGCCCTAACTACCCAAACCAATGTCAGTGACAGTAGAATCAAGAAACTCAAACTATAACATGCTATGCACAAAATGGACCTGTGACACTAGCAGTCTAGGGGGCTAAGGGTGGAGGTACGGGGATGCAAGTTGGGAACTATGGTGGAGAAAGGTCAACACTGATGGTGGGAACAGCTCTAATTCACTGTCTCTCTGTTACTGAAATACAACTGTGAAAGCCATGTAAAAAAATTAAAACTTTAAAAAAATTAAACTATGGTATGCAAGATAGTTTAGTGGACTAAATTGAAGTTCTAGCTATGTCACAGAAAGATAAAGATATTTAATATTTTAAATAAAACTAAAGCTATTTACAGAGAAATTTACAACCTTAAATGAACATGTCAAACAATGATGCTAAGTTCAAGAAATTAAAAAAGCAATAAAGGCATAAAATAGGAATAAAGGATAAATAGAAATATAAGTAGAAGCTAAGATTAGAAAACAGTCCTTTGTCAAAGGGTCTGTCCATTTCTTCTCCCCATTTTTAGATGGGATTAGATGTTTTTTTCTTGTAAAGTTCTGTCAGTGCCTTGTATATTTTGGAGATTAGCCCCTTATTTGATGGGTATTGGGTGAATAGTTTCTTCCACTCAGTGGATGGCTCTTGTAACCTGGGCGCTATTTCCTTTGAGGTGCAGAAGCTTCTCAGCTTAATATATTCCCATCTGTCAATCTCTGCTTTCACTTGTTTGGAGAGTGCAGTTTCCTTCTTGAAGATGCCTGTAGTATCAATGTCCTGGAGTGCAAATGGCTAAAAGGTACATGAGAAAATTCTCCACATCACTAATCATCAAGGAGATACAAATCAAAACAACTATGAGGTACCACCTCATACCACAGAGATTGGCACACATCACAAATAATGAGAACAAGCAGTGTTGGCGGGGATGTGGAGAGAAAGGAACTCTCATCCACTGCTGGTGGGAATGCCATCTAGTTCAACCTTTATGGAAAGTGATATGGAGATTCCTCCAAAAACTGGAAATTGAGCTCCCATACAATCCAGCTATACCACTCCTAGGAATATACCTTAGGAACACAAATACAATACAACACCTATATTCATAAATACAATATTACACCTATATTCATTGCAGCACTATTTACCATAGCAAGACTCTGGAAACAACCAAGATACCCTTCAACAAATGAGTGGCTAAAGAAACTGTGGTACATCTACACAATGGAATATTATGTAGCTGTCAGGAGAGATGAAGTCATGAAATTTTCCTATACATGGATGTACATGAAATCTATTATGCTGAGTGAAATAAGTCAGAGAGAGAGAGAAAGATGCAGAATGGTCTCACTCATCTAAGGGTTTTAAGAAAAATGAAAGACATTCTTGCAATAATAATTTTCAGAGACAAAAGAGAGGAGGGCTGGAAGTTACAGTTCACCTCATGAAGCTCACCACAAAATGGGATGAGTTTAGAGAAATAACTACATTGTGAACTATCCTAACAATGAGAATGTATGAGGGAAATAGAAAGCCTGTCTAGAGTACAGGCAGGGGTTGGGTGGGGAGGAGGGAGATTTGGGACATTGGTGATGGGAATGTTGCACTGGTTATGTGTGGTGTTCTTTACATGACTGAAACCCAAACACAATCATGTATGTAATCAAGGTGTTTAAATAAAATATAAAAAAAGAAAATGCAAAGAGAAAAAAAGAGTTATTAAATTAGTAGTCAAAGAAATATGAGTTAAATACAAGTCCAAATCTCAGGACATTTGACTTGATTTTTATTATATTTTCTGATATAGATAAAATGTATCAGAATTTCCTCATTTAGGCTCTAAAATTTAAGATTTGTAACAAAAGCAAAATTTAATAAAAGTAAAAGTCAACAAAAAAAAACATTCCTAAATCCACCAAGGGACATAGTAGATAATTCAGCAGGCAGGAAGCTTGCTTTGCATGCAGCTGACCCAGTACCTTGGTACTGGGTAATTGATCCCTGGTACCCCATATAATTCTCCCAAATTATCTCAGCATTCTGGAAGTGATTCAGGATTTGGCCAAAAAAATCCACAGACCAAAACCTATTGACTAAATCAAAATATTATTTTCTTTATTTAAGCCTTTTTTTCTAAGACATAGAAAAAGATCATAGGTACACATGGAAAAGTCATATTGATAGTTAAAAGTGAAGACAATCCTATTAGAAAGCTGCTATGATCTATATAATTCAATAGAAGTCCTATAAGTTTATTCTTCACAAAAAGAGCCTGCTAATTCTAAAATTTATGTAGAAAGGTTTATGACCTTAAAACGTTCTAATAGGCATTTTAAGAAAGAAAATTTGGAGGGCTTATCTGCAGTTAGTATTTATTATGACACTATAGTAATCAATACAATATGATTTTGACATAAATAGTAGGCATTTAAATTAATGAAGTAGAAATATGAGTACAGAAATCAGTCCCACTTTTATGGAAAACTGATTTTTTTCAAAAAGTAAAAAGGCAGTCTAGTGAGAGGGAAGATAAATTTTCAGTAAAAGATACTGGAATAATTGGATAGACATGTCACAAAATAGAATAAATAAAACCTTCACTCTTACTTGACACCAAAAATTGGAACCCAAGTTTACATTGTAAGAACTAATATTAAAATAGGAAAGAAAATCTTAATAATCTTGATTTTGGAGAGTTCTTAAATACAACATTAAAAATATCAATACAAAGGCATTCATTTTATTAAATTTTTCTTCTCTTTAAATTCACTAAAAAAATGAAGAGAGAAGGATTGAAGTGATAGCATAGCAAATAAGGCATTTGCCTTGCACATAACCTACCTGCATTCAATCCCCAGCATTCCACATGGTCCCCTGAGCTGCCTGGAGTGATTTCTGAGAGCAGAGCCAGGAGTAAACCCTTGCACATTTGGGTTTGGCCAAAAAAAGAAAAAAAAAAAGAAAAGAAAAGAAAGGAAGAAAGCAAAGAAAAAGAAAAGATAAACCACAGTCTTGGGAAAAATAATTAGTTTCCAAACATCTAAGAAAGGGCTTTAATTTAATAGCTAGTCTGTATAATCAACCTAGGTGTCTAATAATAAATAAATTGATTATGAAAAAATATTTATTATAAATATATATTATGTAAATTTATACAACAGAATACTACATGTTTGTAATAATGAAATAATACAATTTACTGGAGCTTGGATGCAACTGGAGGATATCATATTAATTAGAGTAAATCAGACAAAGGACAAACAGGATGATTTTACTTATCTATTATATGCAGAATAACAGGACAAAAAATGCAAGGTATCAAAGGAGGAATACTACATTGCCCTTGACCCTAGAGTATAGAAAGGAGAAGGACAAAGAAGGAAAGAAATCAAGAAGAGAAGATGTGGATGGAAATAACTGGGGCAGGGCTCTCAGGCATAGGAGTCTCTTTGTGAGATAGAGGCATGATTTTTCTATATATCTAAATCACAGAACTGCCAACCTAAAAACATGAGAGCCAAACTACGAAAAATAAAATTTAAAAATGTGCCTGTCAAGGAGACAGAGTAGGGAGTATGAGGGAACCTAGGCACACTGGTAGAGGAAAATTGGCACTGATTGTGAGACTGATGTTGGAAACATTGGGTGCCTGGAACACAATTATAAATAACTTTGTAAATCATAGTACGTTAACACAATATGGAGTTAGACCACATTAGATAATTAATGTCTATATTGAAACCATTTCATTCAAATGTTAATAATATGCATAAGGCTTAAAATATGATAAAACTCATACAAATAAGTAAAGGTTCAGAGTTGTTAAGAAAACGTGAGTTCAAAAATAATGCTTTCCCTTATATTAAAATATAGTAAAATTCAGTATAAAACTGTAGTTATTAAAACAACATGACATTGATTAAATATAAGCTAGGTAAAATAAAATTAGAAACATTAGACTTCTGTTCTCCCAGCTTCTTGAAGGATCTCTCCTTCCTGGGAGCCGGGAGTCTAGCAGGAGGAGGTTTGGTAGGCCCACGCCATGCCGGAGGCCTGCTTGGCCAGGCCTAGGGGGGGTGCGGGATTTGGGTAACCCCAGCACCCCTCGGCCACCTTGCTCCAGATCTCCAGGGCTTCCCCGGGCCACACGCCTGGGCAAGCCGGTGAGTTGGGTCCCTTGGTGGAGCTTGAAGGTACCCTAGGCCTTCCCCCACTATCCATGCGGCTCCTTAGGGAGGGTCTGGGTGGGGCTCTGAACTTCTGTTCTCCCAGCTTCTTGAAGGATCTCTCCTTCCTGGGAGCCGGGAGTCTAGCAGGAGGAGGTTTGGCTGGCACTGGTAATCTCTGTCCAGTCTACATTTTCAAAATCGCGCGGGGGCGATAGCCCTCGCGCACACAAGAAACATTAATAGTACTCTCACAAGAAACATTAATAGTACTCTCACAAGAAACATTAATAGTACTCTCACAAGAAACATTAATAGTACTCTCACAAGAAACATTAATAGTACTCTCACAAGAAACATTAATAGTACTCTCACAAGAAACATTAATAGTACTCTCACAAGAAACATTAATAGTACTCTCACAAGAAACATTAATAGTACTCTCACAAGAAACATTAATAGTACTCTCACAAGAAACATTAATAGTACTCTCACAAGAAACATTAATAGTACTCTCACAAGAAACATTAATAGTACTCTCACAAGAAACATTAATAGTACTCTCACAAGAAACATTAATAGTACTCTCACAAGAAACATTAATAGTACTCTCACAAGAAACATTAATAGTACTCTCACAAGAAACATTAATAGTACTCTCACAAGAAACATTAATAGTACTCTCACAAGAAACATTAATAGTACTCACTATCATTGAATTATGTTTTTATGTATGCAGAATGTCCATTTTGTACTCTGCCCTTTTGCATACCCCTTCATAAGTTCATACTTCTCTTTAACTTCTTTAACTCCTATCATCATTACTCCTTTTTTACCCTTTCTAACTTAAGTACTGTTGAGTCCTAATTCACAGACCAAAGTGGTGCCCTAGAGTTAACACCCACCCAACTATTTTAAATGGCATAAAAAGGACACATGTCTTTTCAACATTTTATGGGTGTTTTCTTTGACGACTATAACTTTTGCTAAATACTTTCTTATACAGTGATGATCCCCCCCCCCCCATGTTTTTTATCTTCTCTTTGTGAACTGCTCAATATGGAATTTGGTGTGAAAGAATCCCTCAGTTTAATACTTATGTTTGAACCAAGTCATGGGTCTTGTTGGAAATGTTCTTATGCCCCCATATATCTGATAGCACCACGTGGCTTTATATCTTGTTTGCGTAGGCACACTAACATGGGAAAATACTATACATACCAATAAGTTCTTATCTAGTAGAAATGGGAACACACAAATCTTGTAGTGCAATGAGACCTTACACCCTGAACATTGACATAAAGACCTGGCACAGGCCTCAGAAGAATGGGCATTCTCCATTTACCCCTTGATCTACAGAAGACATTTACAAAACATCCAAGGTTGTATATAACATCACCCAGAGGCATTCCTGTACCAGGGACGATCCTACAGCTGCTCTGACATCGATCTACTCAAAAGAGACATCCCTTAACACTGAGAAGACAACAAGAACAATGACCTGCTTACTGGACAGGGCTTGCTGTATTGCCCCTTTATGGTGAGGTTTGTCTATAACATCACCTGGAAGCAATCCTCTACCACGGAAGACCCTACCACTGCTCAGACATCGTCCTGCTCAAAAGAGACTTCCCTTAACACTGAGAAGACAACAACAACAACCTGCTTACAGGACAGGGCTTCCTGCATTCCCCTTTCATGGTGAGGTGAAATGAGAAGGCACTCCACATCATGACCTCAATGTAGGACATGCAGATTCCAGAATCTTTAATACAGAAACATGAGACCAACAACAGAGACTGTGTGATAAGTGTGTTGGTGCTATGGACAATGTCTTGGAGCGAACAATAACTTTCCTGAGGCCTAGAGCTGGTCTTATGCCAGGAAACTTCAGGGGTAGGATCTCTTTGTATTTAGGCCAAGGCTATTCCTTTCCATGCCTCTCATATTTTGGTGGGCCTATGCAAACAACAATTGCCACTCTAACACCGTTTTTACTGTGCTCCTTTGACTCTAATCCTTAAAACACACCCACTTAAAATTTGAGGTTAACTTAAGCTAATATGCATGTACATGGAAATGTAAAAAATACTATGCCTCTAATGTTTAAGGAGTTACGTAAGTTTGATGGCTTTAGATTGCCTTGTGTGCTGTTAAGAAATATTATAATGTGCTACAATCTGGGGACTTGAGGGAAAAAGTAATTGCACATGGATTCTGTTTTATTTATCTTAACTTTCTTTGGTGAAAGTTCAAAGTTAAGATATCAGCAAGGGGACTTCTTCAGATAATTATGTTATGGGTGATTGTCCTTCCACTGTAACTTTACCTTATCCTCTTTCTTTGCATCTTTTGTTCTCATAATTCATAATAAAAAATAGAAAGATATCTTTAAAAAACATGCTGCAATGAAAGAGAAAGGAATTTAATATTGGGGACTTTGAGAACTAACTCAAGATTTACTTGTTTTTAATTCAAATTGGGATATAAGCCCTAAATATAAACTTCTTGATCACTTCAAAAGAAAAAAAAACTTTGAAGAAATGAATAAGGAAAGGCAAATGAAACCTAATCACTACATAAGACAGTTAAAACTGTACAGGAGGAGAGCAAAGGAATAAGGACAAATTGCATTAGCACAAAGAATCCTATAGGAAAATGACAAGTTTTGTTTATATAATGATTATTATACATTGTATACCATATATTGTATACACTATATAATACTTTATATTATATGTTTAATATATAAAAGTTATCATATACCACAAAAAAAAGAAACATTAAAGACCCATGCATAACTAAACATATTCTAAAATTACTGATGCAACAAATTAGAAGAGAAAAAGAGGGATTATTTAGAAAATGCTCTGGGGACAATTGAGGAAAATTTAATTACAATTTATCTATATATACTGAGAAATATTATTCATATAACTGGTAAATAGTTTTTAAAATACATATATCTTTATTTTAGCACCATGATTACAAGCATGTTTGTAGTTGGATTTCAGTCATAAACAGAATAACCCCTTTCACCAGTGCAACATTCCCACCACTAATACTTTTTATATAGATGCTTTGTATAACAATTCCATACAAAATTAGCAATGTCTTTTGAAGCCTTGACATGCTAGTGTAACAAGAACATGGGGACATGGGCACTCTAGTATTGGTATGGCACACTGGTATAATCTTTTGAGCGAAATAATTTGACAACATCAAATAAAGATGAGTATTATTCTGCCTATGACTCATGATATGAGTCATCAATTGAGAAAGAGCATGAATTTCAAACCTTTGGGTAGGACCAGAAATAAGTTGCTAACTTGTTGCTTTGATCTCTTTCCAAAAGTATATTTCAAAAATTGTATGTAAAGAAAAAGAAGCAAAGAAAGAAGATGAAAAGGAAGGATGGAAAAAAGGAAGTAAAAAAGAAGGAAGGAAAAAACAATAAAAGGAAGGAAGGGACAATGGAAGGAAGAGAGGAAGGAAGGAAATGGAAGGAAGGAAGGAAGGAAGGAAGGAAGGAAGGAAGGAAGGAAGGAAGGAAGGAAGGGAGAGGGAGGGAGGAAGAAAGGGAGAAAGGGAGGGAGAGAGGTAGGAAGGAAGAAGGGATAAAGGGAGGGAGGGAGAGAGAAAGGAAGAAAGGGAAAGAGGAAGGAAGGGAGAGAGGAAAGAAGGAAGGTAGGAACGGAGGGAGGAAGGAAGGAAGGGAGGCAGGCAGGAAGGAAGGGAGGCAGGAAGGAAGGAAGGAAGGGAGGGAGGGAGGGACGGAGGGAGGGAAGAAAAAAGGAAGTGAGGGAGGGATGGAGAGAAGAAGAAATAAGAAATATTTTTGGAAAAGTGCAAGTCATTCAAAATTACAATTGCCTAGTTACAGTACTGTCAAGTTTGTGTCTAAAATAAATTCAATGTAGTCAAACTAGAATTTTGTAAAATAGTTTGGGGGAGATATTCTATTTTGCTTTTATTTGTCTTCTATTATACTTAGCAAGAGAATTATTTTGAGAAACTTTAGCCTTAGTTGTGTGTATGATACTGATTTATGGTGTAAAATATATTTACTTCTGTCAATGGTAGACAAAGGCGATTTAACTTCATTACTGTAACAGATGAATCATGTGCCTGAAGAATGTTGCCTGTCAACATCCCTGTATTTCTTTGTAAAGCTATGACCGAAGTGGAGGAGGAGCATCAAACAGTGGGAAGTCTATCTTACAGTATTCTCATCTACAGAGCTCAGCAAATGGTGTAGTGTGAAACAAGAGCACAGGTAGAGTAATTGTCAGAGTAGACTCCACAAAGTGGGGAAAAAAGAAAGAATAGGCAGTTGTGACTGATGGCAATGTAAAGGGTATGTTCTTTGGGAAGCACAGCTGTCTTTTGAACCCATGTAGACAGAGGAAATAATTATGGCAGATCATTTATTCTGATGTCATCACAGAGACAGCAAATCTTAACTATGTATATATTTCTTTAGAAGGCCCTTTCCTTACTCCTATCCCATGTTATATCTACACCTGGAAATATCACACCTAGATCTAGCATCATTCTCTAGGATCTAAATAGAATGGCCAGTATTTATTATAAGCAATGGTTTGAAATTGTCATAATATTGCTTTAAAGTACAAAGACTTTTTTGATTCTAAGTTAAGAAAATATTGAACAGGTGTTTCTGAAATCATGGAGTTTAGCCAAGTTTTCTCTGAGTTTTGAACTTACAGAAATTCTCTCTAGCATCATAAGGAAAAAATCTACTTTATTATCATGAATTTAACAAAGGTAATCTTGCCTAAAAAGCTACTAGGGTCTATAATGATTAAATTTCTGATAATTCTAACCCCTATTACTAAGGGAAGCCATAGATTTGAGACATATTTTTCAAAATGTGTTATACATATTTTCTTATGATCCTCAATGGAAAAAAGAATTTTTACTTTAGAAGCTATAAATCTGATTCTATGAGTTAATTCTAAGATTCATAATATCTGACAAGAGAATATTCATATCAAGAACATCAGACACTAGACAGTCAAAATTCTTTCCTTTTCTCCAAGTGAAAATGTGTCAATCTCATTTTTATTCAGTAGTACTCAAAGATTGTTTTTCTACTCTCCTTTCCCTGCTCCCCCCAAATTCCCCCAAAATTACCAAGGCCACATGTGTAAAGAGTGAGACACATATGCAAACATAAATTCTTCTCTTTGAAACGGTGTTCGCTTGGCCAGGCATTCTCCAACCCATGTTAAGTGCATGGTTCTGTCAGAAGAATCAAGGACACATCGTTCTGACACTGTTCAAGGTTTCAGAATGGAACTGAGATACAGATAAGGGTGTGTGTGTGTGTGTGTGTGTGTGTGTGTGTGTGTGTGTGTGTGTGTGTGTGTGTGTGTGTGAATGTGAGTGTGTGTGTGAGAATGTATCTTGGGAGAGTGTCACGAAGTCCACAAGATGTTGCACCTTAAAGAATTATGTTGGATAGCTTATGTTACATTGTGGGAATTAAATTTAATTTCTATTCAGAGTTTGAAAAGAGGCCACCTAAAGAAGGAAATGGTTGAGTTAAAAGGGAAATTACAAAGACAGCAGTACTGGCTGGAACCGGGGCAATGTGCAATCACCCTCCATTACTAAAGGGTAGACCTGGAAGGGCCTGACTACTGTGAGATACTTTGGTATTTTGGCCCTTGAATTGAAACAAAACAAACCAATTTTGGAATTCTAAAAAGCAAATATCAGTATGTCTATGTGTGTTCAACCAGTTACTGTTGCATGTCCGAGGTAGAAGATACACCAACCAGAAAATTTGAGTGGATATTTCTAGCAGGTCCTGTATCATGGGATTGATCCTGTAAACTTAACTCTTCTCCCTCCATCTCCCAAAAGGCAAATCTGACTATCCTAAAGCCATGTCTCTTAGACCACACAATGGCCCTATGTTACTTTGTGCCTCATATACATCTCTTCCTGTCCCTAGCCAGTCTGGTATTCAATTAGGAGAAAAAGCCAGTATTTTCAAAGTAACCCAAGCCTTTATGTCCAGCCCCAATAACAAAAAGGTAAACTTGAGTATCTGTAAGATTTTCTCAGATTCTATATATGACAAGAAAAAAAAAAACAAATTTATTTTTAAATTTAGTACCAAGAAATTGGGGGTATTTAGTTCTAAAAATGATAGGATTAGTCAGGGTTATTAAGATTAATACATCATTTTATTCTCTGATATGTTAATTAATCAGATACTGTCACTTTGCAGACAGTTAATAATAGATTTTCACAATAAAGTGTTTGATGATGATGATATGATGATGTCATTTTTGAGCAATAACCATATACTGTACAAACAAATTAACTTGTACAAACCTATTTGTCTTCTTCCCAGCCCTATAAAGTAGATGCTATTATTTTGTAGATGAGTAAAGTTTGAGGCTCAGAGAAGTTAAGCAATTTGCTTAAAATTACACAGCTATTAAATGACAAATCCAACAGCCACTACCATGTAAATGGTCTAACTTTATAGCTTCACCACTAATCTCAGAAGAGATGCCATGCCAAGATGGTGAAATTCACGGATCACTGGTCTTTGGGCTGAAAACTCTGGTCTGCCCTGGACCCAGCAGCTACACAGATACCCCACAATTGCTGCCATACAAATGGCCTAAATTCACTGATTTACAACTAATATCAAGCCAACAAAGTTCTAAGATACACTGTGTTTTTTTTTAGGCTGAAAACTCAAGTTTTCTTGGAGTGAGGGTGGGCAACCTCCCCGGTATCCTATACTTGTGTTGAAGTCCCAGCAGCTATACCCATATTCCATAGCCACCATCATGAAAAATGACCCAGCTTCCTGACTAATCATGAGGAGATATCAAGCTAATCGAACTCATTGTTATACCAGTCTGAGAACTCTGGGACCCCCCTTAGGATGGGGGTAGGTCAAGAATTGTTCCAATTCCACAGATCCTGGAGATCTAGAGCATGTCTTACAATGAGACTTCTAAATTCTACAAGACTGAGAGTCATCCCAATAGGAGCACAAAAAAATGAAATGAGAAAGTAGCATAGAAATCAGCTAATCTCAATAAGCTTAACAATAGCACAAAAAGCTCAACTAGCAAAAAAAAGCTCAGTAAATAAATCTTCAGACAATTACCTTAATAACCTCATTATATAATTTTCACAAAGTTTTTTTTACTGAACTAATTTTGATAAGTCCACTTATTTATTATAAGTAAGATAAAATAAGTTATTTTGTTTCTACCTGGGGGATGTAGGGAAACCAAGGACAAGGGTGGAGACAAGAATACACTGGTGGTGGGACTGGTGCTGGAACATTGAAGGCACAAATAACAATGTATTGTAAACTACTTTATAAATAATGGTGTTGAAATAAAGTTTTAAAAAATGGAAAAAAGATGAGAAATCTTATATCACTCTAGTATATATCTTTTCTCCCTACAGGAAATAAATAAAAAGTATTAATATAATATATGTTAAACACATACCTCGTTATATATTTTGTTTGATGGCAAAAGTGAAATTAAGAGAAGTTTCACAAAAATTTTGAGTTAGGTTTGTGTTATAAAGATATAGATCTAAATGCTTATTGGAGAGCTTACAATGAAGAAAATAGATATCTCTCAGGTGATCAGGGAAGACTCCCTGAGTAATGTGACATTAAAACTGAAAGTAGAAGTTGAGAAGGATGAAAGGATAAATCATATCAAAATAGAACAACTGAACAAAGATGATGACTTAGGAACAAAGGTAAGTATTTCAGAAGCCATATAAGATGGGTGGTGGAATCAAGTGACAAGAGGATGAGAGGGGGTGAGAATTGGGTGGGAGATTTAAAGGGATAATAGAATGAGAGATCTTGATGAACACGGATTTATTATTGAACATTCTAAGAGCTATTTTAGAGGCCCATATTTTCTAGTCTATGAATCTCAGCACATCACATAGAAAACACCACACTACAAGTGTGACAATGGGGAAGCAATGCAGGCCAACACCGGGCATAGAGAATGAAGATGGCAGCTCTGATGACCTGAAAGTACCAACCACCTAATTAGCCTTTCAGATAATTAGCTTAAAGAAGAAATATAGAGGGACCTCATAGAAATCAAAGAAAGCATGGATTGAGCTGAACAACTACAAATAAGAATCAAGAGGATATGAAGATAGAAATAAGAAAACTCCAAACTGAAATAATAGGACTGAAAAACTCAGTAGTTAAAATGAAAACATCACTGGAAAGCCTCTCCAACCAAGTAACAGCAGCTGAGGATAGAATCAGAGAGCTGGAAGATGAGATGCATAACAACTCCAGAAAACAGAAGAGATTGGAAAAGAGCCTTAAAGCAAATGATCAGTCCATGATAAATCCTCAAGCATCGGGACCAACAAAATGTAAGATAGAAGCTTGACTGTGTCTAGGAGAGGCATAAACCAAATTGATAATTTAGGACTCAAAGCAAAGCATAGTAGGAGTCACAATGAACTAAATATACTTAATATTCTGCAAAAAATCTAAAATATATAATTTCATTAATCATACCTATAGCTTTTACCATATTTTTGTTGTGGGAGACTTAAGAAATTAAGAGAAGAGGACTAGCAATCCCTAGAGGGGAGTCTACTACTTCCCTCTCTATCCAACTCAGTTATCTGGGAAAGTGTCTGGGGATGTTCAGGACAAATGAAAGCCTGCTTTGAGCACCTACATAGTATAAATATATATCTCTAGCTCCACACAGCAGTCAGAAAACTGTACTTGATTCAGATATATTCTAACCACCATGGAAAATTGTCTTTTCTACCTGATTATAATTTTTCTGAGAGGTATAGGACTCAGGGTGGAACAAAGAATTGTTCTTTGTGGGAAAGGAAAGTCAATCCTTTTTTTTTTTTTTTTCAGTTTTTCTTAAAATTTTATCTTTTTTTTTTTTTTTTTTTTTTTTTTGGTTTTTGGGCCACACCTGGTGACGCTCAGGGGTTACTCCTGGCTATGCGCTCAGAAGTCGCTCCTGGCTTGGGGGACCATATGGGACACCGGGGGATCGAACCGCGGTCCGTCCTAGGCTAGCGCTGGCAAGGCAGGCACCTTACCTCTAGCGCCACCACCCGGACCCGAAATTTTATCTTATTAACAGAAAATAACTTCAGGGTAATATGAACATTGAAGTAAAAACAGTATTATTTAGAAACTATCAACAAGAAAGATAGCTGAGAGTACACATCTCAGGTTGAAATGTAGTCATTCTCTTTCTGGGAAATCCCTTCCCCAAACCCACTTGGCTTTGCAAAGTTCATTTTACAATTTTCTCTCAAACTACCCCATAGGGGGTGGGGTTTCCTAAGGGGATAAGAGACTATTTCTAAGATATTGTAAAATAACTGTGGCTTTGAGTAGTCACCTTCATGCCCTTAATCACAACCTCTTTTTTTTTTTTTAGGTAGAACTTCTCTTAAGAGGGGTTCAGCCATCTCAGTGCTGTACTGACACCAATTAGAGCCTTATCAAACTTCAGTTCTCAAAAATGGGTCCAGGACTAGATCAATAGTACAGTGGATAGAAGGCTTGTCTTCTATACCGCCAACCTAGGTTTGATTCCCAGTATTCCATAAAAATCTGAACATCTTCAGAAGTGATCCATGAGGGCAGAGTGAGGAGTAAGGCCTGAGCACCACCAACAGGTCTGGTGTATAAACAACAAAAAAATGTGGATCTAGTCATAATATATTTTGGATACTTTCAGAAAAGTAATAAATTTCTTAAAATTCCATCTTTTTTTTTTTTACTACTTTCTGAGAACTCATTGCCAGCCCTCCCTCCTGTGCCAGAATCTACATATTATTTCTGGGGGAGAAACTTTTTATTCAGGTGGAAGGATATGCAAATAGGTAGATAAAATTTATTTTCTTCTTCATCTTCTCCCTTTCTTCTTTCTTTTTCTTTTCCTTCTTTTCCTTTTCTTCCTCTTCTTCATCATCTTCTTTTTCTTCTCCTCTACTTCGTCCTCTTCCTCCTCCTCTTTCTCTTTCTTCTCCTTCTTTACCTCTCTTTCTTCTCCTTCTTTGTCTCCTTCCTCTTCATTTTTTTTTTTGAGTATGGAGGTACATCCAGATATGTTCAGAATTCAGCAATCACTCCTGGTGGTGATCATTCCTGGCTCAACAAACCATATTGGGTGCCAATGATTCACAATTAACATACAAATATTTTTATTATACGGACACTTCACCTTTATCTTCATATAATGGTTAATTTGATTTCTTCATGTAGTCACAGCAAGTGTTTGAATATTGATGGGCTGGGACTGCAGATCTTTTCACAATTTAAAAAAATACCATGTCTTCTCTTTATGGCTAACTCTACATAACTCTACAAATTCATTCCACTTGTATTCAATTTTGTTACGTATATTACTGCAGCTTTTGTTATGAACAAAAAAAAGAAATAATGAAGTAAACCAAGGTTATAAATTTAGCATTTATAAAGTTAAACCTGGGTGTTTATTTTATAGTATATAAATATTATAGCATATTTATGGTAATTTTTATCATTTAAATCCAAAAACACTTTATTAAATGATGCTAAAATAAAATTATTTTGTCTATAGAAAGAAAATAATTCTTAAATAAGTGTAATCCCTAGTCTGACTCCACCTGATGGAAAGTAACTGCCTAGAACAATATTCTGAGAACTCTGAAACAGAGCCAGGCAAAGTGATAAAGATGACTATAATTGATTAGTGATGCCTGTCACAGGTGAGTGAATGGTGAAATGAGGGAGTTTACAACACACTTCTAGTCTTCATAGGTATATACCCAAGGAGATAGAAAAAACTAAATAATTCTTACCTCCTGCTTGCCCCTGGCCAAACCACATGCAGTCTGATTTGACTTTGTCAGAATTCTGCCTACTTAATGTATGATAATGTATTTTTAACAAGATTGGTTTCTATATTCCTTACACCTTAAAATAAGTTCATAA
This sequence comes from Suncus etruscus, assembly GCF_024139225.1. NCBI lineage: Eukaryota > Metazoa > Chordata > Mammalia > Eulipotyphla > Soricidae > Suncus > Suncus etruscus. The sequence goes on along the minus strand of NC_064852.1, from coordinate 62,412,670 downwards.
AAATAAGGTGTAGGAACAATCTTATTACATTACCTATGCTGATATTCAGCATGTTGACATCTCTAAGACTCAAGGATCTATTTTACATCCTGTCACTGGACCACCGAAATATAAATTCCCCTGCCATCTTCCCCTGAATATGTCCTAAGGTCTTCATGGAATATACAACAGGAAAAAAAAAAAAAACACCCAGGACACTGTTACTCAGATAAGCATTGTAGACTTCTAGAGGGAATAAGTGCACTTTATATTATAGAAATGAGACATAACTGATACCAAAAAATAGAACCAAATTACCATTGAAGATTATCTCAATTCTAATAAAAATAATACTAAAATCATAAGTAATTAAGATTACTTGAAATTATCTGCTCTAAGTCATGTAGTATTCTATAACATGCAATTTATTCATTTATTTATTCATCAAGGAGTAAAACAAAATAGTATAAAGCAATGTCTATCCAAATTGCAATTGAGACCATCATCACAGATCATTCCACAAGAGGAATCAGGAGAAAAATCAGGGGCAGTGACAAGATCAGAATCCTGACCAGATGGCTTATAGCTATCATAGTAAATGGAACCTGGTCACAGTTAAAGAAATTGTGGCACACAGTGCATTTTTTAGGACACTTCACAGAGAAGAGAGTGGCTTTCCTGAGTTATGTTTGTGAGAAGACACTGTTTTTTCCTACAACACAACCTGCTTCCAAATGCCTCTGAAATATCCAAAAGCATCATTGATGAACCAAACATTCTTGCAACCAATTTTTTATAACTTTAGTTTTAGACTAATTGAGCAATAAAAAGAGTGTAGTGTGGTACTTATATTATAAAGATACAAAGAATTAAAACATAGTATAACATATAAAACTCAATCCATATTAGCTGTTATTATTTCTAGCATAAGGTATGTGGAATATGATAGTAACAGTGATAACATATTTCTTCAGAATATTAGAAAGTATTAGAGCAACTCAGAATACTAAATGTCTAATGTCTTCTTACTGACCATTGCTCAGTGCACGTGAATAGATGAAAAAAATTAAGGTAAAAAGTCTAAACAGACTCATCTGGGTCTCTCTGCCTCCAGAATCAATTCTGTTAAAGTAAAAAATCAGGGTAGGATAATTTTTCATCCACATCCATGACTCCAGTTGGTAGAAGTGCAAATTTTATCCTTTACAGTTTTTGCAGGATTCCCCAACAATATTGAGAATAATAGACTCCCCATAACATCTTTTGGATTCATTATTATTTTACCTAGCCTTAAGTGTGGAACATCTAATAATGTGGGTTAAAGGGCCCAAATCTGACTCTACCTTTAACCAGTATGAGTTTAGGGAATTACTGTCTCATTGCCTCAAATTACTTTTCTTTAACGACAATAGAAATACAGCTGTACAGGTTGTCTTGAAGAAATGAGTTGTTTCAGTGTAACTGCTTTCTTGAACTTCTATTCTGAAGTTACAGTGGGTGAAAGTCCTCTCAGCATCTACTTCGCATATTTCCCTATGTTAATCCCTTCCTGATTCCACTTTCCACATCTTCACCATCTCTATTGCCAACCTGGAGGTCTTTTAGAAGCCCTGTATATCTCTTACACCTGTAGATGATAAGCTCATTCTAAACTACTTAGGAAGCTGTAAGCTCACATACAATTGGCTTTTGTCATGCCCTGCCCTCATCCCAGTATTGCTACCTCTCAATAGAGACCAAGTGGGAGGACTGGAATGACTATAGCAAGCCACTCAACAATTCCTCCAGCCTCCTAATAATCTTCAAAACCATTTTTTTCTCACCCCCCCCCGAAGATTCAGAGATTCAGGCATTTCTTCTGCTCCCTTTGATCTTATTTTGTTAATAAGAACCCCTTCAATAAGTAGATAGCTTTCTCTTCATAAAGATAGGTTGAATCTCTCCCTGCATCTGCCTAATCCTCTTTAATTTTTGCCCTTATTTCCCAGAACAGAGTGAAATCTCAGGGTTCTAGGCTGGTTTAAGCAATTGGAGATTGAGAGCCATAATTTCTTCATATAAGCACCAGGACCCAGAAAAGGATGCACAGTTCAAATCTGTCTTAGTTTAAGATTGGATAATATGTTCTTCATAAATTATTTTTATTCTAGAAGCTTTTTGGTGGAGTCTTTAGGGTTTTCTAAATATAGTTTCATGTCATCTGCAAACAGTGAGAGATTGACTTCTTCCTTTCCTATTTGGATATACTTCATATCTTTTTCTTGCCTAATCACTATAGCAAGTACTTCCAGTACTGTGTTGAATAGGAGTGGTAAGAAAGGGCAGCCTTGTCTTATATCAGATTTTAGAGAAAGGGCTTTTAGATTATCTCCATTGAGAATATTTGCCATTGGCTTGTGATAGATGGCCTTGACTATATTGAGAAAAGTTTCTTTCATTCCCATCTTGATGAGGGTTTGTTTCAAGAATGGGTGTTGGACCTTATCAAATGTTTTCTATGCATCTATTGATATGATCATATGATTTTTATTTTTGTTAATATGGTGTATTGTGTTGATTTATTTACAGTTGTTAAACCATCCTAAGCATTCCTGGGATGAAACCTACTTGGTCGTGGTGAATGACCTTCTTTATGAGGCTTTGGATCCTATTTGCCAGAATTTTGTTGAGGATCTTTGCATCTGTGCTCATCAGGGATATTGGTCTATAATTTTATTTTTTGGTATCTCTATCTGGTTTTGGTATTAAGGTGATGTTAGCTTTATTAAAACTATTCGGAAGTGTTCCTGTTTCTTTAATTTTATAAAAGAGCCTGAAAAGGATTGGTAGTAGTTCATTTTGATTTTTCCTATTTATCATTTAAGAATTATGTATTTATTATTTGGCTATAGAATTTTTGAGTATTCTCAGATATGTTGCAATATAGGAACATGGCCTCTCATTTGGCTCACACTATTCATCTTGTGTATCTAAATTTGTAAATATAAACAAGTGTTAGATATGTCTTCCATACGACAAATGGGCATTAACACTTTCTCTAATGTTTGTTTTCAAGATTAAGGAGAAGTCTCTGAAAATTTAGCACAGTGCCTAAAACATTGTCAGTCCACTCAAAATATTAGTACTCTTATACATAACTGGACCCAGCATAATATATATTTAAGTTCATATTCAAGATTATCTCTAGAGAACTCCTTGACAATTTCTCTCCCTTCTTCCTCCAACATCTCCTTAAGGGTTTTTTTTGGGGGGTGGGGGGTCACACCTGGTGACATTCAGGAGTTACTCCTGGCTATGCACTCAGAAATCACTCCTGGCTTGGGGAGCCATATGACTCACCATGGAATCAAATCTCGGTCTCTCCTAGCCTATCGCAGGCAAGGCAGACACCTTACCCCTTGTGCCATCGCTCCGGCCCCCTCTTAAGGGTTTTTTTTTTTAATATAAATTTTTATTTTGATCATAGTGGCTTACATATTGTTGACAATAATATTTTAGGTACATATTTACATAAAATCAGGGGGGATTCCCATCGCCAAATTGTCATCCCTACGCCTCCGTTTCTATCCTACCTCCCTTTTCCTTTTCCCTCACCCCAGGGCGGCTAGAATATGTGGTCCCCTCTGTATCTAACCCACTACTTAGTAGTCTTGCACCTGTTTGGTCTTGATGCCTCCCTTATTTCCCCCTCTAACTGGAGTCCGGACTAGCTAGTTCAAGTTGCGTGGTTTTGTTTGAAGGAGAAAAAAGTAATAAACTGGGGTAAGAGTCTAATACCCCGAAAATGGGCGGAGTCCTTCTAAAGGCTCTCATCATCAATCTGGGAGATGGAGAAAAAGTAGGTGAAACACTCCACTAGTACCAAAAGAAGTGTCAAATATCCAGTGAGGGCTCCAGCTATATCGATAAGCACCACACAGAGCAGACAAAACAAACAAACAAACAAGTAGAAAAAAAAAACAAAACAAAAACAGACAAACAAAAATCACGCCATGGTCTTGAATTAAGAAACATGGCATAGCACATAACGAAAGAGAAGAAAGGAAGAGAAAAAAAAATAAGTATAATTGGGGACTACACTTTCAATAATCACACCCAAACAGAGAAATCGACCAAAATAGATTGGTAAATCAAAAATAATAATAACAATAATAAATAAAGGTAATATATATATATATTTATATCAAAAAATAACCAAGGTTTTGTGCTTTTTGTATTTTTGTTTTTTCCCTCCTGCACTGGCACAGTAAATATTGGGGTCATTCGAAAAAGAATTCACTTAGCCTAAGAGATATGGGATTTCTCCGTCCTTGGAGCATACTGTCATGGGATCAACTCTAGACATTGCTCAGGATCCTTTACTTTCCCGGTGGTGTTTTTTTTCTTTCTTTCTTCTTTTTTTTCTTCTTTCTTTTTTTTTCCTTTGGTGTGTAGAAGACTTCTGCTCTGTGTTTAGAGGTCTCAGTATCTGTACAGATCCTAAGGTGGGACTTATGATGAAGTCAGTCTTTGTGGTTCTAGAGGTTCTGTTACCTCAGTGTCATTTTAATCCATCTTCTGTGGTTGATGATCTTGGTCTTTGCACTGAGCCTAGGGTGGCACCTAGGATAGCGTCTTTCTTTGTGCTCCCAAATGCCCCATTCTGTTACAATTGTCTCTGCCGGATCTTTGGGGCTGGGGATCATGATTCTTGTGCAGGTCATAGTTCAAACCCTAAACTAGGGCTTATTTATTGGTCCCAAGATGTATACAGTCTGGTCGTGGATCAAGCAGCCAGTCATCTGTAAATCCCGATCTTGGGTTTTTGTCCTACCAAAGGGAGCCAAGACTTCTGGTTTTGTCTTGTCGTTAGTTGGTAAGGTAGGCTAATCTGCTCTAAGGTCAAGATGATCGCATTTTCCCCATTGTCAGGATATCATGTTAGAGCTGGGCCTTGTTGTTGGTCTCCTCGTATTAAGGCCGTCCTGGATGGAGTTTGTTTCCTGCAGCTGTTGTGAAGAGCTGTGCCGTTTCTATGTCGGGGATCCAGGGTTCAAGGCTGGATGAATGGTATCTAATCACCTGAGGTCTAATTTGATTCCACATGACATATTTTCAAGGCAGGAGATATCCCTATATTTTAAATAACTATGAGTTCCTATCTCTAGTAGATAAGAGCTCTCTTTTATTTTTTTTAAATGTAAAATTTCCCCTTTACTTAGTGTGCCTTTGTAGGGGGAAGTGGTGCTACATTATAATGTCTGTGTATTCGTGGGTGGACTGATGGGATAACAGTCACAGGTCACATACCAAAAAACGAAGAAAAAAAAAGGGGGGGGGATTGAAACTGTATGTGCTCACAAATATATATGAAGGACAAACATTTAAAAAAAGATAAATAAATAAATTTAAAAAAAAAGAAATAAAATGAGTTAGCGAAATTTTTATGGGACCAAAGTGGTGCAAAAGACTACCTTACATTTGGGGGAGGGCAGGTAAAGAGGTGGTGTATTACAGGTCTTATACCTATGTTGGAAGTACAGTTTTTCCCATTGTCTTTTGGGTTTTTCTTGTGGTGTGTGGGTTCCCAGGCATCTTCCTAACCCACCCCCTGACCTTCTTCAGATTGGTAAATATTTGCGGCAGGGAGGTCTTGGAAGAGTTCTTGCATTGGGGATACTTTTGGATCTAGGCCCGGTTTCAAGGAGCAGTTCGCGTTAGGGGGAGTTGGTCGGGAGGGCCTCGCAGCATGAGTCCATAGGGGAGTTGGCTGTCTTTTCTTTCAGGAGACGAGGTGTGGGTTTATCTGGGTGTCCTCTCGCCTGGGTGCTGGGTACTGGTTCGTTGGGTAGGAGGTCGATCTTGATGCCTAATAGAATAAGGACTGGGGGTGAAGAGTTTTAATATGGTGGGAGATCTGGATGGGATTGAGGGGTGAGGGGATAGTTGGATTTCCGGAGGGGGGAAAGGGGAAGGTGTATGGGAAGGGTTTGAAGGGAGAGAAAAGAGAAAATACCTTAGAGAGAAAAGGGGGGGAGAAAGGGAGAAAAGTAATGAGCAGAATAGAAGAAGAAAAAGAAAAAAAAAGTAGTGAGAAGAGGGGAGAGAATAGCAAGGGAATGCTGGTTTGATTGAATGTGTTCGAAGAATAGAGCCTGTAGTTTAAGTCTGTACGTCTCAGGTACTGCTTCAGTGGTCTGACTGGACACATGCTTCAATTCCTAAATGAAGGTATTACCTAGAGATAAAGTGTATGTTAAAGAGTTTTCTTGTGGCCATCTCGTAGTGCAAGCAAGGTATGGTATCCCGTGTGGTATCCCGAGTTGCCACCTTAGTTTGTCTGCCCTTTGTATCCAAGGGCACCTGTGGGCAGAAAAGCTGAGAGGTTATTTAAAGTATAGTAAGATAAAGGCATTAAAAGGTAGTGTTATGGTATGTTGCCATTGTAGTCCGTGATTTCCCTTGGTGTTCTATACTTGTGTTCCTGTATATGAACTCTAAGGGATTATTGTGGACCTTTGTTGTAGAAGTCTGATTACATACCTGTTCTCTCTATGCTGCCGTTTCTGTTGTTGCTTTTTTCTTTGTGGTATAATGTGTAGTCAAGACTTTGCGTTGTTCCTTTTTCATGTATTTTGGACACTGCTCCCACGTCTATGCTGACTATTACAGTGTTCGGAGTTTCTACCCTGTTATTTGATAGGATTTAGTTGTGTATAAACTATGTGTTCTAGGTGTTTCAGAATAGTGCTACCATTCTGTGTTTATCTTTTGTCTTCTGACTTACTTCGTTTAACATAACATGATCTAGGTCCATCCATGTTGCTGCAAAGTCTATGATTGTATTGTTTCTGACTGCCATGTAATATTCCATTGTGTATATGTACCACATCTTAATGATCCATTCATCTGTTGTTGGACATCGAGGTTGGTTCCAAGATTTGGCTATTATACTGAGTGCTGCAATAAATAGTGGGGTGCATATATATTTTGGAATGAATGTCCTTCCATTTTGTGGGTATATGCCTAGTAGAGCAATTGCTGGGTCAAATGGCAGTTCAATTCTGAGTTCTTTGAGCACTCTCCAGACTTTTCTCCATAGATGTTGGACTAGGGGGCATTCCCACCAGCAGTGGATGAGAGTTCCTTTCATACCACATCCTCGCCAACAAAGGTTGTTTCCATTATTTTTGATGTAAGCCAACCTCACTGGTGTAAGGTGGTATCTCATTGTTGTCTTGATTTGGATCTCCCTGATGATGAGTGAAGGTGAGCATGTTTTCATGTGTTTGTTGGCCATCCTTCTGTCTTCCTCAGAGAAGTGTCTATTCATTTCATCTCCCCATTTTTCTATGGCTTTATTTGGTTTTGAGGGGCTCAGCTTTCTGAGTGCTTTGTATGTTCTAGATATCAGCCCTTTATCTGATATGTCAAGTGAAAAGATTTTTTCCCATTCTGTTAGCTGTCTTCTTGCGTTAAGTAGGGTTTCTTTTGCCATGCAGAAGCTTTTTAGTTTGATGTAGTCCCATTTGTTTATATTTGATGCTAACGTTCTTGCCATTGGTGCTCCGTTCTCAAAGACCTTTTTGATATATAGGTCTTCGAGTGTTCTGCCTATTTTATTCTCGATAAACTTTATAGATTCAGGTATGATTTCAAGGTCTTTGATCCATTTTGAGTTGACTTTTGTATAAGGAGTGAGGTATGGGTCAATTTTCACTTTCGTACATGTGGTTTTCCAGTTGTACCAACACCATTTGTTGAATAGGCTTTCTTTGTTCCATTTCATATTCTTGCCTCTTTTATCAAATATTAGTTGGCTGTATATCTGGGGGTTTATGTCTGGGAATTCTGTTCTGATCCACTGGTCTGAGTTCCTGTCTCTGTTCCAGTACCATGCTGTTTTAATTACTATGGCTTTATAGTATAGTTTCAAGTTAGGTAAGGAGATGCCTCCCAGCTTCTTGTTTTTCAGTATGTGTTTGGCTATCCTGGGTCTTTTGTGGTTCCAGATGAATTTTGTGATTGATTGTTCCATTTCTTTAAAGAATTGTGTCTGGATTTGGATAGGGATTGCATTAAATCTATATAGAAGTTTGGGTAAGATAGTCATTTTGACTATGTTAATTCTACCTATCCATGAGCATGGGATGTTCTTCCATTTCTTTAGATCTTCTTCAATTTCTTTCTGAAGTGTTTTGAAGTTTCCCTGGTATAGGTCTTTCACTTCTCTTGTAAGGTTTATTCCTAGATACTTGATATTTTTTGATACTATCTTAAATGGGATTGTATTTTTAATCTCTCTCTCCTCAACTTCATTGTTTGTATATAGAAACGCTACTGTCTTTTGTGTATTGACTTTGTATCCAGCCACTTTGCTGTATTGGTTGATTGTTTCTAGGAGTTTTACTGTGGACTCTTTAGGGTTTTTGATGTATATCATCATATCGTCGGCAAATAGAGCTAGCTTGTGTTCATCTTTCCCTACTTGAATTCCTTTGATTCCCTTCTCTTGTCGGATTGCTATTGCTAGGACTTCTAAGGTTATATTGAATAAGAGTGGAGAGAGTGGACAGCCTTGCCTAGTTCCTGACCTTAGTGGGAATGCTTCTAGTTTCTCGCCATTAAGTATAATGTTGGCTGTAGGCTTTTCATAAATAGCTGTAACTATCTTGAGGAAGGTTCCTTCTAACCCTATTTTGCTGAGTGTCTTTAACATGAAAGGATGTTGAATTTTGTCAAACGCCTTCTCGGCATCGATTGATATGATCATGTGGTTTTTGTCTGTCATGTTGTTGATGTGATGTATCATGTTTATTGATTTGCGTATGTTGAACCAACCTTGCATTCCTGGTATGAAACCCACTTGGTCGTGATGTATGATCTTTTTGATGAAGTGTTGGATTCGGTTTGCTAAGATTTTGTTGAGTATCTTTGCATCTATGTTCATTAGTGAGATTGGTCTGTAGTTTTCTTTTTTGGTGGTGTCTTTGCCTTCTTTGGGAATGAGTGTGATATTAGCCTCATAAAAGGAGTTGGGGAGGATTCCTGTTTTTTCTATGGTTTGGAAAAGCCTTTGGAACAGTGGTAATAGGTCTTCTTTAAATGTTTGATAGAATTCACCAGTAAATCCATGTGGGCCTGGGCATTTGTTCTTAGGGAGTTTTTTAATTACCTCTTCAATTTCCTCTGAAGTGATTGGTCTGTTTAGACTTTCTAGATCTTCCTTTTCCAGTCTTGGAGGAGGGTGTTTGTCCAAGAATCTGTCGATTTCTACTGGGTTCTCTAGCCTACTTGAGTATAGTTGTTCATAATATGATCTCATGATATGATGTATTTCTTGGGGTTCTGTTGTAATCTCTCCCCTTTCATTTGTGATCCTAGTGATTTGGGTGTTTTCCCTCTTTTTTTGGTGAGTCTTGCCAATGGTTTGTCTATCTTGTTTATTTTTTCAAAAAACCAACTCCTGGTCTCATTGATTTTTTGTATTGTTTTCTTAGTTTCGATGTTGTTTATTTCTGCTCTGGTTTTTATTATTTCTTGCCTTCTGGTTGTGGTTGGATTTCTCTGTTGCTGTTGTTCCAATTCTTTGAGGTGATCTTTTAAACTGTTGGTTTTGTTGTTTTCCTGTTTCTTGACATAGGCCTGTATTGCTATGAGTTTCCCCCTAATTACTGCTTTTGCTGTGTCCCATAGATTTTGACATGTTGTCTCTTCATTGTCATTTGTCTCAAGGAATCTTTTTATTTCTACCTTGAGTTGTTCTTTGATCCAGCTGTTGTTAAGCAGCATGTTGTTTAGTCTCCAGGTATTAGTTTTCCTCCATTGCTTCTTCTTGACATCAATTTTAAGCTCTGTTGCATAGTGATCTGAAATGGTACTTCTAATGATCCTTACCTTTGTGATCTTACATAGGTTGGCTTTGTATCCTAAGACATGGTCTATTCTGGAGAAGTTTCCATGTGGGTTTGAGAAGAATGTGTATTCTGCTTTCTGGGGATGGAAGGCTCTATATAAGTCTATTAGCCCTAAATCTTCTAATTTTTCATTTAGAGCTCTTATTTCTTTGCTATTTTTCTGCTTGGAGGATCTGTCCAGTGGTGATAGTGGAGTATTGAGGTCCCCTACTATTATCACAATTCCCTTCATGTGTTTCTCCAGGTTTGCCAGTAGTTGCCTCACATATTTTGGTGACTCTGCATTAGGTGCATAGATATTGACCAGGGTTAGTGTTTCTTGATCTAATGTTCCCCTGACCAGTAAGTAGTGACCCTCTTTGTCTCTGATCACTTTCTTGAGGTTGAATACAATTTGGTCTGATATAAGAATGGCTGTCCCTGCTCTTTTTTGTTTTCCATTGGCCTGAATAATTACTTTCCATCCTTTTATTCTAAACCTGTGCTTATCCTGTAGCTGTAGGTGTGTTTCTTGCAGACAGCAGAAGTCCGGTTTATTTTTCCTAACCCAGTTCTCTACTATGTGTCTTTTAATTGGAGAGTTTAGTCCATTTACATTTAGGGAAATTATTGATAGAGAGGACTGTTGTGCAGTTGTATTGTGTGGAGTGGTTGTTGTTACAATCGGGGGTTTGGATTGTGTAATTCTTCTCTGAGTAAGTCGCTTAGGATCGGCTTAGTTTGCACAAATAGTTCAAGTTCATTCATGTTTGAGAATGTTTTTAGTCTGCCCTCCCATATGAATGATAGTTTTGCTGGGTATTGGACCCTGGGTTGGAAGTTTCTTTCATTCAGTCGTTTAAATATGTCATTCCACTGTCTTCTTGCTTGAATTATTTCAAATGGGAGATCTGGTTTGATTCTTATGTCCTTTCCTTTGTACTTGAGGTTTTTTTTCTCCCTTATTGCTTTCAGGAGTTCCTCTTTCTCTTTGTTTTTTGCCATTTGGATTATTATGTGTCTTGGTGTGGGTTTATTGGGGTCTATTTTATTAGGGACTCTCTTGACTTCTTGGATTTGTCCTGAATTGTCTTTCCAGAGGATGGGAAAGTTCTCTGTTATTATCTCCCTGACTACCTGTTCTACCCCCTTCCCTATTTCCTTCCCTTCTGGTATACCCACAATTCTTAGATTGTTTCTTTTGTCCTTGTTCATTAGATATTGGATTTTTCCTTCCAGTGCTTTGCCTTTTATTTCTTTGTTGGTTTCTTGATCATTTTTTGATCGCAGTTTTCCTTCGAGTTCTTCTATGTGCTTCTCCAACTCTGTTTCTGCTCGTAAGGCTTGTTACCTTGTCTTTTAATTCCTTCACTTCTTTTTGTATGGACTCTCTCATGTTCTTTGACATTTCTTCTTTAATTTGGCTGATTCGTTCGTCCATGTATTTTTTATATTCGGTTGTTAGGGTTTCTTTTAATTCTTTTAGTAATTCTTGCATTTCCTTCCTCATGACCGCTTTTAGGTCTTCTTCCCGTGGATCTGTGCGTTTTGGTGGACTTGGAAATTTGATAGGGTTTGTCATGGTGTCTCCAGTTATTAGCGATTTCCTTGCTTTACGCATTGTTCTTTGTATTTAATGGTGTATTTTGGAGTGCTGTGGCTTCTAATTTTGGCCTGCTTTGGTCCCCTTCCTGAAGGTGTTTCTAGAGGGGCCTGTTGGGTGAGTTTGTTGAGCCTAGCCCTTTCTCCTCCCCTTTGCTACCTAGAGTGCAGCCTTCCTGCTGTGGGTCTTGTCCCTTTCTGCTCCTTATTTGTGTCAGCGGTGCAGTTCCACTCCTGGCCACAATGGTTACTGGCGCTGTTGAGCCTAGCTCTCAATCCCCTCTCCTTTCTCTGGGAGTCACTGGGGCTCCGCCCCCTCCACGCCTCCCTTGAAGGGTTCCCTCAGTCTAACACTTTGGGTTCTGTCCTCACCCTTGGGGAGTCCCTGGTCCACTCCAGGGTCCAGGGGGGTGGACTGTTCTAGGTCACCTGCGAGTCCAGATGGCTGGCCCTATCTCTCCCGTCTATTCGGGTAGCTCAACTTGCCTTTCTAGGCACCTACCTGGGGGAAGGGAGTCACTGGACCCTCTCCGGCTGGCACGCAGGGGTCCCTGGGGGGGGCAGCCCAAACTGCGCAAAGGGAGAGAAATTCACTCAGGCCTCTCCTAACTCACGCCTCCCTCCTGCACGCCGGAGCCCCTGGGGGGAGGTGCCGACCCAAGCCACGCAAAGGGGCCGAAATTCACTCACGCTTCTCCTCACTCACGCCTCCCGCCTACACGCCGGAGCCCCTGGGGGGAGGTCTCTTAAGGGTTTTTTAACCTATGTTACACACACCCATAAACCTATGACCTAACAATATGTTACTATAAATGGAAAAAAATTAAAGAAAACTTAACATTGACTCAAATTTTAGTTCATGTGTTGCTTAGGGCCAAGTCTTCAAAGAAAAGCAAGAAAATAGGGTAGAACTTAAAATGCATATTTTTAATCCTATCTTGGGAGGATTAGCATTGCCTTTAAAACCATCTTGTTTAAGCAATATAATATGGCACCATTCCCTTTTACAGAGGCATACTAAAAAGGAGAAAGCCTTATATATAGAAGTAAGCTCTTATCTACTAGGGATAAGTATCCATAAATTTCATAATACAGGGGCATCTTCCACCCTGAACATTTGTCGGGGAACTTGACTTAGACTCCTCGTGATCGGACAGCGACTGTCCAACCCTGAACCCCAGATCCCAATCATAGAATCAACACAATACTCTGAAATAACACCAGGAATCAAACTCCTCCTTGGGAATCCCTTATACCATTCTTGCACCAACTTTCCCCAGGTGGACATGACACCCTAAGAATGAGGAAACAGCAACAACTTGATCTAAAAACAGGTTGCCCTACCTTATCACGTAAAGGTAAAATGAAATCAAAATACACTCTATCCTTTAATCTGTGCAAAAAACAAGTTCACTAACCTCAGTAGACTGACTTTGACAACAGTGAATGAGCAGAACTTTTCCTGAGACCAATAAGAAAGACTCTGACTAGGCTTTGGCCTAGGATTTGTATGAATCTGTACAAGATCTCTAATTCCAGAGGTCTGATTTAGACAACTGTGATTGAGCAGAACTTCTGAAACCATTAGGAAAGACTCTATCCTAGGTTTCATCCTAGGATCTGTGCAAAAACCAAAATCACTAATTACAGGTGATTGTCTATAACAACCATGATGGAACAGAACTTCTAGAACTATAAAGAAAGACTTTATTCTATATTTTGTCCTGTGACCTGTGCAAACACCAAGATATTTAATTACAAAGGACTGATTGTGGCAACCACAACTGAGCACAACGTTTCCTGGCACTATAAAAATGATCGGGGTTCGATAATGAGTGTGTCTGGAGCCTGTAGTTGTTCCCATGACAGTATGCTTCAAGAGTAGAGAAATGGGCCCGGAGAGATAGCACAGCGCAATTTGCCTTGCAAGCAGCCGATACAGGACCAAAGGTGGTTGGTTCGAATCCTGGTGTCCCATATGGTCCCCCGTGCCTGCCAGGAGCTATTTCTGAGCAGACAGCCAGGAGTAACCCCTGAGCACCGCCGAGTGTGGACCAAAAACCAAAAACCAACCCCCCCCAAAAAAAAACAAGAGTAGAGAAACCCTATTTTTGCCTTTTCAATTTCCCCAATTCTTACTGTACCTATGTAAAAATATCACATAACCTTCGCCACACCAATCCGCCTTCCCTTTTTTCTCTAGTTGCTGTTGTATAGTTGTTTTTTATTGCTTATTTGGATGTATTTATTTTTCTTTCATTTTGTTTTGTTTTTTTCATTCTCTTTCTTCTTTTAAACTGAAATTGATAGCTCCTAAATGGACTCCTCCCAGCTTTTCTTTTTTCCCCCTTTTTTCCTTTTCTTTTTTTCTTCCCAACAGAACCTAAGAACTTGAATCATCTTGTTCTTCCTCATAAATTGAGGGGGGAAAAGTGGATGGTACCAGGAGCAACAATTTACATGAACATTGTGTGGGAATAAAAAATTATCAGACCTAAATATTAAAACCAAAGTCAATGACAACAGAATCAGTATACCCAACCTACAACAAGTTATATACAAAGGGGAGCTGTTAATACTAGCAGTCCAAGGTGATAAGGTGGGAGGTATGGGATAAATGTTGGGAACAGGGGCAGAGGAAGGACAACACTGGTGGTGGGAATGGTACTAATTTACTGCCACTATGTACTTTAAATAAAACTGTGAAAGACTTGTAAAAAATAACCTATCTTTTTTAATATTCATAGAAATTAATAAGATATTAACAATGAAAGCTTAAGAGAGCCCTGTAAAATAATGGCCAGCCCAGAGATGGTTGTGGGAGATCTGCAACCAGAAACAGGAAGTGAATCCTGGACCACTATCATCTTGGGAATACTAAAGGCAGTTTAGACTATCAGCTTTCAAAGTAACTGTCCTCCAAAATTGGAAAGAAGACCTTTCACCTGTAGTCAGCTGAGAAAATTTTCAACAGAGTTCAAATTACAATAGTCCAAGAGCCCAGTTTGACAACCACTGTGTATTACCCTTCTCCCCATTTGAAAGCAAGTTTAATCCATATGTTTCTGATTCATTTACATCTAACTCATCACAATGTTATACTGAAAAAGCTTTTGGAGAGACTCAGAAAAATTTCAATCCTTTCACTTTCTGGTTATGCCTCCTCAATTCCCATCTCCCTCACTGTATGGACTTATTCTCTTCCTTTGGACAATCATAAATCACTTCCACTCCAAAGACTGCTCTTGAATTCCCTACTCCCAGTCCAGGATATTTTCACGGGTGTATAATTTGGCAAACACAGGTTCTTTCATCCCTATAAAATGGAAATCTAAACATGTCTTTGTAGAAAACTCCACATACTGACGCCCCCACAGGCTACCCCCTGCCCAGATATAGTCATCTGACTGATATGAAATAAAACAGATGTGCTCAGAAATGTGCCATATTCACTATGTGCCCCAGCCCAGCATCCCTGAGCCCACTGCCAGCTCAATAACTTCCCTCTATACATATCATCAAACCCTGTAGCTCTGGTCTCCTCCAAGGTCATTCCTGCTGGAAAGACACTGTTTTATATAATATCTGGCAAATTTAAATGACAGCTGCCAAGAGGTTGAAAAAATTCTTTTTCAGAGCTCTTAAAGTAGGTAAAATAGAGGGGTGAAGGATAAATAGGCATAAAATTACATTGAAATAGACATTTTAAAGTCTGCAATTCATGATACTCAGAGCTCACCTACTCAGCAAATGTCTTACTTTAAACCAACTAAGTGTGTGTGCATGTGTGTTTTGATTATTTTTTAATCTTGTTCTCAAGGACCCATTAACATATCATACACATGCTCTTCAAGGAATAAGTTATCAATTTCATGGTTTGACTATTAAACTGAGAAAAACAAGCCATTTGTAAACTCAACACAATTCATAAGTTCCGAGTTATAATGTAATCCCTGATATCCACTCCAAAGCCCCAGGGACTGTTCAACACAACCAGTTTTTGGTGATCTGGTGATGAAAGATATATTATTGAAATTCAGGAAACCTTGGGAAAAAATGTATAGCAAGACCATCTAAATTGAAATGAAATGCAGATCGTTTGGCTGCCAGCAGAATTTTCTTCCTTCCTTCCTCTCCCTCCCAATAACAAAAAAATATCCACATAAATGTCTCAAGGCTTAGGACATGCAATTAAAAGATTTATAAGTAGGCTGGAAGCAAAACAATTGCATGGGTCTCAGACTCTGGCATTTTGAGATGAATTGTAGAGGATTGTGGAGAGCATGGGCTGACATATGACGCTTTATGCTGCCTCACCAGCCAAGACATTCTTGAGGAGCTACCCTCAAAACTCATTTTCCCAAGTTATCTAAGCCTTACTCTCCCATATGACTAGAATTACTAGAATGTTCACCATGTAAGGTTGTCAGTGAAAGCTACCTTGCTCTGAGTGGCATTCATTTTTCATTAAGCAACACAATTTGAGATATGTTTGGTGAAACAAAGCTTATGGAAAATTTAGACTCCTTAGGAAGACAAAGACGCTCTGTCTGAAAGAGTGATACTGCTGTAGTCTCAGTCCCATGCCCGAGACCTGTTGCGTGAGATTCCAGTCTGTCCCCTCTCCAATCACATAGCTAAGTCTACGATTTAGAAAGCATTATATGTACAATCATAAAACTTTATCTATAAGAGGGACACAGACTTATATCTAATGTTTAGCAGATAAAATAATAATCAGGAATTAGGATTATCAAACCAGCAACAAGACCTACAAATTATCTCTTCTTATCTGCCAGAATGAGAATTTCAGTGACTTTAGATTGTTCTCCTTAGCCATTCTTTTCTTCAGTGTGGTCCTTGTTATTAACAGATCCTCAAATTTTTTTAGTGACACCCAAGTGCAAAGTAGATTCCTCTGGAAGGAGATATTATTAACAGAGAAATGCACCCTGACTAGTTTGGTGTCTGCAGCAAAAAGTCGGATGTAATTCAGTGGCCATATTTTCCGAACACTCCGTCAATGACAGTTGGAAACATATGTTTTTTATAAATTTCTCATTCCTAAACAAAGACTGACAGTAAAGCCCAGGGCTTTGATATTTATATAAATTGTTAAGTGGTTCACTGGGGAAAGTACATTTCAATTAGCACGTCACTGCTCATCATGTGGGCTTCAAGAAAGGCATTCTGATTAAGTTGACTATTTAGCAATACATCAAAAGTTGAGGCCTACCTTGGAGCTGTTCCCATCAAAGCTGCAAGCATCACTCAAAGCTAGGCTGAATTTTCTGAGATTTTCTTTAGAATCAAATTAGCTATTTAAAATTAACTTTCAATTGTACCAATTGAAATAAATCACTCCATTTTAGTTCCTTAAATATAACCAGGCAATTGCCAGGTAGGAGGCACCATGTTAATGTCACATGAATGACAGCCATAAGCAAGGTCAAAGTAAGACCTGACTTTTTAGAGGCTCCAATCTGGAAATTTACTTGATGAAAATTACATAGGTTTCCAAACATGAACATATATATATTTATAATATATGCATATATATATCTGAGCCCCAGAGAGACAGAGGGTAGGCTAGCCTTGCCAGATTTAATCTCCAGTACCAGGAATTATCCAGAACCAGAAGTAAGGCCCTGAGCATATCTGGGGATGACCCCAAAACAGAAAAAAAAATATTTCTTATCATTTGTAGTCAGGAAAAAAAAACAAAATTTGGTGTTCAAGTTAAATAAAATTACGGTTTATCATTTTTCAAAACTATAATTCCAATAAGAGAATTTTTTCCTCCAACCCTTTTCTACTCATCTTTTAAATTGAGGTTATGTTAATAAACTCTAGAGAATAAAACAACAACTTGTCAGTCAACAGTTTGCACAGTTTTCCCCCTCTCTGCTTTTATGTACTCTGCTGCCGCCCTAAGGACATTATGTTATAAGGTTTTCAGTTGGGCTCTTTTTTACTTCTATGTGTCACTATTTGCATCTCATTAGCTCATACAAACATTCTTAAGATTGACGGTACAATTCTGTGTCATTCAATCTTGAGAAACATTCCAATTTCTTCTATATTGAAGAGTTTACAAAAGACAAGGACACCAAATTTTCTCTCCTTATCTACTGAATTTAGTAATATTTGTCACCATCAATTAATCAAGGGTAAAATAATCAACCCTGGCTTGAACTAGGTGAAAAATGTCTTTTTGAAAGCAAGTGGGGGAGAGGGATACACACATATACTCACACACACATACAGAGAGAGAGAGAGAGAGAAAGAGAGAAATAGAGAAACAGAGAGAGAAATAGAGAGAGAGAAACAGAGAGAGAAGATGAATTGGTTCTTTTTGTTCTTGTGGGAAATCTTATAAGTAGGTGGTATGGTTGGAGGACACAGAGCAAGTCTACACCCAAAATATTTATGACTCATGTCTAAAATGTTGCCATTTATGCTTCATCTCTATTTTTTTAAAAAAAACATTTAATTTCTTCTTTGAGTTGTTTTAAAATATCTCCAGTCCAATAAAAAATAACAAATTAAATCTCTGATTCTACAAGTATGTGGTCATTATACCTTTGTTATAAGTCAAGCAAGAAATAAGATCTGATCAGTACCTGTGAAGGACTGCTGTCTACCAGGGGTCCTCAAACTTTTTAAACAGGGGGCCATTTCACTGTCCCTCAGACCATTGGAGGGTCTGACTATAGTAAAAACAAAACTTATGAACGAATTCTTATGCACACTGCATATTTCTTATTTTGCAATGAAGAAACAAAACAGATACAAATACAATATGTGGCCCGTGGGCCATAGTTTGAGGACCTCTGGTAGTCAGTTCTACCCCATGAAGATACTTTCTTGGTGCCTCACCCTTTTAATAAATTCTTTCCTCACTTCTTCATTTCTTACTCCAGTTATTTAAAGTTTAGCCCAATGAACTCCCACACATTCCATTTATAGACAACCTCCACCCTGTTCCCATCAGCCCTGTGAATAAGGGCACACCTAGTGTGACACACCCTCCTAGTAACCAAATTCAAGTTCAAATGAGATCACTTGCCCCATATATATCTTTCGTATCCTATCTAAAGAAGTTAGATTTTCCAAAAACATCTTCCTTGGAATTCTCCTCTCTTTTATTGTTAACACTCATTCCACTTCCTCTACCTTTCTTCACCCATCGTTCCATTTCCTTTGGTGTTTCTGTTGCTATATATCGTTTTATATATAGGGATGCAATGTTCAAATTTTTGTTGTGGTACATTATTTGTTGTGTAAATTGAGACCATAATGGTGTGTTGCCAAAGGATCACATTTAAGTTGTGGGGCTATCTTGCAGTTTGAATTAAGGGATTTGACCAGATCCACAGAACCCATCTCCCATCTCTCCTATCTTTGATCTTTTCTTTAGTCTGGCCAGTGGCTTTTAACCTTATGCACAAAGACACTTCATAACTTTGGGGTTATTTTTATTTACATATGGGAGAGGGGGCTACTATTAGCATCTAATGGGTAGAAGTTGGAATATTTTTAAACATCTTACTAAGCCAATGAACGTCCTCTACAACCAAACACTGCTCCAGCAGAAATGTGAGTAGTAACTGGGTGAAGGCAGTGGAGATGGGAGGAAGGGGCGAGAGAAGGCAGGGATAATTTAAGGTGGATAAACTTTGGTGGATAATGTGGTGTTATACATGAAATTCTATCATTAATGGCATTTTAAATCTAGGTGCCTAAAACTATATCTATCTATCTATCTATCTATCTATCTATCTATCTATCTATCTATCTATCTATCTGTCTGTCTGTCTGTCTGTCTGTCTGTCTGTCTGTCTGTCTGTCTGTCTGTCTGTCTTTTTTTAAACTATATTGACTGGGCTGGAGCAATAAGACATTGGGTAGGGCAGGGGTCTCAAACTCGCGGCCCGCGGGCCATTTGCGGCCCTCCATACAACATTTTGTGGCCTGCGGCTGGCTTTCAAATATCACAGTATTCGCGATTATTCGCTTACTGAATAATCGCAATAAAAATCGCATTGGTAAGAAAAAAATTGCATTAAACATTCGCATACCCCGAGCAGTTCCGTTCGGGGTATGCAAATGTTTAATGTGATTTTTTGCGATTTTTTTCTTACTAATGCGATTTTTTTATTGTGAATATTCGATAAGCCAAATCCTTTATGCGGCCCTGCCTCACCGCGACTTTGCCTCCTGCAGCCCCAGGTAAATTGAGTTTGAGACCCCTGGGGTAGGGCATGCGCATGTGGCTGACCTGACTTCAGTGCCTGGCATTCCACATGGTCCCCCAAGCCTACCAGGAGTAATTTCTGAGTGCAGAGCCAGGAATAACCCCTAAGAGTACCAAATGTGGCCCCAAAACAAAACTAAAACACTGGAATCACAAAAAATATTAAATTTTAAATGTCAGTAGTAACTTTTATATCTCTTATACTCAGGACACCCTCTGAGTATTTTGGGGAATATTTTAGATAATTCTGTATTTTTGAAAGAAATGGACAGAAGAGACATCTAAGCTCACTGTACCATAATATTCTACATCTGGATGGTACAGCAGTAAGGAATGAACTGAACCAATACTGGATCATGTTTTTTTTTTTTTCACAAAAGATTGCTTAGTTGATGATATCAATCAGTCTAATAGACTTCAATTCTGGGAGTCAGTCTCAAGTCTTTCTTTTCACACCACCAAACTATTAACCTCATGACCTCCAAGACCATTGCCTTAGTTCAGGCACTCCTCTACGAAAAGGCACCAAGAACAGATTCTTCATAATCAGAGCCCTGTATTTTTCCTTTGAATAACTACCTGCAAATCTTTCTTTAATGCTTCCTCTGTATTCTCTACCCCTTTATCACTACTTTCCAGAGTCTTCATACCTAGTTCATTGAAAATAACAGTGCTTTTGAGCACTGTTTTCTGTGCTATAATAGATACTGCATTTATCTTGCCTACAGCATAAGATTGTTATTTTAGCCATTTTGAGAATGAAAGTTAGGAACCAAAGGAAGTTGTTTAAGTTGACCACAGACACAGAATTGTAAATAAGTAATTTGTCCTGAGGGTTGATTTGCAAACTAAATTTTAATAATAATTATTTTCTACTATTTCCTTTTGTCTTTACAAGAGATTCTCTTATGAAAGAGAATCATTGAATATGTATAATGGAGAATTGATTTAATAATATATTATTAATTATAAGGAGTCCTTGTTCAAATTTTTAATACATATCTCACTTTATTAAAAGACCATGTATTAAAGATTAATAATAATACATTTGTTTTCAGATAAGTGGGAACAAAGTTATTTAAAAATATAATGAAGAGAAAGAAAGAAAAAAGAATAAAAAGAGTACAAGGAAATTTGTGAAAATTATTGTATCTTGAAGTGAGGCCGTTAAGTCATTTTTAGATTTACTAAAGTTCTTATTGGTAATTGACCTTTCTGTTACTTCTTTTGTTTCTGTACATTAAACTGCTTCAAATACACATTGTCATTTAAATCAGTGTGTTCTTACTGAGATGACAGTATTAAAAAATTTGGAATTGTCACACTGTTCAAGAATTCCAAGCACTGTGGTTGATATGGTGGCTCTTGTGGGGCATGTTTTCAGTTACCAGGATTTCTGAAAGTATAAGAAGACAGGGGAAGGATGCCCACATTCACTCTAGAAAAGTCATGGTAATGTCAGCCCAACTACCATCAAACTTGGAGTTTTGGTCCAGATTAGTTTCTCAGCAGAGAGACATACATGAGTGGTGAAGTTGGATCATTGGCAAAACATTGATCATGGTTGGTTGGTGCAGCTAACCTGGCATTAAGGCAGGAACTTGGCCTACCTCTCTTCTAGAGATTTCCAGCTTTCAGCTGTGTGACTACTGTACCCCTAATTTTTCACGGCTTGGTTTACATCTCTTTTAAGAATGAATTGAGTCTATGGAGCTTAGCTCATGCAGATGTTAAACTGTACTGTCTTCTTGTTTATATCCCACAAATGTGTGCAATAATTTATTTCTCTCTCCTTGACTCATTTTCTCAGCATAATACTCCCCATATCCATTCATGTATAAGCAAATTTCATGACTTTATTTTTTATAACAGTGGTATAGCATTCCACTGTGTAGATGTACCATACTTTCTTTATCCACTCATCTATTCTCAGGCACTTAGGTTATTCAAGATCCTGGCAATTATAAATAGTGCTGTAATAAACAGAGAAGTATAGATGTCTTTTCTCCATTGTTTTTGGATCCCTGTGGTCTATAGGAGAAATTCCACCACCTTTTCCATTTTTTAAGGACGACTCTAGAATCTACAGACAGAAATTTCACTCAATTTTATTCTATGTACAATGAAAATAAGAGCCATTTGTTTTATCATAACTTGCCTCCTATAGCTCTCAAGGCCATCCACTCAGGCTCCTCTCCTTCTCTTCACAAATACTGCTCTAGCCACAATTATATTATTCTTCTAATAGTTTGTAGTAGCCTGAGGTGGTGCATATCTTACATGATGGTAACACAAAATAGAGGGAAGTTAAATTATACCTATTCAACTTTGTAATAAAAATAAATAAACTTGCACTGTAAATCACTGAGTAAAGAAATAAAGCAGTCTCTAGAAGCTGGGTTACAGTTCTCAATTTTAATCTGCTAGAAAATAAATGCATAGGTCCTATAACTCAGGCACACAACTAATTAGATTTTAACATCAGTTTAGTGACAGAGCAAATATATCCCCCCCCTAAAATATAGTCCTCCTAGTAACTAAATTTTAGCCATATTAAACTTTTAACTTACTGTTTTATAACATAAGAAATTTGTTATATTTTTAAACCTCTAAATTTGAAACTTTTTTTAAAAAGTAATTTCTTTATTTAAGCACCATGGATACAAACTTGTTCAGAATTGGGTTTTGGCCATAAAATGCCCATCCCCCCTGCACCAGTGCAACTTTCCTGCATCAATGTTCCCCATTTCCCTCCCCGCCAAATGTCTAGAAGACATTTCTCTCTCTGTCATTGTCATGGTAGTTGTTAGTGTAGTTATTTTTTTACTGCACTTACCAGACTTTGTGGTAAGCTTCTTATTATGGGCTGGTCCTTCCAGCCCCCATCTCTATTGCCTCTGGGTATAATTACTATGCTGTCTTTTATTTTTCTTAAATCCACAGCTGAGTGAGATTATTCTGTGTAAATTTTCTCTAAAATGATTTTTTTTTTTGGTTCTGGGACACACCCAGCAGCGCTTAGCAGGCTCTATGCTCAGAAATTGCTCCAGGCAGGCTCAGGGGACCATATGGGATGCCAGGATTCGAACTGCCATCCTTCTGCATGCAAGGCAAATGCCTTACCTTCATGCTATCTCTTCGGTCCCTCTAAAACAATTATTATATACAATACTAATTTCACATATCTAGGCCTCAAGTAACGGATTTCAAGTAACCACTAATATTTTTGGAGAGTTGAGAATAATGTTAAAACTGAGGTGTCCATCTAGCCCTGGCATGGGTGTCACCTCGGTGGCCTGCTGTGGGTTCCAGGTGGACTCTATTAGGGGTCTTCAGGCTTCCCCCTCCCTACTCTAGGGGGGAGGAGCAGAGGGAGGGGCCAGGCAGATAGCTGGCTTCCGGTGCCTTGATCCTGGAGGCCAGCTCTTCCCAGGTATGGGGTTAGGGGACACCCCATGCTGGAGACATTCTCCCTAGCTTAGGGGTGCTGGGAGGCTTGGCAGGCCTCCAGCCATTCCCCTATTTCCTCCCCTACTCCAGGCCTTCCCTGGTTGCCGGCCCAGGTGGACTCTATCGTGGTCCTCAGGCTTTCCTTCTTTCTCTCCTGACACTGAGGTGGGGGGCATATGGTGTGGATGGCGGGTGATGCAGCACTGGTTTATGTCGGGACATTACATTGTGACATTCACTGTTTTTTTTTTTTGTTTTGTTTTTTGTTTTTTGTTTTTTCTCATTGGTCTCTATTTCAAAAATCACGCGGGGGTGCTTTAAAATAAAAATGGGAGAATGGTCTCTAAGATTGGGAAGAGACCAGTTCAGGTGGGGGTACCATATATTTTCAAAATAAAAATGAGAGGAACGACTCTCAGGCTGGGAAGAGGCCAATGCTCTTTACCTACTTGTTTACTCTAAGCAGCCTCTTGGCCTCTTCCTTCTCTCATTGTGTAACTGTGGTTGCTACCATACTAGGTTTCTGATTAGTTCCCATAAACGGTGACAATTGAGTCCACTGTCTTAAGTTATATTGTTTATTTTCCTCACTTTTTATCTTTTCTCCTCTTTGTGAACTGTTAAATAGATATTTTGGTGAAAGAGTCCCTCTCTATCTTTTCTTCCCTTTGTTATTTGTTAAATAAGGAAGTTTGTAGAAGTGTCCCTCCATTTAATGTTTATATAAGAACCAAGTCAATTGGATTGTTGGACTTGTTCAAGCATCTCTATAGGCACCAATCTCGCCATGTGGTACTGTTCTTCCTTTGCATAGGCACATTAAAATGGGAAATTATATACAAACACGTACTTATAGAGATGGGAACACACAAATTTTCTTAAACAGTGACAGTTGTGTTCACTGTCTTAAGTTAGATTATTTATTTTCCCCACTTTCTCTTTGTGAACTGTTCAATAAGGAATTTTGGTGAAAGAGTCCCTTAGTTTAATGCTTATGTTTGAATCAGGTCACGGGGATTGTTGGACTTGTTCTTGTGGCCCCTTTATGCGCTGATAATGCCAGGTGGCATTATTCCTTGTTTGCATGGGCACATTAAAATGGAAAATACTATACATACAAATAAGTTCCTATCTAATAAAGATAGGAACACACAAATCTTGTGGTGCAATAGAACCTTAC
The DNA here is from genome assembly GCF_024139225.1 of Suncus etruscus. Lineage (NCBI taxonomy): Eukaryota > Metazoa > Chordata > Mammalia > Eulipotyphla > Soricidae > Suncus > Suncus etruscus. The sequence continues at coordinate 62,388,327 of NC_064852.1, read as the reverse complement.
ACCTCGAACATTGACATGATGACCTGGCACAGGCCTCAGAGGTTTGGGCATTTTCCAGTCACCCCTGAACCAGGGAAGTCATCTATGAAACATCCAAAGTTGTCTGTGACATCACCTGGAAGACATCCTCTACCAGGGAAACCCTATTGCTGCTCTGACATGGATTTACTCAAAAGAGTCTTCCCTTAACACTGAGAAGATTTAAACAACAACAATGACCTGCATACTGGACAGGGCTTTCTGCATTGCCCTGTAATTGTGAGTTGAAATTAGATGCCACCCCTCACCATCCTGACTTCAATGTAGGATATACAAATTCCAGGACCTTCAGTACAGAAACATGAGACCAACAACAGAGACTGTGAAAAATATAACTGTATGGGCACTACAGACAATGACTGGGATTGGACAAACTAGTTTGCCTGGAGCCTAGAAATGGTCTTATGTCAGGAAACTTCAGGGGTAGGGTCTCCTTGTACTTAGGCTAAAGTTTTTCCTTTTCATGACCCCCATACTTTGGTGGGCCCATGCAAACGATAATTGACACACTAACATTGTTTTTACAATTCTCCTTTGACTCTAAACCTTTAAGAAACCACTAGTAAAAATATCTGGAACTGCAAAAAAATGGTTTACATTAGTGTTCACATATATGCTTTTAGTTACACTAGCATTCTGAGGGATAAAGGAGGGAGGTAAGGGATATATGCTTGGGAACAGAGATGAAGGGAGGACAACACTGGTGGTGGAAAGGCCCTCATTTATTGTCACTGTGCACCTTAAATATCACTGTGTAAGATTTGTAATTCACTTTGGCCACAATAAAAAAAAAACCCGAGGTGTCCATAAACACAAAAAACTCCTATGGAGTCAAAACGCATTCATTTGGGGCAAAAGGATTATTTATTGATTCTAAACCAACATATTGAAACAAATAACCTCTTTCACCCATTATAACAAGTTTACCCCATAGAGTTTCCACAATCCCTCTTTTCAGCAAGCATTAGCACCAGTGATACCCTGGAGACTGAAGAAAAATAATATATGAATAAAGAGTTAAGACTAAAACATGTCAAATTGAAGTTGGAATAACAAGGAAGAAAATTAGAGCACACATACAAGGCTTCTTTGCCTACCTTTACCTTCTGTCTTTCTCTTCCCTCCTACTCCTTCTCTTTCACTACCTTGCACATGCATTTGTTGTGCTTGAGTACAGGTTTTCTGTTATCTATGTCATAAAAAGGCCAAAATATCTTACCAAAATTTATTAGTAATCTTTGTTGAGTGAGGCAAGGTAATGCTTTTTCAATTTTGTGTGATTTTAACATGTTATGGAATAGATACAAAAACCTTTGTCTTTTAAAGGACAAATAAAAGGCCGTTTCCCACCTTGATATTCAAAAATTCTTTTTATTTTAATGTAAGTAACTAAAATATACTCACCAGCAATCAACACATTTATAGATACTATAGTCGTGTATGGCTAAATTCTATTCTGATCCTCATTTACCCCCGAGAAAGATTTCTGAGGGCTAGATAAGTTATCATTTTTGACAAAGGTTGCACAGCAAAATTAGAAAGTAATGATGAAATGGGACAGTATGGTAACTGGCTGTGGAGTTGGCCACCTGGTTACTCTATCCTAATAAAGACTTTTCCAAAAAATAAGTAGAAAAATACTCTAACTTCTGAAATTCTTTCAAAAAGAAAGATAAAAGAACCCACAAAGGAATCTGGTTCATTTTTACTTCTTGGCTACTTTCATCATGACTTGTACTTGGGACTATGGGATTATAACCTAAATGGCACATTTTCCCAAAATTTAAAATTGTGATACTATAGAGTGAGGAACTGTGAAAGCTGGCAGGAGGTGCTGAGGCAAACATAGCCTTCCCAGGAATCCAGGCATTAAAGCAAAGATTTATAGTAAGTGATGAATGCCAGCCAGTGTTCAAACCTGAGAATAGGCTTTGGGGAAATTTGGGCTCCAATTTGGATTCACACTTCAGTGCATAAATACATATTTTTCTTATTTATCATTTCTTTACATATATGAATTTAGGGTTTAAGCACTTCCTTATTTTCCCAGCAGTTATAAAGAAGGGTGTTGAGAGAATTTCATATAATAATACAGATGTTTTCTCATCCCCGACTTTTTCCTAGACACAGTATTAAAAATGTTTCAAAAAGAGAAATGAGCTCTGTTCTCATGAATCTCTTATGTTAAGTGATAATGTTTTATTATCAATATCTTTATTTAAACATCTTGATTACAAATATGATTGTAGTTGGGTTTCAGTCATGTAAAGAACACCCCCCCTTCACTGGCGCAACTTTCCCATCACCAATGTTTCAAATCTCCCTCCTCATGAATTTCTTGATGTGGATCTGGCTTGAAAGGCAGAGACCAGATGTAATATTACAGGTAAAGGTGTTACCTCTTGTCCTATCAAAGATTACCTTTTAATGGAATCATCAGATCTGAGGTAACTTATTGCAATTATATAGAATTTATGTTTAAACTAATGGTGTCTAGCCTTTTTTTTTTTTTTTTTTTGTGGACCAGTCATCACACTGAAGCTTTTTCTAGTTAGAAGGTTATATTTGCTGCTTCTGGAATTCTTACTAATCTTGGTGAAGTGTTTCCAGTGTTACCTGATCCTGTTGTTGCTCAGATAACTGCCCTGATAACCTGATAACTGGAAATCCATCGATTATTTAACAGTCATAACATGCAAATAAATTCACTTTTTCTTGTCAGTGAGTTTCTAAAAGCAGAGTCCCAGGCTCCAAAGCTAGGATCTGATGAGACTTGGTCTGGAAGCAAATATCAATGCAGGAAATAACCCACATGGTGAAAGGATACAAGAAGAGGTTCAGAAATTCCAACACTCAAGCCAAGAATTCCACCAACAAGTTTTCTGCTCCTAAGAAGGAAAGCAGCTTAGTGGAGGAAGGCCAAAACATGAGTCTCTTTCTTTCTGAAACCTAGACTTTTATTCACAAGAACCAGGTCACACTCTAGAGTGGAGAAGAAATACCAAGTAGGGAGTGATCCAGATATCCCATCACCAGATCACAATATGAATATGAATAAGAATACTGATTAGTATAGAACCAGTAATCCAACAATAGAGAGAGCAAAAACAAGAGTGTGTTGGTGTGTGTGTGTGTGTGTGTGTGTGTGTGTGTGTGTGTGTGTGTGTGTAAGGCTATTTTTTTACTTGGCCTTATGGAAGATAGTCTATTTGTAATTAATTTCCCATATACTGTAGACCAACCCTTTGATGAGAGAAAGAGATTAACTGAATTGTCATTCCCCTTTGTGCAAAGGTCCACATACAGGAGGAAACTGTAAACTAAATATGTAAAGGTTCAAATAACCTCTTTTTTTACTTTTTTTTTTCATAAAAATTTTATTGAAGACAAAGATGCAAAGAAAGGACAAGGTGAAGTTACAGTGGGAAGGCAATTACCCATAAACAGAATTCTCAAAGAAATCCGCTTGCTGACACCTTAATTTTGAATTTTCAGCCAAAAAAAAAAACATTAAAAATAATACAAAATAAATGCACATCTACTTTGTCTCTCAAGCCCCCAGATTGTAGTACATTATAACATTTCTTAGCAGTACACAAAGCAATCCAAAACAACCTCTTTAATAAATTAAAATCTCACCCAAATATACAGCAGAGAGAGTATGCTGGTTGAGGGGGAGGCGAGGGTGGTCAATGATCAACACACCATTCTGCAGCTGCTTCTGCTCCCCTAGATTCTTTTTCCCTTTGGTGTGCTCTCAAGTTACCACTGCCCCACAGATTGGTCTATGAGGAGAAGGTGGATTATGTTAGGCTAAAACCTTAACTATGCACCAACCATGAGATTGTGTCCTCCCCTTGTGCAGAGGTGAAAGAAACATTATAAGTGGTAGGATTTCAAAAAGGAAATCAATTTTGATTTTATCTGGAGGAATGGGGATCCATACAACAGACTGTGCTCTGGGTTTAATATTGGTTCTGAGCTCAGGAAACATTCCTGGTGACCTTTGGTAACCTACCAAAATGGGATCCCGAGGATCTAACCTTGTTAGCCATGTGCAATGTAAGCATCTACCCACTGTACTATGATTTAGTTCCAAAGGGAAAAATACTCTGAACTTAAATTATAGCTCACAAGATGGAACTTCCTAACATTCATTTTGCTGGCAGTCAATAACAGGAATCACCATTTTGTCTCCTGTTAGTGGGTACTGTCTGATTGTTTCTCATCCTTCTACCATAGCAGCATTACAAAGACCCTTGTTAAAATGCCTTCATTACTCAAGGTTTAGATCAAATAGAATAGGGAGGGCTCAAGGATGCTAGAATTGTCCTCTCCTGCCTCCTACCCTGTACTGACTTTATAGATGAAAATCTATTCTGGAAAGACATGCCAGATTGTAATATGAAACAGAAAGATCATTTTGAATATGAGGTTAGAGTTAGGATATATCTGTATTTTTCATGGGGAGTCAAAGACATTAGAATTTCCTGACTGTCAACTTAGAATTTTTCTTACTTAAATGCTATTTCATTTATCTATTAACTACATATGCTGCAAAAGAAAGACCCTTCACCTCTTAAAAAATCAGTAATAGGTGGGAGTTAGAATAGAACACTTAGAAAGTTCTCTGTGGGGTTTCTACCCTTACAGTGAAATTACAAAGACAACATTTAATATATATAAGGATTCAGATTTGTTTGTTTTCCTCAAGATTATAGTTGCAAGAAGTTCAGACAAATGTACTGACAATTTTTTGATGGGAAAAGTCTATACTAAAGGAAATGAGCCAGGAAAGAGTTGGAAATTGGGGCAATTAAGTATAAATCATGAAGGAGAAATTGCTTACGTAAAGAATAATGTTATTCTTGTATCTGTCCTTTTCCTTGAGACTGCCAGTAAGCCTAATTACTTATGTCCTTGTCTTCATTACCAGCTTTATATTAACTTTGATATCTGATAGTATAAAATTATATCTTTATTGCTCTTCTTCAAGCTTTTTTTCATTATCACTGGTTCTTCATATTCCTTACACTTTTTAATACCAGCTTGTCACTTCTTATTTTAAACAAGAAGTGAATATTTTGTTTGAATTGCATCAAATCTATTGGGTAATTTGGCTTCATAACTATGTTGAAAATTTCAATCTATTAAATATGTTATAGCCCATAAGAATTCAGGTTTTTTATAACTTACTTTAATTATGTAGTTTTTTATTAGATAAATTGAGATAATTTGTTCAATTTATTTCTAGATATTTCTAGATATACTTCTTGCTATTATTTATGAGATTTTTATATTTTTATTGTCTCGTTACTTATTGTTTATCAATGCAATTAGTTTTAAAATAGCATTTTAAAATCGGAAATGATAATATAGGGGTTACACAGCTTGCATATGAGCTATGCTGATTCGATTCCCAGTACTGCATATGGTTCTCCAGACTCACAAGGAATGACCACAGATGATAGAAATAATAGAACTAAGAGAAAGTCCTGAATATGGCCATATGTTACCCATAGAGATTAATAACTAACAGCATTAATACATTCATTTAGTTTGTCTATAACTCTTACAATTTGTAAGTTATAATCATATTACCTATCAATAATGACGATTTTATTTATTTATTTTGCAGTCATGATACATTAAATGATGGATATCTAAAGTTGTCAAATATTAATTCCTGAAATTTGTACCTGTAACCTTGAGAAATTTGAGGGACAAAAACTATTTGAAAATATAATTAAATTAAGAACTTTGAGTTAAGTCTATCTTCCTGGATTATCTAATTTCCATTACACTGTTCTTATAAAATAGAAAGAAAAGGAAGTAACACAGGGAAATGATATGAACTTGAAGCAGTGATTGAAATGATGCAGCCATAATCAACAACTATCAGATCAATCACCAGAAGAAGAAGATTCAGGAAATGGATATTTTCTTGTGATCCCAGAGGAAGCATTATTCAATTTTGGGCTTTTAGTTTTATACTAGTAATTAGAATAATTTTCTATTGTCTAAATTCCCAAGATTATGATAATTGGCTATAGCAACTACAGAAAACTAGCATAATCACCCACTACTACTACTCTTTCTGACCTCCTTGCTCTGCCTAGAATGTTCAACACAACATTAATAAAATGTTAATAGAAATGTGATAACAGATACCTTTGTCTTATTTTTCAGTGGTGAAATTAGATATTTTAGTGCCAATTATGATGTTAGTTGAAAGGGCAAATCTTGTTTCTCTCTAAGATTTTTTTTGCAACATGATATTTAAGATGATCAAATAATATTTTACATTTATAGAGATGGCAGTTTTTCTCCATCATCCAATTTGCACAATAAATATGATCTTTAATTCTTGATTGTTTTGTAAGCATTGCATTCCTGAAATAAACCTTATTGTTTTCATTTACATTATTTTTTGTTTCTATAAATCAAATTTGCTAATATTTTGTAGAGAATTTTTGTATCTGTGTCTATAAAAAGATTAGATTGACTTTTTCTTTTTCATAATGTCCTTGGCATGTTTACAAAATTGTGGTTTCAACTAATTAATAAAGGTATCTTTTTCTACAACACTTTTGGCAAAATTGGTCTCATTTCTTTTACTAATATTTAAGAAACTCACAAATAAATTTATGTGATGGTATGGTTCAGTTTTACTTGATTTGAATTAATTTCATTTGGTTTGGGGGGGCACATTCACAGATCATTCCTGGTTTGAGGATCACTCCTGGCAGTATTCTGGGGACTATATGTGATGCAGCTGATTAAACCCAAGTTAGCTGCATGCAAGACAAGGCAATATACTCTGTACCATATATCTATCCCCAGTATATTTTAATAAAAAAATTAATTGATAAAAGTAAAATTATTTAGATTATTTTTATGCATTTGTCTTAGTTGTATTTTCCAAGAAATGTGCTTATTTTATCTTTATTATCAAATTTAGCACATGATGCCAATATGTTTTTCTAAACTGACTATAAGATTTTTAGTATCTCCTCTTTTGCATTCAGTTTATTTATAATTAATGAACTATCTCATTTTATATTAGTTTATATAATTAATTTTGTTAATATATAATTGTATAAATTAAGTAAACTTAAATCATATTCATCTTCAAAAGATTGCTATAGTTTTCATACTATATACTTTTCTCCTATGTTATTAATGTCTGTTTTACTTCTTTTTAATTCCATTTTTTAGACTTAATTTACTTTAAAATTTTTTCTTTTGAAGTATTAAAAAACATTTATTATTGTGCTTCAGGAATTCAAGTGCATCAGAATCAACTTAACTAAACAAGTAAAAGACCTATAAAAAGGAAAATACTAAACACTACTTCAAGAAATAAAAGAGGACATAAAAAAAATGAAAAGACATTTCCTGCTCATGGATTGGGAGGGCTAACATCATTAAAATGACAATACTCCTCAAAGCATTATCAAATACATGCAATCCCTAGAAGGATACCCATGACATTTTTTTCAAAGAAATATATCAAATATTCCTAAAATTCATATGGAACAATAAACATCCAAGAATATCTAAAGTAATCCATAGGAAAAAAAGATGAGAGGCATCACTTTTCCCAACTTCAAACTGTACTAAAAAACAGTACTCATTAAAACATGGGGCCTGAGCAATATCACACCTACCAAAGGATGTTTGCCTTGCACACAGCTGACCATGATGAACCAGGGTTTGATTCAAGGCATCCCATATTCTCCCCAACCCCCTAGCCTGCCAGGAGTGATTTCTGAGCACAGAGTAATGAGTAACGCCTGAGCACCACCGGGTGTGGCCCCAAAACTTAATAATTGTAATAATAATAATAATAATAATAATAATAATAATAATAATAAACAGCATGGTATGGAATAAATACAGACCCTCAGATCAATGGAATAGACTTGAATATCTTGAGACAGATGCTCAAGTATATGATCAATTCAATTATTGATAAAGAAATAAGAAAAATGAGATGAAGCAAGGAAAGCCTCTTCAATAAGTGGTGTTGGGAAAATTGGACAGCACATGTAAAACAAACAAACAAACAAAAACTCAGACCTCTTTTTAGAAGTTCAATGCACTATTCTTTGCGCAATGGAGCCACCTTAGACCTCTTTTTAATGGCATACAAAAGTCAAATAAAAGTGGATTAAAAGGGCCAGAATGATAGCACAATGGTATGGCATTTTCCTTGCACTCGGCTGACCCAGGATGGACCTTGGTTCAATCCCCTAGCATCCCATCTGGTCCCCCTAGCCAGGAACTATTTATTTCTGAGTGCATAGACAGGAGTAAACCTTGAGTGTGACCGTGTGTGGCCCAAAATCCAAAACAAAACAAAACAACAAAAAAAAACAAGTAGACTAAAGATCTGAAAGATCTGAAATTATAAAGTACTACATAAAGGAAAATATAAGTAGAATTCTCCATGACATTGATGCTAAAAGCATCTTTAAGAATGAAATACCGGGGCCGGGAAGGTGGCGCTAGAGATAAGGTGTCTGCCTTGTAAGCGCTACCAAGGAACGGACCGCGGTTCGATCCCCCGGCGTCCCATATGGTCCCCCCAAGCCAGGGGCGATTTCTGAGCACATAGCCAGGAGTAACCCCTGAGCATCAAACGGGTGTGGCCCAAAAACCAAAAAAAAAAAAAAAAAAAAAGAATGAAATACCACTTGGGACCAGAGCAATAGCAAATAGCAATAGTGAGTAGGGTATTTGCTTTTCATTAAGCCAAGGAAGCAAAAATAAACAAAAGGGACTACATTAAAGTAAGAAGATTTTGAACCTCAAAGGAAACAGTGACCAAGATACAAAGACTGCCCATGATAGAAAGTATTCATCTAAGAGATGAATATCTAAAATATATAGGACTGGAAATCTTAATAATAGAAAAAAGTCTAACCCCATCAAAAAATGGGGGAAAGAGGTGGACAGAAATTTCCTCAAAGAAGAAATATACATGTCCAAAAGGCATAAAAAAATACTCCACATCATTAGTTGTCAGGGAGATGTAAATTAAAACAATGAGATATCATCTCACATCACATCAAAAAAGAACAAGAGGAGAACTAATCCATGGTAGGAAGTTTTGTACAAAGAGGGAGGTAAGTTCTCTGCAGTTAGGGCAGAGAAGGGACCATTATGACAGTGATAGTTTGAAATAATCACTCTGGACAAGAACTGCTTGCTGAAAGGGGTAAAGAGATATGCATGATACCCCTTCAGTAACAATATTACAAACCCAAGTGTCTAAATAGAAAAATATAAGGAAAAGCAATTGATTAAGAAAGAGAGTGAGAGACAGAAACAGAAAGAAAAGAGATAGAATGAAGAAAAATATATGCCAGAGAGGTAGAGGGGACAGGAGCTGGGAAAGAGATGGTAGGAGGAAAAATGTGTAATGGTGAAGGAATGGCTGTTGGACATTTTATGACTGAAACTTAATCATGAACAACTTTCTAACTGTATTTCATGTTGAGTTGATTAAAAATTATTTTAAAAATTGCCAATATGGGGCTAGAAAGATAATATATATAGCAAGGAAGATACTTGTCTTCCACACAGCTAATATTGGTTCGATCCTTTATGATCCCTTGTGATATACATTATGGTCCCTCAAACTCTGAAAGAAGTTTGTTTGGGTGCAAATCTAGGAATAATTTTCGAGCATTGCCAGTATAGCCCCCCCAAAACAATATAAATAGCCAATAATTGACTACTATTTAACTTTGCATATATACAACATTTCTTTATTCTTTCACCTATTTTTGACAGTGTGTTATAGATTGTAACTCACATTAAATTATTAAAACTATGTTGCTATATCCTATCACTACTTTTTGACTCTTGTATCATTCAGAAATATATTAATCTGTTTTCCACTACATTTAGTTAATTTCTATCATGAATCCAACAGATTAAAAATTTTTTTTGGTTTTGGGGTCAAACCTGGTGGCACTTGGGGGTTACTCTTGTCTCTGCACTCAGAAATCACTCCTGGCAGACTCAGTGGACTCCAACTTCTGCTTATCTTAGCTGAATGCAAGGGTGTCTGCGGTTGCTAATAAATAGGTTGCCTCAGGGGCAGAGATTTAGAGAGGAGATGGAGGAAGAAACCTGAGAAGAAAGAGGCTGGCTGGAGAGATCAGAGACAGTTGGGTACAGAGAGGCTGTTTAGCTTAGGAGCCACACTTGGTAGTTAGGGCCTATTAATAATAAAGCTTTATGTTAGGGCCTGAGAGACAGCATCGAGGTAAGGTATATGCCTTGCATATAGAAGGACAGTGGTTCGAATCCCAACATCCCATTATGGTCCCACGAGCCTGCCAGGAGTGACTCCTGAGTGTGACCCAAAACCAAAAAAAAAAAAAAAAAAAGCTTAATGTCTCCTTACTTCTACTGACTGCTGTGGATCATGTCCTCCCTGTTATCCTGAACCCTCAAACCCTCCAGGTTAAAGAAGGTGCAGGTGCCTGGCCTGACCGAGGAAGGCCTCAACATCCATCCACCATCATCTACCACCATCAAGGACTCTTATTAATTTAATTAATACTATAGGATGTCAGGGATTGAACTGGGTGCAAGGAAAACATATAGCCCACTCTGCTATGGCTCTAGCCCCAGACAGAATATTTTGAGAATTGTTTCTACTTATAACATGATTGTTTTGATAAATGCCTGTAGTTTAAATAAGTTTGTATTTTGTAAATATGGCATATAATAAATATACATGTTACAAAGGTCAAGTATGTTCAAATTAGTGTCTAAATGAAAACATTATCTCCATTTACCTTTCCCCCACATTTTGTGCAACTCTATTTATGCCTTTAAATTCAGCACATACTTCAGCCATATAAAAATCTTTCTATTATTACTGTTGAACATTTTGTAGAAGCAGTAAATGACTGGCCTTGGGACCCTGGGTTTGATCCCTTGTACCACAAAAATACATCTCATTTCTAATTTCTGATCTTAAGATATTGTTTTCTGCTAAATTCTTGTGTAAAACTATTAGCTGTTTACTCTATTAATAGAGAAGTCAACAGAGAACTAGTCTGAAGCTAACAAAGTGATAAGGAGAATGTCAGAATACATGGAAAGAACTAATATAGAACTTTGTAGGTTGTATTCAGGAATTAGGATTTTATCTTAAGTTTGCAAGCATGGGTTAAGTCAATTATACTCCCAAGTCAGCTATATCCACAATCCTTCAATAATAATGTATCATTTTCAAAATAAAAATGATGTCATTTCTGATGATGATGGGGTTTTATGTTTTAGTAATTGAGAGGCATTGAAAATAAAGGATATATTTACAGGTAGGTGCTCCAAAGAATGTAATAAATGGAAAAGACTGTTCTCTAAAGCTCTTCACAGTGGGGTAGAAATGAAAGTCATGAGGCAGATGAGCCTTCAGATGGAGGATATGAAATGAGACCTCTAAAACGCAGGCATCTATCAAACATTTCCACCTATAAGATGCAGGAAAATTTGGATGCTATAGGGAATACTAATTCTTGCATAGTCTGTAGCCACAGCAGAGCCCTGCCCATTTGGAAATCACATTGAAAGCCCTGAAGTCATTAACCTAAGTCTCTAATGAACACTGATTTTCTCTGGTTTAGACAAAGCACTATACAAAGTCAATATGCACCATTGGCTCTTGGCTGGATGTTTATATGAAGGCTAGACATGGATTCCAAGTTATTTAACTGGACCTTTTGTGTATAAAAAGCAATCCTGTCAAAGGTAGACTGTTCATTTTTATTTTGTATAAAACAGAACCCCTACGATAAGGACCACTCCTAATTTTTCAGTCCTAGGTAACTTTATCCCCCTGGTTCTCTGGAGAACCACCCAGGTAAATTGACAAAGCACATAAACCCAAACTGCCTAAGTCAAGTTTTGGTTTCTGTTCTTTCTTCAATTATAAGTAGCTATCTCAGGGGGGCCCAGGGCTCAGAAGACAGACAGAATTTATCTAACTGCTGCCAGAATGTAATTTAAAATGAGTCCAAGTGGAAAAGAACCTTCCCAAATATTCCCACTGAGGGACAAGGAGTGGGAAGCTCTTGCTAGAACCAGGCATGAGGCATGAGGATATTTCTGCTCAGTGCCTTTACAGATCTCTGAAAAGGTGGCTGATGTGACTAAATCTGCCTTCTGTTGTTCTTTCTTTGGAAATGTATCATTTCTCCATACACGACTATCTGATGGAAAGTCACCCCACATTATGCAATGTTTTGTAATCTACAGATCCACCACTGGGGCACTGTTGAAATGGACTCCTGGCTAAACAGATTTAGTCAATAACCAAGCTCTAAAAGACGCCGGACTGGGAAGGTGGTGCTAGAGGTAAGTTGTCTGCCTTGCAAGTGCTAGCGTAGGACCGTCAGCAGTTGGATCCCTCAGCATCCCATATGGTCCCCCCAAGCCAGGAGCGATTTGAGTGCATAGCCAGGAGTAACCCCTGAGTGTCAAACAGGTGTGACCCAAATACCACAAAAAGAAAAAAAGAAAAAAGAAAAAAAAAAGACTCACCAGCTGTTTTATGGCCAGAATAGGATTAAAATCAAAACCTTGCATCCTTTCCAATGCTCTATAGGTAAGACCTGAGCAACCAGAGTACTTAATACTAAGCATACACTGGTACAAAGGAGAGACACTCCTTTGGGGCCAGAGCAGTGGCATAAGTGGTAAGGCATCTGCTTTGCCTGTGCTAGCCTAGGACAGACCCGGTTCGATCCCCCAGCATTCCATATGGTCCCCCAAGCCAGGAGCCATTTCTGAGTGCATAGCCTGGAGTAACCCCTGAGGTCACCAGTGTGGCCCAAAAGCCCCCCCCCCCAAAAAAAAAAAAAAGGAAAGAGACTCTCAATCAGTAATTGATGACACTGAAAAAAAAAAAAGTAAGTCTGGTAGAAGGCAGCAAGACAGAGAATAGAAGAAGGCAGCAGAGGAATAGTGTGGATGTTCGTTAGGCTACCAGTCACAGAAAGGGAGCCCTAAAGATGTGGTAAATGCTGAGCATTAATGCTCTCCTCAGGGGATTTGTATAATCCCAGAGCATGAGACCCAGATGATGCTGGGGACCACACACATGGTTCTTCTCCTTCCCTCACTGAGGAATTTAATTCAAGCTGATCAAAAAGAAGAAATTAATGCAAACTTTGCGCATCCCATTCTTATTTTTACTGGATATTGCTTAAATGGGGAGAAAGAAGACTCTTCATGTCATTCTAGAATAGAACAAAATACCAAAATACACTCCATAACTTTAGACTTCTTTTTTAACACAGAGAAGCATATAAAATGTACAAAATAGAATTCAGAGAGTGAAAGCACTTAAAATATGTGTGTATATGTGTACATATATAAACATACATGTAGAGAGAGTTTATGTTCCGTTAAGTTTACATTTTTGTGGTATATAGCACCCCATGGATTCTATGTTCAATGATTTCAGCAGAAGTGTTGTTTCAGAATTTGGCTAGAATCATACCATTATTTCTAGAAGCATGAGTTACTTTTCCTCAGAATACTCTGGTTTAAACAGATTTGCCACCAGTAGTCACTTTGTAGTTCATTGTACATGTAAGCTCATCTCTTGTCCAGGTAGATTCAGTTTCAACTCTAGCATAAAGCCCCTATAATTTTTAAGAAGACCTATAATTTCTTTCCAATTCCAGAGACCCTTTTGATAGCCAATCAAAATAGCTTTGGATCAGGGGCCAGAGAGATAGCATGGAGGTAGGATGTTTGCTTTGCATGCAGAAGGGCTGTGGTTCAAATCCTGACATCCCATATGGTCCCCAGAGCCTGCCAGGAGCGATTTTTTTATTTATTCATAACAATGTATATACAATTTTATATAACAACCAAATTTTATATAGTAATCAAAACCTATAAACAACTTTAAGGATCATTGTAAAAAAAATGAAACACATGAGAAACTCATAAATAAAAACTACTTTGAATTACAAAGAATTGAGTTGATACTAGAAACCTAAAGGTATAAAACTTTAAAAATACTCTTCTTATTGAAAGAAAAAACTCAAAGGATACATATTGTGTGATTCTACTTATCTGATTTTTAAGAACAAGAAAAACTACGTAGTATACAGTGATTTCTGAGTGTAGAGCCAGGAGTAACACCTGAGCAATGCCAAGTGTGATCCAAAAAAACAAATAAACAAAAATAGCTTTGGATCACAGCTTCCCTACCACAATGTTGTTTAGAAGTCCAGGCCTCTATGGACAAAAATAATTTGAAAAAAGAGACAAATAAAAGTATTTTAATATAATTTTTATTTTAATCATAGTGGCTTTCATATCTTTCACAGTAATATTTTAGGTACATATTAACATTGAATCAGGAGAATTCCCATTACCAAATTGTCCTCCCTCCACCCCTGTTCCCATCCTGCCTCCCATACCCCCCACCATCACCCCCCCAGGCTGCTAGAATGAGTGGTTAAAGAAAAAATTTCCCTTTATTCTTCCAGAAAGTGGAAAAGCAGAATATGCTTTGAAGTCCCTCTGGAAGTCATTCCTAGAATTGTGTTATTTAAGCTACTATTTTCCTCCTTACCCATAAGTGCTTCCCTACAGAAGCCTCTTTTATGAAAAGTATGTCTGGTCATGAAATTACCCAAGAACAACAACAAAAACAGAGAGAAAAAGTTTAAAAAAGTAAATATGAACCTCAGTAATTCCAAAACTCCCTTCAAACAATTTTCTTACTTTAAATTCCACTTATCAGAATCAAAGAAAGCTTTTTTTATACATAATCATAAAGAAAATGCATTTTTAAAAACATACATCAAGAAAACACCAATAAAGTTTATGACAGGAAGACAAAAAGAAAGGACAATGGCTTCGCACAAGTGACTATTTTATTCTGGTTATTTTCTTATCATTTATTTCACTTCATCCTTATAATTGGTCTGTGAGTAAACATTATACTCACTTGATGAATGAGACAAGAGATGGTCAGAGACTGTCATTTTCTCCATGTCACATAGCTGGGAGTTGCAGGTTCAAGATTTTTAATTAGTAATCTTTCTAACTGAAACCTCTACTCTTCCTTTGTTAAGGGTCCCTGAAAGCTCACCATCTCAAATAAAAATCACAAATTTTCAGAGATTGCAAAAGCAAATCAGGTTTATTGATTTCATCTAGCTGGAGCACTAGCTCTGTCATATGACTGAAACTGGAAGCCCTGGGAAATTTAGGGAAGTTTAAGGAACCTTAGGAGTAGGGTCAATATGGAAAGTAGGGCTTGTAGAATGCACCAACCCCTAGTCTAGATTCAAACACAATGTCCAATTATATGATGAGTGGTGAGCTTGTCCTTTTTTAAATAAGGCAAGAACCTTAGGAGGAGTGAGCAGAAGTTCATTCTTTTGCCCAAAGATGTCAAGTTCCTCTTAGGAGGGGCATTGGCTAATGATTACCAGGGCAGCAGGCCATTGACATCTCTAGGTGAAATTCCAGAGCAAGAGAAGAGACAAGGTGGGGTTGAAGAAAGGCTTAACAGGTATCTATATCTGTTCACCTATCTGAGTTATTATAATCATCTAATATCTATTTTCATATATTTTCCCTTAATACCTTCTACACCTTGAGATAATGTGAGACTGCCTGTACAGTAGTTTCTTGAACCCAGAAGCAAAAGAAAACTTTGTAAGACCTAAAACTCCAGAACAATCATAGACAAGATAAGCAATTGCTTTTGTGATAAATCACAAACAATATTTAATAATTTATCCCCAAGTCATTTCTTTTTTTTCCTTCTAAGAAAATTCTGAGATAAATTTATTTGTATTGTCATTTAGGGTTTATTCAATAAAAATTTAGTTATTTTTATATTTAGCAAATATTTATGAAGCTCTTACTATGTGCTGGCAATAAGTCCTCAAAAATTGTTTTCTACTTAAGGTGATGCAAAGAAAAATAAATGATCTTTAAATTGGTGGACTCTCTTCAATTTCCATTTAAAATGCTTTAAGGAGATAGGAGAGGCAAGATAGTAGTGACATAATAAAGTTTAAATTTCCCATGGTGTCCTCACAACCAAAGAGCAATTGGAATAACAAAAGAAAAATACCTTCTAAATGGTTCCAACAAGGTGATATAAGAAAATAAAACACAAACTCCAGGTTACAAATGACTGGGGTTAATAACAATATTCTTACAGAAAATCCAGAATAGAAGCAATTTATAACAGAATAAATCTTCTGAAAAGATTCTAAAACTTCAAGGAATACAGATATCACTTTTGCCCATACCCTCAAAAAGACTCAACTGACTAGTTTCAGAACACAACAATCAAAGGAATGCTAGGTAGGGAATTTTAGAGTCTTCAATTTGTAAGTTAAAATGCTTTGAGCCTTAAGGGAAGGCCTGAGGCTGCTTAATCTAATCAAGTCCTTGACCTCTCTGAGATATTCACAGAAAGAAGAAACTCCCATCTGGAGAAGAGAAGCTGTTTTAATAATAGAAGAGGAAGTGGAAGTCCTCATTGTGGACTGGTTAGTTCATAAGTAAAATGAAGCAACAAGCATCAAGGTCAAAAATGATAATAAGGTAGTTGCTCTGATCTCATTGAAGTGTAGTCTGCTCTCAGAGAAATGCCTGAACTGGTGGCAGTTTGATGCCAAGTATATTCTCTTCTTCATTTTAGGAACAACCTCAGAAAGCCTGAAGAGTTTTTTTGAGAAATTTTTGAAAAATCTTTTGAGAATGTTATTGAGGTCATATAATTTGGTTGGATTGTCTCAGAGTCATGAAGGAAGTAAAACTATCCTGATTCCTCTCTACCCATGAATAGGAAGCAAAAGGACCAACATACAGACAAACAAACAAATAAATAAGCACACACCTTCCTCAAACCCAAATAGAATAAGATTTAATGCCATACAAAAATTTAACACCATGTCTTACAAAATTATGTGGAAATGAAAGAGGATACATGATAGATTTAAGAACATCCCTAGAGAATTTTTTAACCTGTAAAATAAGGTCATAAAAAGAGAAAATTTACAAACTAATTGAAGGTTGAGCTAAGGAAATAAGTGAATAAAAACTATGGAAGACTAGCATAAATCAGTATGGGAATATGTCACTACTGTGAGGGTTCAGCAATAGAAAGTCTTCAAAAGAATTATTCTAAAACGAATTAAGAAAAAACTTTAAACAATGTGAATGAATGAGGGAAGTAGAAAGCCTGTCTAGAATATATGTGGGGTGAAGTGAGGAGGAGGGAGACTTGGGATATTGGTGATGGGAATATTGCACTGGTGAAGGGGAGTGTTCTTTGCATGACTGAAACCCAACTATAATCATATTTGTAATCAAGGTGTTTAAATAAAAATATTAATAAAAATAAGAAAAAAGAAAAAATTTTAAATAAAATATATTTCAAAAGTAAGCACATCAGAAGTAAAATAGTATAAAAACACAGTATCAACAAAAATAAGAAAAATGTTTTAATAATTTCTTTCTTTGTGATATAGCATCATTTATCTTTTTCTTATTTTTTATTTTAATTTATCATATTTTGATGTTGCCATCAGATCCCAGGATTCATATATATTGGCATACATTCTACTACTGAGTTACATTCCTGGCTCAGCAAAAAAAGTTCCAAATGAACATGATCCAAATACTTTTAAAAGATAGATTTGAAAGAAATTAACAGCAAAAAATTACATATACACAAATTATTCAAAACCTAGGACTGAAATGATAGTACTATGGACAGGGCACAAGACCTGTCCATGGCAGGACAGGACATGGCAGACAGGTTTGATCCCCAGCAGCCCACATGTTCCCCCTGAGCATCATGGAGAATGCTCACTGTGAGCAGAGCCAGAATTAAGATCTGAGCAACGAAGGTATGATATCCACTTAAAAAAAAAAGGGCAAAATAAATATTTGAAACTTTAAATGTTTAAGTAGTTAAACTCATCTTAAGTTTGCATACTAAAAGGTCATATTTATAGTGGGAAAATTAATAATGAATGGTTAATATCAAATATGCTTTTTTTATTGTGACTGAAGTGCATTTCACATAATTAATTATTTACAATACATAGTGACAATGAACGAAGGGCATTCCCACCATCAATGTTGTCCTCCCTCCACTCCTGTTCCCTGCATGTCTCCCATATCTCCCTCCTTTACCCCCCAGAATACTAGTGTAACTGGTCTCCACTTTACAGCTTGTTGTAGATTGGGTATCTCTTCTGTCATTGACTTTGGATTTGGTGTTCCAGTCTGGTCATTTTTTATTTGCACTACATGTTCATATGTCTGGTCCTGGTATCATCATTTCCCCCCCTCAATTTATGAGGCTGAATGATTCAAGTTATGCTATTCTGTTGGAGATAAAAAAAAAAAAGTGGGGGGGGGACATCAAACCCTGCCACTCCAGCATTCCTTTTTCTAGTTTTGTTTTGTTTTATTTGTTTTTGATATTATTTTCCTTCTCCTTTTTCTTCCACTTTTTTCTTTCTCTTTCACTCTTGTGGATATTATTTGGTGATTTTTTTTAGTAGTTGATACCAAGTTTTTCTTCTCTTAATATCAAATATTCTAACAAAACTATGAGATTACAAGAAAACAAAAATCTTTTGAGCATGCAGTCAAAAATAACATGTTACTTATAAGCAGAGAGAGTATATAATAGATTAGTTAAACTGGCACACTGGTGAGAATGAATGCGGAAGCACCACTAATCATTCTTGGATAGCAGAAGTAAACTAAACTATCCTGGCTAGGTATGGAATGTATAGTCAATCTAAAAAGGAAAGAAAATCAGATTGGCCTCATATTTAACAATAATAATACCTTAGAACAAAAGACAAAAATTAACTTAGTTAAATAGTCAAGAGGATAAAGTGTGAGAACAATATTACATATATTTCTAAATTGATTTTCAAGTACAAATTATAGGAACAAAGAGATTTTATCACCAGATTTTTTTTACCAGTGATTGGAATAATAACTAACATGAAGTCTAGTGGTGAGCAATGAATATATTTAATCCCAAAAGAGCAGAAATATGACATAATTTATGTAATTTTTATAAAATGCTTTAACAATGTAGGTATAACATAGAGAATTTGGGGGATAGGAAAAAGCATATAAAAAGTGATACAGGAGCTGGAGTGATAGGACAGCAGTTAGAGCATTTGTCTTGCTTGCAGCTGACCTGGGTTGCAACCCATATGATCCCAGAGTCCCACCAGAAACGATGCTTCAGCATAGAGTCTGGAGTAACCCCTTGAGCACCATTGGGTGTGATTAAAATACAAAAATAATATAAGCTTAATAATTATTTCACAGATATTTACTTGGAGTGAATATTTGTTGAGGTAGAAAAGGGGAGCATAAGATATTATGTATTGGGGCTGGAGTGATAGCACAACGGTAGGTCTTTTTTTGCCTTGCACGCGGCTAACACAGGAAGGACCCCATTTTGTATCCTGGCGTCCCCTATGGTCCTCCAAGCCTACCAAGAGCAACTTCTGAGTGCAGAGCCAGGAGTAACTCCTAAGAGCTTTCAGGTGTGACCAAAAAAAAAAATTAAAAATAAAGATGTTATTTATTTCAATACTGTTCATACTAAAAATTAATAGTAGCTAAGAAAGAGGGAATTCACTTTATGACATAATAGAGATAATCATTGAAAGGTAATGGGTGAATTTTTTTTAATTTTAGTTGAAAGAGAAGGAAAACAATCAGAATGCAATAGTGTAAAATATGTACATGCATATGCACATAATGCAAAACAATGCACTTTTTGTTTCTTTTTGTTTGTTTCTCTCCTACACCTGGTTGTACTCCTGGCTCGGCACTCAGGAATCACTTCTGGCAAGGCTGCAAAGACCATATGGGATGCCAGGGATTGAGCCTGGCTCAGTTGTGTGCAAGGCAAGTGCCTCTGTCATAAAATTTTATGACATTAAAGGTTACAATTGGGTCCGGGCGGTGGCGCTAAAGGTAAGGTGCCTGCCTTGCCTGCGCTAGCCTTGGACGGACCGCGGTTCGATCCCCCGGCGTCCCATATGGTCCCCCAAGCCAGGAGCAACTTCTGAGCACATAGCCAGGAGTAACCCCTGTGCATTACCGGGTGTGGCCCAAAAACCAAAAAAAAAAAAAAGGTTAAAATTAACAGTAAACATATTTTAGTTTGTAGAGAAAACTTGCATAAAACAAACTGAATAAATATAAGCAAAATACTTATAGTTTATGGCAAATATAAATTCTGTTAAGACAGAGGAGCTGACACAATGTCTAACATAAATCTTATGAATATATATTCTAAATTCCAGTAACAGAATAAATATTTTAGATGCATCAGTGAAAATTTTTATTTTGTTTCTTAAAAAGCTGCCTGCTGATATTGACATATGATATGTTGACATGTTAATCTCATTAAGGTTACACTTACATTCAGATGTTCAAGCAGTGTCACAAATATCTATTTTAATAACTAAGTCAAGTTTTCTCTTTTAGCTTGATTCTCAGGCTAGTTATTTTTTTCTCCTAAGAGGGAGCAAAGAAGATTTCTTTTATTCTACTTGTTTTATACTGAAATTAAAGATGGCAACTCTGTTCTCCAAAATTTTTATGAATCCCTAAAAGAAAAAAATTCTGATAACTTACCATTCTGCCCAAAATGCTCTAGAAGTTCACCAATGCCCAACCTGTGTCATAGGTCAAGATTTTAAATTTTACCCATTAAAAGCCTCTTCCACATCCTATAAACTAAAATATGAAAATTTCACAATTATAAAAATATTAGATTTGGGGCCTGAGCAATAATAGTGGATAGGGCATTTGCCTTGCATATGGCCAAACCCAGGTTCAATCCATTTGCCTGCCAGAAGTAAATTCTAGCACAGAGCAGGAGTAGCCCTGAGTGCTGGGTTTAAACAAAAAAATAAACACAAACAAACAAAAACTTTAAACCAAAGCTTTCTTTCTAATGTAATGTGATGAATAATGTGATAAAGAAATGTGACATAAAAGTACATATAAGCATATTTGGAGAGGGAAAAGCTTAATATGATAAAATAGTTTCTGAAAGATGAGTTAAATTCTCAAATTGGATTAAGTGGGAGGAGATTATAAGTAGAAAGAGTGAGACAACCTACTTGGAAAGAGAATGACTTCATAGTGGGGAGCTTTGAGTAGTTTAGTACAGCTGTAGGTGAAGAGAAGTTGAGAAAACAGTAAAAAATAAAGATGAAAACTAAGTAAATGTAGACCATTGTTTCTGGAAGCAGAGCATACAGCAATACTGTGTTCTGAGGGACACAGGAATGATCCAGGCAGAATCACTTGTTTTCATTTGTTTCTTTTCTATTGGCTCGCTTTTAAAAATAGACGTCCAATAGGGGGTTAGTGAAGCAGTGAAGAAGGTTTTTCTGAAAAAGAGACAATAGGTGAAGGTCTTACTTCATCATGCTCACCATTTCCTTTTAGTGCCACCTTTCCTCACTTTGCAGGGAACTGCAGACTACAATCTTCTGCCAATTGGCTTTCTGGGAAGTGAAACAATAAAGTCACAGGTATAAAACTACAGGGTAGAAAGAGGACAGAAGCCTTGATATTGCTTTAACTTGGTGTTTTTATGCACTGAGTGGCTTTCCCACCTTTTCTATGGCAGAAGATCCAGCTAATGGCCTTCTCATGGATCTCAGCTCACACCTCTTCTTTTCTTATGCCCCCTCTCCATAGACTTACTTGGTTTCTTAGCACCTTCATTAGCTGAACTACCATTCATTAAGTTCCATTTAGTTGAAAACCCAGAACCATTTCTTTTTCCTTCCTGGATCATGACTAATATTGTAATTTTATAGGACCTAGACTTTATCTGTGAGCAATGAGAAGAGTTTTACTCAGCAACATTATACATCAGAGCTGTGCTCTAGAAAAATCCCTCCAGCAACAGCTGGATAAGAATGAGAAAATGAGTCAGGAGGCAAATGTTAAGTAAGAGGGATGATGAATGTTTGAGCAAGAGGAGTGATCCAAAGAATGTATTAGATTGGTAGGTATTAAAGAGGTGGCAGTGTCAATTTCTAATAACTAAATAGAAAAGTGATTGCACTAAATGTCACTTATTTTATTTATTTTTCTGTTAGTTGTGGGGTTAATCTGGGGACTATGGCCCCATCCAACAATGCTTTAGGGACTATATTATGTTGTGAATCATACCATTGTGGAACATTCTAAACGTGTGCTCTACCACTTAAATCACTGACATCTGGTCCTCAACTTAACTGTTTTAATTAATTTTTACTTAGGTAACATTTGTTTACAACATAATATATTTCATGAACACTGTACATACATATATATCATTATCAGGCTTATCATCAAAAGTCTGGTTTTAATCAGTTGATCTAATTTACCTATTAAAGTGTAGCAATTGTATGGTGATGGATGGATGTATGAAACACTTTTACAAGACCCTGTTAAGTCTGAGTGACTGGTTCATGTTCTCTTTCATTCTGTTTTTTAATCCATGTTAAAGTTCAGTATTAAATGTTTTTCATGTGACTTACTTGAGAGCAGCCTGAGAGTGCAATAAATAGGAAGATTTTCAAAGGGAGGAGTTGTTTCTGATGAATACATTTAAATAGCATGCAAAGAGGGATGAACTTACATGAAAAAAATTAAACATTGATTAGACGTATAAAACAATGTTCTTTATAATACCATTGGGTAGTTCTGAGTATACTGAGAACAAAATCTTAAAAGCAATTTGGGCTTAATGGTTTTCTAATTTACTATAATGCTATTATCTTCCCATTAACATTGATAATTAAGCCCCTATGAGAGGACAATGTCATGCCTCCCTTTCCAAACACAACAGTTTCAGAATCAAAGAGAAGAATTCTGGCCCTTTTAGCTATAAATTTTCTACTCTCATCACTACTTTTCTTCCTCAGGCCTAAGACATTAGAATCTTCATGTTCTGTCTAACCCAAGGCATAAATATGATTGATTCTTTGATGGTTGTATCAGATAATTAACACTCATGCCAAATACTTATTCTGTCTCAGTCTAGCACAACTCTATTGTAGGCAGCACATCCAAAGACGAGGTAAGAAATGATGGCCCAAAGATTATTGCTTTCAACTTTTTGTCCCCTGTGATCATATTTATTTTTAGTGTTTTTCCAATGACTCCATTTATCATTAGGGTCATGCTTTCTCATACTCTATGCTTTTCCTGATCGACTTTGAAAATACTAGCTATGCAACATCTCAGACAAAGTAGTTAGGTATTTCTTCTATACTTGAGAATTTAGCCATTCTCGCTCTAGCTATATAACACTACATAATAAACCAATTTAGAACTTAGAGTGTTTTGGTTTTTTGTTTGCTTGTTTGTTTGTTTGTTTGATTGTTTTCTGGACCACACCCGGCAGCACTCAGGAGTTACTTTCTGGCTCTGAGCTCAAAAATTACTCCTGGCATGGTAAAGAGACCATAAGGGATGCTGTAGATCTGGGGTGGCGAACAAGTTCGACACAAAGAGCTAACATTTTAAACTGTGAGAGTCAGAGAGCCACACCATGCAGTGACCTGCCAAAACAGACAAACACTCACACAAAAGCATCTAAAATTAACAATAATATATGAAACACATTTTGCATTTTGCCATTTTGAGTGAGGGTCAAAATCCTGCAGTGATGGTGAGGGTGTGCTGCGTCCTCCACACTCAGAACTAACGGCCAGATATGACACAACATGTGACACACGTGTCCCCCCGCTTGCTGGCCCATGCAGTTGTTTCTGAGGGATGGGAGACAGGAGGACGCAGCCTGGGGGTGGGACTATGCACTCGGAAATCTCACTTCAGAGGTCCCTCCTCAGAAGCAGCAGAACAAAATCCAAACTTGGCAAAGAGCCACAGTAAACAAAATAATGATAAGAGGCAAAGAGCCGCATTCATTTTGGCCAGGAGCCGCATGCAGCTTGAGAGCCTTGTGCTCGCCACCCCTGCTGTAGATAGAACCAGGGTAGGTCATGTGCAAGGCAAATGCCCTACCCATTTGTGTTATTGCTCTTGCCCAAGAATTTAGAGTTTTAAAGATTAATTTATTTTAATTTTATGATTTTAAGGATAAGAATTAAACAACACTCACATATGTGTTCCTTTCTATTCTACATGACTTAATCTGAGATTCTCCCTATTGATATTCAGCTAGGGTTTTCTGTTTCTGGTAAATGCAAGATAACATAACTTATATCCTAACATCTTTGAGACATGAGAAGACAAATGGATCTATGTAACTTTATTCTCATGCAATCTAGGTCAGTTTGACATTTAGTCTATATTAGTTAGACATTCATGGTGATTTAGAATTCTAAGTGTAACATAGCAGTTAGGCGAGCACGCATAGTTTATGTGCCTGGCACCCTTAGACAATATTCTATATGTTGTAACAGCTACAAGTATATCTACAACTAAGGGGTGTGACTTAGACCCCATGAAGAATAAATGTCAAAAAACTGAGCCAATGTTTAGAAACTACCACTTCCTTTAGATACAAATCCTCTAACTTTAGTTATAGAAATAACTGTTGAATGCAAATGCCAAATCTGCCTCTCAGAGGAGTAATTTAAGTTCAATAAATTATAGTTATTGAGGGTGTGTGATGAAAAGGTGCCTGGGAACCCACACACCACAAGAAAATCTCAAAAGACAATAGGGAATCCTATATTTCCATCATAAGTATAAGTCCTGTATTGCACTACCTTTTTATCTGCTTTTCCCCAAATGTAAGATAGTCTATAGCATCATTTTGTTTCTTTAATTACTTTATTTTATTTTTTAAATCTTTGTTCCTTTCATATATATATATATATATATATATATATATATATATATATATAAGCACTATATTTTTATTTCTATATTTATCTTTTTTGGGTGTGTGACCTGTTTCCATTTTCTTCTTTTTCCTCCCCCAAATGCACCGGCAATATAATGTAGCACCATTTCCCCCTGCAAAGACACACTAAAAAAGGGGAAATCTTACTTATCTACTAGGGATAAGAACACATACTTGTTTACAATACAGCGACATCTCCAACTTTGAAAATATGTCACATGGACCCAACTTAGACTCCAGATGATTAGACACCATACATCCATCCTTGAACCCTAGATCCCAGACATAAAAACTACACAGTTCTTCACAACAGCTACAGGAAACAAATCCCATCCGGGACATCTTTAATACTGCTCAGACACCAACAAGTGCCAGCACTAATATGATATCCTGACAACGGGGAAAATGGGAACAACTTGACCTAAGAACAGGTTATTCTACCCCTCCAGCTGACAATAAGACAAAATCAGAAGACTTGTCACCCTTTGGTCTGTCCAAAAGCCAAGATTGTGTTTTACAGATGACTGGCTGATAGAACCATGACCAGACTGTATGTATCCTGTAATCAATAAAAAAGCCCTAGCCTAGGGTTTAAGCTACGACCTGCACAACAACCATGATCTCCAGTTCCAAAGGTACCTCTAAGACAATTGCAACAGATTGGGTCTTCTGGAAACATAACGAGAAGCTATCCTAGGCTCCATCCTAGGATCAGCATAAAGACCAAGACCACCAACCACAGAAGACAGATTAAAATGACACTGAGGGAACAGAACTTCTAGAATCACAAAGAAAGGCTTCATCATAAGTTCCACCCCTTGACCTGTGCAGATACCGAGATCTCTAGATACAAAGATCTGATTTTATCACCCAGGATGGAGCAGAAGTCTTCCAAACACCACGAAAGCACCGAGGTGAGACTAAATGAACCTGAACGGAGTCTATAGTTAATCCCATGACAACATATTCCAAGGGTGGAGAAACCCTGTATCTCTTAGGCCAAGGGAATTCCTTTTCGAATGATCCCAATATTTACTGTGCCTGTGCAGGAGGGAAAAAAAAAAGCACAAAACAATTATTTATCTATCTAAGTTTTGTCGATTTCTTTGTTTTGGTATGGTTATTAAAGTTGTTGTCTCCATTTATATTTATTTATTTATTTTATTTTATTTTATTTTTTTCTTTCTTTAGGTGCTCCGCCATGTTTTTTATCTCAGGACCATGGCTTTTATGCGGTGCTTATCTTTATTGTTAGAGTGCTCACTGGATATTTTATTTGACACTTCTTTTTGTACTGTTGGGGTGTTTCACCTTCTTTTTCCCTTTTGTCTCTCAAACTGATGATGAGAGCCTCTAGAAGGACTCTGCTCATTTTTCGCGTATTTGATTTTTACCCCAGTTTATCACTTTTCTCTTCTTCAAACAAAACCACATAACTTGAACTATCTAGTCCCGCCTCCCAGTTAGAGGAAGAAACGAGGGAGGTACCAAGACCAAAACAGGTGTAGGACCACTAAGGAGTAAACCAGGCTCAGAGGGGACCATGTATTCTAGCAGCCCCGGGGGTGAAGGAGGAGGATATGGGAGGTAGGATGAGAACGGAGGTGTAGGGAGGATAATTCAGTGATGGGAATCC
The DNA here is from genome assembly GCF_024139225.1 of Suncus etruscus. Classification (NCBI taxonomy): domain Eukaryota; kingdom Metazoa; phylum Chordata; class Mammalia; order Eulipotyphla; family Soricidae; genus Suncus; species Suncus etruscus. The sequence continues at coordinate 62,361,706 of NC_064852.1, read as the reverse complement.
ATCTGATATTATGTTAATATGTACCTAAAATATTATTGTCAAAAATATGTAAGCCACTATGATCAAAATAAAAATTATATTTAATAATATATAGTTATTGAGTTTAAATAGTTTTCTGTTTAAAAAAACTGAAGATTTAAAATACAAATCTTCCCAAGATTCTTAGGGATTTTAAAGGTCTAATGTGTATTGGAGACCTCCACAAGTAGAATATAGAATCACAGGGCGTCATTTTCCAAAATATTTTGACATATTACTTTCAGCATATCAAGATGCCACTCACAAGCAACATGATCTATGGAATTTATGACTTAGATAATGAATAAGTCAAAAAGAAAAGGACCAAATGACACAGTCTTTCATATTTCAGCAGCTTTAAAGGAACAGAGCAAAAGGAGATTTCTGAAAAATAAAGTAGACAAGGTTTTTCAAATAACTCAAATAACTGGCAGATACCTAAGGCTGAGTGGGCAACAAGAGGGTGATCCTAGGTTAGAGAAGTAAGCTCATAGATGTCCCAGTTTATATGGAAGTAAAAATAAGTACTTGCTTCCAGAAATACTAGTTATTAACTACCCAGACTCTTTTACAGGTTTTTTTTTCAGTCTTTCTGAACATCTTAATTAAAATTTAAAATGACTGACAATATAAGCTTTCTTGAGAACTAGAAAAGCATTCTCCAAAGTCCATAGAGTGTGCATTGTCTTGAAATCCTTGCTTCAGGCAAAGTAACCCCATAAAACAGTAAGATATTAATTATTTATTATAGAACTGGCAATGGAAGAAGCCAAGGTATAGGGCCTCTTTTACTTTGGGGATTTAGGTTTGCAAGTTACAGGACAGAAGGGAAATAAATTTGAAATTACAGGAAATAAGAGACAGGAAATTTTAGTTTTGGTCAAAAGCCATAATGTCTTTTGGTAAAATTCATTTGATGTGCCTCAGCAATAACTGAAGGGGGTTGTGGAGTCTATTAAGCTGTTTCAGGAACTGAGTATATTCTTCTGTAAAGATATATGGCTTCCTATTACTTCCAGCATATTAAGGTGTCATTCACAAACAAGATGATCTACAATATTCATCATTCACGACTCACTTCTATACAGATTGGGAATAGTACCCAGAAAAGACCCACAAAGAGCCAAAATAAAAAACTCAGTGACCTGAAGGGTCTGTTTTTGATTTGGGAGCAGGATAAGGATGCAGGAAGCTGCCCCAACTGTAAAAGGACTTCTAGATGTTGCATTTTGTGATGGGAGCATGCATGAAGGATGAGAGAAGAGTCAGATGCACTTTGAGTGCGTGAAGTTGGTAGCAGAAACTGTTTTACATGCTTCATACCCTCCTGGACCTATGCATTGCTACACTGAGGACAATGTTACTGAACGAACATTGCATCATTCCCCACTGCCATGCTGCTTTCCTGCAGAGGCTGTAAACTCTGGGGCAAAAGTATGAATACTGAGTCCCCAGTAAGTCAAGCAGGTATTATTAAATAATTATTTATTAGATAAGTGGCACATCAGACCATGGTCCATCTGATCAGAAAATGTTCCAGCTGATGTGACACATGTTCAGCAGTACGTTTTGAATGCCCTTGCTAATGCTAAGTTCCATAATGATTGGTTCATTTGTCAAATCCCTTCAATGGCAAATAGGTTTGTTTCCAAAATCTGGAAGGAAGGTTTTCTGCAGACAAGAGTCAAATGATCCTTGTGAGAGAATAGTGTGGGGAGGAACTCTCTGGGATGAAGACATACTTTACCAATAATCTTCAAAACCAATTTCTGAATAAAGTTGGATGTATTCTAAGGGATATGTCCCCTAACCCTGTTCTTCTAGGTCTCTTTTCTCTTGCAAATCATAAGTCTATTCTCTGGTCATCTACAAAGACCACAAGGACTTCACCTAGATCGTGACTAGCTTCCATTCGCTCTTGGCATGAAGGCACAAATCAAGAAAATTGTTACTGCATAAAAGCCATTTTATATTTACAGAAACAAAATGCAATTTTGGAAAGGATTCATCAGAAGTATCACTGAAACTTTATTTTGTTGTTGTTGTCATTTTTTTATGTCACACCTGACAGGCTCAAAGGACCATATGAGATACTGTAATTGAATCCTGGCTGGCCACGTGCAAGGCAAATGCCCTACACAATGTGCTATTGCTCCCTCCCCAGAAATTTCATTCTCAATAGATGTCAGCAATGGTTATAAGTATACACAACAATAAAAAAATCACATCGCAAGAATGTTAAATAAAATGCTTATTTATTTACATGTGTTACTTTTCAAGATCATCACTCTTTTAGGACAAATCTTTTTTGAGGGTACACAGTGGCTGACAGCACAAACAAGCACTGAGGAGAAAGAAGTGGAGGACAGTGGTTATTCATTTGAGACACATTCTGGCCAACCCCCCAAAGACGAAAAGTGTGGGCGAGAAAGATAGCGCGAGTCAGACAGTGTCACAGATGGGATTGTTATGGGTCACCTCTTTCATTTCTTTCCAGCCAGTGGTTCTTATACTGTGAAGGTGCCATTGTACTCTTGCCATGAACTAGGAAAAAATTAGAAAAAAGGAAGAAAGGAAAGAAGGAAGAAGAAAAAAAGGATGAAAGAAATAAACAACATTATGAAAAAGTATAAAACTACAGTCAAAATAAATTTCTCACAGTCATATTTTCTTTTGTGACAAAATATGAGTACTAATTAGGCTAATAAATCTCCTATTTTTAAAATTTCTAACTGAGATACATTGCTATTTATTAAATTGCTAAAGTTAGTTATCTTTTCATTAACTATTAATCCACCATAAGAAATTGAAAAAAAAGGAGAATTTTTAACTTTGAGAAACAAAGAATTCATGACAAAACTCTAAATATGTGTGCTTATACAGCTTAGAAGAGCTGTATTAATTGTCTGGTTCTTTAAAATATATAAATAAAATGGAATGAAGTGAAAGAAACTTTTTCTACCATTCAGTCTTGTATAATATCTATTTATCCCCTGATTCATCCCCTGATCAAATGCTTAACTCATATCCTATTGTCTATTTCATTTTAGCCTTTCTCTAAATCAAAGCTAGTTAAACTACCTCATTTCTAAATCATATTACAGCAAAGGTTTCTGAGTCACCTGGAATTTTAAATATATCTGTAGATTTTAATACAAATCCTAGGTTCTCCGATTTCCAATTTCCAGGTGTTCTTCACAACCTTACAAACTTTAAAATATGTATAAAAACTAAAAACAAACAAACAAATAAAATATATATAAAAACATATGTATGCTTATATTATGCCCATATAGAAAAAATAGATAAATATAAGTAGGTAGATGATGATTTTATATAGAAAAAAATAATGGATATCAATCATGAGAGATATATCTTACTAAAAGGAAAATGCTTACAATTCCTTCAGTCATTTCTTTCTTTTTTTATTTTATTTTTTGAAATATCTTTATTTAAGCACCTTGATTAAAGACATGATTGTAGATGGGTTTCAGTCATATAAAGAACACCCACCTTCACCATTGCAACATTCCCATCACCAATGCCCCAAATCTCTCTCCTCCCCATCCTACCCCGCCTGTATTTGAGACAGACTTTCTACTTTCCTCATTCATTCACATTGTTATGATAGTTCTCAATGTAGTTATTTTTTTAACTGCACTCTCCACTCTTTGTGGTGAGCTTCATATTGTGAGCTGGACCTTCTAGTCCTTATCTCTATTGTCTCTGAGAATTATTACAATAATGTCCTTTATTTTCCTTAAAACCCATAGATGAGTAATACTATTCTGTGTCTATCTTTCTCCCTCTGACTTATTTTACTCAGCATAGTAGATTCCATGTACATCCATGTATAGGAAAACTTCATGACTTATCTCTTCTGACAGCAGCATAATATTTCATTGTGTTTATGTACCACAGTTTTGTAGCCATTCATCTGTTGAAGGGCATCTTGGTTGTTCCAGAGTCTAGCTATTGTAAATAGTGCTGCAATGAATATAGGTGTGAGGAAGGGATTTTTGTATTGTATTGTTCCTAGGTTATATCCTAGGAGTGTTATAGCTGGATCATATGGGAGTGCAATTTCCGGTTTTTGGAGGAATCTCCTTATTGTTTTCCATAAAGTTTGGACTATACAGCATTCCCACCAGCAGTAAATCCAAGTTCCTTTCTTCCAACATACCCACCAGCACCAATTGTTCGTGTTTTTTAGTGATATGTACCAATCTTTGTGGTGTGAGGTGGTACTTCATTGTTGTTTTGATTTGCATCTCCCTGATGATATATGGAGTATTTTTTTATGTACCTTTAAGTCATTTGTATTTTTTCTTAGAAATTTCTTCTCCCCATTTTTGATCGGTTTGAATGTTTTTTCTTGTTAAGTTCTGTCAGCACCTTGTACATATTTGAAATTAGCCCCTAATGTGATGGGTACTGGGTAAATAGTTACTCCCATTCTGTGGGTGGCTTTTGTATCTTAGGCACTATTTCCTTTGAAGGAAGAATCTTCTCAGCTAATATAATTCTATCTGTTTATCTCTGCTTCCACTTTTTTGGAGAGTGCTCTTTCCTCCTTAACTATGCCCTTAGTCTCAATATCATTGAGTGTGATACCTACATGTACTTCTATGTACCTTATAGTTTCAGGCCTGATATCAAAGTCTTTAATCCATTTGGATTTGACCTTTGTGCATTCTGTTAGATAGAGGTCTGAGTTTGCTTTTTTACAAGTGCCTGACCAGTTGGCCCAACACCACATGTTGAAGAGACTTTCCTTGCTCCATTTTACATTTATTGCCCCTTTATCAAAAATTAATTGAATGTATGTCTGGGGGACATTCTCTGAAGACTCAAGTTTATTCCACTGATCTGATGGTCTGTCGTTTTTCAATACCATGTTGTTTTAATGACTACAGCTTTGTAATACAATTTAAAATTGGGGAAAGTGATGTCTCCCATATTCCTTTTCCCAAGGGTTGATCTAGCTATTAGTGGGTATTTATTGTTCCAAATGAATTTTAGGAGTTTTTTTGGGGGGGGCACACCCGGTGGTGCTCAGAGATTACTCCTAGCTATCTGCTCAGAAATAGCCCTTGGCAGGCACGGGGGACCATATGGGACACCAGGATATGAACCAATGACCTTCTGCATGAAAGGCAAATGCCTTACCTCCATGCTATCTCTTCCACCCCGAATTTTAGAAGTTTTTGATCCACTTCTTTGAAAAATGTCCTTGATATATTTAGAGGGATTGCATTAAATTTGTACAATGCTTTGGGAAGTATTGCCATTTTAATAAAGTCAATCCTCTCAGTCCATGAGCAGGGTATGTGTCTCCATTTCCATGAGTACTCTTTTGTTTTGTTTTTCTTTTTCTGAAGTTTCAGGAGAAATTCAGCTTTATTTCACCATCCTAACTGCCATGTGCATTTCTCCACATGGCTTCTAAGCTAAGCACTATTAATAAACTTTCTTTAGCTACCCTCCATCCATCCTAGCTGCCTATGCTTTCTCTTTCTCTTCTCTTTTATTTCTTGAAGCAGGGTTTTTTAGTTTTCTTTGTATGGGTCCTCCACCTCTTTGATTAAGTTTAATCCAAGGTATTTACATTTGTGTGACACTATGTGAATGGGGTTGTTTTTTTAATGTCCGTTTTATATCTATTATTATTGGTGTATAAGAAGGCCATTGATTTTTTCATGTTAATTTTGTAGCTTGCTACTTTGTTTTTATTAATCTATTGCTTTTAGAAGCTTTTTCGTAGAGTCTTTAGGGTTTCCTAAGTATAATATCATGTCATCTGCAAACAGTGAGAGTTTGATTTCTTCCTGCTCTACCTGGATGCCCTTGATATATTTTTCTTGCCTAATAGCTAGGGCAAGTACTTCCAGCACTATGTTGAATAGGAATGTTGAGAGAAGGCAGCCATGTTGTGTACAAGATTTTAGAAGAAAGGCTTTTAATTTATCTCCATTGAGAATAATATTTTCATTGGCTTGTGGTAGATGACCTTGACTATATTGAGAAAAGTTCCTTTCATTCCCATCTTGATAAGTTTTTACCAAGAATGGGTCTTGGACCTTATTGAATGCTTTCTCTGCATCTATTGATATGATCATATTGTTTTTATTTTTCTTTTTATTGCTATGGTGTATTATATTGATTTATTTATAGATGTTAAACCATCTTTGCATTCCTGGAATGAATCCTACTTGGTCATGGTGATGAGCCATTGGATCCTATTTGCCAGAATTTTGTTGAGGATCTTTGCATCTGTGTTCTTCAGGAATATTGGTCTGTAGTTTTTTTTTTCTTTTCTTCTTCTTCTTCTTCTTCTTCTTCTTCTTCTTCTTCTTCTTCTTCTTCTTCTTCTTCTTCTTCTCTTCTTCTTCTTCTTCTTCTTCTTCTTCTTCTTCTTCTTTTCTTCTTCTTCTTCTTCTTCTTCTTCTTCTTCTTCTTCTTCTTCTTCTTCTTCTTCTTCTCCTTCTTCTCCTTCTCCTCCTCCTTCTTCTTCCTCTTCTTCTTCCTTCTTTTTCTTCTTCTTCCTCCTCCTTCTTCTTCTTTCTCCTTCTTCTTCTTCTTCCTCCTCCTCCTTTTTCCTCCTCCTCCTCCATCTTCTTCTTCCTCCTCTTCCTCCTTCATCTTCTTCTTCCTCCTCCTCCTTCTTTTTATTGCAACATCTCTGTCTGATTTGGGTATTATGGTGATGTTGCTTTGTAGAAACTATTTAGGAATGTTTTTTTTTTTTCAATTTCATGAAAGAGCCTGAAAACAATTGGTAGTAATTTCTCTTCAAAGATTTGAAAGAGAACTTCTAGCAGCTTGCTTTGGTACAGAAATTCCTTTAATGACTGCAAGATAGCTAAGGCCGAATTCAAATAAATAATAATAAAGAGAAAATGTAATGTTACACCATGTTAGAATTATACCTAATAATCCATGCAAAGGGTCAATAATTGACTTCTGGAAAAGGGGAAGCCGCTGAACTCTGCTGGAACTCAGATGCCAGCACCCCATCTACCTGTCTTCTGTGCTGTGCTCCATTTTCAGCCTGATTTCATCCTGTGTGTGACTCATCTGTGGACAGCTCGCCTTCCCTGGAGAATACCCTGGAGCTGAGCTTACATGCCCAGAAAGGGGAAACCGCTGAACTCTGCTGGAACTCAGAAGCCAGCACCTATATCTGCCTGTCTTCTGTGCTGTGCTCCATTTTTGACCTGATTTCAACCTGTGTGCGACTCATCTAGGGATGGCTCGCCTTACCTGGAGCTTTCCGTGGAGGTGATTTTACAAGCCCAGAGAGGGTGAAGCCAGAGGAACACACCACTCTGCTTTGCTTAATGACCGTGCACATCATTTAGCCAATGAATACAACCACAACATGTAGAAAAACCCACAATACAAGTGTGACAATGGAGAAACAACAAAGGCCAGCACCAGACATAAAGAATGACAATGGCAACAATGACTTGAACATGACCAACCAATTAGTCAGTCTCTCAGGAGTTTAGAGTCACAATATGGAAGATGTTCAAAGAACTCAATGAAAGTATAGAAAAGAACACTAATAAGAATCAAGAGAATATGGAGATAAAAAAGAGAAAACTCCAAACTGAAATTTCAGGTCAAAGAACAGGTCTGAAAAACTCAGTAGATGAATTGAAGAAAAACATGATTGAGATTTCCCATGTGTTAACATCAGCTGAGGATAGAATTAGTACACTGGAAGATGAGATAAATAACAAGCAGAAGAAATTGGATAAAAGCCTCAAAGCAAATGATCAAACAATGCAAAAATTACTCAAAGAAAGGGAGCAGATGAAAATAGAAGTCTCTGGTAAGCTCAACAGAAACAACTTAAGAATCATTGGAGTCCCAGAGACCCAGGAAGAAAATCTCCAGGAAGAATCAATGGTCAAGAACATCATTAAAGAGAAACTACCAGAGCTAATGAAAACATGTGATCAAATCCTGCATGCCCGAAGAGTACCAACTAAAAGAGACCCCAGAAAAAACACCTCAAGACACATCCTAGTCACAATGACGAATCCCACAGATAGAGACAAAATTCTGAAAACATCAAGATCGAAAAGAGAAATTACATTCAAGGAAACATCCTTGAGATTTACTGCAGATCTGTCATCGGAAACACTCAAGGCCAGAAGGCAGTGGTGGGACATAGTGACAAAACTCAATGAAATAAATGCTTTGCCTAGAATACTGCACCCAGCAAGACTCAAGTTCAGGTTTGAAGGAACAATACATGGTTTCACAGACAAACAACAGCTCAGAAACTTTACAGACTCAAAACAATTTTTAAAAGAAAAACTGAATGGCCTATTTTAAGACAAGACTGACCAACAGACACACCAAACTTTGATATAAAGATGGTACCAACTCCCAAGACAATTCTTTCTCTCAATGTCAATAGACTAAATGCACCAGTTAAGAGACACAGAGTGGCTAAATGAATCAAAAAACTCTATCCAACCTTCTGCCGCCAACAAGAAATGCACCTGAATAGTCAGAACAATCATAGACTCAAAATAAAAGGCTTGAGGAAAATCATCCAAGTAATCAGCACCCATAAAAAAGCTGGAGTGGCCATACTAATATCAGATGATGCAAACTTCATACTTAGGAAAGTTATAAGGGACAAAAATGTACATTTTGTTTTAATCAAGGGATATGTAGAGCAGGAAGAAATCACTCTCCTAAACATATATGCACCGAATGAGGGTCCAGCAAAATATTTAATAAATTGTTAACAATCTGAAAAATAATATCAATCACAACACAATAATTGTGGGAGACCTCAACATGGCATTGTCAACACTTGACGGGTTAAACAGACTGAAAACCAACAAGAATATACTAGACCTGAAAAGAGAAATGGAAGAAAGAGGCCTAGTAGATATATATAGAACACTCCATCCCCAGAAGCCTGGATACACATTCTTCTCTAATGTACATGGGACATTCTCCATGATAGACTACATGCTAGCACATAAAACATACCTCCATAATATCAAGAGGATAGAAATTTTGCAGGCTACCTTTGCTGACCACAAGGCCCTGAAATTATATGTGAACTACAAAGGGACACAAAAGAAAAACTTTAATACCTGGAAGCTAAACAGCCTAATACTGAATAACCAGTGGGTCCAAGATGAAATCAAAGAGGAAATAAAAACCTTCTTAGAAACATGACAATGGAGACACAAACTATCAGAACCTATGGAACACAGCAAAAGCTGTACTGAGAGGAAAATTTATAGCTTTGCAAGTACACATCAGGAAAGAAGATGGGACATACCTGAATAGCTTAATGACGCAGCTCATAGAATTAGAAAGTACTCAACAAAAGGACCCAAAAATAGCGAGACAGAAGAAAATAACAAAGCTGAGAGCAGAAATCAATGAAGTGGAAACCGGAAAAACAATACAAAAATATCAACGAAAGCAGAAGTTGGTTCTTTGAAAAAATAAACAAGATTCATAGACCACTGGCAAATCTAACAAAGAAAGAGTGAGAGAAACTTGATAACTCGTATTAGGAATGAAAAAGGAGAGATCACTACTGATATGGTAGAGAGCCAAAGGGTAATCACAAACTACTTTGAGAAACTCTATGCCACTAAAAATGAAAACCTGGAAAAAATGGATAAATTTTTGGACTCTTATAATCTTTCACGGTTGAATGAGGAGGATGTAGCACATCTAAACACACCCATCACTATTGAGGAAATTAAGACAGTAATCAAATGTCTGCCCAAAAACAAAAGCCCAGGCCCAGATGGATTTACTAATGAATTCTTTCAAACCTTTCAAGAGGAACATCTACCAATCCTGGCAAGACTCTTTCATGAAATTGAAAAAACAGGAACACTTCCAAATAGCTTTTATGAAGCCAACATCACCTTGATACCTAAACCAGACAGAGATGCTACCAAAAAGAAAATTACAGACCAATATCGCTGATGAATGCAGATGCAAAGATCCTCAACATAATCCTGGCAAATAGGATTCAATGCCTCATTAAGAAGATCATCCACTATGACCAAGTAGATTTTATCCCAGGAATGCAAGGATGGTTTAACATCCATAAATCTATCAACATAATACACAACATCAATAACAAGAAAAATAGAAATCGCATGATCATATCAATAGATGCAGAGGAAGCATTTGATAAGGTCCAACACCCATTTTTAATCAAAACTCTCAGCAAGCTGGGAATGGAAGGAACCTTTCTCAATATAGTTAAGGCCATCTATCACAAGCCAGAGGCAAATGTTGTCCTCAATGGAGAAAAACTGAAAACCTTTCCTCTAAATTCTGGCACAAGACAAGGCTGTCCTCTCTCACCACTCCTATTCAACATAGCACTGGAAGTACTTGCTATAGTGGTTAGGCAAGAAAAAGATATCAAGGGAATCCAGATAGGAATGGAAGAAGTCAAGCTCTCCCTGTTTTCAGATGACATGATACTCTACCTAGAAAACCCTAAAGTTTCTATGAAAAAGCTTCTACAAACAATAGACTCATATAGCAAGGTGGCAGGCTACAAAATTAACACACAAAAATCAATGGCCTTTCTATACACCAATAGTAATAAGGAAGAAATGGACATTAAGAAAACAACCCCTGGGCCCGGAGAGATAGCACAGCAGCGATTGCCTTGCAAGCAGCCGATCCAGGACCAAAGGTGGTTGGTTCAAGTCCCGGTGTCCCATATGGTCCCCCGTGCCTGCCAGGACCTATTTCTGAGCAGACAGCCAGGAGTAATCCCTGAGCACCATTGTGTGTGGCCCAAAAACCAAAAAAAAACAAAACAAAACAAAAAAAAAAACAACCCCTTTCAAAATAGTGCCACACAAATTCAAATATCTTGGAATCAACTTGACTAAAAATGTGAAGGACCTATAGAAAGAAAACTATAAAACTCTGCTCCAAGAAATAAGAGAGGACACGAGGAAATGGAAGCAGATACCCTGCTCATGGATTGGGAGGACTAACATCATTAAAATGGTAATACTCCCCAAAGCATTGTACAGGTTTAATGTGATCTCTCTAAAGATACCCATGACATTCTTCAAAGAAGTGGATCAGGCACTTTTGAAATTTATATGGAACAATAAACACCCTAGAATAGCTAAAGCAATCATTGGCAAAAAGTAAATGTGAGGGATTACTTTCCCCAACATTAAACTGTACTACAAAGCAATAGTTATCATAACAGCATGGTATTGGAATAAAGACAGGCCCTCAGATCAGAGGAATAGTCTTGAATACTCAGAATGTTCCACAGACATACAATCACCTAATTTTTGATAAAGGAGCAAGAAATCCTAAATGGAGCAAAGAAAGCCTCTTCAACAAGTGGTGTTGGCACAATTGGCTAGCCACTTGCAAAAAATTGAACTTCGACCCCCCAGCTAACATCATGTACGAAGGTTAAATCGATATCAGACCCGAAATTATAAGATACATAGAACAACATGTAGGTAAAACACTCCAGGACATTGCGACTAAAGGCATCTTCAAAGTGGAAACTGCACTCTTCAAGCAAGTGAAAGTAGAGATTAACAGATGGGAATATATTAAACTGAGAAGCTTCTGCACCTCAAAAGAAATAGCGCCCAGGATACAAGAGCCCCCCCACTGAGTGGGAGAAACTATTCACCCAATACCCATCAGACAAGGGGCTAATCTCCAAAATATACAAGGCACTGACAGAAATTTACAAGAAAAAACACCTAATCCCATCAAAAAATGGGGAGAAGTAATGGACAGACACTTTGACAAAGAAAAAATACAAATGGCCAAAAGACACATGAAAAAATAATCCACATCACTAATCAGCAGGAAGATGCAAATCAAAACAACTATGAGGTACCACCTCACACCCCAGAGATTGGCACTCATCACAAAGAATGAGAACAAGCAGTGTTGGTGGGGATGTGGAGAGAAAGGAACTCTTATCCACAGCTGGTGGGAATGCCGTCTAGTTCAATCTTTATGGAAAGCAACATGGAGATTTCTCCAGAAACTGGAAATCGAGCTCTTATACGACCCTAGGAACACAAAAATAAAATACAAAAATCCCTTCCTTACACCTATATTCATTGCAGCACTATTTACCATAGTAAGACTCTGGAAACAGCCAAGATACCCTTCAACAGATGAATGGCTAAAGAAACTGTGGTACATATACACAATGAAATATTATGCAGCTGTCAGGAGAGATGAAGTCATGAAATTTTTCTATACATGGATGTACATGGAATCTATTATACTGAGTGAAATAAGTCAGAGAGTGTGTGTGAGAGAGAGAGAAAGACGCAGAATGGTCTCACTCATCTATGGGTTTTAAGAAAAATGAAAGCCATTCTTGCAATAATAACTTTCAGACACGAAAGAGAAAAGAGCTGGAAGTTACAACTCACCTCATGAAGCTCACCACAAACAGGGATGAGTTTAGTTAGAGAAATAACTACGTTTTGAGCTATCCTAATAATGAGAATGTATGAGGGAAATAGAAAGCTTGTCTAGAGTACTGGCGGGGGTTGGTTGGGGAGGAGGGAGATTTGGGACATTGGTGATGGGAATATTGCACTGGTGTTCTTTACATGACTGAAACCCAAACACAATCATGTATGTAATAAAGTTGTTTAAATAAAAAAAATTTAAAAAAAGGTCATAAAAAGAAGAAAGAAAGATTTGAAAGAGGGGCTGGAGAGATAGCATGGAAGTAGGGCATTTGCCTTGCATACAGAAGGATGGTGGTTTGAATCCTGGCATCCCATATGGTTCCCCTAGCCTGCCAAAAACCAAAAAGAAAAAAAAAAAGAAAATAAATATAAAAAGAAAGGTTTGAAAGAATTTGTTAGTGAATCCATCTAGTCCTGAGCTTTAGTTTTTGGGAAGACTTTTGATTCCCATTTTAATATTGTCAGGAGTGATGGGTCTGTTTACATATGCTAGGTCATCCTGGTTTAACTGTGGAAGATTGTAAGAGTCCAAGAAATATTAATTTCTTCCAGGTTTTCATGTTTTGTTGCACAGAGTTTCTCAAAGTAGTCTCTGAATACCCTTTGAATCTCTGCGGTGTCTGTTCTGATCTGCCCTTTTCACTTCTAATCTGATTTATTAAGTTTCTCTCTGCATTTCTTTGTGAGTTTTGCTAGTGGTTTATGAATCTTTTTATTTTTTCAAATAGCCAGTTTTTGCTTTAGTTGGTCTTTCAGATTGTTTTACTGATTTCCATTTCATTGATTTTTTTCTCTAAGCTTTGTTATTTCCTTCTGCCTATATATTTTTGGTTCCTTTTGTTGATCATTTTCTAATTTTAAAAGCTGTGTCATTAAGGTTTTTATATAGTCTTCTTCTTTCTCTAAAAGAAAATTTTTATTTATGAATATTTTTAAGCATCCAGCACAGAATTTAATATATGGCAAACCCCTAGTGACAATGACCTTTTCGTTCTTTTGCCATTTTATTTCATTTACTCATTTATTCATTTGTTTGAGCTTTATCTTTCATTCATTATTCATTAGGTAATTACATATTCTTTAATGAATATGTACAATATGTTACTCTATAATTAACAATATCAGTCTTGGTATAAAGCACCTGAGATAAAGAGATGGGTTTGAACTTTTATCCTCAGTTTACTGAAAATTTACTGTTATAAATATTTTGATTTACAGAATTTATTTTCTTCAATAAAATTAATGGTATTTAACTTTTTTGAGACAATAATAGAGTCATTCAGTTCTTGGGTTGAGACTGGTCAATAAGTATATTCTGATACTTTTTCTAGTATACTTTTTCTACCTTAAATAAGTGAAAACACATGAGATTTAGCATAGTAAAATAAGTAAAATTGTTAAAAAAAACAAGATAAGGCTATACTGATCATTGAAAGATTTGGAGAGAAATTTTTCAGTCGCTTCACAAATATCTTTAGAGTTAAAAGCCATATATATGTGTGTGTGTGTGTGTGTGTGTGTATGTGTGTGTGTGTTTAAAGTTAATATTGGTTAAGTAGGTGTCAAAGTCACACAGCTGGAAGTAAGAGAGCAAGTGTTGTGGAAATGCCAGCCATGCTTCACTTCACTCAACATCTTCCAAATGGTAAAGTTTGGTTTGACAACAGGTCTGGAAATTAAGGTAGCCAAAACTGGTCTTACATTCACCACTCTTGCCCTAGCAAGCATAAGAGCAGACCAGATAACTGCTTGTGGTGAATAATACTTGTAACTAGAAATCCAAGCTCTCTAATGGCCTTTTCTAGATAATACATACTTCAGTGGAAATGTTTTGCCTAATTTTCTGAAGACTTTCTCATAGACAAATGAGCTCCAGAGTACACCTTACATTAGCATGTTCTCTATTGTTCTCTTGCTGTTAACTTATTATTCATCAGGATTATGAAACTTGGGTCTATGTCCTAAGTGCCTAGCTTAGGGCCTGGCATAGATAAAATACATATATAAATAAACCCAATAAATGGACTCAGTAAATCTTTAATGAATATGTATAATATGTTACTCTCTATAATGTGTTTTATATGCATTATCTTAACTCTCTATGTCAAACAAGTGAAATGAGTCCCTAGGAGATTGAGGTATATGCCTCATAGTAAGTAAATAGTTCTGTTGAGACTTGCACCAAAATTGTCTGGGTAAAAATTCCTATATTGTTTTATTATTATATATATTACATATATTATGTTTTTCCTATATTTTATGTAATCTGAACTCTCAGATTCGAAGAGGAACTGAAAAAAATCAAGATTGCTGTAAAGTTCTAGAAATAAGAGAAGCAGTATGTGTTTTATGGGCTTGAATCAGAGTTTTCAAGAGAGCAATATCCTTACCTACATCTGATCTCTTGGATAGTCAATTTGATGAGAAATATAAGCCTCTTAAAAAGACAAGGATCTCAGAAATTCACAGATAGTAGCTGAAGAGGGACAAATTAGTACCAAAGCAATCTGGAACACTATACTTTGCATCTAACTATGAATAAAGCTAATTTTGAGACTCGTGGAGCAAAAACCACTTTTGAAGATTAGTGAAGAAACACAGAAACTAGTTGATGGGTGATAACTGATACTGTGAGGCTAGTGTCAACTTCAGATAATAATATACCAAACTTGCTGCAAGAACCCCATAAACATTTCCAACTGATGAACCAGTCTCCAGAAGCCACCACTTTTCCCTGTGAGAACAAGTCAGTAAAAGACGTTCTACCCCTGCATGAAGTCATCTAACCCTCCTCCCCAGGAAGAATGAATCAACCTAGGTCTTTACACTTTCTGCCTGACCTTTGGTGAGTAGGCACTGGTCAAAAGAAAAAAAAAAACTGGTGGACAAATAAGGGTTTTGAATGTCCCTCAACAATAATCGGGACTCCAGGAATCTTCCTATCCTTGATATTTTACACCAAAAAAGAAGTATATATACCACACGGAGTAAACTAGTTTTCCAGAACCATTGAATGGTTTCCTCTTCAATCTGCTCAAGAGCTAGTCAGAAATGTGTTATTAACCTGAGGCCTGCTTTCCAATTCTTCAATAGTTACATGTAAGAAACTAGGTGAGACTTAATTGGCAACTTCATAATTCTGGCCACGCCCAAACCACCTATTAGAAGACACTGAAATCTTCTTGTTTTCCTTCTACTAACTCATTCCTTGTCCTTATCCTTTATATAAATCTCTAGAAAGCTTGTTTCTGCCTTTTATCACAAAAGTAATTATGTGAAGAGATGGGCGATTTAGAGTTGGTCCTTATAATGTAAGAAAAGAACTTACAATTCTTTCACAACCTCTCAGTCATTTTCTAGCTATGCCTCTGGCCAGCTCTTTCCCATGCTTCCAGTATAGTCCCCATACTATTGTTTGGCTCTCTAGTTTTATATCAAGGACCACCATTTACATGATTTTCCTGCCTGTATTTCCTTGAAATGTCTAAGGAATCACAGAGAGTGTGTGACTTCTAGCTGAAAATCATTGCTCTAGTGATTGTCAAAATCACCTTATTTCCCTGGAAGGTTTTGGTAAAATGCAATCTTTGCATACAGTCTAGATTCATCACTCCAGAACTTTAAAGGAGATATAGGACACAGGAATGTGCATTTTACAAGTCCCCAAGTGGATTCTGATGCAAAAAACATTCTTTGAGAAATACTTCTAATAGTTTTGGGAACCAAGCCTAAATTTTGACACTGCTCCATAAAGTGACCTTAAATGAATTAACACCTCAGAGTCTTAAACTCCTGGTGTAAATGAAGCTAGTCATAGTTACTTTACATGACTCTGTGGGAATAAAGATTTAAAATGTCTGTCATATTATTGGCCATAAACAATAACTCTACAATCCTGGATAAAGACCAGTTTGTCAGGATCCATAGACTTCCTCATTCCCTTCTCTTTTGAGTTTGTTTTCAAGTGCTGAATCTAGTTTCCAGGTTGTACCTCCATGATAAGAGGTACAACAAAGTCTCATATCATTAAGAAGCAAAGTTTGATTTAAAATCAGGTTTGTTGTCTCAAGTGTAAGTCCCAGCTGTATCTTATGGCTGATTTCCATTTAATCTTAGGCTGATTATAAATTAGCCTGATCATTAAAAGACATGTCTTTCACTCACTTTGAGTCCTATCATAGTCGAGATTTCATGGTAGAGTCCAGGAAGGCTTGATATAATAAGAGTGTGCTATGGGGCCTTGTTCCTGTCATGATGGTTCTAAAGAAAAAAAATAATTCAGATACCTGATCATGGAATCTAATATTTAGGCTATAAGCAGTCATGTGAGATTGTCAGAGGTATTCTGAAAGACAGAGGTATAGTAAGACTAAAGCCCAGACTCACCCTTTCCATCAACCTCTGATGTACTGTGTGACCTTAAACAAAGTACTTGCAGTACTTCTATCCCACCTGAAAATGGAACCAACTGCTCAAATCTGCTCCATATCTGGTTTCTATGAAAATTCAGTGAGATCATGTCTGTGAGTATGCTCTGGGAATTACAAAAGCAGAACACCCTTATAGTCTTAAGATAGCTATTAATTTTTTATAACTCAAGTTGAATGTGCATCATTATTGCTGTGATTAGTAATAATTGTTATACTAAACCACACCAGAGAAAAGAATGTTCTCTCATTTGCTTCAACATAAATCTGTTGTATAAGTATGAAAAGAAAGAAGAAAGAAAGAAAGAAGAAAGAAAGAAAGAAAGAAAGAAAGAAAGAAAGAAAGAAAGAAAGAAAGAAAGAAAGAGAAAGAAGAAAGAAAGAAAGAAAGAAAGAAAGAAAGAAAGAAAGAAAGAAAGAAAGAAAGAAAGGAAGGAAGGAAGAAAGAAAGGAAGGAAAGAAGGAAGCAAAAAGAATGGAAGGAAGAAGAGTAGGAAGGAAGGAAGAAAGAAAGAAAGAAAGAAAGAAAGAAAGAAAGAAAGAAAGAAAGAAAGAAAGGAAGGAAGGAAGAAAGAAAGGAAGGAAAGAAGGAAGCAAAAAGAATGGAAGGAAGAAGAGTAGGAAGGAAGGAAGAAAGAAAGAAAGAAAGAAAGAAAGAAAGAAAGAAAGAAAGAAAGAAAGAAAGAAAGAAAGAAAGAAAGAAAGAAAGAAAGAAAGAAAGAAAGAAAGAAAGAAAGAAAGAAAGAAAGAAAGAAAGAAAGAAAGAAAAAGAAGGAAGGAAAAATGAAAGAAGGAAAGAAAAACGGAGGAAGAAAAAGAAAGAAGAAAAAAAAGAAAAAGAAAGAAAGAAAAGGAAGAAAAAGTAAAGAAAAAAGAAAAAGTAAGAAAAGGAAAAAAGGGAAGAGAAAGGAAGGAAGAGAATAAAGGAAGTAAAAAATGAGGGAAAAGGGAAGAAAGGAAGGGAGGGAAAATAAATCAACAAAAATATTCTGACGCATTATTGTGCTAAAATTGTTTTGAAAAAATGTGGGAAGGGGTTATTTGTTTATTTTAACTTTGGAGCCACAGATGACTGTGTTCGGGGCTTACCTTTGGCTCTGCAATAAGGAATCATTCTTGAAGGGACTCCAGAGACCATACCTAGAAGGAAGGATTAAACCTGGTTTGGTTGTATGCAAAGCAAACATACTACTTATTGTATTATCTCTCGAGTCCCCCACACCTTGAAAACGATTTTAAAGAGAACATTTGAAAGGATGATACTTTTTTTGTATTTTTAAATCAATTTTATCATGACCAAAAGTGAATAACAAATCTTTCACAGTAATAGTTAAGGTCATAGTGACAATGAATCAGGATTATTTGCACCGCCAGGGTTGTCCTTTCACCACCCCCTTTTAACTTTAGGTAAATGCACTTTTTAATAGCAAAGTTTGGTTTTTCATTTTCTTTTTTAAGTGGCAGGTTCCTTTCTGAAATGATTTTTCTTCAGGAACATAAGAAGCTGCACCAAGGTCTCAATGGATTCAAAGATAATAAAAATTAAGTACAGTTGGAGGGCAGAGTGGAAGGAGCAAATCTAAACACCAACTATCCAGAAGTTCTGGGGGCCATTGTCAACACTTTTCATGTTACCAGGATCCCCTAGATGTTCTAGAAAGCTCCAAATACCAACGAGAATGGTCCCAGAGATGCAGACCAGCATTTGATTCTACTACTGCTGTGAATTCAGAATTACTGATTAAATGTCTGCTTTTCACAAGCAATTCAATAAAACTAAATTGCCAGGTCACTATGGTCTTTAGGATTCTGGAGAAAAATTATAAAAGCAGATTTCAACTCCATCTTTTTTTTTACCATTCTCCTTTTTATATTCTTCATTCTCTCTTTCCTTACTTTCCTTACATCAGTTAGTTGGCAACACTTAAAGTGAAGCTATTATAATACCAGACACTATGCACAGATGAGTTAAGGACCACTGATATTCTTAAGGATCACCCAAACTAGAGAAGATACCAACATCCAGACATTTAATTTCATCTAGATGTTCTATTGCTAACACCATGTTAGATTCCAAATGCAATGCAAATAGAAGAGATGGAGGCATGACCAAGTCAAAAAAACATGAGAAATACTTAATAATGATAAGACACTAGAAGTGGTAAGATCCAAATAACAGATCAGCCTCCTTTGATTCAAGTCTCAGGTGTGTCTACTCATAATTAAAGTAAGTGAGTGATCTGAGTTGTTGTGTGACCCATGTCCTCAACATTGAAGTTATTCCAAAATTATAACATAATTGTGAAAAATCTAAATGTATCTTCACAGCAAATCAAGAGCAGATGGCAACCAGACATTCTGGTGATGCATTCTGCATTGACATAGGTTTAAATCATGTGACTTTGGATTGCTCCAGGAACCTCACAGAATTACCCCAGTCATTTCACAAAACTTTTAGTCAGTGGCCCCATAGTGAACTGGGCTGGATCTTTTGAACCTCCATCTGTCATCATCAGGAACAACAATAAAAATACTGGACTAGCATTGTCATTGCTCCTAAGCCATCCATGTCTCCCTAGATTATTAAAATGTAATAATTGGAGTGAAGTGTCTCCTAGAATCTCCTACTCTGCACATAAGCAGTACAGTGTCTGAACAAATATTTATGTTACTGACGAGACTTAGGTATTTGAGAATCTCATAAATGTTGTTAATGACCATGTACATGTTTTCCACCAAGCTTTCCTTGGGCACTTTTTAGTGAATCATCAACAGCATTTCACATTTGATTCAAAATGCAAGAACTAACAAGGATTTTAAAATTTTAAAACCAACTCCAATGCTGGTAATTGGAATAGAGAAATGAGGAGCACCATAGGAATCAATGTGGAACTTCCTCTCTGGAAAGAAATTTGTCCATATATCTTAATAACCTTGTTGATGCTTTTGCTCTAAATTCAATAAATTACATTTTAATTTACATCCTATAAGCGATTTGTAAAAATTTTATCCTGATAATCATGGGTGTGTGCAAAGGTATGTTTTCAAGTATGCCTATTGCATGATACTTTATCACGAGAAAATTTGGAAACATCATTGTGCAGTAATAAAGTCTCATTAAATACATTATGAGACAATAAAAATGTAATGTTCTTGCAACCATTAAAAATAACTTGTCGAGAGACATGAAACACAAAAGGTGTCTATGATATATTAGAGAAAGAAAAGCAATTTAAGAAGATTTTATATGCAATTAAGTACTAATCTGATTTTCTAAATGGAAAATATTGCTTAGAAGAAAAACTGGACTTACCTAACCCTAAATGTTAGTATTTGTCTCTGAGTGTGGAACTACTAGTAATTTGTCTACATATTTCTAAATCTTTTTTGTTTTGTTTCTTCTTCCTTCATTACAGATTCTATGTCAGAGGTTCCCAAGCTTATTTGTCCTACTCCTTTTTTAGAATAACACTAGAGTTCTCTCTGAAGGAAATATGTCTTCATTAAGCAAACAAACAGAAAGTGCTCCCTAACTGCAACATGGCTGCTACCACTTACATAGATCCTTTCCTGGTGCAAGAGGGCAGATAGTTGATTCTAGTTTGAGAAATACTGGTTTTTTATTGTTTGTTTTTTTTTAAATAATGTTTTATTTAAACACCTTGGTAACAAAAATGATTGAGGTTGGGTTTCAGTCATATAAGAGGACCCCCCTATCACCAGTGTAACATTCCCACCAGCAATGTCCCAAATAAACCTCCTCCCCACCTCGCCCCCACCTGTTCTCTAGAAAAGCTTTCTATTTTCCTCATAAATTCTTATTGTTAGGATAGTTTGCAATGCAGTTATTTCTCTAAGTTATTTCTCTTAATGGTGAGGTTCATGAAGTGGGCTGTAACTTCCAGCCCTCCTCTTTTTTTTGTCTCTGAAAATTACTGCAAGAATGTATTTCATTTTTCTTAAAACTCATAGATGAGCGAGACAATTCTGTGACTTTCACTCTCTCTCTCTGACTTATTTCACTCAGCATAATAGATTCCATGTACATCCATGTATAGGAAAATTTCATGACTTCATCTCTCCTGATGGATGCATAATATTCCATTGTGTAGATATACCACAGTTTCTTTAGCCATTCATCTGTTGAAGGGCATCTTGGTTGTTTCCAGAGTCTTGCTATGGTAAATAGTGCTGCAATGAATATAGGTATAAGGAAGGGATTTTTGTATTGTATTGTTGTGTTTCTAGGG
The DNA here is from genome assembly GCF_024139225.1 of Suncus etruscus. NCBI lineage: Eukaryota > Metazoa > Chordata > Mammalia > Eulipotyphla > Soricidae > Suncus > Suncus etruscus. The sequence goes on along the minus strand of NC_064852.1, from coordinate 62,340,517 downwards.
TACATTTCTAGGAGTAGCATAACTGGGTCAAATGGGAGCTCAATTTCCAGTTTTTGGAGGAATCTTTATATCGCTTTCCAGAAAGGTTGAACTAGATGGCATTCCCAGCAGAGTTCCTTTCTCTCCACATCCCCGCCAACACTGCTTGTTCTCATTCTTTGTGATGTGTGCCAATCTCTGTGGTGTGAGGTGGTACCTCATAGTTGTTTTGATTTGCATGTCCCTGATGATCAGTGATGTGGAGCATTTTTTCATGTGCCTTTTGGCCATTTGTATTTCTTCTTTATCAAAGTGTCTGTCCATTTCTTCTCCCCAATTTTTGATGGGATTAGATGTTTTTTTTCTTGTAAAGTTCTGTCAGTGCTTTGTATATTTTGGGTTTTAGCCCCTTATCCGATGGGTATTGGGTGAATAGTTTCTCCCACACGGTGGGTGGCTCTTGTATCCTGGGCACTATTTTCTTTGAGGTGCAGAAGCTTCTCAGCTTAATATATTCTTGTCTGTTAATCTCTGCTTTCACTTGTTTGGAGAGTGCAGTTTCCTCCTTGAAGATGCCTTTAGTCTCAATGTCATGGAGTGTTTTACTTACATGTTGTTCTATATACCTTATAGTATCAGGTCTGATATTGAGGTCTTTAATCCATTTGGATTTTACCTTCGTACATGATGTTAGCTGGGGGTCTAACCGTGTTTTTGCAAGTGGTTAACCAGTTGTGTCAACACCACTTGTTGAAGAGGCTTTCTTTGCTCCATTTAGGATTTCTTGCTCTCTTATTAAAGATTAGGTGACTGTATGTCTGGGGAACATTGTCTGAGAACTCAAGCCTATTCCACTGATCTGTGGGTCTGTCTTTATTCCAATACCATGCTGTTTTGATAACTATTGCTTTGTAATACAGTTTAAAGTTGGGGAAAGTAATGCCTCCCATATTCTTTTTCCCAATGATTACTTTAGCTATTCAAGGGTGTTTATTGTTCCAAATGAAAGAAATACTGAATAATGATCCCAAAATGCTGACACCTCATTCTTACTAATTCTGCTGAACTTTTTAAGTCACTTCAAACTCAGGTGACTTAAACAGTCAATCAACATCTTTTTATTTCATGGTATCTAGAGATCAGTAATGTAAGAATAGCTTTCCTTGGTAGCACTGGCTTGTGGATCTCTCAGGAGATTACAAGTTTATCAGATAATGTATAAGTCAGGTTTCATCACAAAGGTTTGTGTGGAAGTGTGGATAAATCGTCACGCCTCAATTGAAAGGGAAAAGAGGAAGTGGTCTGGAAGAGGGTTGCTACAGGAAATAATCCAAACAAAGCTGAAGAAAGATGAAACACAGTCTGGGTATCTTTCCACCATATGGGTGGGGGGAGCTTTTGGGGACTGAATTCTTTATTGGAAAGATAGAACTACCCTTGGTGGAGAATTGGTTGGGGAAAAGAGCCTATACAGAGGTTCTTCCAAACAAAGTGGGGTTTGATAAGTAAAAAGGGGAACTATAATGGTTGAGCATGACGTTTGATGCAGCATATTTGTTTAGGGTAAAGGCTAAATATTCCAATAGTTTTAAAAATTCTGATTCCAAAATGGCTCATACTTATTGCTTCCAAGTTGATGCTAGTTGTTGGAAGTCCCTACTTTCTCACCACATGTAGAACTTTCCGCAGAGATTCCTGAGGTTGAAGTTGGTTTTTTTTCCCCAACTGAGTGATCAGAAATAAAATTAGGAGGAAGCTGAAGTGTCTTTTATAACCTAATAGTGAACATGAAACTCTTCCATGGTGTTCTATTGGCTATACAAGTCAGGTCTCTTTATGTCGTAAGAAATTATGTATTTCTTTTCATGGTCAATTAAAATTATTGAATTGTTTTTTTGTAGACAAAATATCAGGAAGATTTTGAATCTTTGAGGGCCATCTTGAAGGCTGTCAATAAGAAAAACCCTTATATATACTGGATTTTATCAGCATTCCTGCTGGTGATCCTGCCTGCTTCAGAGTTGCCTGAGACAGGATTTCATCTGCATTCCTGCCTGTGATCCTGCCTGCTTCAGAGGTGGGTCGGGACATACACACACTGATTCCTGCTGGTTTCTGCCAGGAGTCAGAAGGGTGCAGAAGCCATCTTGGGTCATGCATTTTTCAGCTGCCTAAGACTGAATTTCATCAGTGTTCCTGCTGGTGATCCTGTCTGCTTCAGAGGTGGGTCAGGACGTACACACACTGATTCCTGCTGGTTTCTGATGGGTGTCAGAAGGGTGCAGAAGCCATCTTGGGCCATAGTGCTTCCAGCCGCCTGAGCCTGGATTTCATCAGCATTCCTACGGGTGATCCTCCCTACTACAGAGAGTTCTTGGCTGGCTCTGCCCTCCTGCTGTGCCTTGGATGACCATGAGGACTTGAAGGGAACTCTTTGTTTTGCTTGTCTGTCTTCCCTGAACACTTTAAGCTCTACTCAGAGGCTTAGGAAGCACACCCCTCCAAAAAAACTGTCATCTAGAGGCTGCAGGAGAGCACGGCCACTCTGCTTTGCGGCCACGCACTCTTTCTAACCAATGAACCCCATCACAACATGCAGGAAAAACCACACTACAAGCGTGACAATGGGGAAACCTCGCAGGAAAACACCAGGCACAAAGAATAAAGATGAAAGCTCAGACGACCAAATAAATTCCAACCATCTGATTAACCTCTCCGATAAGGAACTTAAAATAGCAATATGAAAGATGTTTGTAGAACTCAAAAAGCATTGATCAATCACAAAGACAGAAATCAGAAAACTCCAAACAGAAATAAAAGATCTGAAAAACACGGTAGCTCAACTGAAAACCTCAATGGATGGCCTCGACAGCAGGGTAACAGCAGCTGAGGAGAGAATCAGAGTACTGGAAGATGTGATGCAGAAAAACTCAACACAACAAAAGAAATTAGAAAAGAACCTTAAGACAAACGAACAGGCAATGGGAAAAGTACTCAAGGAATGTGAACAGATGAAAATAGAAGTCTTTGATAAACTCAACAGAAACAACATAAGAATCATTGGAGTCCCAGAGACCCAGGTAGGAGATCTCCAGGAAGAATCAACTGTCAAAGACATCATCAAAGAGATACTCCCAGAGTTAAAGACTACATGCAATTAAATCCTGCATGCCCAAAGAGTACCAGCTCAAAGGAAAACACTCTGAGACACATCCTCGTTACAACGACAAATCCCACAGATAGAGATAGAGTACTGAAAGCAACAAGACCAAAAAGGGAAATTACATTCAAAGGAGCATCCCTAAGACTTACAGCAGACATGTCACAAGAAACTTTCAAGGCCAGAAGACAGTGGTGGGATATTGTGACAAGACTGAATGAAATGAATGCCTCACCAAGAATACTGCACCCAGCCTGACTCACATTCAAGTTTGAAGGAAGAATACATAGCTTCATGAATAAACAACAGCTCAGAAATTTCACAGTTGAAAAACCAGCCTTAAAGGAAAAACTGACAGGTATACTCTAAGACAAGAGAGACTAACAAACACAGCAAACTTATCTACAAAGATGACATTGAATCCTATGACAATCATCTCCCTCAATGTCAATAGATTAAATTCACCAATTAAAAGACACAGAGTGGCAAAATGGGTCAAAAAGAGGAATTTAATCTTCTGCTGCCTACAAGAAACACATCTGAATAGTCAGAGCAAACATAGACTCAAAATCAAAGACTGGAGGAAAATCATCCAAGCAAACAACACCCTCAAAAAAGCTGGGGTGGCCTTATTAATATCTGATGACACCAACTTTATACTCAGAAAAGTGGTAAGAGACAAAGATGGACACTATGTACTAACTAAGGGATATGTGCAACAGGAAGAAATCACACTATTAAACATATATGCACCCAATGAAAGACCAGCAAATTATCTAATACAGTTACTGACAAATCTGAAAGAAGAAATCTATAATAACACAATAATTGTGGGAGACCTCAACACGGCCTTATCAACACTTGATAGGTCAACCAGACTGAAGCGCAACAAAAACATACTAGCCCTGAAAAGAGTAATGGATGAAAGAGGACTAGTAGATATATATAGGACACTGCATCCCAAAAAACCTGGATACATATTCTTCTCCAATGTACATGGCTCATTATCCAGGATAGACTACATGCTGACACATAAAACATACCTCCATAAAATCAAAAGGATAGAAATCTTGCAGGCTACCTTTGCTGACTACAAAGCTCTGAAATTAAATGTGAACTACAAAGGCACACAGAAGAAAAACTTTAACAATTGGAAATTAAACACCCTGCTACTGAACAACCAGTGGGTCCAAGATGAAATTAAAAAGGAAATCAAAACTTTCCTGGAAACAAATGATAATGAAGACACAAACTGCCAAAATCTATGGGACACAGCAAAAGCAGTCCCGAGAGGAAAATTTATAGCTCTATAAGCACACATCAGGAAGGAAGAAAGGGCATACCTAAATAACTTTATGACTCAGCTCAAAAAATTAGAAAATGACCAACAAAAGGAACCAAAAATAGGGAGACAGAAGGAAATAACAAAACTGAAAGCAGAAATCAATGGAGTGGAAAACCAAAAAACAATCCAAAAGATCAACAAAAGCAGAAGTTGGTTCTTTGAAATATAAACAAGATTGACAGACTCACAAAGAAAGGGAGAGAGAGAAATCTGATAACCCATATTAGAAATAAAAAGGGGAGATCATGACAGATATTGTAGCGATCCAAAGGGTAATCAGAGACTACTTTGAGAAACTTTATGCTGATAAACATGAGAACCTAGAAGAAATGTAAAGAGTTTTGGACACCAACCTTCCACATTTAAGTAAGGAGGATGTAGCATATCTAAACACCCCCATCAATACTGAGGAAATTGAAACATTAATCAAACATCTGCCCCCCCCCAAAAAAAAAGCCCAGGCCCTGATGGATTTACTAATAAATTCTATCAAATCTTTCAAGAGGAGCTACTAACAATCCTAGCCAGGCTCTTCCATGAAATTAAAAAAACAGGAACACTCCCAAACAGCTTTTATGAAGCCATCATCACCTTGATACCAAAACCAGACAGAGATGCTGCCAAAAAACAAAATTACATGACTGAAACCCAAACACAATCATGTATGTAATCAAGGTGTTTAAATAAATTAAAAAAAACAACAACAACAACAAAAAATTACAGACCAATATTCCTGATTAATGCTGATGCAAAGATCTTCAACAAAATCCTGGCAAATAGGATCCAATGCAACATCAAGAAGATCATGCACTATGACCAAGTAGGTTTCATCCCAGGAATGCAAGGATGGTTTAACATCTGTAAATCTATCAACATCATACACAACATCAACAAGAAGAAAAATAAAAATCACATGATCATATCAATAGACGCAGAGAAAGCATTTGATAAGGTCCAACACTCATTCTTGATCAAAACTCTCAGCAAGATGGTAATAAAAGGAACCTTTCTCAATCTAGTTGAAGCCATTTACCACAAGCCAATGACTTTTCTCCTCAAAGGAGAAAAACTAAAAGCCTTTCCACTAAATTCAGGTATAAGACAAGGCTGTTTACTCTAACTACTCCTCTTCAATATAATACTGGAAGATCTTGCTATAAGGATCAGGCAAGAAAAAGATATCAAGGGAATCCAGATAGAAAAGGAAGAAGTCAAGCTCTCATTGTTTTCAGATGACATGATACTTTACTTAGAAAACCCTAAAGACTCTACCAAAAATCTTCTAGAAGTAATAGACTCATATAGCAAGGTGGCAGGCTACAAAATTAATACACAGAAATCAATGGCCTTTTTATACACCAATAATGATAGGGAAGAGAAGGAAGTCAAGAAGGCAATCCCATTCACATTATTGCCAAAAAACTCAAAGATCTTGGAGTCAACTTGACCAAAGATGTGAAGGACCTATATACAAAGAAAACTGTAAATCCCTGCTCCAAGAAATAAGAGAGAACACACGAAAATGGAAATACATTCCTTGCTCATGGATTGGCAGGATTAACATCATTAAAATGGCAATACTCCCCAAAGCATTATACAGATTTAATGTGATCCCCTTAAAAATACCGATGACATTCTTCAAATAAGTGGATCAAACACTTATAAAGTTTATCTGGAACAATAAACACCCTCAAATAGCTAAAGGACTCCTAGGGAAAAGGAAAATGGGAGGCATTACTTTCTCCAACTTTAAACTGTACTACAAAGCAATAGTTATGAAAACAGCATGGTATTGGAATAAAGACAGACCCTCAGATCAGTGGAATAGGCTTGAGTTCTCAGACAATGTTCCCCAGACATACAATTACCTAATTGTTTTTTACAAAGGAGCAAGAAATCCTAAGTGGAGCAGGGAAACCTCTTTAACAAGTGGTGCTGGCAGAACTGGTTAGCCACTTGCAAAAAAGCAAACATAGACCCCAGTTAACATCATGTACGAAGTAAAATCCAAATGGATTAAAGACCTCGATATCAGACTTGATACCATAAGGTATATAGAACAACACATAGGTAAAACACTCCATGACATTGAGACTAAAGGCATCTTCAAGGAGGAAACTGCACTTTCCAAACAAGTGGAAGCAGAGATCAACAGATGGGAATACATTAAGCTGAGAAGCTTCTGCACCTCAAAAAAAAAAAAAATAGTGCCCAAGATACAAGAGCCACCCACTGAGTTGGAGAAACTATTCACCAACACCCATCAGATAAGGAGCTAATATCCAAAATATACAGGGCACTGACAGAACTTTATAAGAAAAAAAACATCTAATCCCATCAAAAAATGGGGAGAAGAAATGAACAGACGCTTTGATAAAAAAGAAATACAAATGGCCAAAAGGCACATGAAAAAATGTTCCTCATCACTAATCATCAGGGAGATGCAAATCAAAACAATGATGAGATACCATCTCACACCACAGAGATTGGCATACATCACAAAGAATGAGAACAATCAGTGCTGGCAGGGATGTGGAGAGAAAGGAACTCTTATCCACTGCTGGTGGGAATGCTGTCTAGTCCAACCTCTATGGAAAGCGATATGGAAATTCCTCCAAAATCTGGAAATTGAGCTCCCATTCGACCCAACTATTCCACTCCTAGGGATATACCCTATGAACACAAGAATACAATACAAAAACCCCTTCCTCATACCTATATTTATTGCAGCACTATTCACAATAGACAGGCTCTGGAAATAACCAAGATGCCCTTCAACAGACGAGTGGCTAAAGAAACTGTGGTACATATACACAATGGAATATTATGCAGCCATCAGGAAAGATGAAGTCATGAAATTTTCCTATACATGTATTTACATGGAATCTATCATACTGAGTGAAATAAGTCAGAGAGAGAGAGAGAGAGAGAGAGAGAGAGAGAGATGCAGTATAGTCTCACTCATCTATGGGTTTTAAGAAAAATAAAATTTATTTTTGTAACAATCCTCAAAGACAATGAGAGGAGGGTTGGAACTTCCAGTTTACTTCATGAAGCTTATCACAAAGAGTGGTGAGTGCAGTTATAGAAATAACTACACAGAGAACTACCATAATCATGTGAATGAATGAGGGAACTGGAAAGTCTGTCTGGAGTACAGGTGGGGGTGTGGTGGGATGGAGGGAGTTTTGGGACACTGGTGATGGGAATGTTGCACTGGTGAAGGGGGTGTTCTTTACATGACTGAAACCTAATCACAATCATATATATAATCAAGATGTTTAAATAAAGGGGAAAAAAAGAAAAACCGTTGTAGTTCCTCTGCCTTAAATCATTCCCAATGACAGCTCAGTTCGCACACTCATTCAGTCCAGTGTCATATCAAAATTCACCTTACCAGATAGGCGTTCTCAGAACTGTCTCCCATAATGATATCATTATCACTATTATATCCTTTTTCTTTTATCATATTTCTTTAGAGGTCTTAAAAATCTAACATGCTATATACTTATTAGCTTAGAATCTGATCCCAACGCCACATTACGTCCCAGAAGAACTTAAGTATCTAGAAGTTCTTCCATGCACCCAACAGGAACTAAGTAAATCAATAAATAAATTATGACATCACCTGATGCTTCTAGTGCTTTTCATGCACTGCTGTTCGTGTTTTAGTGCCACCACCTTTCTGAAGAGACTTATACCATCCTTGTCCAACTTCACAAGTCCTTTTTGCCTGCCCTGCTCCTTTGAAAGCCTTGCCTTAGCAGTATTGTTTTTACTGTTTAAACTTCAATTTCCATGCCTGCCTCGATATTAGTCACCTTAAACACACAATTAATATATTCTTATTCTGGACTGCATCTTTAAGTCGTCTAGGGGAAAAGGCACCAACTAAGAAACATGTACACTGTTTCATAGCAAATGGCACTGTGTAGTCAAGCAATGCTTAGCATATTGGAACCAGGAGCTATTGATAGTTGGCTGAGATATAATAGTCACTGTTACTTAATATACTGTCAATACTAGTAGCAGACAGAAAGGCAGGTAAAAGGTAGTGATATTAAGATAAGAAAAGATTATATGAGTCCACAACAGTGCCATATACACTAATCACTATACACCATTTGGTAGTCTTGAGAAATTAGTGTAGATTATATATGACTTTGGGGGGGGCTTACATTTTTTGTTTGTTTTGTTTTTGGGCCACACCCAGCAATGCTTAGAGGTTACTTCTGGCTCTGTGCTCAGAAATTGCTCTTGACAAGCTCGGGGAACAATATGGGATGCTGGGAATCAAACCTGCGTCCATCCGGGGTTGGCCACATGCAAGGCAAATGCCCTACTGCTGTCCTGTCACTCCGGCCCCTATACTTGACTTTTAATTTTTAAAGAAGAATAAACCATCTATAGGAAGACTGCTATGATTATAATACCCATTTTACATATTATAAAACTGAGGCCCAAATACTTGTAACTTACACAGGTAAGTAATAATAACCCAAATTAGTAATTTACATAGGCTCACTTATAAAAAATTGGTACAACTATTCCAAAATCAAGCAGTTATATAATGTATCCCAGGGGCCAGAGCCATAATACAATGGGTAGTGAGTGCATTTGCCTTGTATGCTGCTGACCTGGGTTTGATCCCTGGCAACCCATATGGTACCTTGAGCCCATCAGGAGTAATTTCTGAAAGCAGAGCCAGGAGTAAATGCTGAGCAATTCCAGTGTGGCCCAAATCAAAAAATTAAATACAATCTGGTATCCCTAACCATTTTATGACATTACTTCAATGATTACTAGTTTCATGACACTTTGGTAATAAATGCCTAGTTGTTCAACCTAAGAAAAGTGCCTAGAAACTTTCTTCTTTCTGAAGCTGCCACCAGAGAACTCTCACTCACTCTTGGAGATCTAATTAACTTACCATTTCTGTGAAGTCTTTATTGATAAACTTGTGCCTATATTGCATATAGTGTATAGCTACATGTACAGTGTATAGAGTATCCTGTAATTTCACTTATTAACCTATGTTATGTCTGTGTTTTCTTGTTGGTCTTTACTTCTATACTGTCTTGGTAATAAAATAGTTCCCTTTCTCATTTCTTAATGCTCACAGTTGAACAATATATATGTCTTGTGATAAACCATATATTTAATAAATATTTCTCTATGTCCATAATATACTATCCTAGACTAATTTTTAAAGAGTTTCATTGCTCAAAGATGTACCAAGGTATAGTTCCTTTATTGAATGAATAGTTAATTGAATTTAAAAGTAGCCAGTTGGACCTATTAATCATATTAAAGTGAAGAAATAGAAAAAATATGGGAAAGCTGGGCTAAATGTTTTCTAAAATAAAGTAAGTAAAAATAAACAAAATAGGGACTAGAAAAATAGCAAAGTGGTAGGGCATTTGCTTTGCATGTGGCCAACCTGGAGAAGGGACCTGTTTTGATTTCTGGAAACCCATTTGGTCTCCCAGCCTGCCAGGGGCAATTTCTAAGTGCTGGGCCAGGAGCAACTCCTGAACAACCAACCAATTAATAAATAAATAAAGTTTAAAATAAATAAATAAATAAATAAATAAATAAATATATTTTGATACTCTTTATCAAGAGTCCTGGTTCAAGAAAGAGCATGAGCATTACAGTTTTTGAATTCTATATATTTAATAAAATTCAAGTTAAAGGCTTTGGTACATTTGACATATTTTAAGTTTTTATACAATTCTGATCAGTAATGATGCCAATAATAAGCTGGGACTCATTTACTTTTTTTTGGTAAGTCATAAAATCCTCAGGGATTATAGAGAAGCTATTGGTGGGATACAATTTTAGGGCATAAGAAACCATATTGGTGGTGGTAAGCATATGACATAGACAAAAACTGTGTATGAGGACCTTAAAATATCTGGTCTGCACATCCTCATTAGCATTGACATTTGATCTAGAAAAATGGTTTTTAACCTTTATAGAAACAAAGCCAATGTCCCTTTTCAAATAAAATTTTAAAGGATCCCTACTATACAAGAGATCTGAGCAAAACTTATAGAATTGAAGGTAGATAGACTTTATTTACAGGCCCAAGGCATTTCCTGGAAACTTAAGTCTTCACAAAACACTTTATAATATCATTGAACCAATATTATAGCTCTAAAGTTACTTTTTCTCCTGTTCAAGATCTTATTCCCTCTTGAGTGTCTTTACAAGATTAGGCATTTATTATTTGGTAAACATATTGACAAAAATATAAAAACCATCATCTTTAACAACAGACTAAACCTTTTCACTGTATTGAAAGGACAATGTAATTTACTTCTTGAAACTTTAAAAAATGTTTGTAGATTACATATGCTATTTCCTGGTGGTCCACAACTTAAAGGTCTTATGACAACTTGGTTGATGGAAACACACAGGACAGAAGAGTTTCATGTGTCTAGCCTGTGTCCTGCCCCAACATTCAACAGGAGAGAAGCATAAGAAGCAATCTAGTAGAGTGTTGACAGATTTAATCAGGCTCCATTTTCTAGCTTTCTTTTGCAATTTTGGGCTAAGAAATTAGAAGGCTCTGACTTAGATATATGAGATTTCCCCAGAAACAGTTTTGGGGGAAATAAAGCTAATGAAAGAAAAATTTAACTATGTTTGATTTCCTCAATATTCACTGCTTTATTTTACATGAACTGTCTTATTTCTATTAGATGTTAAGTGCATGGTACAATGACACTACCTTATTTAGAAAAGACAGAGGAAAATATTTGTGAATAAATGAGTTTAACTACTGATATTTTGCATGCATATGACAGTCTTCTCACTTCAAAGTCCTTTTACAAGTAACTTTAAGGAGCAGTAATGATAGCAGTTGTTTATTATATTTTACCTCTAAACATACTGATTGGTTAGTCCATATTCTCCTTAGTCTTACAGAAATGGGAACTGAGTCAAATCAAGAATAGATGATTTTTCTCTAAACATCAGACTTGAGTTTTGTTTTCAAGATTCTTCAGTAACTAAATTTTGAGTCTGACTGCTTCTCCAATCTGCTTTTTAATCCCAGTCCTTTCTTGTGTGTGATATAACATTGAAAAAAATTACCTGAAAGCTGGTGAATCTAAATTTCTACAAGTTCTTTGTAAACAGGAGACTAAAAAGGAGTACTGATGGCATCATTACTGATCTTCAGAATTTGACAGACAGTATAATTTTTTCTTACAGATGAGGAAACTGGCAAGGTTGATGAGTTGGAGGATGTCAATTTTAGACAATGATTCTGTTGACAGTATTAAAGATGAATTAGAAAGGAGAGTGCCATCAGAGAAAAATAAGAATGCTGCAATAGCATAAAAATAATGATTGCTATCTTTAAGGTAGAAGATATGGAGTTCAGAAAGAGGAGGTGAATCTTTGAAACATGTGGAAACTAAAATCGGTAGACAGTAATAATAAATAATATATAATGATTTTCTTCACTTGGTTCAAGTGAGGTAAAAAAAAAACCTCTTTGTTGGAAGTCATGCCTAAGCAGAGGTTTTTTTTTTTGTTTGTTTGTTTTTTGTTTTTGGGTCACACCTGGCAGTGCTCAGAGGTTACTCCTGGCTCTGTGCTCAGAATTTCTCTTGGCAGGCACCGGGGACCATATGGGATGCCGGGATTTGAACCAAGGTCTGTCCTGGATCAGCTGCGTGCAAGGCAAATGCCCTATTCTGTGCTATCTCTCCAGCCTCCTACACAGAGTCTTGAGGAAACATTGAGAAGAGTAAAGAGAGGGTTGGAATCTGGAAGGTAGCACCAACCGGCCACTATGAAGGAACAATAAGGACGTGAAAATGGAAGGTGAGACAGAAGCCAGAAAACTGCATGAAGGAGCTCATCTGTTGACCTGAAGGGCCTAGGAAAGCATTGAATCTTATGTAATATTTTATTGAGGTGGGAACTTATGATTCTTTTTTTTAAATTTGTTTAGGGGGCAACACAGGTGACGCTCAGGGGTTACTCCTGGCTATGTGCTCAGAAGTTGCTCCTGGCTTGGGAGACCATATGGGACGCCGGGGGATTGAATCTTGGTCAGTCCTGGCTTAGCAGCGTAAGGCAAACGCCCTACCGCTGTACCATCACTCCTGCCCCTAATTTATGATTCTTAATCTCCACCCTGACCCTGATATGCAGCTCGAAGTCTTGCGGCATCAAATTTGGGGTGGTTAGAATGAGTATTCTCAGACTTAGATCCATTAAGAATCAGAGCATAGGTTTGAAGAAGATTCACTGATGACTTGTAGGTGCATAAATAAATAATGGACACTGCTCTAAAGTATCTGCACTTTCCAAAAGACAGACCCTCTTTCTACACGTCAAATATCTAAGCATTTGCATTTTGTGTGAATTATTTAAAGGCCGTAGGCAGTATGAAAGGAGCTAGGAGGTCCACACAGGGGCAACTGTTTCTGGTCTCTCCATTACAACCATCACTCCCACCCACCAAATAATTATCAGCTTCCAGACAGGTGGAGCCAAGGACCCCCTCCCAGACGGCCTCACTGATGGTACAATACACATTTGATTAATCACTCTTTCCAGAGGTGTCTCATCAATCATCACCTTCAAGCACACAGGAGAAAAAAAGGTCTGGGTAGATGAGCATCCGCGTGGGGAAGGACCCAGCTCCCAGTCTCTGATAACATGGGCTCATGGAGTTGGGATGGAGAAGGTTGGTCTAAGGAGCATTAGGCATTCACCCTGGCTGTTCTGATTGGTAATTAAGTGACTCGTCTACTGGCGGACAGTCCTGCATGTTCCCCCAGGCATCTGTTAGTTCTTCGAAAACCACTCCTGACAAAATGAGGTTTGCCCTTGGTACACAGATAATGAGACTGAGCTTGACAGGTGTGGCACGATTAGAAAATTTCTACATGAAGCTCATTCTGCTAGCCACTCCACAGTAAACAGACTCATTAGAACTTGCAGGTCCCTGGAGGCAAAGCATGTTTGACATTATTAATTGGCTTTTCTGTATAAGGAGTCAAATAGATGAAAAGGTTTATCAAGCTGAAATAATTAATTTTGCCTGAATTCGCTGACAGTTCATTTCTCCTGTAAAAGACCGTTTTAAGGTCCCTTTTTTTCAAATTTCAAAGTTCAAAAGACATAATAGTGGCAAAAGTGAAGCTTTTTAGTAAATTATAATTAAAGGGAATTTAATTAACTTAGACCTGAGAAAGAAGAAAAAAAGGAATTGCTATCTGTGTCTATACAGAGGTCTAGATGGTTGAACATATCATGACTTAATAATGCATTAATTTTAATCTAATCAAAGTATAATAAAAGAGGTAATTATATGTTTAAAAATTACTTGGTTCCAATAGTGAGATTTTTCAACGTTTAATTCTTACCCAGCTTCTCGTTGGCAAAGTTATAATTATTGTTCTCAGATTCTGCGTATTGAAAGATGGGGAGGGGGGGTTTACAGGCAAGAGGTTAATTGAATAAATCATTGTAAGAACCCATGTTGAAACTATGATGAACTACAAAGTTTGCATTCCTGGCTGCGTTTTTTCTATCTTTCTGGGCTCTCTAAAAATACCACATTATTTCCAGCATTCTTCTATATGTGGTCCCGAATGCTCTCACGCCCACTCTTTGACCCACAAAGCCAAAATTCAGTTCACATGAGATTCTGCAAAGTTTGCCTTATCTTTCAAAATGTATCCCTTTTATCTCCAAAACGGCAACTTGCAGTTCTTCTGCAAGTTTTTCCACCCTAAAGCAATGGCTGAGAACATGAGCAACATCTCTCTCCTAGCTGAGATTGGATGCTTGGTAGGATTTAGATTCAATAAAAGCTAATATTTCTAATTATTTTGTTAAAAATTTCACTCATTGAAATTTCCTGAATAGCATGTCTGCTCATTGGTCAGCTCCACTGACTTATTTTACTCTTGAAAGAGATGTAAACCAAGCCACAAAATATAATGAATACATCAGTCTTACAGCTTAGAACTGGGGCAAGCTAAGGAGGAGGGCTGGACTCAGTCCCTGTCCTGCTGAAGCCTCATCAATTGTATCCACAAACCACAATCACTGCTACACCAAGGGCCCAACTTCTCCACTTTTACCACTGATCTCTGTAGAGACACCTAATAAACCAAAACTTCAGGTATGCCAATATTTGGACTGAGATCTCTTGGATTTTCTCAGAAAAATATGGGAAGCCTCCCTCAACCCTTCCATATTTAGAAGCCACAAACATGCCCCACAGTCACCACCATGTCAACCACATATCCTGGAATTTCTGGAACATATCAACCATGTAGTACCTCCAAATTTATCAATAGTGATACCCCAGCAGGAACATACCAAATTGGATGTCAGAGTAGCATATATGCCACTTAAGGGTAACAACAACAACAACAACAAACAATCACAGAATGATCTACTAACAAGAAACAGCTTAATAAACGTTCAGACGATGACCCCATTATGAGACAATGATTTTTACAAATTTTCTTTTGCTACTGTTTCTTCCAATAATTCTATTTCCACTTAGCTGTAAACAATCTATATGTAGTAAGTGGTTCAGTGCCTAACAATGAGGTAGACTTGGGGTAGATGAGATTCTGAGACCAGTAACCGTGGGAATTTTTCACTGGTGCTGAGAACATAGAATGCAAAAAAACAAATCTATTATAAGCAACTATGTAAACTACTGTATTTCAATAAAGTAATTAAAATTTAATATAATATAGTTGTTTTGCAGCAAAGAAGTATCAGATCACATAAATTAGCACACCAATATGTTTTAAGATGATACCGAACTATCCAAATCTCTGAAACATAAAATCTGTATGGCTGGAAGTGAGGGACCATATTAAGGAATTATGAATAATGGTTCTTTCACACCTAGTAGAATGTGTTATAGCAATCCTTCAAGGCTTTCTCTTTCTGCCATCACAGCTTGTTTCAAGGAACCTAAATAGTCTCTCTACCCCAATCTCAATTTGCAGGACAGCAAAATGAGGCCATTCTCATTGTAAACTGAGACTTGACACTCAGAGAGCTCAGGAAAGTTTTCTTAAGTCATTCACTTAAACAGAAGACTTTGTCAGTTCTGACCTCAAAGCTCATGTAATTTCTGCTAGCAAGAAGCTACCCAAAAAAGTAACAGACATCAAATTCCCAACCTATAAACACCTGTAACATTTACCAAGGAGTTAACATTTGGGATAAGAAATGTCATAACCCAAAAAGCAAATATCTGCTTCCTTTCATGGAAGAATACTAGAAAAGAACTATTTTTTTAATCCTGGGAAACTGGAAGCTTTCCAATCTAACATTCATAAACTTATTGTTCACCATAGTTCTCATTCCTGCTTCTTATATTAATTTCTTAATTAACAGAGTAGGGTGGAGAAGCCATCTTGATTAAATAAAAGGCATGGCATGAGTGGGGCAAAGGCAAAGAAGGTTGCATGAGCCCAGATTCAGGGCTTCTGTTGTCATATTAAGCCACGTGTTTTTCTCAGAAGTCAATATGTTGCTCTATTTTAGACATGCTTAAAGAGAATACAAATTGATTTATTTAAAACTTGGAACTATTCAGGAAATGGTAATCATTTACCAGATCACAATCTGGTAAAACAGAACTGAAAATAAATGCTTATTCATTCACTCTGTGGAGGGGCTAATAAGTTCCCTTCTACTGCTCTTATTCTTGTCTCCCTCTCTTTGTGTCTTTTTATTTCTTCCTATAATTTTACCTGCTAAGACTCACAATCCAGAAGCGGGTCTATGTTCCTGTGGTCAGTTTCGAAGGCTCCAGAGAAAGAAAACCCACATCTATGGGCACCTCCCTTTCATTCATTAACTCACCAGGGGCCAAGACTAATTAGATCAGCCTGCTCATTTTGAGCTGATAATTGATTTAAATAGGTTGCTCATTTAAAATAGAAGAAAAGCCTGCTAAACATTTGGTGCTTGAATTTTTTTTCTTCTTTCCCTGCAACTTTCAATTGCTTGTGCAATGTAGCATAAAATGTAGAGGTCTCCCTTTTCTTTTCTCTCTCCCTTTTTAAAGGGGCCATAAAATTAATTACAATAAGTAGGCAATGGGTAGGGGCAGGGGGTTAACCGATGGCTCTAATGAGCAGCCAGGCTTTGGGAAGACTTGACCACTCATGCTGTTTGTTGGCTGCAAGTGGGCCATGGCTTCCAAGAGAAAGAGCACAGCCTACAAAGATCCTTGCAACAGAATCTGTCTTCATGGCAACCAAAACAGCTTTGCTAAGCTTCAAACAAAAAGCACCATCCCTTAAGAAGGTGAGGACACTCAGGAATTGTTTCCTTACCATTAGGCAAGAAAAAACTTTTAAGCCACTATGATAACTTTCCCTAACCTGCCTCTACATCTTACCAGTTACTGAATAGGAAAGTTCCTGAAAGTCTCAGCCCCATTCTTTCTGTATTCTCTATATCTTTTCCTTCTCAAAGGTCCTTTTACAATCCATCCTGCATCATATTGATTTATTTCAAGAGTGGATCAAAAAAGTTTAGATTGCACTCCTTTTTAGAAACTAAATTGTCCTGATAGTTTGTACTGTTTGGCTAACATACTGTATCTCTTTAGCACAGAGAAAAGAGCTTTGTCTGCAAGTGGGAGGGCAAGAGGTGGAAGCAACATTTGTAATTTGCTTTGTGAAAATAAAGGTTAGTTTTACTCTTTCTTTTTTTCTTCTTTCTTTCTTCCCTTTCTTTTTCTTTCTTTCTCTTTATTCTTTCTTTTTCTTTCTTTTCTCTTCCTTCTCATTCTTTCTTTCTCTTTATTCTTTCTTTTTCTGTCTCTTTCTTTCTCTCTTTATTCTTCCATCCTTCCTTCCTTTCTTCCTTCCTTTCTTCCTTCCTTTCTTTCTCTCTCTTCTTTCCATTCTTCTCTTTGTTTTTGTGTGTTTCCTATTGCTGGAAGAAAGGAGCGCAAGGCTTAATAAGGGGAGCCAAAGAGTATAAAGTCTTTAAAAGTCAATACAATTATTTGAAATAGGAAAGTTAGCCAACATGCAGACACAAAATACCTCGCACATACCTATTACGATGTTCATATATTTCACCTCTACAAAGCAACATATTCATACAAGAAAACTAAACTGTAATTTTTCTGATCTACTTCTTGTTCTATATAAAACTTAGTCTTTCCTGTAAAGTGAAAACACTTGCATGTATTTTGCAGAACTATAATGAGGGTTCATGATTACATCAGATTCAAACTCTGATAAACACTCAATAAATAGTGCAAACTGACCTAATAACCAAAAGGTATGCAAGCTGTGTCATGGCACAAGGGTCCCATTCCAATGGGATCCACTGTTAATACCTCAAAATCCTAAGTATTTGAAAAGCAAGCCCTGAGTTACCATATTACCTGAGTCCTACAATCATCTACCCCATCCTGAAGCACATTCTCTCATGGGAAAATTGTGGAGTCCATCATTTGAATCTCAAGAGCCCCTTCTATGAGATCATGTCTGTGTTGGTGGCACAAGGCTTTCACACCTACATATCACATTCTTTCTCTCCCTTTCACAAATTAAAACCAGAGGTGTAGCCTCTCCTGTTCTTGCAGGCCCAGGACCTGAATGCCATGAAAAGCTATTCAAGAGCACATGCTAGTGGCCACAGGTCAGAATGGCACCTCTGCACCTGGAGCTCAGGTTTCTTCTATATGACTGAGGTCAAAGCAGGCAGATGAAAACAAGCACGAACTGTCCTTCATAAAATCAGCATTCATGTGGTGCATCGGTTTCACCATTAATGACATAGGAATTTAGTCGCGGGTAATTTTTTTCAAAGCAACCAGTTGTGAAATATATTGAAAAAACACTGCCAATTTCCCATTCTAATGACAGAGAAACTGAAGGTAAATAAAATGAATATTTATGGCATACCTGATTGCCTAAATGACTTCCCCAAGGTATGAATAATTGAATGTGTGTATGCTAATTAATTGGGAAAAACCGGTAGGTAACTCCTTTTTATTTATGTTAGATTCATTTTATTTCACTCCTTAGAACTATTATGCTTCCCAGTTATTTCTTATGCTTCAGTAAAGTTGTATCATTGGACGAATTTTAATAGACATCATGATTCTTAATTTTAATAAATGTATAATCCAAGGTAGAATATGTAATGATGGCTCTTTGAACAGTTACTTGGATTTCCCTAACAAAAGCTATCATTCATTGGGGTTGCTGGCAAACTTTTAGAGATTTTCTGTTTAATGTTTATATTAACTTTAGGAGTTAGCTAGAATAGTCAACTTCATTTTACAGATGATATAAGATAGCCTCAGAAATTTTCCATGATCATGGACTGAAAGGGTTGGAGAACAGATTCCAATTTGACCTGTTTAATAGACAAATTTGTCCAGAATTTTGTTCTGTTGTGCTGTTATGTTGTAATATTATTGTGTTGTGAATATGGCCTCCCAGATCTTCAATCCAATCTATCATTATTCTTAAATAACTATCAACTTAAACCTAGTCAAAACTACTACTTTTCTTTAGTCAGTGCTTTACAATAGATTTTATTTGGGGGGGGGGGGGCTGCCCAGTGATGCTCAGAGGTTACTCCTGGCTATGTGCTCAGAAATCACTCCAGGCTTGGGGGACCATATGGAACACCTGGGATCAAACCAAGGTCTGTCCTAGATCAGCCGCGTGTAAGTCAAACGTACTACCACTGTGCTATAGCTCTGGCCCTACAATAAAAAAATTTAAAGCATTTTAGGTTTACATAAAAATTATCCATAGAGTGTTTTTTCATATGGCCTCTTTCCCTCACACAACTTGTCTTTTAGCATCTTGTTTTCCTGTGATGCATTTGATATGAATGTTGAAATAATTTCTATGCATTATTAGAGTCTGAATTTACATTAGATAATCTTCACTTTAATGCTTTGTACTTTCTATGGATCTTGATAAATTCATGTCAGGAATCTTCTCTGAAAATATTTTGTGTGCTACTTATTCATTCCTCTACCCCAGATAACCAACGTTTTTACTGTCCATAGGATCACAATATGACCTTTCCCAGAATTCCATGCAATATGTATGTTTTACTTTTGGTTTAGGCTTTCCAAGTGTTTCTTAGGTGGTCTTCTGGGGCAGCTCCAGGTATTAGTCCACAGGGGCTGATGGCTCAATTTAGGTAGTGGTGCTTTTCCCTGCAGTGCAGGGGTCCACAGCAATCAAACTGTATAATGCTCAGAACCATCAGTGCTAGGGATTGAACCAAATGCAGTCATTGCTTTGTATGTGCCCTAAACTCTATACTATTGCTCTGCTCCCTCAGATTATCTTCTTTACCTTGAAATAACTTAGAATTCCTTCATGTGTTTTTTTGTAAATTTAATAGCTTACTTCTTTATGCTACTCAAATGTTTCATTATATGATTTACCTACCGCAGGTTGTTTATACTCCAATATTGAAGGACAAATATTTTAGTTGCTTCCAAGCTATGGCAATTATGAACAAAATTCCCATAAATATTTAAGCGCATACTTTTGTTTTGAGTAGAAATAAGTTTTTGCCTCATTTAAGTAAATACCTCGGAGTATGATTATTGGATTGGGTTATAATACTATGTTTAATTTTGTAAAACGCTGTCTGAGTCTATTGCAAAATAGCTATATTATTTGGTATTCTTAGCAGCAATGAATGAGAATTACTGTTTCTTTATGTTCTCATCAGTATTTTGTGCTGTTACTATTTTGGATTTTTATCTTCCTCACAAGTATGTATTGATATAGCATTGTTTTTATAATCAACCATTTTACTCTTGCTCAATTCTAAGGAAGCCAAGAGCTCCCAAGCGGGATGTGTACAAAATAAGTTATTTGGAATATAAAAAACTATTTTTATTTGTTGATTATATAAAAATTTTTATTCTTTATATATTTTAATGTATTATTAGCATAGAAATTTTGGTCACTAATTTTGTATTGTGTATTTATACATTTTTATAGATAACAAACACTTGTCCCACCAAGTTTTATTAATTAAAAGAAATGTTTCATCAAAAGAAGGCCATTGAAAACACTAGATATGGATGATAAAGACAAAGACCTATTTTGTATATATCTTTATTTTTATATATTTATTTTTATACTTTACTTTTTATTTTGTAAAAAATTATTATTTGATTTTCATTCAATATTCAGCTCAATGTCTCTAAACTTGAATTATGCTTATGCTAAAGTTTGATATTACTATTTTGAACTCTATATATCTACTAGTGACAAGTCGGGCACTCATCCAAGTAGAAGTCTTCTAGTTTCATTTGAAGGAGTACTAACAGGTACATTTTCACTTGTTATGAAAAAGTAATGCATCTTTTTAGACCATCTTCAGGTGCATTTACTTCACATTTTAATACAATGTTTCTTGCTCTTTTAGATTCCAGTTTCAAACTAGTTTTTGAGTGTGGTCTAGAGACAATCAATATGAAACTTACATTTATAAAGTGGAATTATCGTTATCTTCATCTTATATATAAGCAAACTAAGAGAAGTTTGATATTGGGTAGGGTTGAATAAAATTGACTCCTTGTTGTATCATTGGCAGAACATTATTCATATCCACTTCAAATGCTAAAGCTTAAATTCTTTTTTCCAGAATCTGAATTCTTGACCATTGAATTATACTGCCTAAATCGTCAATGTGCTCTATGTGGATACCATGATCAAGGGGGAAAAACTCCCTAGTTTTACAAAAGAAAAATGAACTTTAGATATCAGTCTTGTGTAAACTCTTCACTTAAAATTAGCTAATTCTGTCAAAGGTTGAACTATATATAACTATATATGTAAGAAATGCAAAGGACTGAGTCCACCCACCACCAAATGGAAGGGATCCATTCTGTCAAAGGTTGAACTATATATAACTATATATGTAAGAAATGCAAAGGACTGAGTCCACCCACCACCAAATGGAAGGGATCCATGTTCTTTAGCACAGGGCTATTTCATGGAATATTTAGAACTCTGACTCAAGAGCAAAAAAAAAAAAAAAGTGAAGTCAGGGTATGTTTGGCTAAATGAAGATTGTTAATTAAATTCTTCAGGTCAAAAGTAGCATGTTAACACACCACAATGCTTGCTGCAAACTAAGGACCAAGTTTATTTAAGCAAAATGGAAGATATTTTACTTTCCAAAACTTCTTGAAACAAGATATATAATCAATTGTGTGAAAAGAAGATAGAAACAGACTGTTTCAAGATTACTTAAGTCTTAGAATTCAAACATTTCTCCATCTATGTTGTTTGGAAAGAATAAAAAATATGAATAATGGCTTTTATAATACTAAATTATTTAAAATGTATAAAAATATTTTAAGGTGGGGAGATGTAGCTAACTGAACATGAACACTGAATTTGGTGCATCTGTTGAAGTTGAAATAGAGCTTGGCATTATTATTTTTCTCTGTGAATGAGGATAGGGTCCCAAAAGTGGTTTGTTGGCATGAAGGTACCAAGACCAAAAACAAGATTTGATAAAAGTATAATCCCCTGGATATGACCAAAAATTATATTAGGTGAAGATACCAGTCCAGAGGAGAGCAATAACAACAATATATTTAGCTAGAAGATGGTCAACAACTATATTATTCTTTTTATAAATATAAAGAGAATATATGTTATTCTCTGTATAAATATAAAGTTGTCATATATTATATGTTATTTAAATATGAAGTTGCCATACATTTAAAAGAACAATTAATAACCCCAAATGCCTATACATTTTCCATTAGTTTATTTCTGTTGAGATCTAGTGACATTTCAATGTCTATGAATACGTACAAGAGAAGAGAGTTTCATTGTTATTACCATTTGTCTGCTACTGCCAGGACTTGTGCTAAATGCTTTATACACCAACATAACTACATAAAGCTATGTAAATAAATATATATGTATGATATATACAGCAAACTCCTTATTCTAGCACACAAGCTTATCCTACCTCAAATCTATGTCATATATATGTATATATATATTATCTTTATTTTACAGAAAGTAAAACTCTACTCAGAAATATGAAATCACTTGATATGGTCTCATGGCTGAGAGACCATCAGAAGCCATGATAAAAATGTTAATGCCTAGAATTTTGTACCCCCAATTGTGTAGCTCTTCTATAGCTTTTAGTTTTAATAACAAAATGATAAGGTATATATGAGCTATTAAACAGGAGCCAATTTATATGGTCCACTATATAGAAGAAAAATATTTTAGTCTAAATTACTCATAAAAATCCATTAAATAGTTGTCTCAGATAACTAATGTGGCAGTGTTACATACCTATTTTCCTTCCCACCTATCCTCAACCCAAAACTTAGTGACTTATAACAATAGCAACAATTCGTATTTATTTATGACTGTGAAATTTGTTCAAGACTGAGAGAAAAGCTATATGTGCTGTTAGCTAGACTCATTGGGGGTAATTTTTTCTAAACAAAGCTTGCTCCATCCATGTGAATATGTTCAAATGTAGCTCAGCATGTGATCTTGGTGCTCTTCTATTTAGTCTTTCTCTCCATATACTATATAAAAATTTTGTGACTTTGCTCAAAACTCTACACAATGTATGACATAAAAGTTAAAAGTAAAAGACAGAATCTTTGAAAGTCTTGGTGTTGTAATTTAAGAGTGTCATTTTAGCTGCATTTAATTGTACCAAGTAAATTGCAAGATCATCCCAAACCAATAAACTGAAATATATACTCCTCTAGATATAAGCAAGAATATGTATGCATAAGAAAAAAATAATTTGAAAGATGGGTGTAACAAATCACTGCTCAGGGACCCTGTACACTTGGGTGATACTCCAGTTTAACTGTGCGCATCTACTAGGGTCCAGTACTGTGTTGTTCAGCCCAGTGATTCTGGAGTGCAGCAGGGCCTTACCCAGTGGGGCTGAGGGAGCATAAATTACTAGAAATAAAATTTTTAGTCTCATGCATAAACTTCATCTCTCAAAACCATCTCCCAAGTTCCCAAGGAAATGTCTGATCAGGCATCTTTGAAAATGGTCAACCACAAAATATTCTCTAATGATCTTTTCCAACTCTTCATGTTTTAAATATTCTTCATTAACATGCAAATACTTCAACAATCTTATTCCATAGTGTTGACAGCTCAAATATTAAACTTTATCATTCACATCTATTTTAGTTGTGTGTCAGAGGCTCCTGGTACAACACTGTAGATCTGGAATTTGTAAATTAAAAAAAAACCCTAACTTTAAAAAATGTCTCTACCAAAAAGCTTCTAGAAACATTATATTCATATAGCAAAGTTTCAGGATACAAAGTTAACTTGCTAAAATTGATGGTCTTCTTATACACAAATAATGATAAGAGAATACATGAACATTTAAAAAACGATCCCATTTATGTTAGTGCTACAGAAACTTAAATACCTGGCAGTCAACTTAACTAAAGAAGTGAAGGACCTATACAAAGAAAACTACAAAACACTGCTTCAAGAAAGAAAAAAGGAAACAATGAAATGGATACACATAACCTGTTTCTAGATTGAAAGGATTAACATCATTAATATGGAAATACTCTCCAAAGCATTGCACAGACCTAATGCAATTTTCGTAAAAATACCCATGACATTCTTCAATGAAGTGGTTCAAACACTCCTAAAATTCACTTGGAACAATAAACACCCAAGAATAGCTAAAGCAATTTTTAGGAAAAAGAATATGGGAGGCATCACTTTCCCCAACTTTAAATTATACTACAGAACATTAGTCATTAAAACAGCAAGGAATTGGAATAAATGCAGACCCTCAGATCAATAGAATAGCCTTCTGTATTCAGAAAATATTCTCAAGACAAACGATCAATTATTTTTTGATAAAGGGGCAAGAAACTCAAAATGGAGCAAGAAAGCCTTTTCAACAAGTGGTATTGGGACAACTGGTCAGCCACAAACAAAAAAGTGAACTCGGACCTCCATCTAACGCCATGTGCAAAGGTCAAATCCAAATGGATTAAAGACCTTAATATCAGACCTGAAACCATAATATATATAGAAGAACATGTAGGTAAAACACTCGTGACATTAAGAGTAAAGGTATCTGCAAGGAGGAAACACTACTGTTCAAACAAGTGGAAGCAGAGATAAACAAGACTACATTAACGTGAGAAACTTCTGCACTGCAAAGAATATAGTGACTAGAATGCGAAGGGAGAAATATGTGAATGGGAGAAACTATTCACCCAATACTCGTCATATAACGGGTTAATAACTAAGAAATACAATATACTGACAGAACTTAACAAGAAATAAATCTAACCCCATCAAAAATGGGGAGAAGAAATGAACAGACACTTCCTCAAAGAAGAAATACAAATGGCCAAAAGGCACATGAAAAGTGCTCTACATCACTATTCATTGGGGAAATGCAAATCAAAATAACAATGAGGTATCATCTCATGCCACAGAGACTGGCACACATCACAAACAAGAACAATCAGTGCTGGCAGGGATTCGAGAGAAAGAAACTCTCATTCACTGCTGGTGGGAATGGTGTCTAGTTCAGCCTTTATGGAAAACAATATGGATATTTCTCAAATAAACTGCAAATTGTACTCCCATATCATCCAGCAAAGCTAGGGTGTTGATTAAATATAAAGTCTAAAGTCCACGTGTTGGGTGAAGCCGCCCCTGGCACAGCACCTATAGCCCTTTAGGCTAACGCTGGAGTCTCAAACTCCTGGCCCGCTGGCCATTTGTGGTCCTCCATACAACATATTGTGGCTCTCAGCCGGCCTTCAAATATTGCAGTATTCGCGATTATTCGCTTACTGAATAGTAAGAAAAAAATCGCATTAAACATTCTCATACCCCGAGCAGTTCCGTTTGGGGTATGCAAAAGTTTAATGCGATATTTTTCCTTACTAATGGGATTTTTTATTGTGAATATTCAGTAAGCGAAATCCCTTATGCGGCCCTGCCTCACCCCTACTTTGCCTCCTGCGGCCCCCAGGTAAATTGAGTTTAAGACCCCTGGGCTAACGGATCTAAAGATGCAGGATAATGGCAGAGAAATAATACAAGCAGTAAGTCAAAGTTTCGTCTGCTGCTTTATTTCATGGCCCTATCTACCATGTGTTTTTCCTTATATGGCTTTTCTGCTAAACTTTTTGCTGCCCCTCTTTCAGACTTTTCTGCTTCCTCATTCATGTGTGTATCTCCATTCTCCTCCCCCAAGCCATCCCTTTTTATTCTTTATTCAAAATCTCAGTCCCTTCCCAGGTGTGGATGGGTCTGACCATCCAGGTAATATTAAAATTTCAACAGAAGGGGTCCCCTGTTTGGGACATCAGGCGGGGAAAATCCATGAATCTACGCCTGCCCAGTGGGGCCCAATTGTGAAAACCTGTGAGTGCTACCTGTAAATGTCTGTCTACTGTCCTCTTGCGTGAAACTCTTGGGAGTGGGGCAAAAGAAGCTCCAGAAAACTTGCTCTCCCAGAGGCCATTTTCAGGGCGGGACTCCAGAACATAAAAACCGGCAGGCTTTTGCAGAAGCCGGGTCACCTGTTTGGGACATCAGGCGGGAAAAATCTACGAATCTATGCCTGCCCAGTGGGGTCCAACTGTGAAAAACTGTGAGTGCTACCTGTAAATGTCTGTCTACTGTGCTCTTGCGTGAAACTCTTGGGAGTGGGGCAAAAGAGGCTCCAGAAACTTGCTCTCCCGGAGGCCATTTCCAGGGCGGGACTCCAGAACATAAAAACCGGCAGACTGTTGCAGAAGCCAGGTCCCCTGTTTGGGACATCAGGCGGGGAAAAGCGACGAATCTACGCCTGCCCAGTGGGGCCCAACGGTGAGTGCTACCTGTAAATGTCTGTCTACTGTCCTCTTGCGTGAAACTCTTGGGGTGGGGCAAAAGAGGCTCCAGCAGAGCACTTTGGCTTTGCTTCGCTACGCGGCCGTGCGCTCTTTCTAAGAAAAGAACACCATCGCAACAAGAAGAAAAAAATCACACTAAGAACTGTGCTATATCACAGAAGCAAGCAATTCTCTCCGGACTGTCTTCTCTGTTGTATGCTTGGGCCTAAGATTTGATCCAGTGTGAGGCTTCATCCACGGAGGACTCCCCTCCCTTAGAGGCAAGTCAGCCCATCCAGAAAGGGCGGAGCTAGAGGAGTGTGCTGCCTGCATCATATAGCCAATGAATATCACCACAACACATAGAAAAACCCACAATACAAGTGTGACAATGGGAAAACAATGCAGGCCAGCATCAGACATACAGAATGAAGATAACAATTCTGATGACCATATAATGACCAACCAACTAATCAACCTCTCAGATAAGGACTTCAGACTAGCAATATGGAAGATGCTCAAAGAACTCAAAGAAACCATGGATCGAGTTGAACATAACACTAATAAGAACCAAGAAAATATGAAGACAGAAATCACAAAACTCCAAACTGAAATAACATGTCAACTAACAGGCCTGAAAAAGTCAGTAAACGAAGTGAATGACAAAATGGATAAGCTCTGGGACAGGGTATCAGAAGCTGAGAATAGACTTGGTGCTGTGGAAGATGAGATACATAACAATTCCATACAGCAGAAGAGATTGGAAAAAAAAACTCAAAGCAAATGAGCAGATAATGGAAAAATTAGTCAAAGAATGGGAACAGATGAAAATAGAAGTCTATGATAAGACCAACAGAAAATACTTAAGAATCATTGGAGTCCCAGAGACCCAGGAAGGAAATTTCCAGGAAGAATCAACACTCAAGACCATCATTAAAGAGAAACTTCCAAAGCTAAAGAATATATGTGATAAAATCCTGCATGCTCGAAGAGTACCAACCAAAAGAGACCCCAGAAAAACCACCCCAAGACACATCCTAGTCACAATGACAAATCCCACAGATAGAGACAGAATTCTGAAAACAGCAAGATCAAAAGGGAAAATTAAGTTCAAGCAAGCATCCTTGAGATTTACAGTAGACCTGTCACCAGAAACACTCAATGCCAGAAAGCAGTGGTGGGATATTGTGACAAGACTCAATGAAATGAATGCTTCACCCAGAATACTATACCCAGCAAAACTCACTTTCCAGTTTGACGGAAGAATACATGGTTTCAAAGACAAAAAGCAGCTCAGAAACTTTACAGACACAAAACCAGTCTTAAGAGAAAAACTGAAAGACCTAATTTAAGACAAGACTAACCAAAAGACACACCAAATTTCGATATAAAGATGGCATTAAATCCCAGGACAATTCTTTCTCTCAACGTCAATGGACTAAATGCACCAGTCAAGAGACACAGAGTGGCTAAATAGATCAAAAAACTCAATCCAACCTTCTGCTGCCTACAAGAAACGCACCTGAATAATCAGAACAAACATAGACTCAAAATAAAAGGCTGCAGAAAAATTATCCAAGCAAACAACACCCATAAAAAAGCTGGAGTGGCCATACTAATATCAGATAATGCAAACTTTATACTCAGGAAGGTTGTAAGGGACAAAGTTGGACATTTTATATTGATCAAGGGGTATGTAGAGCAGGAAGAAATAACTCTCCTAAACATATATGCACTGAATAAGGGGCCAGCAAAATATTTAATACAACTGTTGACAAATCTGAAAAATAATATCAATAACAACACAATAATTGTGGGGGACCTTAACACGGCTTTGTCAACACTGGATAGGTCAACCAGACTGAAACCCAACAAGAATATACTAGACCTGAGGAGAGAAATGGAAGAAAGAGGCCTAGTGGATATATATAGGACACTCCATCCCCAGAAACCTGGATACATATTCTTCTCCAATGTACATGGGACATTCTCCAGGATAGACTACATGCTGGCACATAAAACATACCTCCATAAGATCAAGAGGATAGAAATTTTGCAGACTACCTTCGCTGACCACAAGGCTCTGAAATTATTTGTGAATTCCAAAGGGACTCAGAAGAAAAACCTTAACACCTGGAAGTTAAATAGCCTCATACTGAATAACCAGTGGGTCCGAGATGAAATCAAGGAGGAAATCAAAAGGTTCCTGGAAACAAATGACAATAAAGACACAAACTATCAGAACTTATGGGACACAGCAAAAGCAGTACTGAGAGGGAAATTTATAGCTTTGCAAGCACACGTCAGGAAGGAAGAAGGAGCTTACCTGAGTAGCTTAATGACACAGCTAATAGAACTAGAAAGTGCTCAGTAAAAGGACCCAAAAATAGGAAGACAGAAGGAAATAACAAA
Source organism: Suncus etruscus (assembly GCF_024139225.1). NCBI lineage: Eukaryota > Metazoa > Chordata > Mammalia > Eulipotyphla > Soricidae > Suncus > Suncus etruscus. The sequence goes on along the minus strand of NC_064852.1, from coordinate 62,311,729 downwards.
GCTGAGAGCAGAAATCAATGAAGTGGAAACCAAAAAAACAATCGAAAGATCAACGAAAGCAGAACTTGGTTCTTTGAAAAAATAAACAAGATTGATAGACCACTGGCAAACCTAACAAAGAAAGAGAGAGAGAGAGAAACTTCATAACTTGTATTAGGAATGAAAAAGGAGAGATCACTACTGATATGACAGAGATTCAAAGTGTAATCAGAAACTACTTTGAGAAACTCTATGCCACTAAAAATGAGAACCTGGAAGAAATGGATAAATTCTTGGACTCTTATAATCTTCCATGGTTGAATGAAGACGATGTAGCATATCTAAACACCCCCATCACCATTGATGAAATTAAAATGTTAATCAAAAGTTTGCCGAAAAACAAAAGCCCAGGGCCAGATGGATTCACTAATGAATTCTTTCAAACATTCCAAGAGGAACTACTACCAATCCTGGCAAGACTCTTTCATGAAATTGAACAAACGGAAACAGTTCCAAATAGCTTTTATGAAGCCAACATCACCTTGATACCTAAACAAGACAGAGATGCTAAAAAAAAAGAAAATTACAGACCAATATCGCTGATGAATGCAGATGCAAAGATCCTCAACAAAATCTTGGCAAATAGGATTCAATGCCTCATTAAGAAGATCATCCACTACGATCAAGTAGGTTTCATCCCAAGAATGCAAGGATGATTTAACATCCGTAAATCTATCAACATCATACACAACATCAATAACAAGAAAAATAAAAACCACATGATCATATCAATAGATGCAGAGAAAGCATTTGATAAGGTCCAACACCCATTCTTGATCAAAACTCTCAGCAAGATGGGAATGGAAGGAAACTTTCTCAATAAAGGTGAGGCCATCTACCACAAGACAGTGGCAAATATTATCCTCAATGGAGAAAAACTAAAAGCCTTCCCTCTAAATTCTGGCACAAGACAAGGCTGTCCTCTCTCACCACTGCTATTCAACATAGCACTGGAAGTACTTGCTATAGCGATTAGGCAAGAAAAATATATCAAGGGAATCCAGATAGGAAAGGGAGAAGTCAAGCTCTCACTGTTTGCAGATGACATGATACTCTACTTAGAAAACCCTAAAGACTCTACCAAAAAGCTTCTAGAAACAATAGACACATATAGCAAGGTGGCAGGCTACAAAATTAACACACAAAAATCAATGGCCTTTCTATACACCAATAGTCATAAGGAAGAAATGGACATTAAGAAAACAACCCCATTCACAATAGTGCCACACAAACTCAAATATCTTGGAATCAACTTGACTAAAAATGTGAAGGACCTATACAAAGAAAACTATAAAACTCTGCTCCAAGAAATAAGAGAGGATATGCGGAAATGGAAATGCATACCCTGCTCGTGGATTGGCAGGATTAACATTATTAAAATGGCAATACTCCCCAAGGCATTATACAGATTTAATGCTATCCCTCTAAAGATACCCATGACATTCTTCAAAGAAGTAGATCAGGCACTTTTGAAATTCATTTGGAACAATAAACACCCTCGAATAGCTAAAGCAATCATTGGGAAAAAGAATATGGGAGGAATTACTTTCCCCAACTTTAAACTATACTACAAAGCAATAGTTATCAAAACAGCATGGTATTGGAATAAGGACAGGCCCTCAGATCAGTGGAATAGGCTCGAATACTCAGAAAATGTTCCCCAGACATACAATCAACTAATTTTTCATAAAGGAGCAGGAAACCCTAAATGGAGCAGGGAAAGCCTCTTCAACAAGTGGTGTTGGCACAATTGGATAGCCACTTGCAAAAAATTGAACTTAGACCCCCAGCTAACATCATGTACGAAGGTAAAATCCAAATGGATTAAAGACCTCGATATCAACCCCAAAACCATAAGATATATAGAACAGCACATAGGCAAGACACTCCAGGACATTAAGGCAACTTCAAGGAGGAAACTGCACTCTCCAAGCAAGTGAAAGCAGAGATTAACAGATGGGAATATATTAAGCTGAGAAGCTTCTGCACCTCAAAGGAAATAGTGCCCAGGACACAAGAGCCACCCACTGAGTGGGAGAAACTATTCACCCAATACCCATCAGATAAGGGGCTAATCTCCAAAATATACAAGGCACTGACAGAACTTTACAAGAAAAAAACATCTAACCCCATCAAAAATGGGGAGAAGAAATGAACAGACACTTTGACAAAGAAGAAATACAAATGGCCAAAAGACACATGAAAAAGTGCTACACATCACTAATCATCAGGGAGATGCAAATCAAAACAACGATGAGATGCCACCTCACACCACAGAGAATGGCACACATAACAAAGAATGAGAATAAACAGTGTTGGCGGGGATGTGGAGAGAAAGGAACTCTTATCCACTGCTGGTGGGAATGTCGTCTAGTTCAACCTTTATGGAAAGCGATATGGAGATTCCTCCAAAAACTTGAAATCGATCTCCCATATGATCCAGCTATACCACTCCTAGGAATATACCCTAGGAACACAAAAATACAATACAAAAACCCCTTCCTTACACCTATATTCATTGCAGCACTATTTACCATAGCAAGACTCTGGAAACACCCAAGATGCCCTTCAACAGACGAATGGCTAAAGAAACTGTGGTACCTATACATAATGGAATATTATGCAGCTGTCAGGAGAGATGAAGTCATGAAATTTTCCTATACATGGATGTACATGGAATCTATTATGCTGAGTGAAATAAGTCAGAGAGAGAGAGAAAAACGCAGAATGGTCTCACTCATCTATGGGTTTTAAGTAAAATGAAAGACATTCTTGCAATAATAATTTTCAGACACAAAAGAGAAAAGAGCTGGAAGTTTCAGCTCACCACAGGAAGCTCACCACAAAGAGTGATGAGTTTAGTTAGAGAAATAACTACATTTTGAACTTTCCTAATAATGAGAATGTATGAGGGAAATGGAGAGCCTGTTTAGAGTACAGGCGGGGGTCGGGTGGGGAGGAGGGAGACTTGGGACATTGGTGATGGGAATGTTGCACTGGTGATCGGTGGTGTTCTTTACATGACTGAAACCCAAACGCAATCATGTATGTAATCAAGGTGTTTAAATAAAAAAAAAAATTCAACAGAAAGCTTAGGGCATTGGGGGGGGAGGGATACATTACACTAGGAATATACCCTAGGAATACAAAAATGCATTCTCATGCCTATATTCATTGTAGCACTATTTACAATACCCAGAATCTGGAAACAATCTAAATGCCTGACAACAGATGAGAGGCAAAGAAACTGTGATACATATATACAATAGAATATAATGAAGCCGTCAGGAAAAGTGAAGTCATGAAATTTTCCTATAAATGGACTTGGGAACTATTATGCTGAATGAAATAAATCAGATGGAGAGAGAGATAGACACAGAATAGTCTCACTCTTCTATGCGATTTAAGAAAAAATATAAGACAGGGGCCAGAGCAGTGGAGCAAGCAGTCAAGTGTCTACCTTGAGCGTGCTAGCCTAGGACAGACTGCTGTTCCTTCCTGGGCGTCCTAGCTGGTCTCCCAAGCTAGGAGAGATTTCTGAGCGCACAGCCAGGAATAACCCCTGAGCATCGCCAGTGTGCCCCCCCCCCCCAAAAGACATTATTGTACTAATACCTACAGACAATAGAGATGAGGGTTGGAAGGACCGGCCCAAGATATGAAGCTCACCACAAAGAGTGGTGGGTTCAGTTCGAGAAATAACTATTACTAGCAACTATCATGACAATGGTAGTGAGAGAAGTGCCTGTCTCAAAGATAGGTAAGGTGGGGAAGAAAATGGGTGGCATTGGTGGTGGGAAGTGTTGACTGGTGAAGGAGGGTGGACATTTTATGACTGAAACCCGACTATAAACATGTTTGTAATCATGGTGTTTAAAGATGCTAGTCTAAAAAGAATATTATATTAGTATCATTAATATAAAATATTATTATAAATAATAACTAATTGTTTTAATAAATTAATAAATAATCTGCTCTTAAGTACATAAAATAAAATGGTAAGACATGGATTAAATAACTACCATATTCAAAATGTAGAAAAAGAAATGATGTCAGCAAAATGGTATACAAAGGTATTCCAGGTCATTGTTCCTCTATGGAAAGAAATGAGCCACTTATTGAACTATAAAAATAAAAAAAAATTTTTTTTGGATAAAAAGTAAAAGTTTTACAGCAACCAAGCAAATTCCCAATAGAAAAGCATTTGCAAATGAATGAATGAATGAATGAAAAGAAATAGAAAGAGAAAGAGAGAAAGGAAGGAAGGAAAGAAGGAAAGAAGAAAAAAGAAATAAAAAAACATTTGCAGTTAGAATGTTAGGAAATCTTTCTTTTCCTGTATTTTTGTTTATTGTTTGTTTTTTTTTTTACTTTACATAATTTATTGTTTTATCTTGGAGAGAATAGTAAGTCCCTCCCTTGAATTGGGAAGACAACAGATCCTACTTGCAGTTCTAACTTGACTGGAAGCTAATTGTCTGAATAACTAGCTCCTGTCTTCCTTAACTCAGATTTTGATTGGAGAGAAGTGGTAGTCAGTTTCTCCTGAGATTTTGTTTTCTAATTCCTCTAGACTCTTAGTTGCATAAAAATGGCCCATATTTGCAACAGACTTCTTTTTTGGTCATTTAACAGGCTTCTTTTCATTATGACTCTATTTCTTTTATGTCAAACTGGTGCTATTTTCATAAATACAATCTTCTTATGAACTTTTTTATCTTCTGGGCCAGAGAGATAGTATAGTGGGTATGGTGTTTGTCTTGTACACAGTGACCCGGATTTGATTCCCTGCATCTCATGCGGTCCCCTGAGCCTGTCAGGAGTGATTCCTGAGAGCAGATCAAGGAGTAACACCTAAGCAAGCCAGTGTGGCTCAAATAGTTAACAAACAATAACAACCAAAACAAAAAAAAACTTCATATCTTCTATAAATTTTACCGAGTTTATTCTATGTGTCAATGCTGCATAATTGATTCTGAGACAAATATTTCTGCTTAAAGACACTGCCTTAGAACTTTTAGAAGCTCTGAATTTTTATGTTTTTACTTTTGTTTCTTGAGTTTCTCAAAGAATTACAGGGTCACAGTTTAGTGCTTTGGGATGCTGTAGTGCTAGAAAAGAAGGTCACAGCAGGCAATGTGTGACCAGGAATCAAACTGGGATCTGATACATGCAAAATATATGCAAAAATATGCAAAATATTGAACCCCCTGTACTCTTTCCCAGGCTCTTCCTACCATTTCTTAAAGATTTGCCAATACTACTTTAATTTTTTCTAAAATATAACCAAAAAGCCTTTCAGTTACACTCTATTTTTGTCATTGTTTTTTTTATTTTAGAGTTACACCTCAGACTTCTTTCTGTTTCTGTGCTCAAGATCAGTTCATTTTTTTTCTCTCTTTTTTTTTGGGGGGGGGGGAAGCACACCTAGCTCCCATAACCCCATAGCTCAGGGGTTACTCCTGGCTATGTGCTCAGAAATCGCTCCTGGCTTGGGGGACCATGTGGGACGCCGGGGGATTGAACCGAAGTCCATCCTAGGCTAGCGCCAGTAAAGCAAGATGCCTTACCGCTCCGGATCACCGCTCTGGCCCCACAAGATTAGTTCTAATGACTCTCCACAATCATAAGTGGTGCCACAAAAGGAACTAGGGTAGGTTTCATGCATAGCAGTGGCTTAATCTGTGCACTATATCTTGGTTTAATTTTAACCCAAGGATATTTTACTGCAATTTTTCTATATTCATTCTTTTCCATTAGATTATATCTTACCTCAAAAATCTTCCAGCAGGCTAGAGAAAATGTGTCTTCTCAATAATGCTTAAAAACTTCCCAATTCATTTCAAATTCAATTTTCTTTTACATCTTATTATGTTTTTATTTTTTATTTGAGGGCCCAGTCAAAACAGACTCAAGGGACCAAAACAGCACTCAAGGGCTCAGGAACCAAGCATGGCAATACTTTGTCTAGCTCTGCAACCCTGAGGGCTTAGTGCTTAGCTCAAACTAGCTGGTGCTGCTTGAACCAAAGGCCACAGGGTCACTTTGGTAGTGCTCATGTCTGGTGCATGTTAGAAATTCCTGTCTGCCTTTTGAGTTTTCCCTGGTCTTATTATTATTTCAAGAGAAATCGGTTGATATCTTCAACTCTCTGCTACATATATTCTTGTTGTTATGCAATATTTATTTAAACTTTTTTTATTTAAACACTGTGGTTACAGGGTTGTTTATACTACAGTTTTTTCCCCCACAAATAAAGTTGTTCACTATTGAGTTATGGTTATAGAATGTACTTTTACCTAGATATATTCTTATGCTTTCTTTTGAGGAAGGGAGACTTTGCTCAATATCCAGAGATGCTCAAAACTAACATCTAATTCTGTACTCCTGATGGATGTGTGTGTGTGTGTGTGTGTGTGTGTGTGTGTGTGTGTGAGAGAGAGAGAGAGAGAGAGAGAGAGAGAGAGACCATATGCAGAACCTAAACTCAAGCAGACTTGAACACATGCAAGGCAAGTAGCCTATCTACTGTCCTTTTAGGCCAGCATAATATTCTACACATTTTTACCCATTAATCTACTATTTTTCCCCAAGTCACCCAGATGGTAATTTTATTCATACTTCTACACTCATCAGCTACAGTTTCCCTTTCTCCAGTTACATCTGCCCAGTATATTCACCATCTTTCTGGTCTTCATCAAGAGACTTTTTGCTGCTTTTCTACTATCTCCTTGCTGCTTCTCTTACAGCATCTTTTATATATTCTTTCACAAAGTCAATATCAAATGATTGAGGTTTTTGTAGTGGTAGCACACAAATATTATCCTTTTAGGACAAAGCTCTGTTTTAGTTATCTATTACTGCATAGGAAATTAGTTTCTGAGGCTGGAGCAATAGCCCAGTGGGGAGAGCATATGCTTTGCACACAGCCAACCCAGGTTCAATTCCTGGCATCCTATATGGTCCATACCCAGAGCCTGCCAGAAATAATTTCTGAGTGCAGAGTTAGGAGTAACCCCTGAGCACTACCAGGTATGGCCTCCAAACAAGAGAAAACAAAAAACAAGCAAACAAACAAAAGGAAATTACTTCCTAAGCTTTTGTTCTTAAAATAGTGATTTATTATTACTTTTACAAAATTATAATTTCATGGCTTGGCTGTGTTCAGCTGGGAAGTTTTGCTCTATACAGGGTAGATGAGGTTTCTCATGTAGCTTAGGTCAATTAGACTGAAACAATTTGTAAAAGACCCCTATCACAATAACCAAAGTGCCTCATTTCTCCTTTCTGTGACCTCACACTTCTCCAGTAATATAGACTAGTTTTCACAGAATGGTGCCTATGTTCCAAAAGAGGACACATTAAAGCTTCTTGGTCACTGAATTTAACTAATTTAAAACTTCTATGGTACTCTCTTTGCCAAAGTCAATTGCAAGACCAGTGTAGCTTTGGTGAAAAGACAAAACACCACTTAATGAAAACAATCATGTTTGTTGTTTTAACTGTAGTATGCTATTTATTTATAGATGACTATGGCTCAATTTGAAAAATCTTTTACCATTGTTGTATAGTTTTTTAAACTATTTTATTTCTATTTACTCAAGTTTTTAAATCAACTTTTATTATTACATATACCAAAAAAAAGCAATGACATTTCCATATTATCTTCTCATTCACAATCTAACTTCAGAGTAAACATTTGTGTTTGTCCACATAGTATCATCCACTGTGTCACTAAGTGTACTGAAGAAGCAGAATTTATTAAAAAGTATCCTACCAGTGTGTCTAAAATATTTTGCTATGCTACTAACTGGAAACTAGTGCCCTTTAGGTTTTAATGCTAATTTTTTAAGGTTATTAAATAGGAGGCAGCTTGAATCTGTGAAATCATCCCTTTGTTTCTGTGACTTTTCTGAGACTTAGCAATTCCTTCTGCCTTAGGTTTCATTGCATGCCCTATGATAGACACCGTTTTATTTATATTTCAGGGACAAAACTTTCTATTCTTTCATTGGCTTGTGAAAGTTTTTTTTCCAAGACCCTATAAAGTATTTGATCTTCAAATTATCAAAATCTGTGGAATTATTACCAATAATCAGTGTGGAATATTTATTTTTTGTTTTGCCACCTTGCTTCCATGTCTTCTAATTCACATAAAATTTTATAGCAATGTTAAATTATAGTGAAACCTTTAAAATATACTTAAGTACAATATTTTCAATAAAAAATTGCCAACAGAGCCTAATTTCTATTGAAGTGATATGGATAACCAAGCTCATACTTGTGCAATTAAAAGCAGCCATGTCTTAAATATTGTGTCATTGATGGGGATCAAGTGTCATAAATTTAATGTACACCCAAATTTTAGAGCTACTCAAATATTATGCCTACATATTTTATGTTTATTCTGTGTGTATAGATCAGCAAATATACACAAACATACTTTTTATTGTTTTTATTCAGTGGTGTACTAGAAGCTGGTGAATATATTAAGCAATTTAAAATCAAAGTGCTTGCCTCAAGAGATGAAACAAAATGTCCCAAATAAGTGGATTAAAAAGAATTTTCTTAATTAAATAACCATAGAAAATTGCACAGATGTATTTTAAAATAAATAACAAAATATATAAGGATTATAGAAATAGCAGACATTAGAAATAAAAGAGACACTGAACCCTAGAGAGTTAGTATCTGGGGAAAGGCATAATCTTGCTGGTGATGGGTCTTGGTTCAATTCCCAGCTTTATATGGATCCCCATGCTTTGTAAGGTGCAGTCCTAAGGACCACACATACTGATAGGAAAGTCTGCTAAACCTCCAGAACATCATTTGAGAGTCCTCCCATTAAAAAATTACAGCAATAATGGAAACCATTCAAAATTCTCTTACCTTATACTAGCTCTTCAGATTACTTTTCATTTTCTGTTTTATCTCTTTTATGTTAATGTTAGAAATTATGATTTAATATAGTAAAATACTAACAATTTTGAGTTACATGTTTTTAAAATACCTATTTCTAATTTTCTGTGTGTTTTAAAAGTTTGTTTAGAAGTTTTACTCATACAGATATTTGCAATTTTAGTACAGTAATATTTACTTGTTTTTCTCCATGACATGTAACTTGTCTTGTTAGTAACATAACATGGCTATTCTCCTATATCTTGAAAAGATTATTTTGCCTGTCACATTTATAATTTTAATATATTTTTAATTTTATGATATGTAATTTGATGTGATAATTTGATTTTTTCATATGTGACCAATTATCCCATGATAATTTATTAAAAGTTAAATGACCAATCTCAGAAGCTTTTGCTTTAGCAAGCCAAGCTGTTAAAATTCACAAATATACTGTTCCTCTGGCTAAAAACTCTGGGCTATCTTCAGGAGAAGGATGAGTCCTCACCCAGCTGAAGCACCAGCTACACCTACACACCAATGTCACCGCCATGCCAACAGCCCAAATTTATTGCTTCACTACTAATCTCTGTACAGACATCAAACTGATGAAAATTCCAGGTATGCCAATTTGGGGACAGAAAACTCTGGGGTCTTCTCAGAGTGGGAACAGGCAGATTTCTTTTGCCCTACCTCTCCTATTGCTCTGCAACCTTGAGGTTTCTGCTATATATAGCCACATATGTGACCACATGGCAACTCCAAATTCTATAGTACTAACAACCCAATAGAAGCATACAAAATTAGATGAGAAATTAGTATAGAAGTCATCTGTCTATTAAACAAAAACAATAATACAGAAGGCTGAACTAGCAAGTAATAGCTTAGTAAATCTTCAATGATTTAATTATCCCATTGTGAGATAACAGTTTCCACAAATTTTCTTTTACTGATTTATAATTTGAAAATTCCATTTATTTTTTATTTGGCAAATTTTATTTTTCATTTAGTTGTAACAAGCATTATAAAATAAAATATTTTATACCTATTAAGGGGTAAGGTTTGGAGGAGAAAACCAGAAACAATGGTAGAAGGAAGGTTATACTGGCAGTAAGATTGGTATTAGAACATTGAATGTCTGAAATCACTGCATTATGAACAATACATTATTATTCATAAACCATAATGTTTAAATAATATATTTAAAAATTAAAAAAGAAAGGAAAAAGAAAGATACATATATGTATCTATATACATATATATTTTAATTATTTTATGCCAAAGCAATAGTACAGCTGGTAAGAACTTGCCTTAAACACAATTGACCAGGTTTCAATCTCCAAAACCCCATATGATCTCCCAAGTCTGCTAGGAGTGATCCCTGAGTACAGAGAACCAGTAGTAGGTCCTAAGCACCCCTGATATGGTCTCAAAACAAACAAAAGTTAATCATACCTTCAATATGTATGTGATTTGTAAATACTTTCCATTTAGAGAACACATTTAAATGCTCCAAATTCTAACTTATTGAAATTTATATTCAATATTAAATTTATGTTTATATAATAGATATTTTATAAATATAAAATAAAACCAAGTTATACTAGCAAAAAACTAAAAAAGAAATTAATTATAATATAATTTTATATCATGTATTTAGTTAGGCCACACCTAGCAATTCTCAGGGTTTCCTCCTGGTTGTGCTCAGGCATCACTCTTGGAAGTGCTAAGATTTGTTCATATGGGGTTCCAGGGATTGAAAGTGGATTGGGCACATGCAAGGCAAACAATTTACCCACTGAACTATCACTATAATCCTGTTTTTCTTAAAATGTTGGTGTTAGGGAAAGGTTCTAATTAACTTATGCATCTCTCTATAAAAAAGAAAAAATGTATAAATATGTTTAAATGTTTTATGTCATATTAAGTATCATAGACCACTTGAAGTTTATCCATGCATCTTTCTTCTTCAGTTTTAGCTGAGGCTACAGAGAATTTGTGTCATATTACACCTACACTTACAGATATTATATGGCAGAGTCAGAAGAAAAATTAGTTCTACTGTGTACCTGCTTTGTACTACTACACCGGTATGTTTGTAGTTGAGAACAGAAACATCACAAATTTTTGAACACATGCTAAAAATAATCAAAGAATGGATGCTAAAGCATCAAAACTATAGCATTCCTTTCATTTCTGATCTAGGTCTAACAGTTAATTTTGGTTTACAGATGAAATTCTATGAGTGTAAAAACAAAATGGGTTTGAGAGAAATGAACTATAATTTGTTTATCATATTCTGTTCCCGATTTAGCCAGAAGGCCTCTAGTAGTAAGTTTTTTCTAGATTGATTTATGGCATTTGAACCCTATAAATAACCATTGAAAGAACTAATTTATTTGTTATATGCAAATTATATAAGTGAGCTTATTAAAGATAAGGTTGGACTGGTATCAAATGTAAATCAAGACTTGCTAAGAAGGATGAAGGTGTTTTGTGATTGATTGAGCAAGAAAGTTGAAAGCTAGATACATTAATATGCACAGTAAGACATTTTGGATCAAATGTATCACACACAATATAGAAAGCTAAGTTAATAAATTAATCAATAAAATAATAATCTGTCTTTAGAGAGGGAAGATAGAAACTTCATCTTAGAATATTAGAGAAATTTAGAATTAAATGAATGCTTCTTTTAAGATGGTAAAAAACTGAAGTCTATGGAAATTAACTAAACTGATCTGTGAATAGGATCAAAGGTTATACACGTATTGATAGTTGCGGAGATTTTGATCCAGGTATTTCCCTAGCCTTTTCAGAAGTTGTGGAGGAGAGGAGTAAAAATTGCTGAGTTCAAGCATTCCTAGTTCTCATCTAGACTAAGTTGCAGACTATATAAACCTGAGAAGGCTCTTGGCCTCCATGACCTCTGAAATTATTCCCAATTATTCAAAAGAACCTGATTCACTGAAAGGGTGATTAGATCCAGGAAAGTGGTTTGTGAACTTGACAAATCTGACCCTCTTGTTCTTGGGCATGCAGCCTCTACATGTTTATAACACTAAGTAGCTTAAATGTTTTTCTTCCCAGGAAATTAAGTTACATTATGTCACTTTTGAGATATTTTGTGTCCTTTTAATTTTTAGAAAATTAACAGCATTCTACAATGAAAGCATAAATCAAGGTTTCTTTCCTTGCCGCACACAATATTTTTTCTCCTCTAGTATTCTTTTACTTTCTAATTTGTCTTTTCACAATTATCTGTTCTATTTTAATAATAATCACTTAAAAAGCAAAAATTTCAATAGAAAATGCTGTTCCACATACATAAAACACTCTATGACATTGTGACTAAAAGAATCTTCAAGAAGAAAACACCACTGTTCAAACAAGTGGAAGCAGAGTTAAACAAATGAGACTATATTAAACTGAGAAGCTTCTGCCCCTCAAAGGAAAGAGTGACTAGAATATGAAGCCACCCACAGAATGGGAGAAACTATTCATCCAATACTCATCAGATAAGGGGCTAATATCTAAGATATAAAGGTACTGACAGAACTTTTTTTATAATAATTTTTATTTTGATCAAAGTGGTTTACATATCTTTCACAGTAATATTTTAAGTACATATTGATATTGAATCAGGGGAATTCCCACCACCAAAGTTGTTCTCCTACCACCTCCAATTTTTGCATTAAAGTAAGCTCTTGTTGACAATAATATTTTAGGTTCATGTGAACTTAATATCAGGGGGATTCCCATCACTAAATTGTTCTCCCCACACCTCCGTTCCCATCCTACCTCCAGTATCTTCCTCCCTCACCCCCCGGGCTGCAAGAATACATGGTCTCCTCTGTGCCTAACTTGCTACTTAGTGGTCTTACACCTGTTTGGTCTTGGTAGCTTCCTTATTTCCTCCTGTAACTGGGAGGCGGGACTAGATAGATCAAGTTACATGGTTTTGTTTGAAGAAGAGAAAAGTAATAAACTGGGGTAATAGTCAAATATGCCAGAAATGGGCGGAGTCCTTCTAGAATCTAGAGGTTCTCATCATAGGTTTGAGAGACGAAGGGGAAAAAAGGTGAATCACCCCAACAGTACAAAAAGATAAATAAGATAAATAAAACATCCAGTGAGCACTCCAACAATAAAGGTAAGCACCACATAAAAGCCATGATCTTGAGATAAAAACATGGCAGAGCACATAAAGAAAGAAAAGAAAGGAAGAAAATAAATATATAAATATAAATGGAGACAAAAACTTCAATAACCACACCAAAACAAAGAAATCAACAAAAACTAGATAGACAAATAAAATAAAAGGAGAAAAATTGTTTTGTGCTTTTTTTTTCCCTCCTGCACAGGCACAGTAAATATTGGGGTCATTCAAAATTGAATTTTCTTGGCCTAAGAGCTACAGGGTTTCTCCACCCTTGGAGTATATTATCATGGGATTAATTATAGACTCTGTACAGGTTCATTTACTCTCCCTTTGGTGCTTTCATGCTGTTTGGGAGAGTCCTGCTCCATCTTGGGTGATAAAATCAGACCTCTGTATCTAAAGATCTCGGTATCTACACAAGTCCAAGAGTGGAACTTATGATGAAGTCTTTTTTTGTGGTTCTAGAAGTTCTGCTCCTCAGTGTCATTTTAATCCGTCTTCTGTGGTTGGTGGTCTTGGTCTTTGCGTTGATCCTAGGATGTTTCCAGAAGACCCATTGCGTTGCAATTGTCTTAGACAGACCTTTGGAACTGGAGATTATGGTTGTTGTGCAGGCCATAGCTCAAACTCTAGACTAGGGCTTTTTTATTGGTCCCAGGATATATACAGTCCGGTCATGGTTCTATCAGCCAGTCATCTGTAGATTGCAATCTTGGCTTTTGGACAGACCAAAGGGTGACAAGTCTTCTGATTTTGTCTTATCATTAGCTGGTGGGATAGGACAACCTGCTCTTAGGGGTACTGACAGAACTTAACAAGAAAAAAAAAACATCTAACCCCATCAAAAAATGGGGAGAAGAAATGAACAGACACTTCCTCAAAGAAGAAATACAAATGACCAAAAGGCACATGAGAAGATGCTCCACATCACTAGTCATCAGGGATGCAAATCAAAACAACTATGAGGTACCACCTCACGCCACTGAGATTGGCACACATGACAAAGAAGGAAAACAAGCAGTGCTGGCGGGGGTGTGGAGAGAAAGGAACTCTTTTCACTGGTGGTGGGAATGCTGTCTAGTCCAACTTTTATGGAAAGTGATATGGAGATTTCTCCAACTAGAAATTGAGCTCCCATAATATCCATCTATACCACTCCTAGGAACACAATACCCTAGGAACACAAAAACACAATACAAAAATGTCCTCTACATACTTATGTTCATTGCAGTGTTATTTACAATAACCAGAATCTGGAAACAACCCAGAGACCCAACAACAGATGAGTGGCTAAAGAGACATATACATTGTGTACATATACACAATGGAATACTAAACAGCAGTCAAGAAAAATAAAGACATGAAATTTTCCTATAAAAGAACATGGAAACTATTATGCCGAGTAAAATAAGTTAGAGGGAGAGAGAGATAGATGCAGAATAGTCTCACTCATCTGTGGGATTTAAAAAAAATAAGACAATATGTTAATAATACACAGAGACAATAGAGATGAGAGATGCAAGTGAGAGAAATAGAATGCCTATCTTAAATACTTGCAGGGGGTAGGGGAGGAGGGAGATAGGGGACTTTGGTGATGAGAAGGTTGTTCTGATGAAGGAGAGTTTACTTTTTTTTTGACTGAAAGCCAAGTACAAACATGTTTATAATCATGGTGCTTAAATAAATGTTATTAAAAAGATAGGAAAAAATTTTTTTCTGTGTTTTATGTTGAGGACTTTGTGAAACATTGATGGGTATTATAGTATTAGTAGTGGTAATAGAAATAATAGTTGTGATATAATAGTAATAGTTGTTACTTAGTAGAGGTCTAGTTGCAGTAATATTCTTTTGGTTTTTTTTTTTTGTTTTTTGTTTTTTTTTTGTTTTTGGGCCACACCCGGTAACACTCAGGGGTTACTCCTGGCTGTGCGCTCAGAAGTTGCTCCTGGCTTGGGGGACCATATTGGACACCTGGCGATCAAACCGTGGTCCGTCCAAGGCTAGCGCAGGCAAGGCAGGCGCACCTTATCTTTAGCGCCACTGCCCGGCCCCTAGTTGCAGTAATATTCTGATGATACTAAATTTTTCAGGGCTTGAGAGATAGCAAATCAGGTTAGGTGCTTGCCTTGCACACACCCAACCCAGGTACAATTTCACTAAAGCTTTCAACACACATTATTTTCCCAAATAGTTCTCTTCATCATCTTCAGAGGAGTGGTCATTGATTAATGTAGTAACTTTTACTAAGAACAAATAAATGGCAGAAAAACTTAGAGAAATGTAAATGGAGCCCCTAACATAAAATTCCAAATTGCTCTTTTTATTTTTTGTTACCCCAGACCCCTAAATTGCTCTTTTTAAAACCAGCAATTTAAGGGCCAGATAATGAGGTGGATTTTAATTAGTGTTGTAGCATTTTAAATTAATAGAAGTCTCTGATCAAAGGAGACTTCTAGGAAGTGAAGAGTTTAGCAGGCATTAGAGATAGATTCAGATAGCCTGAAACTCCCATTTACTGCTGGTGGGAATACAGACTGGTCCATCGCTTTTAGAAAACAACATGGACATTACTCAGAAAGCTAGAAATTGAGCTTCCATATGACCCAGCCATACCATACCATACCAGGAATACAAAAACAATACAAAAATGCCCTCTGCATTCCTGTGTTCAGTGTATCACTATTTACAATAGCCAGAGTCTGGAAACTGACAACAAATGAGTGGCTAAGGAAACTGTGGTACATCTACACAATAGAATACTATACAGCCATTAGGAAAGGTGAAATCATGAAATTTGCTTATAATGGATGGATATAAAGACCATTATGCTGAGTGAAATGAGCCAAAAGGAAAGGGATAGACAGAATAATCCCACTCATTTGTGGGATATAAGAAAAACAAGAGATAATATGGTAATAAAACCAGAGACAATAAAGTGAGGAGATCCAGCCCAGTAGGACAAAAGGTGAGGTGGTCCAACCCAGGGTAGAGAACTCACCACAAAGAGCAGTGAGTGTTGCTAGAATAGAGAAGGGTCTACTATGGCAATGATAGTTGAAACTGATCACTCTGGACAAGAACTCAGCACTGAAAGTGGAGAAACTAACACACAAGGCACCTCTTCATTAACAATGGTGCAAATAACAATGTCAAAAGAGAATATATATATATATATATATATATATATATATATATATATATATAGAGAGAGAGAGAGAGAGAGAGAGAGAGAGAGAGAGAGAGAGAAGCTATTTGCCTTCCCTAAAGCAAAGCAGGAGTAGAGGGTTTGGGGTGAGGGGAAACAGGGGACCAATGATGGAAAGGTGCATCGTTGAAGAATGGTATACACTTTCTTCTGCATGCAAGGCAAATGCCTTACCATTGTGCTATCTCTCTGGCCCAGAACAAAACATTTGTCTGTGTTTTTGCCTCAGCTTTAAGTGTCTCCAGAAAGACTGAAACCTAACAATGAACAATTTTGTAACCACAGTAGTTAAATAAAGCAAGAATATGCTTTTAATTTAAATAAATAAATAGAAGGTTTTTTTTTTTAATAATGATCTACCCTTTATTGAAAGCTCACATTGTTTTTTTGTTGTTTTGGGGGGGGGTTTCGGGCCCCATCCGTTTGATGCTCAGGGGTTATTCTTGGCTAAGCGCTCAGAAATTGCCCCTGGCTTGGGGGGACCATATGGGACGCCGGGGGATCGAACCGTGGTCCTTTCCTTGGCTAGCGCTTGCAAGGCAGACACCTTGCCTCTAGCGCCACCTCGCCAGCCCCAATAAGTAGAAGCTTTTAAAAAAGAAAAAAAGTAAGCAAAGTCACAGAGAAGGAAAAGGACCTGCAGAAATAAAAAACAAAGATTAACATATTCTCCATTATGGTTTCAGTTGTACAATAAATGCTATTCTAGGAAAATAGACACAGGAAAAAAATTTAGCTAGGCAGTTATTTTTTCTGAGAAAATTATATAACCTGCTGCACTTATTGTTTAATTCTCTGGAAATCCCATTAGACTTGTCTTGGAACTTCTCAGAAAAATGTTATACAAGGTACTTATTTCTACTTATTTCTACTTGTACTTATTTAGTTAACTGTGCTAGATTTTAAGTGATTTCTCAGCTTTAGCTGCAAACTCACAAATTTTGTGTTAGTGTTTGCGCATGACACTTACCTGCAAGTCATGCCTGTTTGGTGCTCTCATTGAAATTTTTTTCTAGCAACTATTTTTTATTTATAGAATTTCTGTTATGTGCTCTCATTGAAATTTTTTTCTAGCAACTATTTTTATTTATAGAATTTCTGTTATGATGTTGTTGATGATTCTTATTACTCCCAGTGCCCCCACCTTACCTTATATAGTTAATATTTTTTTATAATTTTGAATATTTTAAAGATATTACTTTTAAATATATTACATTCCAAGTCCTTTCTCTATTACATAGCATTAACTGTAGTTTCTCTCACTGCAAATTCTAAAAGTAGAACACATGTTTCCTCATGTACTTTTAAATTCTCATTAATCAGTTCAACAACAGGAGTAATTTTCCAAGTGTAGAGGTATGTCATATACCTTATAATCATGCCACAGATTTGTAGAATGGTTTCATTGTTGTTTAGCCCTGATAGACCACTCATAAGTCAATTTTTATGCTTATTTCTTGAATCAGACTTTCAAAATATGCATTTAGACTATCAAAATATATTTGATATTTGATTTTTGTGGTGTTTTGTGACTACCTTTTCTGTAACAAGCTACATCTTTTCTTTAATATGAGGTTTGTGTTTTTTGTTTTGTTTTGTTTTGTTCTAGGCATGCCTACTAGTGCTGAGGTCTACTCCTAACTCTACACACAGGGATAATTCCTAGCAGGTTCTGGGACCATACAAAAGTCAAGGATCGAATACTAGTCAGCTGCATGCAAGGAAAGCTCCCTAGTCACTGTTCTATTTCTCTGGTCTCTGGGTTGCAATATTAATTGTAGCTTCCATGATTCCAATTTTCAGATATTATATTGGCAGGCTTTAAAATATAACAACTCTTTACTATATTAATAAACACTAAAATTATTTGGAAAATTAATGAAGTGGTACAACTAAGAAGATTCATTCACATACATGAAGCTTTTGTATTATCAGCTAAAGCAATCTTTCTTAACTGGAGGTACATATCTCTTGTGGGCTTCTAGAATAGTTCAGGAAGGTTATGAAAATTGCATAAATTATGTCACAAGAGGGCTAGCTAGTAGGAAAATTTGCCTCAGAAAACAAGGCTGGAAGAGGTCCACAGTTGGATAAAGAATGAAACATAATTATCTAGAAGATTGACCTCAATCGTGCAGTCTTTTGGCTTTGTGTGGTATTAACAAGGGCTTCCAATGTATGGAGGTTTCACTATTTTAAATATTTTTAAATGTTCTTTTGCTTGGCTGAATATTATTTCTGTCAATCAGTAGCTGCTAGAGCTGGGCTAGGTTAAAGGGTCTCAATTTTTCTATGTTGCCTAAAATAACTTGGGATTCTTTTAGCATATTGCCTTTGTTTTAAGAGGTGGTTTTATGACAAAGGTATACATTCCCTATCTTTGAAAGGTCAGTTCTGGAAGATTATCACTGCTGCCATATTCTATTGGACAAAACAGGCTGCAGGATTAGCCATATTAAAGATACTGGAAACTGGTAGAGATATAGCATGGGAATGGGGGGGCACTTGTCTTGACTATGGCTAACCTGGGCTTAATCGCTAATACCCCTTAGGGCACTGAGGACTGCCAGCATTAAAGACTGAGCTCAAAGTTAGAAAAAATCCCTGAGTACTGCCTGATATGGCAAAGAAATTGAAGAATAAAGAAAAGAAAGAGAAAGATGGAAGGAAGGAAGGAAGGAAGGAAGGAAGGAAGGAAGGAAGGAAGGAAGGAAGGAAGGAAGGAAGGAAGGAAGGAAGGAAGGAAGGAAGGAAGGAAGGAAGGAAGGAAGGAAGGAAGGAAGGAAGGAAGGGAGAGGAAGGAAGGAAGGAAGGGAGAGGAAGGAAGGAAGGAAGGAAGGAAGAAAGAAAGAAAGAAAGAAAGAAAGAAAGAAAGAAAGAAAGAAAGAAAGAAAGAAAGAAAGAAAGAAAGAAAGAAAGAAAGAAAGAAAGAAAGAAAGAAAGAAAGAAAGAAAGAAAGAAAGAAAGAAAGAAAGAAAGAAAGAAAGAAAGAAAGAAAGAAAGAAAGAAAGAAAGAAAGAAAGAAAGAAAGAAAGAAAGAAAGAAAGAAAGAAAGAAAGAAAGAAAGAAAGAAAGAAAGAAAGAAAGAAAGAAGGAAGGAAGGAAGGAAGGAAGGAAGGAAGGAAGGAAGGAAGGAAGGAAGGAAGGAAGGAAGGAAGGAAGGAAGGAAGGAAGGAAGGAAGGAAGGGAGGAAGGAAGGAAGGAAGGAAGGGAGAGGAAGGAAGGAAGGAAGGAAGGGAGAGGAAGGAAGGAAGGGAGAGGAAGGAAGGAAGAAAGAAAGAAAGAAAGAAAGAAAGAAAGAAAGAAAGAAAGAAAGAAAGAAAGAAAGAAAGAAAGAAAGAAAGAAAGAAAGAAAGAAAGAAGGAAGGAAGGAAGGAAGGAAGGAAGGAAGGAAGGAAGAAAGAAAGAAAGAAAGAAAGAAAGAAAGAAAGAAAGAAAGAAAGAAAGAAAGAAAGAAAGAAAGAAAGAAAGAAAGAAAGAAAGAAAGAAAGAAAGAAAGAAGAAAGGAAGGAAGGAAGGAAGGAAGGAAAGAAAGAAAGAAAGAAAGAAAGAAAGAAAGAAAGAAAGAAAGAAAGAAAGAAAGAAAGAAAGAAAGAAAGAAAGAAAGAAAGAAAGAAAGAAAGAAAGAAAGAAAGAAAGAAAGAAAGAAAAAGAGGACAAAAAAACGACTACCCATATTTCATATTTTCCAGCATATAAGATGACCCTTCAACCCATAAAAAACTTTCTAAAAGTCGGGGGTCATTTTATATGCCAGTATACAGGATGCTGAAACTTATTCCAGCTTCAGGGATGAGTGATCCGCCCCTCTTACTTTTAAGAAGCAACTTACTTTTAAGACTTTTAGAAAGTTTTTAGGGGTTGAAGGGTCGTCTTATATGCTGGAAAATATTGGTAAACAGATTTACCTCTTTTTGTCAAGAATAAAGAGAATTTGTTATTCTAAATCTGTTGCAGGTGTTATACAAAAATCTCTAACAAAATGTAATTTTGTTTTCCACTCTTACAATATTAGGATTAGGAATAGGTATCCAGGGCTTTGTGGTAACATTTTAATACTAACAATCCAGATGCTTGAATACATGATGGTTGTGAAATACAAGCCCATTCAACTAAGTTTCAGGCAGAAATAAAGGGAAAAATCCAGCAAAAACAGTTATAACAACTAAGTCAGTCCTTTTAAAGAGCTTTTATTTAAGACATCTATGAGAACTGCTTATATTCATTGACAGTCACATTTACAAGATGTGCTAGTCAGTTCTAAAGAAAGGCATGCCCTCATACAAGAAATATTTTTAAATATTTCCTTGTTAAATAAGATTTAAAAACAAATACAAGGAAATTAGTGGATACAAAACAAACCTAACTGACTCTTTATTTTCCATCAATGACCCTGTTTTACACATTTGGCCAAAAAACAAGCAAACAAACAAAAAACAATCTAAGGGTAGCTTAGAACCATGAGAGTGTGCTTGTGCAGCCTGGTGTTTGTGGTCTGTTGAAACAGATATGGAGCACACTAGCATGATAGCAATGGGCACGATTTGATGTGTAGACAGTTGACACATGGCTGTAGGTACTATTTAAAGAAGGATTTCAGTGCTCCTTATTAATAAAGCTTTATTTGTAAGTCTAATTACACCCTCATCAAATAACAATGTTGGCTTTTGGGCCATTTCCTTTTCGATTTAAGCTGGAGGTAGCCTTTGTCAGTAGATTTAAGCAATTTGTGTCTAGGACTACTCCTTCTACATATCGTGTAGATTTGTCCCCCATTCCAGTTCTGTTCTTCTGTCTCGCTTTCTTATTTGTGGCCTACTCAGTGGCAACAAAGACAAGAATCACTCTGAAAAAAGAGATTCATTCAAGTTTTTATCTTCTCTGGAAACAAATGGATTGTGTAGTCCTCTTAATGGAATGTACTCTTCAGAAGAGAATACTAGTGAGAGTCAAGATGGACTACTATGATATTACCTTTAAATTATAATATAATTTAATTATGTAATATTGGGCACCATTACTAGCCTCTGAGGCAGAGGACTGTTAAATTCCCCTCTGAAATGCAAGACTATATTACTAGTCTAAAAGAAGATGCTCTGTTAATATTCTTCTGCATTTGTTCTGGAGGATTCAACAAATGACATCAAAAATTAAGTTTTGCTGAAACACAATAACCTTTATTGGTATCATTATTGCCTCCTTTGTACTCCATGGCAGAATTAAGTTATTGCAGCAGAGACACATAGAATCTAAATTATTTACTATGGAACCAGAATCTTTGGAGACCTAAAAATGAGAGCCAAGCACTAACCTGGGGGTAAACCTGATCATGTTTGGATATGAGACCCAAACCCCCTAAAATATTTATCTGTTACTAGCATTCTAAATAAGTATCTATTTATAATTTCCAAATTGCTTCTTTATGGTGTTCAAGATAAAACTGTGGGGACAAAGAAAATACATCAGGTAGGGTATTTGCCTTGCATGCAATTGACCTAGATTCAATCCCTGGTAGCACAGATAGTCCTTTCAGCACTGCCAGGAAAAATTCCTGAGAACAAAGAAAGAATAAGCTATGATCACTTCCTGGAGTGTCCACAAACAAACAAACCAAAAAGACTATATGTACTATAGTTGTCAATGTAACAGAGTAGGCTCTTAACATCAGTGGATGAGGTTGCTGATGGCATCTAGTTGTGGGGATGCCAATTGCTCAGCATCCTCTATGGGAACTGCCCCTCACAAAGAAATTTCCCAGCTTTATGCCTGCAAAAATAATACTGTCAATGCTTAGAAAACTTGCTTATAGTAAGGTTATGAGTACTTAATAATCCTATTCTTGTTTCATAATCATTTAACACTTATCCATTCTATATTCAGGGAATGAATTGAGATATAAATGTAGACATATATATATATATATATATATATATATATATATAGATCTTTCTTTCTATCTACAGTTAACCCAAAAAAAGCTCAGACATCCCAACATTGGTACAGTTGTTTTTTTCATTTTAAAAATTAAAAAATCTAAAATTCAGGGAGAGATGAAGGGGACCTATCACATTATGTATTTCTCTACTCTTCTGTGTTCTGAAGCTCTCCTGAGAGGGCTAGGGAGGGTCCAGCAAAAACTGTTTCCTAGAGGCCCCAGAAGATCCCAGTCACTCCAATTTGCTTCATGTTGTGCACTCTTTCTGACTGATGAATCCCACCATAACATGGAGAAAATAGATATCATCACAGAGAAACTCCCAGAGCTAAAGACTGCATGCAATCAAATCCTGCATGCCTGAAGAGTACCAGTTAAAAGAGACCTGAAGAAAAACACCCAAGATACATCCTAGTCACAATGATGAATACTAAAGATAGAGATAGAATACTGAAAGCAGCAAGATCAAAAAAGGGAAATTACATTCAAAGGAGAATCCTTAAGATTTACAGCAGACATGTCACAAGAAACTCTCAAAGCCAGAAGACAGTGGTGGGATATTGTGACAAGAACGAATGAATGCTTCACCTAGAATACTACACCCAGCCTGACTCATGTTCAGGTTTGAAGAAAGGATACATATTTTCACGGATAAAAAACAGCTCAGAAACTTTATAGATGCAAAATCAGCCTTAAAGGAAAAACTGAAAGGTCTACTTTAAGACAAAGACATACCAACAGACACACCAAACTTATACACAAAGATGACATTAAATCCCATGACAATAATCTTCCTCAATGTCAATGGACTAAATGCACCAATTAAAAGTGTATGGCTTGACTAAATGGATCAAAAAGATGAATCCAACCTTCTGGTGCCTACAAGAAACACACCTGACTAGTCAGAACAAATATAGATTCAAAATCAAAGGCTGGAAGAAAATTATCCAAGCAAACAGCACCCTTATAAAAGCTTGAGTGGCCATATTAATATCAGATGACACAAACTTTAGACTCAGAAAAGTTCTAAGGGACAAAGATGGAAACTTAATACTAATAAAGGGATATTTGCAACAGGAAGAAATCACACTACTAAACATATACACACCCAATGAGAAACCAGCAAATTATCTAATACAATTATTGACAAATTTGAAAGAGGACATCATTAAAAACACAATAATTGTGGGAGACCTCAACACGGCCTGTCAACACTTGATAGGTCAACCAGACTGAAACCCAACAAAAATATACCAGCCCTGAAAAGAGAAATGAAAGAAAGAGGCCTAGTAGATATATATAGGACACTTCATCCCCAGAAATCTGGATATACATTCTTCTCCAGTGTACATGCATCATTCTCCAGGCTAGACCAAATGCTGGAACATAAAACATACCTCCATAAAATCAAGAGGATAGAAATTTTGCAGGCTACCTTTGCTGACCACAGGCTCTGAAATTAGATGTGAATTACAAAGGGACACAAAAGAAAAACGTTAACAACTGGAAATTAAACAGCCTACTACTGAACAACCAGTGGGTTCGAGATGAAATCAAAGAGGAAATCAAAACTTTCCTGGAAACAATGACAATGAAGACACAAACAAGATAGCTAGATCATTGACAAAACTCATAAAGAAAGAGAATGAGAAACTTGATAACCCATATTAGAAATGAAAAGGGGAGATCACAACAGATATTGCAGAGATTTAAAGGGTAATCAGAGACTACTTTGGGAAACTCTATGCCACTAAACATGAGAATCTGGAAGACCTGGACAAGTTCTTGGACTCTTACAACCTTCCACTGTTGAATAAGGACGATATAGCATATATAAACACCCCCATCACTATTGAGGAAATTAAAACGATAATCAAATGTCTGCCCCAAAACAAAAGCCCAGGCTCAGATGGATTCACTAATGAGTTCTTTCAAACCTTTCAAGAGGAGCTACTACCAATCCTGGCCAGACTCTTTCATGAAATTAAAAAAATGGGAACACTTCCAAATAGGTTTTAAGAATCCAACATCACCTTGATATCAAAACCAGACAGAGATGCTGCCTAAAAAAAAATTACAGACCAATATCCCTGATGAACACAGATCCTCAACAAAATGCTGGCAAATAGGATCCAGTACCTCATCAAGAAGATCATTCATTACCATCAAGTAGGTATTATCTCAGGAATGCAAAGATGGTTTAAGATGGTGTAAATCTATCAACATAATACACAACATAAACAACAAGAAAAATAAAAATTACATGATTATATCAGTAGATGCAGAGAAAGCATTTGATAAGGTCCAACACCCATTCTTGATACAAAATTATCAAGATGGGAATTAAAGGAACATTTCTCAATATAGTTAAGGCCATATACCGCAAGTCAATGGCAAATATTATCCTCAATGGAGAAAAACTAAAAGTCTTCCCTCTAAATTCTGGTACAAGACAAGGCTGTCCTCTCTCACCACTGCTATTCAACATAGTACTGAAAGTCCTTCCTATAGCGATTAGGCAAGAAAAACATATCAAGGGCATCCAGATAGAAAAGGCAGAAGTCAAGCCACCCACTGAGTGGGAGAAACTATTCACTCATACCCATCAGATAAAGGGCTAATATCCAAAATATAAAAAGCACTGATGAAACTTTACAAGAAAAAAACATCTAATCCCATCAAAAATGGGGAGAAGAAATGAACAGACAATTTGTCAAAGAAAAAATACAAATGGCCAAAAGGCACATGAAAAAATGCTCCACATCACTAATCATCAGGGAAATGCAGATCAAAAAATCTATGAGATACTATCTCATGCCACAGAGATTGGCATACATCACAAAGAATGAGAACAAGCAGTGCTGGCGAGGATGTGGAGAGAAAGAAACTCTTATCCACTGCTGGTGGGAATGCTGTCTAGTCCAATATGGAAAGCGATATGGAGATTCCTCCAAAAACTGGAAATTGAGCTCCCATTCGACCCAGCTATACCACTCCTAGGGATATACCCTAGGTCTAGGAACACAAGAATACAATACAAATATCCCTTCCTCACATCGATATTTATTGCAGCGCTATGACTCTGGAAGCCAGACTCTGGAAACCATTAATATGCCCTCAAACAGATGGATGGTTAAAAAAACTGTGGTACATATATACAATGGAATACTATGCAGTCATCAAGAGAGATGAAGTCATGAAATTTTCCTATACATGAATATACTTGGAATCTATTATGCTGAGTGAAATAAGCCAGAGAAAGAGAGATATTCACAGAATCGTATCCCTCATCAATGGGTTTTAAGAAAAATAAAAGACATTTTGCAATAATACTCAGAGACAAAAGAGAGGAGGGCTTGAAGGTTCAGCTCACAACATGAAGCTCACCACAAAGAGTGATGAGTTCAGTTAGAGAAATAACTACACTGAGAACTATCATAACTATGTGAATGAGTGAGGGAAATAGAAAGCCTGTCTAAAGTAGAGGTGGGGCTGGGGTGGGGAGGAGGGTGATTTGGGACATTGGTGATGGGAATGTTGCACTGGTGAGGGGGGCATTTCTTTACATGACCGAAACCCAACTATAATCATATTTGTAATCATAGTGCTTATAAAAATATTATTAATAAACTCATTGTTTTCTTTTTCATGAAACAAACTAAGTTAAAAAAAAAACTAAAACTGTAAGAAATTTCATTTCCCAGAGTCTGCTAACTAATAGTTAAAGGAGGTTTTAATGCCATTGCTTGACATATGTTCTGTTCACAGATAAGCATAAATTTGGGAAGAAGAAAATGCTTTCTGGAGCCAATCAGATCCACATTCATGTTCAGGTTCTTCTCCTCAAGTCAGGGAGATGGAGATGTTCTCTGAGAAGGGTGTAAAGATGGAATAAAATAATGTGCTGAAAGCACTCTCTAGCAGAGCTTGAAAGAGCTGAGTAACAATAATAAAAAAAAAAACCTGCTAGTTCCAAAGATCTCTACAATGTTAATAGAAATGTCCTGGACATCTGGAAATTTCTTCTTGCAGGCACATGCTAGAATCTGGAGTGCTGAAATGGGGTGTCTTTTCTCTGCCGAAATTGAAGCGGGCTTTCTCGTTTGTTTTAATGCCAAGGAGACTGTTTCTTTTTCTCCTGTAACAGGACCTCCTCTGTAAAGAGGACTGCAGGGTGTGAGTGAGACTTCCTTCTCAAGACCCGGTGTCTTTCCCTCTGTCTTCTGGATGGCATGGTTGGCAGAGTTGCTGGGGCTGGGTCACCCCAGGAGTGACAGAATGCCAGCCAACAAAGTATTATCTAATTGCCAGACACAGGCCTGCTTTAACTGAGCATTTGCAACTGTCAAAAAGGTTCTCTGCTGAAGAGAACCAGAAGTTTTTTTAGGGTAAACCATTTTTAGAGTGAAGGCTTAATTGCTCTCACTACGGTGCTCAAACTGCAGTTGGAATCATAGCAGAACTTTACACACATCAGAGACATCTTTGTGTTCAATTTTTCTTGTTGCCACAAAGCATGACAGCTTAGAAATTTTAATCTATTGCCTCAGACATATTATTCTCAGGAAAAACAAAACAAGAACAACAAATAAAACAAAAAACAAAAGTTTGGGATTTGGGATAATGACAGTACCAGCATTAGGTTTCTGGCCTGTGAGAGTTCTCCTTAGGGACTTCTCTCAGCCCCAAATATTCCTCTACTCTCCCTCCCTCCTCTGTTCATCCTTTTTCACTTTCCCACACTCTCACCATTAGTCTTCTTATCTTCTCTTTCTGGTCACTGACATTAGTTTGACTGGGGAATAGAACTGAACAGAAATTATATCTTCTGGAATCCTGAAGATTGTAGTCTGAAAAAAGTGTCCCACTGTGAATGCTCCATGCAAGAGAGTGCATTTTTCTGTGCCAGCATATGCTAAAGGAGGTTTGGGTATGCTTTTAATATTTGTGCCTGCTGAGACACTAAAGCAGAAAGCAAAGGAAAACCTCCCACATTCTAGAGAAAATGTCAGGTTACCTATGAGGGACTAATTATAGGGCAATCCCAACTACCAAAACCCATCAATTCTTAATTAGTAACTTACCTTAATAGTGTATTTAGAATTGATGAGGGATGACTGCAGATAGAATTTTCTTAGTGATATCAGAATCATGCCAATAAATCATCTCTATAATAACCATATCCAAACTGTCTTTGTTATGCACTCTTTCCACAGTGCATAGAGAGATTGACCAGATAACCCATTCTAGGCAGAAAAAATATACCTGGGCCAAGCACAGAACCTTCTGTGTGGGTTCCAGCATCACTGAAGAAAGCTCCTTAGAGCTCTTCTTTGAAAAGGGACATAATCTCTTCCACCCCCAGAACTTTGCAATGTAAAGCTATGAAACTGCCACAGACACAAAAAAATATATTCCAGGAAACCACCCCACTTGGAGATGAAAAGCAAAATGTCTTTGTGTATGTATAAAATATCAGACTTAATTGAGAGCAGAGAAAATTTGGGGTTAACCATCTGTATCAAACATCTCTGTGCCAACACCTACAAAATCAATAAACAGAAGCTGTATATGGAAATCAGCAGACAGAAAGGGAACATCAAATATATCTGATTTTAGAAGAAAGAGAGAAGAATGCTTAAAGTAGTACAAAGCAAATATAGACTAAGATTAGGTAGACTGAATCAGGTAAGTTTTAAAATAAATAATGGATACTTAAAATATGGTGATTTGGGGTTGAAGTACAGCAGGCCTTGCAAATCCAACCCAGGTTCAATCACCAGTATCGCATATGATCACTTGAGCACAGCCAGGAGTAATCCCTGAGTGGAGAGCCAAGAGTAAGCCCTGGGAACTTCTGGGTGTGATCCCAGAACTGTAACAAACTCCCCAAAGTTTTAAATTTAAAACGTTTAAAGAATTAAAAGAATTTCCTAGGGAAAGTTAGCAATATATATCAAAATATAGTATATAGGAAAATATTTAAAAGAAGAAATGTATACAAATAATTCAGAATATCAAATTTTGCCAAAACGGTATTTCAAGTCAAAAAGAAAAGAGGACATAAAAGGGAGGAAATGACAATGAAAGAACAGAAAATAAGCCCCCTCAAGTAAAATTATATTGAATGTCAGGGGCAAGGGGCAATCTATCATTATTCTAAAATAAAATAGTAATTACATTAGAATTCTGTGTTTCCCCCAAAAAAAACTTATCAATGAATATCAATGAAGGGTGGAATAGATGTTCTCATATATACAAGGTAAAAATTATACCTATCTGATACTTTTTTTCCCAGTTTTTGGGTCATACCCGGCAGCACTCAGGGTTACTCCTGGCTCTGTGCTCAGAAATTGCTCCTGGCAGGCTCAGGAGACCATATGGGATGCCGAGATTCAAACCATGTCCTTCTGCATGCAAGGCAAATGACCTACCTCCATGCTATCTCTCCGGCTTCCTATCTGATACTTTTTGTGGAAAAAATATTACTTAGGGGCCAGAGCGATAGCTTAGCAGTAAAGTGTTTGCCTTGCACTTGGTCAAAACAAGATGAATCCAGGTTCGATCTCCATCATTCCATATGATCCCCCAAGCCTGTCAGGAGTGATTTGTGAGTGTAGAGTCAGGAGTAAACCCTGAGCACCACCAGGTGTGTCCCAAAAAGTATATACTAAATATACTAAACCTAATATATATATATATATATATATATATATATATATATACTAAAAAGGCTTTAAGTAATATATATGTATATATATACATACAAATACATATATACATAGAAAGAGAGTTGTGAAAAGTCATGGGTACACGAGCCTACACAGCAGAAAACTGGCCATCTTGGGAAGAGAAGGTGGGCAAAACTCCTGACCTGTCCTGCTGGAGCCACGCCTGCTGCCTCCATCACCCACAATCACAGTTTTTCTGATGTCCCACCTCATCACCTACCTACTATTCCCTTTGGGAACACCAATCTGACCAAATTTCAGGTACATCCTTCGGGAACTTATATTACCAGGACTTTATGGAGTGAGTGCAGGAAGCCTTTTGCCATATCTTCCTTCTGGTATGTCGGACCTTTAAGTATATATCCTTAAAAGTCTTAGTCTTAGTTTCAGTAATAGTGCTCTGAATTTCTAGACTATTTGTTTGATGTTGTCATTTCTATAAAAAAAAATGCAAACTTAACAGAATAACCAGCTAACAAGGGCTTGTATTAATGGCTTTGTTGGAGTTACAGTAATTTTCACAATTGTGCTTGCTACTGTACTTTTTTCTTTCTTTGTTATAAATTTTTTGTCTTCTTTTTTCTATTTTTTCAATAAGTTTGCTTTCACTTACTTGGAAACAAATATATTATGGTCAACTATGTCAGCTATGCAATCATTTTCTTTAAATGAAGTAAAAAAAGTTTTTGATTAATTCTTCTTATGAATTATGTAACACAAACAAGGAACTTATGAACACTAGTGTTAGAAACAGGTGGCATAAGAAGTACAGTGCATGTATTTCACTAAACATTATTTTTTGTTGCCATCAACAGCCAGTACCTCAAGTTTCTGTAAACTTCGGCTGTTCCTCTCCATTGATCAACTATTATATAACACATCTTTGATGTCCTTTACTATCTGGCAGCCCTCATGCTCTCCAAACTTATCCTCTATTTCTCCCATTGTGAACAGGAGGTAAAAAATATTAATTGCTACCTAAGAGCTATCAGCAATAGAAGAATGAAGCAATGCCATTTTGGCGATTTTTAAATAAGCCTTTATCACTTGATTAGATTTTTTTTAAGTACTTCTTTCTGGTAAGAGAAAATAAATAGCTGCTTCCAGGCTCAGAACTGTCTAAAAACTGAGTCAGAAACATCTTGTCATATTACATTTCTCTTATGTAGAAAAATTTACTTCCTGATAACACTGGCATATGTTATACGCTTTATTATATCAATTGAATAGTTTTCAAAGTCATGCACTAGTATTCCTTCTAACATTAAAAGATCACTGAATGGAGTCAATCATCTGTTGTTCCAATCCATGCCCTATGCATATACACTCAAAAGACTGTGTTTAAATAACAAGGTAAGTCTCTTCTTCAATTTTATATAGATATTTGCTTCCCTTTTACAAAATTAGCATTTTATTTTCTTTGATTGACAATATAGAATTTCAAGACTCAAAGATAAAAGCACACAATTAGAAGCAATAATCTAGCACCCATTTTCTAGTAATTTTCTTTCCACTGTCCTCCCCAAAGACAACTTTTGTAACCTATTATTTATTTAGTCACTTAGTTATTTATAATTTTATTGATTCTTACTGATAAACTACTCTATATTAAACTTTGCATTGTTCATTAAAAATACATATACCATAGAAGAAGGAAGGAAAGAAATAGAGGGGAGAGTAAGAAGAGGCTAATAAAAGGTGATAGGGAAGAAATTGGGTGCATTAACATATCAATGGTGCAGACATGAGGCATATGTATATATTTAAACCACATGACTAACAACACTATAAGCATGAAAGCCAAACTACAAAGACAAACTTTAAAATATGCCCATCAAGGAGGCAGATTGGAAGATAGAAGGGAATCTGGGAACATTGGTGGAGAGAAGTTGACACTGGTGGTGTCATTACTGTTGGAGCATTATATAACTGAAATTTAACTATTAATAAGTTTGTATATTACAATGCTTTAAAATATTTTAAAAACATTGAGGAAATATTATATAATCATAAAAATTAATAGATGTGGGTTTTGGAGAGATACTAAGGTTGAGGTTTATATATGACCAACCCTTTATGTGGCCAACCCTTTTTAATTTCCAAAACTAAATGGTCCCTTAAGCAACAGTAAGTGCAGCCCTGGAAGTTCCCACTTCCCATCTTCATAGGGGTAACTCAGGTATGGGTTGGTACCACAGATCCAGAGCGACACCACATCCTCAGGCACTTGCATTGGGCCTCTTGGGAGGAGTCTCTTGAGCCTCCTCAGCATTGTTTGTGAGAGAGTAAGACCCCTCTAAAAATAAATTAATTAGTATCAATTAAAATATGACTTTAGAGACCAGTAATCAGAAAATGCTATCTATAAACATAATCCTCTTATTTATAAAAAATGTTTCTATATATAGTGTATATATATTATATGTAACGAAATGGAGATTTTCTAGTTTTTCTCTGGGGTCATTTTTTAAATCTCAAGATGGGCTCCCTCCACACTGGTCCAGCTGACCTCTTCCTTACAAATCGAGTTGAACTACAGGTTACATATCCATGTTTACACCATTTCCAAACTGAGGACTTCGTACTTCTTCTTCCTTGATTATCCTTTATTTGAGGCAATGCCCATTCAATTTCTAATTCTTGTATACGTTTACCTAGATTTTCTTCCTCCAAGAGAATTAACAGTACCTTTGTATAACTAATATCTAACATGATGGCCATCACAGAAAATGTTGAATAAATATTGAGTGGGATTTAAAGTTAATGAAGAAAGATGGTAGTTGGAGGATAAAATAAGTTTTAGATTCAGCTTCTAATTTAGCCATGTGCAACATGCAGTAATATTCTAGCTTAGCCACTTTATGGCTAAATCACTATCTATTCCTGCAAGAATCATCATGTTTTAAACATAGAACTCTAAAATAGTACACTTTTATTTTCTCAGTCAGGAATCTCATCTGGATGATTCTGTCTCAGGGTCTTTCACAGGTCACAACAAAGCAAATACTAGGGGCATTTGTTCCATATTTAGATCTTACTAAGAATTCCACTTGTAAGTTTACTTCTGTCATTATAGAATGAACTTAGTTCCAGGTAGACTGTTGGACTAACATCTCAGTTTCTAGAATTTTGGAATTTACCTCAGTTTTTTTCATCTGGACTTCTCATAGAGAAAAATCAAAATATAGCATCAAAAACATAAAACAGTATGGCCGGAGAGATAGCACAGTGGTGTTTGCCTTGCAAGCAGCCGACCCAGGACCTAAGGTGGTTGGTTTGAATCCTGGCATCCCAATGGTCCTCCGTGCCTGCCAGGAGCTATTTCTGAGCAGATAGCCAGGAGTAACCCCAGAGCACTGCCGGGTGTGGCCCAAATCCTCCCCCCCCCCACACACTCAAAGTAAAACAGAAGTAACAAAACAAAGTAAAACAGAAAACATACTATGAGGGAGGAGAAATCAAGATGTTGAAGAGATAGTAAATCAGATAGGATGCTTGCCTTACATGTGGATAACCTAGATTCAATCTCTGGCAACACATACAGTTCCCCTAGCAATACTAGGAGTGGCCCTGGAGCTCAGAGCCAGAAGTAAACCCAGAAGTAAACCACTGGATATGACTCAAAAATCAAAAGAAAATAAAAAAGAGAAATTCAAAATAACTGCCTGCTGTCATCAAATCATAAAAATGCTCTTACTTTACTTTTTAATATTAGCTTCTTTAGAAGAAAGAATAGTGCTGATCCTACTAACAACCAAGTGTATGGGATTGCACAGGAGTTTAAACATCATAGGTATCACTGGAAGATCTAAAGAATTTTCCTATCACCCTAACATCTTTAGGAAAATTGTTCCAGCTCTCCTTCACCAATAATGTTAACTAAAAATTAAAAATACCATGTACAAATCATTCAGCACTATTAAGAACTTAATATATTCATAATTAGAGCAATATTAGCATGCTATCTCATGAGCAACAACCCTCGTAGGCCCTCCAATCAGTCTTTACTCTTTGTAATTATATTCCTTAGGACCTTAACATCTTTTTCTTTAGTTTCTTTCCTTGTATATAAGCAGAATATCTCACACTGGTCACTGGTGTAGTAGAGCAATTCTAAGAAACAACTATGTTTTAAAACTGTAATTTAGCAGTTTGATTTTGAAGAATAAGCTAATTTTTCTTACAAGTCCCTACTTAAGACCAGCACCTTACTAGACAAAGTATGAAAATCTTAATTTACATACTAGAATGGCCTTTATTTTTCTTGTAAACCTGGATAGAAAATTGATCTGTTAGAAACCGGTTAGAGCACTCATGCTTTTGCAAGATATGTTATTATATTTCATGATGATGAGATTTCTAAGAGATTTTGTAAGTTTTTTTTCTTTTTTTTTCTATTGTGGTAATAAATTTTCCTGTCAAGTCTCAATATTTCATTCTTGTTAGAGTCAGGAGCAGAATTCTCCCCAGAAACATTGAAATGAAGAAATTCTTAAAGTCCATGTTACAGGAAACTACCAACACCTGTGTAACTTCATTTTCATGTATTCTGAAATAGTCTGGCATTGAACCATAAAAGTAACTATCTCCATTCCAATTGTTTTTCCTGTTTTTCCCCCCAACTATTGACTTGGGAAGCTAGCATGATATTCTCATCTGACCTTTCTAAGACCATTTCCCATCCATAAAGTGAGTTCCATGACTTAATCTCATCATTTGAGGAACAATTATGGGTGATGACTCTGGGGAAAGTGAAGTCCAGATACAAAACCCACATGAAAGGCAACAAGGAATGAGAGAGGAACAGATTGAAAATGAAAGGGAGAGAAAGAAAAAAAGAGAGCAAAGAGAAATAAGTTCGTTCTAGGAAACCAGAGTGGCCTGGAGCTGAAGAACTGAATAGTGATTTTTCTCCATTTCTTTAGCTCCATAGGGGCCTGCTGGAAACATTTAAAGGGAAATCCGTGGAACAGACACCTACCACCTGTGGCTATTGGAAAGACATATATCATGTAGATATCACTGTGTAGTGAAAAAATGCCTCAGAAGGAAACATCTTGACTAACAGCAAGGTGCAAAATTATTTCATTTTGCTGTGCATTTTTGGAAACATTTTACTTCAAGCTTCCCTAACTTCTGCTTTAAAGTCTCCATCACAGCTGTTGGAGAAATTCTTCATGTTCTCTGCTCTGACACTGGGATTTTTTGCAGCCATGAATGGACACAAAAAGATGTCAATCATATACAGTAATGAAAAGTTCATTTTTCACTGCCTATTGTGAAGGCAATGCCTTTGTGATAGCCATTATATGAGACTGTGTTCAAGCTCATTTACCTTCACATACAGAATATCTATTTTATATTAAAAGTTTAGACTATAGTCACCCCAGATCAAACCAAAGGTATTTGAATTTTATAACCATTATTCTCTATTAAATCTGTGATGATGTTCTAATGTCTCTGTCAGAAATAATGAAGAGATTAATGTGGAGTAAGAGATCCTGGTGTCACAGATCTCTCTATTTTGACATCACATATTGTTGGCACTAGAAACCAGTCTCTGTCAGCCAGTGAAGACGGAAATTTTAACAATGGAAAATCCATCGAGAGATGCGAGAGGAATTTGCAAAACCATGTAGACAGCTGCTGAAGTGATAATTGAATAAAAGTGAAAGTTCTTTCTCTCTCTCCCCCTCTAGAAAAATCTATATTTATTTCCTTAACTTCACAGAACATACCCTCTGCAGGGGGTGGTGATATACGCTGAGGAAAGCTTATTTGAAGTGGTTCTTCCACAGCTGGATTTACGGATGGATACAATAAAGACACTTGAGGAGAAGGAAAGTCAGCACTAAACATGCTGATCCCAGATTGTGAAGCAGAATCTCCTCAAATGTAAGGGGCTAGAGATCTGTCTCCCCTTCTCACTCCTTTTCCCTTCCCTATCTCATAGGTCTGAATAGCCCACAGAGTGACAAAAATGATTTACTCACCCACTGATTGGCACACATTGAGTGCATTTTTACTCCGTGCTTCATAAACACTTTATGTTTGTTCACAGACTTTTTTGGGGGGGAGAGGGGGATTTTTCTGGCCACACCGGGTGACACTTAAGGGTTACTCCTGGCCATATGCTCAGAAATTGATCCTGGCTTGGGGGACCATATAGGATGGTGGGGGATTGAACCGAAGTTCGTCCTGGGTCAGCTGCATGCAAGGCAAACGACCTACCACTGTGCCATTGTTTCAGTTCCTGCAGACATCCTTGATATAAATAGGAAGGACAAGCATTATGTCCATGCCATTGTACAGATCAAGAAAAATAAGTCTCAAAATGACTTTGTAAATTTTTCTGTTACTATTAAAGTGTAGATCAGAGATAAAAAAAAAAAACAACTACTGCTTCGAGGGATGAGCATAATTCCACAGAAACTTGGGGGCTAGTGATAGCTTTAAAGTGGGAGAAAATGAATAGAGTTTTCTTTCTGACTCTAGAAGAAAGAAAATCTCTGGGAACAAAGAAGGAAGGCATATAAAGGAGAGTAGTTTTAGGAACCAGACAGTGACTATGACCTAAACCAACAAAGAGAAGCACCTGCAAATATATTTAGGGAATAATTACTGACTATCTGGGTATTAGGTACTGTAAGTTGAGGCCGAAGGATCTATTGAGGAATGTTGGATCTGCCTGATTCCGGATAGTAAGCAGAGAGAGAGAGAGAGAGAACAATTTTGAAAAGAAAAAAGGCATAGTTAACCCAATTAAGCATAATTAAAGGAAGCAGATAGAAAGTTTATTAGAAGTGAGTGAATGAATGCATGATTCTTGTATTAGGGGAGGCATCTAATTTGAGATTTGAAGCATCCGAATATTTAAGGAGCAGAAAGCTTGTGTACCTAAAGCAGGAGAATTTTCAAGAAATAACAGAGACAGAAGTCAGACCACAGAAAGTAGGAAGAAAATGGAATAAGAACATATTTTAGAAAACAGTACAAAATAATATAACTGTAAAGAAATTAGAGAATAAAACAGCTGTAACAGGAGAGTATATGTGGTAGAGAGAGTTATTTAATTTTTTTTAATGAAAGCGCTTGTTCAAATGCTGATAAGGAAAGCAATTAAAAGGAGGAGATTAAAAGTACAGGAAGTTCTCTCACTGAACAAAGAGTGTTGAATTCCATCATATGTGAGACCCAATGGTAAGCAAAAATAACAAAATCCTCACTTCACAGAAATTACACGCTGGTAAAAAGAGTATATCTTTAAAAAATCATAACCTATTAATACGAAATCTAATATAAAGCTATGATACTTAGAACATGATGGCACTGACAATTAACAATGATGCATAGTGATAAAGATTCTATCTTTGACCAAATATTAATCAGGCTACTCTGGACCCTATTTTTATGCTAGTCATCACAGTAACCTAGTAAATGACTTGAGCAAACTTGAAAAGAAAGACTGTTTCTTTTTTTATTTAAATAAAACATAATTTTATACATAAAGTATTACTTGTTTTCCATGTCAAAATGATTTGACACATATACTCTTTTGGTGGGTGAGTCACAACCATTAGTACTTATGACTTACTTCTTAGTCTGTACTCAGGGAGAGCTTGGGGATACATATATGGTGCCAAGAATCGAATCTGAGTTTTATCTAATGTAAGTGCCTACAATACCATTTCTCTGGCTCTTACATTTGTATATAATACAAAATGATCACCACAGTAATTCTTATTTTTATCTGTTCCTAGCAATTTTTCACTTTGTAATACTTTAATTATTGTCCCCAAACCCCATTCTCTGTATTATATTATATATTCTCTATATTATATATTGAGATTTATTTAATGTATAACTAGAAATCTATATCTTAGTCCCTTTCATCCAAATGAATATCCTCCAATGTTAATAATCACTGCTTTAATCTTTTAATCTCTAAAATTGTTCTTACTTTGTTTTAGTCACTTAGTTTCTTATATTCTATACAGAATTCTATACAGACTCTAGATTCTAACAGTTTACCATCACAGTACGGAAATGACTTCAGATCCCTTAAGCCTCCATGAGAACTCAAGACAGCTGAAACATCTGATTGTTTCAGCCAATGCATAAAGATAAAACTTTCCTTGTCTCCTAGGTTTTGTGAGAGTAGAAGCCTAATTTTAATAGGTGACAGAAACTTAGATGTGATTTACAAGGAAAAAACTCTCTTCCCCTTTCATAATTTTTCATCTGCTTCACACTCCTGAGCCTTGACTCTACTGATTACACATATTTCCACCATTCCTTGATTTTCTTTAAAACATCCAGTAACCCTATTCACATGAAAGTTGAATTCTATTAACACTGAATTCTTGTCTCTATTGCCATATTCTATTATTTATTAAAATCTGTATTTTCTACTTAGCTAGTTTTAAATTTTATCTTTTACAATAAAACATTCTAAACTTCTTTGACATATGGAAATTCATATATAATAAAATTGATATTTTAAGTCAGTTGGGAGAAAATGGAGACATTTAAAAATAATGTTTACACCATCCAAAGACTTTGAAAAACAAAAATTTTAAATGGTCTTTTAGGGAATAGAGGAAAGGTAGCCTTACACAGGAAGAAGAATATATCCTGTTTTCAATGGAGAAGATAAAAAAAATGGCATGAATGACAAAACAATAGAATGCCGGGTGGTGGCGCTAAAGGTAAGGTGCCTGCCTTGCCTGCGCTAGCCTTGGACGGACCGCGGTTTGATCCCCGGGTGTCCCATATGGTCCCCCAAGCCAGGAGCAACTTCTGAGTGCATAGCCAGGAGTAACCCCTGAGCGTTACTGGGTGTGGCCCAAAAACCAAAAAAAAAAAACAAAAACCAAAAAAAGAAAAAAAACAATAGAATGATGAAAGGCAGTCCAATAACTGGCTCCTTTCTATATTTTTTGACACAAAATGTAATCTCTTCATACTGGGAGCAAAAGAACATTTGGGAAATTAGGATCCAGAAGGAGAGTAAAAGAGAATAAATGAAGTTCAAGACACAGCTAAAAACTTGATGTAACTGGACTAGATAGAGTGGAAGCAAAACCATGATGAAGAATTTAATGAGTATGAGTAGATTTCAAAAGAGTGGACATAACTCTGTAGCTTACAGACCATACACTAAATAGAGACACATGCTAAATATTTGGAGACCAAGAAGGAAATAGTTTCTCTAGAGTTTCAAGCATCACACCATGATGGCCTGTTTAAGAACCAGAGAAGTTCCTTCTTCAAGCCAGATAAACTTCCAACAAGGTTGATTTTTCCATCCATATATCTTCCTTGAGATTAGTCAGAGTCATTCTAAATCTGGATTATTCTTTGGTGAACATGTTCTCATTATACCCTTATTTTTTTAAGTGAAAGGGATCACAACCATAAAGGAAATATTAATAAGGAACCATAAAAGAGCCAGGCAGAGTATAGAACAGAGTTACATAGTTTAATATTGGGACTGATACTGGTAGTCTTAACAACCCAAGACTTTGGACTCAAAGGCCAATCACCTTAATGTGGATCTGTTTTTAAGTCTAGCCAGTGAGAAAGACTTAAAAAATTTAGCAAATGGGGGCCAGAGTGATAGCACAGTGATAGGGCATTTGCCTTGCTCACAACTGACTCAGGATGGACCCTAGTTCAATCCCTGGTTTCCCATATGGTACCCCATGCCTGCCAGGAGTGATTTCTGAATGCAGAGTGAGGAGTAACCTCTGAGCACTGCTGGGTGTGGCCCCAACTCCTCCCCACCAAAAAGCTAAGAAAAGGAAAAATCAGGGAAATAGGATTGTGTTACGTAGTGTAAGAATTGGGGATGGGGGAAGGAAGTTAATTATCAAAAATAAGACAGAGACAATAGAGGAGGCTAAAAAATATTTTTCAACTACTGGTTTAAGGACCTGGTTTGGTCCATGAAAATAACAATTTAAAAATCACTGATCTACAGAGAACCCATGGAGAAATTTAAACACACTGATCCATAGACTGTAAGTATTACCTACTTAATGTTTCTTCACCTAGATATCCACATAGAAATATCTCATCCATACTTGCTTAGACTCCCCCAAAATGACTCCTCACAAATGACTTAATCCTAAAACTCATAAATCTTTTCAAATACCTTCCTACTGGGTTCCCAGTGGCTTCCCATTCTACATTCTCTTCTAATGCAGGAGTAATAGACTTAACAAGGTTTATGCCCATGGCCTTTAGCTCTAGGACATTGGCATTAAAATAAAATGATACCTTCTTTATTCCCAGTAAGATGCCAGGCCATGAAGATAGATAGATAGATAAACAATTAGAACAAGGACAAGCATTAGAGCAACTCCAAGAAACAGAGTTTTGTCATCTTCCCTATAAAGAGGAGAAAACCAAGGCTCAAAGTAATAAAATCCAGAAAATGGGAGGGGTGGGATCAATTTCCCAACCTGGGGCCTCTAAAAGGTCCTATCAGCTCCTCACTGTAAAACAGGGTCACTGAATTGTTTCCTACAACTGAGAAATGATGCACAAGATTTCACCCACCATCTCCAGGTGCAGGAAATAGGAAACTCTAGCACAGCAAGCCAGCAGAGCACAAGATAAACCCAGACTGGGAATCATGTATGGCAAGGGTAGGTAAACTCATTAACACCCAAGATGCAGTTCTTGCATTACAGTCTTACAGGCAGTGAGGATATAAAAATAAATAGAGTTCCACTAAATACAGACAATTTTAAATATCTCATTTAATAACAACAACAACAACAACAAAACAAAAAGAAGCAAAATAATGATTGGCTCATGATGAGCAAATTGGAAAGAACAAAGATGCAAGAAGAGCTGCAATGTTTTTAACAGTAAGCAGAGCAGGAGGATCAATGCTCTGAAGGTAATGAGAGCTAATGAAAGGATGAGAAATAGAGAAAATAAAAATAGCAAGAGAACAAAAAAAAAGCCATCATTATCATCGGGCTATTGAATCAGTGCTCCTTGGGGAAGGAGAAGCCAGATCTCGGGCACAAATTCAGCCTGATGGTGTATTGTTGGGAGTTTCCTTCCGCTGGCTGGGGACCATCTGTGAGAGCCTCTCTGGTGTTTTTACCTCTGAGGTTGAGGCATCCGCAATTTGAATACATTTTCTCTTGGCCAAATGGATCTGTCCGCTCCTCTGAGCAGAGACACAGAGCAGGAGAGAAGGCCTTGAAAGCTTATTGCATGTCACGTAGCTCTTGAAAATCACATTTTTATGAGTGTAAATGAATCAGAAACATATGGATGAAATTTCCTGACTTGATGTGAGCAGCACATACCCCAAGCAGTGCCCTCGGAGAGGATGCTTGGAATGTCAGTGTTGGTGCCAGAATTCGGGGTAGAAAGGTCAGAGGAGGCCCCTTCCCCCACCCTGTACCCCTGGCAACACAAACCCCTGTAGCATGGCTTCCACGGGGACTTCACCAGACCCACAAGAGATTTTCAGTGCCAGACCACTTCCCATTTCCTGCGTATTCATTCCTTTCCAATAACAGACTCAATGTGTACATGCACACACAAGCTCATACGTAGGCACACACACATCACACATGCGCATGTGAACACAGGTCTTTTCTTGCTCCACAAATCCTCTGAGCCAAAAGGCTAGAAACTCAAACAGTTACAAACTATATCTTTTTCTGTTTAATGATACCATTTTTTAGAAGGGAAAAGTAACTTCTTAAATAGGAACACTAGCAGTTGGACCACTTGATTGTGACATGATATTTAAGAATTAGAAAGGAAAATACATATTAAACTGTTGTTTGCTTGGGAAGCTACACTCATCTCCTATTGTTTAAATCTGGCTTTGTCTTTGGTATCTACATTGCATAAAGAAATATAGTGAGGGACCATACTCCTCATAGACAGAGTAAGAAATTGAAAGGCCAGGTGCCTGAGATACAAATAAACAGAGATGCCTGCCTCTTAACTCAGTATCTGAACCTATCTGAATGTAATCATAGGTAAGTAATTAGTTTAGACTTTGATATCAGGAGCATAAGCATAGAAGCTCATCTTCTTTGCTGGCTTTTGGATATTGGAATAGCTCCTCAACCTCTCTTAGCCATATCCAAATGAATAAATTAAAAATTATAAAATCTCCTATAGAAGAAAAGAGCTTGAAATGAGTCCTAGAAATGAGAGCAATCAACAACATGAAAAGTTCCCCACTGACAATTTAAAACTGAACTTTTCAAAGCATCCAGATGTTGAGCTGAATTATCACCACATTTCTTACAAGTTTTGGTGTAGGCAGAATAAGTCCCAGGTGCTAGCTTAAGTATCATTTCTCTATCCCTGATGTACAATCTTACCTTTGTGACAAAATAGGGGAGGAAGGCTAAGAAGTGAAGTTCAACTTCTGCAAAACACTAAGAATGTTCACTTGGCTGCCTGTGTGGCACCAGCCCCTCCCCACCTTAGGTCAATCTCTCGCTCACTTGCTTAGTCTCAGCAATTCTCCTCAAAACTGCCTCCAGTTGCTCGTGTACAACCAAACACACAGCTGGCTCCAAGCTCCTACGACACTAAATCTGCTGTGATTTCTCAAGGATCAGCAGAATTGAAGTGCTTCCACCTACTGACTTACTACTTCTCTTTCAGCCTGGAAGATAGTACAGGGGTTAAAGCACTTGCCTTGTATGCAGTCAACCCTTATTCAATTCCTGGCCCTGAATATGGTTCCCCAAACACTGCCAGGAGTGACCCTAGAGCACAGACCCAAGAATAGCCCTTCAGCACCACCATATTCAATGTGACTTAGACTCTCCTCATCACATATCCCCCAAAAAACAAAGTTATATGATGAGAATGCACCTTATAGTAATATGTGTGAAATATACTTTCCAGCAGTACATACTAGCATGTGCAATTCAAAAATTAAAAAAATAAGTGGTACAGCCATACAATGGAACTTTATTGAGACATGGAAAAGAATGGAAATCAAATCTGTGCTTCAACATCAGGCTGAAGGAAAGAAGTCAGGTGCCAAGATTATACATTGTATGATTCCATTTACATGAAATGTCCAAAATGAATACATCCACTGGCACAAAAAAAAGAAAATTAGTAGTTGTAGGAGGCTGGGTAGTGGGTGGTAAAATAGGGAGTCTCTGCTAATGATTGTAGGGTTTCTTTGGTAGTGAAGAAAAGGTAGAAGTAGAGACAGTGATAGCTGTACAACATTGAGAGTTTATTTGTAAAGTTTTGAACTATATACATATTTAAAGGGAAAATGTTATGGTGCAATCATTATATCTCAAATTGTAATTATAAAAAAGGATATAAAAATAAAAGTGTAAAAGATAAGTATGTTTGGCATAGAGCCTCGTAGGTATAAAGGCTCAGCAACTACTATGGCTATCTGAAGAATTATTAACAAGATAATAGAAAACAGTTTGATGTGGGGTTAAATTCTAATTGTTTTCCTCATTAGCTGTTCTGAATGACCTCAGGCAAATTGTTTCAACTCTCCTGTATTTGACCTCTCTAAAGTTTAACTGGAAACAATGACACATACTTTGGTAAGTTCTAAGTAATAAATATAAGCTCCTTTGCACAGTATTTGGCCTTTCCTAACTGCTTAATAAGCCATAAATCTATTTCTCTTGATTTCACATTAAATTTATATTAAGTTAAATTTTAATTCCCAGCTAGAACTGGCTAGAAACTGTAGTGCCATCTTGGGACCAGTGAAACCCCATGAGAGGTGCTGGGTGTGATCATGCAAAATACTTTCTCTTGAGTTCATTAACAGAATAAGCAGAGTGACTTGTAAGCACTATTGCCAAGAGGAAAAGTAGGAAGGGCCAAAACTGTAGTTCAGCAAGAGCTAGTTTTTGTTGTTGTTGTTGTTGTTACTGCACTCCAACACCAACAAAATGCTCAAGACTTCACTATTTCTCCTTCACTACTACTCCAATGTTACCTTCTATCTGATTGTCAATTCTCCCGGACTCTCCTCCCAGACATTCTCTTTCTTAAATTTTTTTTTAAAATTTAATTTTTTAAAATTAATATCTTTATTTAAACACCATGATTATAAACATGTTTGTAGTTGGGTTTCAGTTATAAAAAAGAACACTCCCCCTTCACCAGGAAAAATGAAGTCATAAAATTTTTCTTTACAAGGATGGACATGGAAACTATTATGCTAAATGAAATAAGTCAGAGGGAGAGAGATAGACAGAGAAGAGACTCACTCATCTGTGGGATTTAAGAAAAATAAAAGACATTATTGTAATACCCAGAGACAATAGAGATGAGGGCTGGAAGGACCGGCCCAAGATATGAAGCCTACCACAAAGAGTGGTGAGTTCAGTTAGAGATATAACTACACTAACAACGCTCAGTAGTAGCTCTTGTCTTACATGTGTGAGGCCCAGGGCTAATCCTTAACACTGAAAAGGGGAGGCTGGGACCAGCACCAGGAAAAACATGTACCATCTAAGTTGCAAATCTGAGACTCTGTGCCCAGTCAGACAGCAAATCAAGGGTCATGGACCAAGCAAACAAGATCTGGGAGCTGAGAAAAACCATTCAGGACAAAGGCCATGAAAAAGGCAATGCCATTAAGGGCCAAGGTCAGGCCAGATCTGTTTATTTAAAAGACACTAAACTAGATTGGACCTAAGACCTGATATCTGTTATCCTCAAGTAGTCAATAAATCATTGCCCCTGTCATAGAAACCTATAAAAAGGGAAAGGAATGGAGAGGAAAAAAAGGGTGGGTGAATGGGTTTCGGGGTAGCTGGATGTGATTAATCATCACCACCTCTCCCTGGACAATGCTGTTCAGTGTGCAGCAGTTGGGGGTGGGAAATACATTCTTGAAAATTCTTCATCTCCTTATCCCACAGTCCGGCTATCCTGCCAAAATGTTGCCACAGGATAAATTTAAGGACAAACTGCTGTGATTTGTTGGTTGCAAAATTTCTGAGATGGGAGGTTTTTTGCTCAAGAGTTGAAATTGTTGCATTGACAAATGTTGGTGTCTACTGCTGCTGGCTGTCTCTGGGGCTTGAGAGAAGGGAAAGAATTTGATCCCATGAAGAAATTCCTCCTAGCTGTCATTTAATCTATTTCATGATCAATACTAACACTGTCAAAATACTTAAAACTCTTCTTTCTTGTTGTTACCCTTCTATTTATGAATTCAGTACAAAAGGCAAGTGCAGGACAATAAAGGGTCTGGAAGATAAAGAAAGGTCTGATTAGTTTATTATAATCCATAGAGAAGGTACCTGGGCAGCATAATAAATGACATCAGACACCTTCAACACAAGCAGTGTAGCTGATGCACTTTTTTCCCTTACTCTTCCACAGAGATAGATCCATTTCCTTAAAGACCATATGATTTCAAGACAGACACAAGCACATATGTTTTTGCTTAGGGTCTACATCTCCAGTGATGTCCAGACTGTTTTTCAGGGACTTGGCCAATAGGACTTAGTAGG
The DNA here is from genome assembly GCF_024139225.1 of Suncus etruscus. NCBI lineage: Eukaryota > Metazoa > Chordata > Mammalia > Eulipotyphla > Soricidae > Suncus > Suncus etruscus. Next base: position 62,267,250 of record NC_064852.1, on the reverse strand, counting down.
TTTTGGCCTCACAAAGCAGACTTTCTAAATTTCAGTAATTTCTCCTTTCAGGAGAGCATACTGCACCTCTAGGCTGAGGCTGAGGTTTGGAGTCCGCTGGGAATACAACTATAACAAAGAGTCTTGAAAGCCTGCGGCTGCTAGGAGGATTCTAGGAGTCTTATTGCATGGGCTTAAAACATCCTCATTTGCACATTCACATACTCTCTGCCACACATAAGTGCTTATTTGTACAAATGAAGGTACACATTCATGAGTATATTTCACATGCATACACACTACATATGCACTTAGAGCTGAAAATATGCTATAAACACACGTGTCCTTTGATCATAGATGTAGGTATTGTCATAAAAATACAAAGGTGTAGAGCTATACACACATATACAGACACACTTGTATGTATAAGTATATATAGGTCCTCATACTCACAGAGGGACTTCTCTGAGAAGATTATGGTGTCCAAATTATCACCATATTGTTAATCTTCCATGTGACTGCACCTCAGTAGGGAAGTGGGTGTCTTTCGGATTCATAATAAAAACAATTACAGCTTTACTTCACCCCAGGAAGTCTATAAATCACTGTAACTTATTCCCAAATAAAAGGGAGAAGGATAGTAATTGTTCATATCATAACTAAAATGTGACCAGGTAGTAAGTACTAGTAGTGGACAGAGCTCTAAGCAGAAACCAGTATTAGCACAAATGAGCAAATAAAGATTAATTTGGTCACCAGCAAATTTAGAACTCATTCTGATTTGCAGTGGATGAAGATCTGAGGATGATGCTCCTATTTGTCAACCCACCCACGTTTCTGCGGATTTCAAACAGAGACAGGCATCCTGAGCTCTTTCCAACTTAGGGATATTATATTTTGTTAATGGCATTTTAAGGGCCCTAAGAAGTAATTTGCTTACACAAGAAGGGCATTGAAAAGAAGTAAACTCTTCTGTTGTCATTTTCCAGTTTGGCAAAACCACATCTTGGAAGTAAAGTAGTAATTTCGGAGGCAGTTTGCCTAAGATCTCAAACCAGATTTACAGAAAACAGGATACAATCTTTAATGGGGCTATATTTGTTTCTAAATAGTTGGCAATGGGAATTATATAATTTTCTTCTACTCAACCCTAATAAGAACTGACTCTTCCCTTTCTCCCTATCCTGCATGAGATCTCCCGCCTCCCACTGCCCAGCTCCAACTCTAATAAACAAATCCCTCTCTTACACCATGGAGTTGCTCTGGAGCTCTGTTCACAGTCGCTTTCGGGGACACAGAGGAATGAATGCTGGGAGATCTGGAAAGGGATCTGGGGACAGAGAAATGGGAGTGGGAGGAAATCAGGGGAGGGCTGGAATTGGAGGTGGAGGGAGTTGGTCGTAAACATTGAGTCTGAGAAGTCAGAGCCTGGGATGCTGCCTGGAATTCCAAAATGGGGAAAGAGATTTCAACTTCTTTCATATGGAAATTGGCCTGGTAGCCTACTTTGTCTCTGGGTGGAACTGGAGCCAAGACCAAGTTCAGTGAACCTAACACACTGTTCAATCAACCATTGAAACCCCAGAGAAGTGAAAGCAGGAAAGGGAGGGAAGAGGGTCAAAAAGGCTCCTCTTTCTTTCATTTGGGTTTGGTTGTGGAGCTTAATATAAGAAGGAATTAAACATTGGAAAAGACCTGAAGGTAAAATCCCTTCTATCCAGAGGAAGCATGCTACCAAAGTTTAAGTGAAAGGAGAGAAAAATTAAAGGATTGCAAGAAAGAAGTCAAGTCAAAGAAAGAGAAAAGCAACAATAATTATTCAAAGTGATCATAACATTGACAAAATGGGTAACAGAAAAGAATGAAGGAACTTGAACTTGCCTGTTCTTTACCAAGATTTTTCCCCTTCTCTCATAGATTAAGGCTTTGAGAGTAGATTAAGGACCTGACAGTTTTTAAGGCAGATATAAACTGCTTTTCGAAAGGTTGACTTTTAGACTTGTTTTCAACTTGTTTTGTTTTTATCACATATTTAAAGAAAAGTTGAAGAAGCATCTTCTTTCTGCAAAAATAAACTAATATAATTTCTTCCTGTATCTTTCTTTTGGGGGGTGGCTAGTTCTTGTCTTTTGTCCTTGATTTATTATTGCCTTTATTTATTCACCCCCATTTGGTTCATTTTATTCTTATTTTAAAAGAACAGCTCCAAAGACCCTTCTATTTTTATGGAAATTGCTCAGAAGTAACAATTTTAGATAGCTTCCAAGAAGAATAATCGTCATGCTGGCTGTTTTACCCAAAATGCTTTGCAGCATTTCACATAACAATTTACTAATTAATGACAAACTAAATGGAATTTGGTAAGAAGAATCAAAGGTTAGAGTACTGGTGTATATTGTGTGTAAAAAAGGTATGCAAATATCTTCAGCCCATTTTTGGTTCATCAGTGGGAAATAATAGCTATTCTACTCAAAAATTTCAAATGCAAGAGGGCTGCTACAGAGAAACAGGATTTGGAAATTATACATTGCTTTAATTTTTAATAGTGTCTTAGATTAGACACTGTTCCTTCCTGCATTTTAGAGGTACAATGAGCCTCGTCTTCTTGTTTTAACAATTTAAAAATCATAGAAATATGGCTATACTTTGCTGCTTAGATTAATTACACATTAGTAGAGGAGAAGAAAAGTTTTGGAAATTAGCAGTTAAAGTGTTCATCTTTCAGAGTTAAAAAAAGACACTAGTTCCATGGGAAAACTCCCACTGCAGACCATAGCCAATCTTATGTTTGTAAATCACATTCCCTGTTTTCACACATTTATGACACAACTGCAGAAGACATATGTGCTTGCAAAGTTTCAAATAGAGACCATCTTTAGAGGAAAAGGTGCCAACCCTATCCTAAAGGGTAGCATTAAAGAGAAAATTCTAATCATCTAATTCTAATTATTTTTATTGAGTTTTTTGCTTTTATTTTTATTAATCCCAAGCAGTGCTTAGAGGTTTCAGGGAACCCTCCCTCTGCCCCACTGTTGCAGATCTATGCTCAGGCCTGCCAGTGACAAAGTGCTACTCAGCTCTAGTGCTGCTGGGAGTTTATGAGGTGCTCAGGACCAAACTCAGTACATGCAAAGCATGTACTCTTGTCAGTGAACTCTATCTTCCAAATTTGAGAATCAAGATTCTAACTAGGGCAATACTAAAATTATTTAAAAATTTCTCACTGTTCCTTGAAAGTCAGTAAGTAATTGATTGAGGTCATCATTAATGCAGCTATCATAAAACTTAACAGAATTTTTTTGTCCAAAATATACTGAGGGCAGGAAGAAAGACATTCTCCTTGCATGCAGGTGATTCCAGTTTGGTCTCTGGCACTGTATATGGTTTCCTGGGCAGTGTGTATCATGGGGTACTCCTGAGCACAGAGAAAATCATAGTACCTAAGTATTGCTGGATGTGTCCCCCCCCCCACTAAATGAAACCAAAAACAACAAAACAAACAAAACTCCACAAAAGAACATTGAAGACAAGTGTTTTCTTCAATCAGTTCTGCAGCTCAATGAGAAATCGACTGATGACAGGCAAACACTGATTATTTCTCAGAAGAAAAAGTTTTGCTAAGGAAGGAAACCACTATCTGGGGAGGTCTAAAATGATCACAAGTTTTCTACATCAAATACATTGATTGCTTTGGATTCTTGCCAATTAATTATTTCTACTGCTTCTAGAATTTAGTTTCACAGAAAACTGTGTCCTTACTTTCTATATTCATTTTTCTCTTCAGAATGTTAGTGTCTAAAAGATATTTGGGACACTTAAAGTTCATTACATTCCCCTGGGGCTTTATGTTACTAACAGCTATACCATTTGAGCTTCTGAACATGCCATCATGAATAGACAAAAAAAACCTAAAGCAGTATCACCTCATATTCCCTACCCTAGGTACCATTAAATGGTACCTGTCACAACATGGTCAGTTCAAAGAAACAAATTTTAGCTAAGTTGACTATTTTCAGCTAACTTGATTTTCAATTGGCTTGCTTCACTAGCACAATCTAAATATCTTAGCACCATCTGAGCCCCCCTTTTTTTTATAGTTTGTAACTTCTAAAATATGCCTGTGAATATTATAAGCCTAGTGTTTTTAAAGAAAACTGAATTAGGAATTAACATTGGTTTTCTTGTGAGGAAAGGGGCTTTTACTTCCATTCAAGTGATTCTCAGGAGTGCTGGGTACCATTTACTATGATTCTTGGCAAAACTGTCAGAGATTCAATCTCAAGGTCTATTGATGAGGTTCTTTCAAATCCTGTGGTGCTGGGAATTAGCTGGACCCCACTTTTTAGTACTTGGGTTCTCCAGGGCCACATAAGTTGTGCTTGAGGAGTCATGTGGTACTGAAGATGGAACAAGGATCAGTTACATAAAAGGCAAGTGTCTTAACCCCGGTACTACCACTCTGGCCCCTAGGAATTAATAATTAGACTATGGAGCCAAATCATATAGCTTATCTATTCCAAGTTAAAGGAAAAAGTTGGAATGATTCAGGCTATCCAAGTTTGGTGTCTTCATCAATCATTATTTACGCAAATAGTGTATTTTGTGTAAATATTTTCACAAATAGTGAGTTTATATCGTGTCCCAGGATTGTGTTTGGTGTTGCATAAGAGCTGAGCACAAAATTAGAGATGGTTATGCCCTCAGTAATTTTGCCATTAATGAATGTATTTTGAGAAAGTTAAGGAAAGGGAATGAAAACAAATGCACACAAATATGTAACACATTACAATGAGTGCAATAAGAGGTACTAATAGATACTATTCTGCTTTAAGCAGAAAAGAAATGTCATTCCAAGAAAGTGTCATTAAAGGTGAAATTCAAGCATGAACCAGTTAGACAAAAGTATAAAGTCATGTGGGTGGGAAGAAACATTCCAATTAGACTGTGAAGCAGAGATAAAGGTGCTGAGATTAGAAAGAGTTTTGCACAGTATAATAATTAAGTAAGACTTGCACCCATGGCAGACATTACTAATCAATCACAGTCTTCTTTTCTGTTGAAAATAGATAAAACTTCAAAAGTCTCAGCACAGCACTCCAGGCAGCCACTACCAATCAATTGGGGCTAACAAATGATGAAACCTATTTCTCATCCTTGAATCACATGGTTCCAGAAGGCCCTCCCATTTATGAAAGTCTATGGTTCTATGATTCTCATTTTATTCAGTATTTGAATACTAACTCTTGACCAGAGCATGCTTTCTATGCCTATTTTCTTCCAACTGTTTCCAATTCCTGGAGAAAATGAGTCTGCTCTCTTATCCTATTCTATTTAATTCCTACAGTCAAAGTCCATTTCCATACATATCATCCCCAAGACCTTCAAATTTGCTTTCCTTTGTGGACTCTCACCAGGTGATGTAGTGCTATCTATACAACCACATCAAAACCTAGGTGGCTTAAAACAGTAACAAGTTACCCTTACTAAGGTTCTGTGAGTTTACTGGTTAGCTGTCACTTTCACAGCAACATTCAGCCGGGGTTGAGATTAGCTGGGATAGTTGAGAAAACTGAGACCACTGGTTCTCCCATCCTCTGCGGTCTTTCAACCCAGCTTTTTCCAAGGAAGGAGAAGCAGAAGTTGAAGGGCCTCTCTCTTCCGATTTTATCTTAGTATTTCTATTAGTCAATGCTTCCATATATTGGTTTAAAGAAGACACAAAACCAATTCAAAATCAACTTCCCACCTTTTTATATAGCTGGAGCAACAAAGACACATTGTAAATAGATCTATCTAGGAAAGGAGAGAAAATGTAATCATTATTTTACCCAGACCCACTGAACTTTATTTTAAAACTAATAATATAGAATAGCCAAGCTACCTAACTTCCAGGCCACTGAGCTCTTTAAAATTCACTCTGCTAAGGTTGTAAAGCATTACTTTCCACTGTTGGTAATTGAGTGGCCTAAAGAAACCACAAAAATTAGTTCTAAGGTGTGTCTGACCCAGACTCTCTCTCGGGCAAATGAAAACAAACAAAACTTTCCATTTAACATAGGCCTGTTAATGCTATGGTAATGTCAGACTAGTACTGTGATGTTACTGATTGGTTTGACTGTCAGAGAGCAAGAGAGACCTGAACTGACCAAGACAAGATAGGGTTGAGTTTTTATGTATGTTAATAGAAAGTCAAAAGAGCTCATATGCCACGCAGATAAATTTTGGTTTCTTAGGAGCCTAGAGGAAATTATTTTGCTTCTGTTTTCTCATCTGTTCAATGGTCAAGGAGTAAATTGCCAGGTTATTGTGAGAATGACAATTTAAAAAATGTGACACTTGGGGCCGAGTGATGGCGCAAGCAGTACTTTGCCTTGCACGTGGCTACCCAGGAAGGACCCCAATTTGATTTCCGGCATCCCATATGGTCCCCCAAGTCAGAAGCGATTTCTGAGCTCATAGCCAGGAATAATCCCTGAGCATCAACGGGAGTGGCCCAAAAAACCAAATAAATAAATAAATAAATAAATAAATAATGTGATACTTATAGTGAACTTGCAACAGTAGAAACTCAATAAATGCTAAGTGATCTCATCTTTAAATTCAATTTCTACCTGTAGTTTTAGGAAATAATTAAAACAAGAAAAAAGATACAGATTTTTCTATATTTGGAAAAAGAGCTTTTTCTAGAAGATCATTGATGTCCTATACAAGGAGAGAGGGAATGACAAAAAGGAAAGCAAAGTGTAGGAGGTGGATTCAGAAGGTTAGTGCAAGTGTCATGATGGAACTTGTGAGGTGCCTGTATAAAGGTAAAATGGGATGGAAAGAGAGTATTACAGCCACTCCCAGTTCAATCCCAAAGAACACAAAGGGTTTTCCAAATACCACCATGAATGATCCCTGAGCACAAAGTCAGAAGATTTAAGAAGTACGGCCATTTGTGTCCCTAACATTCACCTACCCGTTCCCTTGCAAAAAATAGACTTAATAAAGTTCTCTGACTAGTGCTTTATAGATCCCACTGAGAATCTGGGTAATATAGATTTATGTCCAAATATTGTTAGTCACTTATGTGGAAAGACAGAGTCAATTTCCTCTCCCTTGAACCTGAGAGCATCTCAGAGCCTATTCCTAATAGAGTGCAACAAAAGTGAAGATGTCGAACTTCAAAGGCTAGTTCATCAAAGGCAATACAGCTTCCATCTGGCTACTTCCTAGGATGCTTCCCTTGGAACCAGCCCCAATGCTGACCCCAGCCTTAACTAAGGTCCTAATTCCTAGCTGGCACCCCAATGTATAAATTAGAGCTTCCAGATACCCCTGTCCAGTCTTTGATCTGCAATGCTGATGACGAGTAGAATAGATGGGTGGATGCCAACAAATTGCTAACTCAAGAACAAAATATTAGTATTTTAAGTAAGCAAGTTTAGGGGTATTTTGTACATAGTAATAGTAACTGGAACTGACTGTTTTCAATGTCATTTGCTTCCATCCTACATTTGTTTGAGAAGTCAATTATTCAGAAACAATAATATATTTTTGTGAGACATTCGCTGTCACATCACTCTTTCTATTTCTTTCATGACTATTTGCAATTTTAGCTTTATTTGTTAATTTTTTGTTGTCTTTACCACTCAACCTAGAATAGAGGTTTCTGGATAGCTTCATCATGTTCTTCTTGCTGTATGCCATCACTAGTGTCTTCCATGAATATTGAAGACACACAACAAGTCTATGTGGGACAGAACATCACTGTGAAACTTGGATATACTGTTTCTATTACATTGGAGTCACTGATAAAAGACATGTGTCAACACTTTAAGAAAATAAGTCTATTCAATTTGGACTTTTTAGTTTTGGTTTTGGTTTTTGGGTCACACCCAGCAGTGCTCAGGAGTCACTTCTGGCTCTATACTCAGAAATTGCTCCTGGCAGGCTCAGTGGACCATATGGGATGCTGGGATTTGAACCACCATCCTTCTGCATGCAAGGCAAATGCACTACCTCCATACTATCTCTCTGGCCCCTCAATTTGAACTTTTAAGCTGCAGAAGAATTTTTTATTTTTGTTTCTTTTGAATGAGTAATAGGCAACCTATGATCCGTTGTTACTATACATGCCTCCTCTGATCCAGAGTCATCACTGATGCTTCCTATTATAGTCATTAGCACACAGTATCCATCAGTCCCTCAACAGATCCATATGACAAAATTTCCCATTCCCAAATATGGAATGAGGAAACTGAGGCAGAGGATTATTTACTAACTCTTAAAAGGCACAAGAAGTTAGGGCCAAAACAGGTATGACCTGATAGAGTACAAATCTAGTCAAGACTGAAGAGACCTTGCTCTGTGTGGAATTGTCCACCAACATGCTATTTGTGCTCAGAGGCATTTCCCCTCCTCCCTCCATGGTTACAGACACAGGATAAGAACAGAACACTGAGCACATATTTATTTTTAGAGTCATTCAACACACCTTCTGTGAGGACACACTGCTATCTATAGTAGGAAGTACCAGGGTCTAGAAAAACAAACACATGCAAATCTCTTCTTCAGGCATTGTTTAGTTAGGGGAAAAAAGTGTAGCCAGGTCTTAGGAAGCTACAAGGCAGCATGGTAAGTGTATAGTGAAAGTATACAGAGAATTGAGGGTAGAGGAAGGTTTGAGGACTGGTTCCCAAGCTTCATGATAAATTTCATTCTCTTCTCAATAGCCTCTTCCACACAGGCTCTCTCTGCCCTCCACACTGATCAAGAAAGAGTCAATATGACTGAGATAGTCACTGTGTGGTCTCTACCTTCTGGAATAGGTACCCCTACCTGCTCACTCACTGTAGCTATATCCCCACTTGGCCTTTCAGGCAGAACCAGCTCTCCCCGTGGTCCTCAGACATGGAAAATACAGAGTGGTGGAGAGTTCGCCAACGAGAGAACTCAAATCAATTTTGATTGCATCCATGACAGAATAAAATGTTTTTGTTTAAACAGTGTCTCTATCAAAAGCATTGTAATATTTAAAGTGTAGTATTGATCTGATGGTGAAGACCATAAATCTAGACCTATTGGAGTGCCTGACCACAGAGGCAGGTCAGGGTGGGGGACGCTGTGAGAAATATGGACTCTGATACCTTCAAGAATAGAAGGACCAAGCTATGCCGAGCAGGTCCTGGGGGCCCTCCTATATAAAAGCAGAGAGGCTGGGCCCTCTGAACTGACACAGGAGAACTTGAGAGAAACCTTTTAAATAAATGTGGGAATCAAAATATGACATGGGATCATTTGCTCGTGTTTTATTAGGCTTTGTTGGGAGTCAGCACAAGACCTGAGGCCCCTGATTCCTCATGCTGAAAGAGAATACCTTCCCCCCCCCACAAAAAAGGGGGGGGGTCAGATTGTTTTAGTAAAACAGATGTTCCAGCTGAGTGCCATTCTCCCCCAGCCTGGAACCTTTTCATCCTTTCATCCAACTTCTCCCCTTACTTGGATGGAAGGGACCCTCCCTTTGTGTGTGGGTGGGGTGGGGTGGGGGAGTCTTGGAAAATTCTAGCATTGGAATATCTTCTTTCTCCCAAGCCACAAAGTTGTTCATTGTTTATGTTTATATTTTTGTTTTGTATTTCTGTTGGCCTGAGAGAGAGAGAGAGAGAGAGAGAGAGAGAGAGAGAGAGAGAGAGAGAGAGAGAGAGAGAGAGAGAGAGAGAGTGTGTGTGTGTGTGTGTGTGTGTGTGTGTGTGTGTGTGTGTGTGTGTGTGTGTGTGTGTTGCAGGGTGGGGGAGGCAGGCCAGCCTGTGAGCCTAGGATTTGCAGATACAGTGGCGACGTGAAAGGCCGGGAAGATTTTCATTTCCTGTGTTATGGGGTGCAAATAATATCAGTATGAAAAACCTGGCAGCGAGATGGGAGATAGCAGTTTTTACATTGATAAGTATTTGTTCATTTCCTGACAACAAAAAATAGAAATCTCTCCAGAAATGAAATGGCCCGGCTTGTTGGAGCACTTTTGTGGCGCGGCGTGCAAGGCTGGCTCCGTTTCTGGGGGCCGCGCGCGCCGAGTAATCACAGCATCAGTCATTATCCCGGGATCGCGCCGCAGCGCTGGCCGGGCCGCGCGCCGCCCGCTGCTCCCACTTTTTGTGCCACTTATTTTCTCGGCGGGCCCGATTTGCATTTTAATGGAAGTAGTTTATAGACTTCTCCGCTGCCTTCAGAGTGCCACAAGTGGCATCATTAAGTGAGCTAAGCCGGATTAATGCTGATAGTAAAGTCAGATAATACAATAACAGAGGCCTCCATTCCATTTGCATTAGGTGAGGAGAGCGGGGCTGCCTGGTGCCTGGCGATAATTTGTAAGCGCGATATGTTGTACTTGAGAGGATAAGATTAAATTTAGTGGGTTTAACTGTCATCCCAGTAAGTCAATTACTTCATCTTTTCAGCCTTTGAATTTCTTTTATAAATAAAATAAATGGAATATTGAGCTGCTCCGCAGCCATTTCGAGCTCCCATGAAGAAGAATTACACAGGCTGGGCCAAAAAAATAAAAGGCTTCGGATTCAGCTCCATAAACAAAATATAAACTCCATTCAGGTGCCAGCATGGCAGCGGCCCGAAATATTGTCCATCTCTCATATCACAAGCATGACGGATTCCATTGTGACTTTAGTTTCTCCATAATAGGAAATATTTATGTCGTGCCGGGGTCCTTTCTAGTCCCCCAACACTCCCTTGGTGGGAGGCAAAGGTCCTCTCGATGCACCCCTCCCTCCTCTGCTTCCTGGGGCCCTGCACTAAATATTTAGTGGTGGAGAGAAAACACCTCTCCAACCGGTTGAAGAAAAGAGAACGCCTGTAAGTATCCAGGCAGGACTTAGATAAACAGAAAGGGGCAACTTCTTTCACCCCTTTTTTGTCCCCTCCCATCTCCCATTGCCATTGCACTTGCCATTGAAGATGACATCTCTGGATAAACCTTTCCTGTCTACTGTCAACCCTGGGGATCTTGATAGAACATCAACATCTTTTTTTTAGCCAACTAGAGATAGGAAGCAAAGAACCCGAGGAAAGAACAGAAAACCAAGGCTTTAGATTCTTGTAGATAGTACTGACCATAGGAAGCCATGCTTGAGGATGCAGGTAAAGCTAGGTATTTGTTTAAGATACCTCTACAGATACAACTGGCTTATGAATTCTCTCTCAAGATTGGGTCAGAGACTGAGATGATAGTACAGATGGTGAAGTACTTACTTTGTGGGTAATTGACCTATGTTTGATCCCAGTACCACTAAGAGTCTCCCAAGCTACCAGGAATGATTCTGAGCATGGAGCTGAAACCCCAAATCCAAAACAGAAAAGGGTTAGCCTGTGACTGTCTTTCTGACTTTTGTATCAATGGACAAATGGAATGGTGAAAGCATGTGTAAGAGTGAGTTAGTGAGTGAGATAAAGAGTATATTCCTTCTCTAAACCTTATAAAAATGACTAGTGGCCCCATAGTTCAGTGCCACATGTAGACAGCTAGCCCCTGGTGAACATGTACATAGAATGTGCATGCTCTATACCCCGACCTGTTCTGGGTGCTGCAGAGCAAAGGAAAGGCATAAAAGACTGTCCTGAGTGGATTTGTCACATATACTTTGAAGAGACACAGGAAAATGTTCCAGCAATCAGCCTTTAATAAATCAATTCACATGGGTGCAGAGATAAGAATGAAGGGCCAAATGGCTCTCTGGCTCTTACTCATTTTCCTCCTATTACTGCAGCTCATCTACCCTCTAGGCACATATCTCAGTTCATACCTCAATAAGTCACTCACGGAACAAACTATGATCCTCCTCAGTCTGCACACACTGATGAAGTCTTTCTCTGAGCTGTCTCAAAAGCAGCACTGTGGATGATATTTAGTCAACATTGTTAGACATGATCCTTCTATCAAGCTATCTTCTTTTTTTTTTTCCTTTTGGGCCACACCTGGTGATGTTCAGGGGTTACTCCTGGCTTGGGGGACCATATGGGATGCCGGGTGATAGAACCATGGTCTGTCCTAGGTTAGCGTTTGCAAGGCAAACGCCCTACTGCTTGCACCACTGCTCTGGTTCCCAAGCTATCTTCTTGAAGAAGAAAAAAAAGACAAAACACTATTTCTCCATTCTTTTTATTTATTTTTTTAATTTTGGTATGAGGAAAGAAGTAGAATGCATGAGAGTCTCTCAAGGATGCTCAAAACACACAGGGGACTCTGTGGCCAACTCATCCTTCCATTGTCCTGCCAATTGTTCAATGTGCTCACATAAAGTACAATGGGCCCTGTGTTGCTGTGGTTCATGACCTGCCATTGTGGTAGTGTTTGAGAGCCTCTAGGTGATTCAGAGCCTCCAGAGCTGCACTCAGTGCTGCTTGGAGAACAAGTATTATTCTGGGGTAAACCACATTGGAAAAGCATCTATTTCCCTGAAGAGCACAGGACTTAACCTTAGCTTATGAGATACTGAACAAATATTGGCTTGCTGAATAAAGTTTCCTTTAGCATGGAGATTTATCTGGGAACCTTTAACATGAAAGGTAAAAAACAGCAATCTTCACCTCTATGATCATTTTTTAGTCTTTACTCCTCTTCATCTTTACTTTTACCATCAAATATTGCAACAACAAGAATTAGAGTAACTTCTGCAAAAGAGATGATGATCTTTAAAAAGGTAAAAGTTGAAAAACATCTCAGATGGAATGGACAACTCTGAAATCTCTGCCTGGGTGGCTGCTTTCTTTTCCAAATGCCATTCTTACTGAAGAGAAGACTTTGTAAAACACAACAACAGTCCAATAAGTGTTGGGAGATCATGGGCACTTCGGTGGTAGTGAAGCTTTAGTAACTTGTACATCAAATCATGGGCACTTATAGCCATACAACATATAGCACATGGGTACTTATAATCATTTTACTTTAACCAAAATGCAATATTTTTGTTTTTGGGGGCCAGCCTTAGTAGAACTTATAGCTTACCTACCACTGGCTCTGCACTCAGGAATCATTCCTGCTTGAGAGACAGTGATCAATACTGGGGACTGAATATGGGTCAGCTACAGACAAGGCAAGCACCCTACCTGATGTATTATATCTCTGATTCCAATAAAAATTTTTAATAAATTATATAAAATATAAAGTGAATATAAGATATCAGTGAATACTTTCAATGTTTCCTGATCTCCTATGATGTGTCCACCTCTATTTTGAAGAAATATAAGGGTGAATCATATCTTATCTTTAATCAGTGCAGGATCCAGTTTTTAGTTAAGTAGTATGGCATGTAGATAATTAGATCATTTGCTACCAAGATCTGTGAATAAGACTAATTTTTCTACTGTGTTTTTATTTGTGTATTAAGTTAACTCTCAAGGGAATGAAAATAAACTATTAATAAATAAAATTTTCTTTCTTTAAGTGTATTTTATGAGCCATATCTTTATGTATAAATGCATATTTTTAAATGTTTAAAGTACATAATATTCTTTTTCTTCTTCTTTTTTTTAAATGTCAAATGTCTCTTTCCTTATTACTTACCCCGCAAAAGCCTTCATATCTGATAGCGATTTAAATTGTAAAACCTTTGCCAGGACAGGGAAAAACTATGTGTGTGTGCATACACATACTCGAGACTTGTGTCTTTCTCTGACATCATTCCAAAGCCAAAGATATAAATGACTTTTAGATTGCCCCTTGTTTTGTATTATCCATGCCTCTGCCCTTCACTAGTGCAGATAATCGAGAGTTCACTGTACTGTGATTAATTATATGGCCAGGGCTGAGAGCCAACAGTCCCCACAGTGCTAGGAGTTTCATTCAAAAACTGCCACTTGCCCTCGACACTTTAAAAGGACTAGGACTTTCATTTGTTGCTTGTTTAATAGATTAATTTTTATCTGGTGCTGAGTGAGTGAGCTGTCTGTGCCAAAACTTCCATTCTGTTTCTACACACCAACTCATCCAGCACCCCTGAGAACTGGGGACCATGGTGATACCCACTTTAAATCTCAGGATAAGAGGAGTCCAGGGACTTTCCTGAAGTCACACAGTCAGGAAGGGTACATATCAGGATGCCTGCAAAGATTTTTTGTTGTGGTTGTTGTTTGTTCTTGGCTTTTTGGCAGGGTGGCCACACCTAGAGGCATTTAGGGGCTATTCCTGGAACTGCACTTAGAAATTACTCCTGGAGATCAATGGAGGACTATATGGGATGCCGGGAATTGAACCTAGTTCAACTGTGTGTAAGGCAAATGCCCTACCTTGTTGTGCTATCACTCCAGCCCTGCAAAGGTTTTATAAATTCAAATGACTCAACAACTTTGATTTTCTGTTAAGAATCACAGATAGTAAACACAATGCTTCTGCTTAGACCTCATTGCCTTAGAAATTTTCCTTTCTCAACATGGGATCTAAAACATGTTGCAGAAACCCATGTGAAGTGTTCTGGAGTCACAGACAGTTCAGTAAGACAACTTCTGATCTTTTAGAGAAGTGCTAGGTAATACCTTAGTTTTAGGTTTAGACCTAAAACTTGGGGCCCAGACAACTGGAGTGATGACCACACTCTATCAGGAGTTTCCTTCTACAAGTACTTCTCCCTTCTAGGCAAGGGGAAAAAGAGGCCCTCTGAGAATACAAGAAGTGTCAAGATGCCATATGTACATTACCTCGTTAATCATAGCAATCCTGAAAGTTTAACCTGCTATTCTATTTTACACAGAAAAACGGGACACTTCAAATTAAAGTGTGCACAAAGATATACAGACCCAACCCAGTTCCATTTGGCTTCAAAATTTTTATTCTTGCCAGCCTTTTTGGCAGATCAACTTCTAAACAAAAACTATGATCACTATAATGTCTGAAAACTTCAGTCTGCATCCATGTGATGATATAACCTTTAGAGAAACTTGTTTCAAGCTATTATAACAAAAAATAAAGTTTCAATTTAGTTCATGAATTTTCTCTCTTATCAAAACCAACCAATAAACTTTTGAATTTTTTACTCTGAGCCTCAATATTATTCAATTGTTTTTTTCCAGTTTTGTTATCTGTTTTATTTTTTTTTATCTTTCAATGCCTTTTCTAAAATTTTCTATTTCAAGTTGTGATCTTAAATTGATGACATTGTTTTTCTGCTTTCAGCAGAAACATAGCCAGAACTTCTACAAGAAATTTCCCCTAAATGATTTTTGATGACCAATTTCTGGGCTTCACTTTCTGAACACAGGTTTGCTTACATATCTAGCTTAGATTTTTCATAGAATAGCTTTTTTTACTTTAAAAATAATGTATCTTCCTACAACATATACTTGGTCAGCATATCCTATATTATATAACCTTTCATGGATTTGAGGAGCTCACATATACCACTTGGCTTTACTAATTTATTTTACATTTTTGTCCCCAAAAAGAGAATGTGCCAAAGAAAAACAGACTTCAAATAGAATTCATCATTTCGAAGCACAGTTCCATAACCAATTTGACTTCCAGTTGTTTTATTATTCCAATTAATCTCTTTAAACCTCTCTAAAGAGTTGGCATTTACATTTCTCATTTCCATCGTTACGAACATTCTTCTAATAATAATATTTCCTAATGCCTACACTATTTCGGGGTTTGATTCTGTGATAAGTGGAAGCACTAATCAGCAACCTGAGCCTGAGTGTTCTTACAGATATCAGTGTCCCATTTTCTCTAAAATTAGCAATGTCACGCAAGCTTTCAGATGCTGTAATTACAACCGCAACAGAGCAGAAAAGCTCTCAACAGCCACCCAGACACAGCAGCTCTGAATCAGCCCGCCCCATCTGGAAATCCAAGTGTTCCTTCCTCCCTTTCACCCCTGACTTTTGAAATTGCTTCCTTCAGCTTGAACTCTACTCAGACCTCTGACATAGTCTAATTTTTGTTTCCACTCTTGTCATGGACTTTTCCTTGAATGTCCATTCACGTCAGCTTCTAGACTGACTCTCTTGGAGCAGGTGAGCATGGGAGCAATAGTATATAAGGAAAGGTGCTTACCTAATGTACTTGATAGACCAAGTTGGGTCCCAGGACCTATTTGATTATTCATGTCCCTCCAAGAGTTATCCCTAAGTGCATAGCTAGGAGTAAGCCTGCGCACTGATGGATATGACCCCAACAACCCCCTCCCCACAAAAAGTGGATCCTTTGACAGTAGGAAAGTTTTCCATTGACCTAAGCTCTAGCTCTGACAAATCTCCAGGCCTGCAATTCACAAGAGATCATAAACCAGAACTTCTCAGCACAACTTCCAAATTCTTGGCCTACTAACTATGCTATGTAAGTGTTCACAGTTCTGGAGGGACCTAAAGGATATTATTCTAAGTAAAGTAAATCAGACAAGCAAAGCCAAAGAGATTATTTCAATCATATGTGGAATATAAAATATAACTAATGAACAAAGCAACTCAAAAAAGAAGTAGGAGATGCAGAGAAAATTGGTAGTCACAAGAGGAAAAGGGGTATGGGGTGGGGGTTATATAATGAGCAAAAGAGATCACGTCTGTGATAATGGATGAAAGTTAGAATTTCAGTGGTGATAATGTTATATATGTTATAAATTGTATTGTTGTGTACCTGAAATTATTTTATTTTAAATCATTGTTAGTGCTGTACAAGTATATTTTTAAAATATCATATCTTGATTTACACTAATTTTTTTAAAGTTGTAATGCTGAAATAGATCACTACAACAACTTCAAAGCTCCTCCTGTGTTAAGAAGACTATCTGGGGGTCTGGAGAGATAGCATGGAGGTAGGGTGTTTGCCTTGCATGCAGAAGGATGATGGTTCCAAACCCGACATCCCATATAGTTCCCCGAGCCTGCCAGGAGCAATTTCTGAGCGTAGAGCCAGGAGTAACCCCTGAGCACTGCCTGTGTGACCAAAACAACAACAAACAAACAAACAAACAAACAAAGAACAAAAAAGAAGACTATGTGGGACTCCTGAGGTCAAAGCTCCCTTGCTTCCTCTGGCAAGTTCTTTCATCTACTGTTGACAGGCTCCAGGAGGAAAGAGCCCGCTATCACTCTTTTCCCTGCACAATAAATGGCTACGGTGCCCTTTTCCTCTAGTCCATCCTGAGAGTAGAAGTTCCACTCACTCTTCCACTCACTACTGGAGCTTTAGACTCTGTGTTGCTACTTAAGCATGGCCATAAGTATTTTTCATTTGACTAGGATATAGCTAAGTCTTAAGATGTGAGTTTGGGGCTGGAAAGATGGTACAGCAGGTAGGGCACTTGTCTTGCTCATAAGTGAGCTGAGTTTTATCCCTGGAAAACCCTATGGTTCCCCCAAACTTTATCAGAAATTATCTTTGAGCACAGAGCCAGGAGTAAGCCCTAAGCAAGATGACTATAACACCCCCCCCAGATAAATAATCTTTTTTTTTTCGGTTTGTGGGCCACACCTGGTGAGTCTAGGGGTTATTCCTGGCTATGGGCTCAGAAATTGCTCCTTGCTCCATATGGAGGACCATATGGGATGCCAGGGATCAAACTATAGTCTCTTCTAGGTCAGCCGCATGCAAGGTAAATGCCCTACCACTGCACCACCTCTCCAGCACCTAAAGCAAGCTTTTATTTGAAAATTGAAGGGTTTTTTTTTTCGTTCAATGAAATAACCATAGGAATTCAGTTGCTCTCCCAGCCGGTAGAAAATCAGCAAAAGAAAGCTGTTCAAAGGTTTCAGACCACATATTGCTCTGCGGCCTTTTCGCTAAGATCAATTGCAAAGATTTCAGACCACAAAGAAGAAATAATAGAAGACAGAACATTTCCAAAGGCTTCAGAAACAGATAAGGGAGTATTTGTGATATAAAGTGGAGAAATCTGTGTTCAGAGACTATGGAGGAGGAATTTTAGGAAAAGTGTGATCCCTTTACCCCCAAAACCCTTGGAAATATTCAGAACTTTAAAAGTTTGAACTTCAACAAGAAGAGATGAAGTGAAAAGTTGAAGGTAATTGCGTGGGTTAGTGAGTCACTGATGGAATAGCTGGAGCTTTGATATATCTTCATAGCTGAAATACCACCCCTCTCACCATTTGATTGCAAAGTCTAGCTTTTTCTTTGAGGATATTGAAGCTGAGACTCACCCAAGCGGGGTTACATAGGAAAATTGAGGACCCTGAGACACTGAGAAGCTGTACACTAATGACTATTCTCAAAACTTTTCCCTTCTATTCTAAAAAATTCCGGCAGCCTAACTCATGATTAAAAGATGCTTAAGAACAATTCCTGAGATAAACTGAATAGTCTCACAGAAATGCCACAGGAATATGCTGAGTTCAGGGGTTCCTTCTCAGTAAAAATGAGCCTACTGTCTAACTGCTGAACAGAGAAGTCCACTGGCAAAATGTCTCACCAAATATATAGAGCTTCTGACTGAAATTTACTTCCCTCCTCTTAAAAGTGAAAAGTTAGATAAGGATTACCAATTATTTGAAAAACTCTTAATAAAAAATGAAAGGCAAAAATAATCAGAAAAGGGAAATATAGATTATTTAGGAATTAGAAATGATCTTTTTTTTTTCTTTAGGGCTACATCTGGTGGTACTCAAGGCCTTGTTCCAGTTTTGTGGTCATGGATCACTGTCAGTGGTACTCAGGGGACCATGAGATGCTGGATATCAAATCTAGACCTCCTACTTGCAAAGCATATGCTCAGCCAGTTTATCTATATCTTCAGTTCCAGAAATGAATTTTTAAAGAATCATCAATAATATGATATGTATATATACATGTAGTATAGGAATTAAGTCACTTGGTTTGCACTCAGATGAGCCAAGATAATCTCCAACAACAAATTATAGTCCTCTGAACACAGCCAGAAGTGATTCCTGAGCACAGAGCCAAAATTATGCCCTGAGCACCATTGTCTATGACCCTAAAACAAGCAAAAATTATATACATATATTAGTTTCAGGAGCCACCACAATACATGCCCACAAATTGTATAGCTTATATTACAGAACTTTTTATTTTTACCATTTGAAAAAGAATCTGAAATCAAGGTGTCAGCAAGGCTGGTTCTTCTGTCCTGGGTCAGGCATAAAACAGGCAAGTCTATTTCAGGCCTAACCCCAAACTTCAGTGGTAGCTGATAATCATCTATTCCCTGAATTTTTAGACACAACATTCCAATCTCTGCTTTTATTATAATCTATTCCTCTCTATGTCTCTCTGTATCTATACAGGGCCGGTAATGGTTGTAGAGGTGACTGTTCTCCAGTAGGAATTGATACTAATTTAGCTAATATCATTTGCAAAGATGTTCCTTGCAAATAAAATAGCATTCTGGGATTTGTAGACAATCCCAATTGGTAGATATTGGTAGACAATGGTGGAAAGATTCCATAACAACCAAAGGTATCGGAAGATAAGGAATCTATCTACAAATTAAACCTGGAATATGCCTTGGTAATGGTTCATACCTGAAAATAAAATTAGTATAAATATTTTGAAAGAGGAATACTTTGGTTATTGTGTTAGAGCCATACTCAGTAGTGCTCAGCTTTCTCCTGATTCTGTTCTTGGGAATTACTTCCGGTGGTTCTCTGGATACTAGAAAATAAAATGTCAAACCCCTGCCCTGTCATTTTTAAGCCAAGAATTTACTCCCTATATTACCTCTCTGGTTTCATAAGAAAGAGAATATTTTTAAAGAGAAATATCTATTTTATGCAATTATAAGGTGATATAAATCTTTTTTTTTTAATTTTTATTGTGACCAAAGTGCATTACAAATTTTTCACTGCATCATGTCACTATGGTACATAGTGACAATGAATGAGGGGCATTCGCACCACCAGTGCTGTCCTCCCTCCGCCCCTATTCCCAGCATGCATCCCACATCTCCCTCCTCTACCCCCCAGTATGCCAGTGCAACTGGTCTCCACTTTACAGTTTGTTGTAGATTGAGCATCCATTCCACCGTCATTGGAGATAAAAAAGGATAAGAAAAAGGGGAGAAAAAAAATTGGTAACAACTACCAAAAAAGGAAAGGAGAAAAGAGAAAAAAGAAAAAGAAAAATGGAAGAAAAAAGAAAAAAAATGGACCCGGCAAATAAAAATAAAAATAAATTTCTAAATAATAACCACAAGTGTGAAAAAGAAAGAGAAAAGTGGAAGAACAAAGAGAAGGAAAATAAAGTCAAAAACTAACAAATCAAAACAAAACAAGAAAAAGTATGGGTGCTGGAGTGGTAGGGTTTGGTGTTCCCCCCATTTTTTTTTTTTTTTTGCATAGGCACAGTAAGCATTGGGGAAGAAAGGGAATTTCCGTGGCCTAAGAGATTCAGGGTTTCTTCATCCTTGAAGCAAACCATCATGGGATCAACTCCTGGCTCCATATATACTCATTACCCCATCCCGAAGGCTTTTTTTGTGATGCCAGGAAAGTTTCCTCTCAGTTGTGTATGAGAAAATCAAGCCTCTGTAGCTAGCGATCTTGGTATTTGCGCAGGTTATAGGTCAGGGTCTAGGATAGAGTCTCTAGGTTCTAGAGGTTCCTATCCATCGTTGTTGTGGTGTTCAGTTTTCTGTAACACTTGCTCCCTGTTTTCATTCAGTCCCTAAGCTGAAGCCTAGGATATTATGGGTCCAAACGTTCTGCTCAGTCTCTGTTGTCCAAGTTGGACCTCTGCAATAAGACATCTTGTTGTTGTTGTTGTTGTTGTTGTTTATGTGTCCTGAACTACAGCCTAGGGTGGCATTTTCCTTATTAGTCCCAAGGTAGGCTCTGTAAAGTCACAGTTGTAAAAGTCAGTTTTCTGTTGTTGGTGCTCTTATTTTTCACAGTTCAAAGGACGATAGCTCTTCTGATTTCCATTTAGTGTTAGGTGATGTGATAGGACAGCCTGGTCTTAGGTCAAGTTTTCCTTTCCTTGTTGTCATATCAAAACTGGCACAAGTTGGTGCCAGAGTAGTGTTATAAATCTCCCAATGGACCTTAGTTCCTAGTGGTGTTGCCTGGGGCTGTATCATTTCTACGTTGGAGATCTGGGGTTTTGGATTGGACTAACACTGTCCAATCTACTGGGGACTGGTTGTATCCACATGACACATGTTCAGGATGGGAGGCACCCTTCTGCTATAAAAAACGAGTTCTTATCCCTAAAAGATAAGATCTTGTTTCTGTGTCAATGGTTTCCCCCTTTTTTACTGTGCCCATACAAAAACGTATGGTGTCCTGTGTTGCTGGTGCTATTCTGGGTAAGGATGACAGGCTGCACACACAATCTCTGTCGTCTGGTTTTGTTCTGAGCTTTTATCCCAGTCAAGGTATTTTGTACCAAGCAGCACCGAAAATGGTAAGGATAGAGGAAAAAAATGTATATATTAAAATAGAGCAAATAAATAAAACTGAGTTTAAAAGAAAAGGTATTCGAATAAAACAAGTGGTGGAGGAGGCTACTTGTATTTTTAGGTATACACATCTTAACATGTATTGTTATACAGGTATTGAGCTTCCAATAGGCAATATAAGACTCCCAATTAAGTCTTTTGATATATTCTTGTGGGGAGTAAAAGCCAAGGTACTTTTCAATTCACAGGCCTTGGAATTGAGTTTGAGAGATGCTTTGCTGCATTACGAGACCATATAGTGTCTTTGAGCTGGGAGTTTTGCTGAGGCTGATTCCTGTATCGTGCAACAGTCCACAATTTGGTGGGGGTGAGAGGGGCCATCAAGCATTAAGGCATGCTGATTGTAGTTCTTTGCCAATGCATGAGAACGGGGACCCAGAGGGTGTCTTTCACTGAGGAGCTGGAAGGTGGTCTGTTGGGGCAGGAGGTTAATCTTGGTGCCTACCGAGTTAGAAACTGAGGGTAAAGAGGGTTAAAGTAGGGGAAGATAATGGATCAGGATTGAAAAATGAGGGGGTAGAGGAGACACAGGGGAAGGGGAGAGGCAATACATGACAGGGGCTATACACAATACATATATATGAATTGTTTGTGATTTCGGCTTGGAGTCAGTGCGGAAAGTCACGTCCATAAAGACTGACTTTAAAGATCTATTTGAGTGTTATCAACCAAATCTTTGGTATTCCGTTTCCTTTCCTAGGAAACGTCTAGAATGAAGAACATTTTTAGATAATGCTCAAATGCAAATGTGCCCGCGTGGTTATAAAAATGAGTATTAGTAAGAAAAGACACCACTGCAGGGGGTCCAGTATGAATACGGGAGGAGTTTCCTTCTTCCCGCCTCCCCCCAGAGCCCAGTTGCCAAACCTGGCCCTGAAGACCAGTTTGGCATGGGCGGATCTTGGTCTCCTGGACTAGTAGGTCAAACCCAGGAGGCCATTGGCCAGCTGTCCGCCCAGTTTCCCAGCCATACCTGTAGGAGAGGAACAGTAATCCTGGCATGTGGGATTTTCTGGGTCCAGCTGCAGCCTCCCTTTCCAGTATGAAAAAGCATAGGGGAGGAGTTTGCCTCTTCCCATCCCCCCCAGAGCTCAGATGCCAGACCTGGCCTTGAAAGCCAGCTTGGCGTGGGGGGCTCTCGGTCTCCAGGACTAACTGGTCAGTCCTGGGGGCCTTTGGCCAGCTGTCTGTCCAGATTCCCAGCCATGCCAGTAGAAGAGGAGCAGTAATCCTGGCATGTGGGATTTTCTATAAATCTTATCTGAAAAGTGGAGTCCAAGGCTCCAGGAAAAACCCTAACCAGCTGTCCTCAATCCTTGGTACAGATGGGAAAAATTAGAATTGTCAGATACATTGTGCTTCTGGGTGAGACTGGAAAGCATTGTTGAATAGAAGTCCAAGAAGGTTGCTGATTCTTTCATATACCCTGCTTTGAGGAGTTTGTAAAGCATCTCATGGTGGGTCTAGGGCAACTATTAAGTAGTACAGCCACGATTAATAGAAAGAAACAGACATAGAGAATTTTGAGAGGGTGTGAAAGAGGAAGGAGGACACATCTGAACCAGCAAGTGCCTTGCTCCATTTCTCTCCAGTCATTTCTCCTTATAATGGTTGTCATTATATTTATATATATATAAAATATAATAACTTACGATAATATAAATAATAAATAGATAAATAATAATAAATATAATAAATAAATATAATATATTTATATTTACATCTAGATCTTATGCAAATATTACCTGGAATGGCTACAATGGCCAATCATTCAGGGAGGGTGATTTCAGAAACTCATTCCAATGCAGCCAAGATGACACAGGCTTGTTTTTTATCAACATGTCTAAATATTAACTTAATAAAACATTCAATGGGAAAATATTATAAAATATAGTTTTCTAATTTCTCATTGAAAATCAGAAGAACTGGTATCGTGGACCCTACTTACCAGAAGGCAACAGACTCTAACATTGCCATACACTTTAGTTTGCCCCAGTTGCCACCACTCCAACATACATACCTAATTGTCTTCAGGTTCTTTGGGTTCTGATTAGAGGCTACTAAACCTTTTTTGTTGGGCTATCATTATAAAATGATGCATTAAATTGAGGATAAGTGCCCCCCAAAAGAGGGAAAGCTTCCACAAGAACATGCAGGCCAGATAGATCATGAGAAAATTAAGTGATATTTAATACCAGGAAAGAAAAGGATCCCTTATGAAGGAACCAAAAAAAGGAGTCAAAAAGTTGGAGTTCTGTGGATGGCCTGATAGCTCTTAAGATGAAGACAAAGACAGCAGCAGAGCAGGTCTACAGGAGAACTAAACACGTATGGCTAACTATGGATCCTCAGAGCTATGATAACTAGGTCAGATGATGATGGTGTAAGCTAAGCATTCACCCATGACTGTTGCTGGTTGCACTAGTCAGGCTAACCTGCCTTAACCACCAGGCTAGATAACTGTTCACTGAATTAAAACCCTGGAAGTCCCAATGACAAACGTCCATTATAAAAGTCTTCATTTTTTCTGTACTTACTCTTCACTTAAAGAACCATATTCTTCTTCACTAAGCTATAGAACTTAGTAACATCCCAGATGTCTAAAGCATGCAAGGCATCCCCACAGCCTTGAGAGTTGCCTGAAAGAGGCAGCACTGAATTGGGTCTTGCCAACCAGATGTCCTAGAGGCCCCCTAGTGAGCATTTCAGTCTTCCAAGCTCTCTGGGAACGTGGGTCAGCTTTATAGCATCTTCTCCCAAAGTGACATCAGCCATCATTTTCTGCTCTTGGCAGCAGCACAAACCTTTCACTTAGACCTGATGTACTGTGTGAAAACAGGAGCCTGCATGCCATTCTTTCCCAGCCCTGTCAGCTGGAGGAGTGGTGTTTCCCTCAGAAACTGTCAGGAAAAAAAGTTGTTTGTTCAGTTTGCCAAATGAAACCTAGTCACCAGACTTGACCCTTTTTGACTAAGGTTGACCTTTTTTTTTTTTTTTAAGGGCAGCCAGTATTTTTTCTATAGCCTCTACAACAAGGTTCACCAAGTTTAACACCACAGTCAAGACCATAGATAGAGAGATGATGAGCTCCAGAATCTCCAGCCTGTCTATTGTAGAAAAAGAGACAAACGGAAGCAAGGAAGACCCCAACTCCTACAGGTGTGGGGTGAAACAAGGCCACCATCTTGCTGCATGTGTCCAGCATGCTGAGCACTTGGACAGAGTTTGGGGGTGAGACATTGCTCAAAAAATGTTGCAATTCTTATTTTTTCCAGATGTGAGGGTGATCTGGCTCCAACATCTGCCACCCAATACATATTTGCAATGCTTTATGGCACTTTTTTTGTTTATAAGTCAGATCTTCTCCATCAAAAGACCAGGCCCACATGGGCCAAGATCATGTCTTACATTGAGCATATGGTATGTGAATAAAAGTTTGAAGATTAAATGGGTCATGCTTACAAACTGATTTATGAAGTGTAACAAAGGTCAGGGTTTCCCAGAAAAAAAAAAAAAGCCTGCTCAATGTGATTTGGCTTCCTCCTTGAATCCTTGGATATTAGAATGGAACTCTGGAGTCATGAAGTTTGTATTTTGGGAAAAGAGGGATCTACTGAATAATTGGAGAGGTACAGTTTGGATTCCAAAATTGGAGATTGGTTAAAAACTGAAAATGAGCGGTCTGGAAAAATGTACAGGGATTAAGATGTTTCTCAGCACTGCATAAGGCCCCTTGAACACTGCCAGGAATAATCCCTAAGCACGAAGCCAGAATGAAGCCCTGAGCACAAGTAGGTGTTATTCCTTCTCCTCTGCACACATACATACATATACACACGCACACAAACAGTGAAAATGAGGAAAAAAGTGGCAGGAGAAAAAATGATTGACTATCTACTCAGTACAATTGGTGGACTATATGTTTTAATCCCTATGAATTTTACATTTCTGTTTGCAGTTAGGAGAAATAAAAATCTTCTGTTTAGATTGGTAGACAGAATCATTTGCACTGGGTTTTTCTTGCCAATTGCAAGTGCCTCTCTCCTTCTTTTTCACCCTCTCTTCCTCTTTCTCTCTTTCTCTTTTTCTCCTTTTCTCTCTCCTCCCCCATTAGGATAATTGAATCACAGATTGGGACATTGGAGCCAGGATGCTAAAAAAACAAGAAAATTATATAATGTTCACTGTAGATTTGGCATGTATTTGTTTTCTTGTGGACAACTTGGGGAATCATGAATAGGGCTTTTAATTTTTAAAAAGGTACCTTGAATCAAAACAATTGGTTTTATTACCTTCCACCCTTACTGTGCTCCAAGATGGCCATGAGTCTAGAGATGCAAAGACTATTTGCAAGTGAACACACATACACTCATATGCACGCACAAGCGCGCGTGTGCGCGCGCGCACACACACACACACACACACACACAGAGAGAACCTTTAGTTATCTACCCTTTATTTATGTTAGTCTCTCCTTTTTTTAAAAAAAAATAATGATCATGATTTTTACCTTCTGGCCCCCAAATTAGAAGACATCTGTCCAATGTTGAAGAAACAAATGGATTCTTATCAGGTCTTCTTAAATTAGTCTTTATGTTTAACTTAACCACATATTATATCCCTTTTGTGTTCAGAAATCTTCCCAAGTATTCTCCAGGGAAACCTCTAAAGATCTCTGTATTTAAACCCCCTACATGGCTGTGGAAATCTTATTATCTAGGCTGCTAACTTTTCCCTAAATCACATTTCCAAGAAGAACCACGTTTCCAATGCACAGGTCCCATGCAAAGTTTACTTCTTTATAACCTAGAGTTTTATGTAGACATTCCTTTTAAAAAGAGAAAAACAGAGTTTGATTTTCTTGTGTCACAAGAATTACTTATCACCAAGAGTGAAGAATTACACAGTTCTATGGCAATGTGTGGGTAAAGCTTTGCTGAAGTTACTCAAAACTGCAAACCTGTAAGGTGAAAGCCTAAACAAAGGTTTTCCCCCAACTTCCTTTTTCCCTAATCTATTTCTTTAAGAAGTAAAAGCCCACCGGATAGTTGCTTTTGTGTCTGACTTGACCTTCCCTCACCTGGGATTGGGAGTTGGTTTGAATAAAGAAAAGAGTACTGTGGGCCCGGAGAGATAGCATAGTGGTGTTTGCCTTGCAAGTGGCCGATCCAGGACCAAAGGTGGTTGGTTCGAATCCCGGTGTCCCATATGGTCCCCCATGCCTGCCAGGAGCTATTTCTGAGCAGACAGCCAGGAGTAACCCCTGAGCAATGCCTGGTGTGACCCCAACCCCCCCCCAAAAAAAAGTATTGAGTTTGAGCTCAAGAGAAAGGGCACTTGGCAGACAGACAGCACATAGCAGTGAGAGACCATGAAGTAAAAGCAGGCTAACTTCAATGAATTTTTTGATTGGCTTGGTATTTTTCCTCCACCACTACCCTTCTTTATCACACCTGTCCACCTAAGGGATTAGAAACACAGTGCCTGGGATGGTCTCACCAATCCATGGTTATATTTTTATTTTACAGAAGCCCATTTGAATCTCAGGATAATTACATATATCTCTATGAGATTGGATATATACATCTACAATTTCCAGTCACACCCCAAATTTATAATAAAAACAGCTAATGCTAAATCTATATTTTTCAGGATCTATGCCAGAGGCTATAGTCTAGAAGCTTATGGCCTATGTTCCCTCCAGTAACATATTTAATTTGTCCAACACAGTATTGTAAGTAAGTAAGTAAGTATTGTAAGTATTTGTCCAACACAGTATTGTAAGTAAGTAAGTATTGTAAGTAAGCTGGATTTCTAACTTCTCTTTAAAATGTGGAGAGTCTGAAGTTATTCCTTGACATCAATGAGCCAGAGGAGTTGAGGGGCAGCTACTCCTTTAGTCAAATCATACACATCTCTAACTAGGGTCCTTGACGGAAGTGCTGCCTTACTCTTTGAGCAGACTTTCCAAATAGTGATGCACTTTTAAGTATTTGACCTGATCTAGAGAGTATATTTGTTTGTTTTTTTCCTGAATACACATATACACACCTATGCTACTTTCACTCAATTCTGTTATTTTCTTTCCTTTGTCTATATTCTTCCCTCATGCAACTTCCATTGTTTTTAATTTCCTCTGCGTGAGTTTTTGGGGTTTTATTTTGTGTTGCTGTGGTACCAAATATTAGACTCAAAGCCTCACATGCAATAAACCTCCAGGATTTTTGTCTTCTATGGGTTACCTGACTTAGAAATTGATGCTTAATAAGCCTATATGTTTAAATAGTAGATTTAGATATTCAAGTATGTGGCAAGTCCATTTTGCTACTTTATAAATAGTTCATCCTCAATGTGACCAAAGCATATTTCATTTCCTCTCATCCCCCAAATCATGCACTTCATTAAATGACATTAAGACTCTTCCAGTTATTTGAGTTATAATTTTGAGTCATATTTTTCCATTTCTATAATTTTTACATATAATCCAGCAACTTTTCTTTTTGTGATACCTCATTATTACATATCCTATATTATATTATGCCTCAGATCTACATGCTTATCTCCAACCTTTTTGATCTATTGAATCTCTAAGCCACCAATATCTCACTAGTTCTAAAATGGTCTACTACCTTGCTACTCTAAGTATGATCCACAACCAACTTTATATGTGTCCTTAGGAGTTTGCTAGAAATTCAGAATCTTCTGTCCTCTGGAAAGCAATTTGAATTTTGTTTCCTTAGTTGATGCCTTAGTGGTTCAGCACTACAGGGTCAAATCAGCTTCATATCCTTGACTCCTAGTATTGAATCATCTAGTCTGATTAAATGTCACCAGAAATTATCCTTAACCTTCTGAGCACTGCTTTTGAAACATAAAAAAGTTCTCTCAGAGGTGAAGAAGCTCTGAGTTAAGAATCCTAAACTTCCTGACAGGCACGAGGGACCATGTGGGGCACCAAGATTCGGGCCGATGACCTCCTGCATGAATGGCAGACGCCTTGCCTCCATGTTATCTCTCTGGCCCCTTCTTTTCCCTCTTCATGTGCTATGCCATGGTGCCTATCTCAAGACCACGGCGTTTTTTTAGTCGTTTGTTTGTTGGTTTTGTTCTGTTTTGGTGGTGCTTAGCGTTATCGTTGGAACTCTTAATAGATATTTGACACTTCATTTCGTAGGGGTGGAGTGTTTCACCTTCTTTTTCTCCTTCATCTCTCAAACCGATGACGAGAGCCTCTAGAAGAATTTTGCTTATTTCCGGCGTATTAGACTTTTACCCCAGTTTATCACTTTTCTCCTCTTCAAACAAAACCACATAACTTGAACTACCTACTCCTGCCTCCCAACTAGAGGGGGAAATAAAGGAGGCATCAGGACCAAACAGGTGTAAGACTACGAAGTAATAGGATAGGTACAAAGGGGACCACATATTCTATCAGCCCTGGGGGTGAAGGAAGAGGATATGGGTGGTAGGACAAAAATGGAGGAGTAGGGAAGACAAACCGGTGATGGGAATCCCCTTTGATTTTATGTAAATATGTACCTAAAATATTATTGTCAACAATATGTAAGCCACTATGATCAAAATAAAAATTATGTTAAAAAAATAAAGAATCCTAAACTTACCATCTTACCCATCCACCAATTATTTTCCATCTGATAAAGTGATCTTTTAAAATAAAAGTTAAATTACTTTATACCTATATTTTAAAAACTCCTTCCAGATATTGTCTGACTAAAAATAATTAAATTATTTTTTGTAACCCATGAGGTTCTGATTGCCTCAGCTTTTACTTCAATTTCACCCTAATCTCTCAGTCTGAGATTATTCCACTGTTACCTTTTGATAATCAAAGACTTCTCACACAAAATATATTTAAATTTTAGAATGATCCATTTCCTCCTTAAATGACTAATTCTCCATCCCAGTGAACATCACTAACGTTTATCCCATTGCTCACATTAATATTATCTCAAAATCTGGGGCAGGAGAGATAGCATGGAGGTAGGGCATTTGCCTTGCATGCAGAAGGATGGTGGTTCGAATCCTGGCATCCCATATGATCCCCCTAGCCTGCCAGGAGTGATTTATGAGCATAGAGCCAGGAGTAACCCCTGAGCACTGCCGGGTGTGACCCAAAAAACAAACAAACAAACAAGCAAAAAATTAACTCAAAATCTACGTCAAAGCCAACAGTACTTCTTGCTGTCTCCGCCTTTGAAATATGCTAGTACTTGAAGTACTTTTTCATCTTATCCCAATCATTATCATTCCATACTTCTGTAATAAGGTCCTAACTCACCCTGCATCTATGCTAGCATTGATATAACCTATTTTTACATAGCTTTCAGAGTTTTTTATTTATCTGATTGAGGCCTTTCCATGATTCCCTATTACATCTAAACTAAAACAGAAATTCCAACCTTCAAATTGCCAATTTTAAGATCAGATTCTATCCTGCATTCTTGATCTCATTGCCTACAGCCCTTTCTTCTCACAGAAGACCTTATTCCCTGTTCTTTACATGTGCCAAATTTATTTTCACCCAGGGTCTCTGCATTACTAAGCCCTCTGCCATTCTTCTGTTGGCTTCAAGTGTTTCACTATTAATTTTAGTATACATGTGTATCAAGCTCTCTTCCCAACTCTTTCACCCTTGAAAGAAGTGATCAGTGCATTAGCATTATGTCCTATTTTTCATTATAATATTTATCTTGTTCATTTGCTTGTTTGTTTTACTCCATAATATAAATGATGCTTGCAGGAAAAAAATCACATTCTAATTCTATAATTAGGATCACCCAGCAAATAAATCAAATTAGATTTAAATCCCAAGTCCACACTTAAATTTTTAGTGTGAGTACACCCTGAAAAAGATCTTTTTTAAGTTTTAACCAAATTTGACTTGGTTGTCAACACTTCAATGGCAGTTTCAAGCAGGATTTTGTTTTAAAATATAACCATTGTACTTTAATATCATTCATTGTTAAACCAACATTCAAGTTTATTTTTTAGTTTTTCAAATTTTTTATTACAGTAATATTTTAGGTACATAGTGACATTGAATCAGGGGCATTACCACCACCAATTGTTGTCCTCCCTCCACCCCTGTTCCCAGCATGCATCTCATATCTCCTCCTTTACCCACTGGGCTGCTAGAATACGTGGTCTCCTCTATGTCTAGCTTGTTGCAGATTGGGTAACAATTCTGCTGTAGCTGGCTTTAAGTTTGGTGTTTAAGTCTGATCATTTTTGTATTTCTACTTGATGATCATACAACTGTTTGGTCTTGGTACCCACCATTATTTCCCCCCTTAATTTGTGAGGCAGAACAAGATGGTTCAAGTTATGTGGTTCTGTTTGAAGGAAAAAAATAAAATGGGGCAAAAATAAAACAAGCAAAAAATAGGCGGAGTCCTTCTAGAGGCTATAAAAATCAATTCGAGAGAAGAAAGTGAGAAAGGAAGAAAAACAGTACAATACAAAAATAAAAATCAAACAAAAAATCCAAAAAGCACCACAGCAATAAAGACAACCACCACACAATAACCATGGTCCTAAAATAAAAACAAAACAGAGCACAAAAAATGGAAAAAAATCAAACAACAATAACAAAACCAAAAAATATTATTTTGTGCTTGTTCTCTCTCTTTCTTTTTTTTGCATAAGCACAGTAAATATTAGGGGAGATCAGAAAGGGAATTCCCTTGGCCTAAGAGATACAAGGTTTCTCTGCTCTTGAAGCATACTGTCATGGGAATAACTATAGACTCCATACATGTTGATTTACTCTCCCCTAGGTTTTTTTGTGGTGTATGGAAACTTTTTGCTCCATCATTGATGATAAAATAAGACCTTTGTATCTAGAGATCTTGGTATCTTCACAGGTCAACGAATGCAGCCTAGGATGAAGTCTTTCTTTACGGTTCTCATTCAAGTTTATTTTATCCAGCAATTCTAACATAACACATTATCACCTGTAATTTAACATCTTCAAACTATTTCTCTGAAATGCAATAACTTAGAAATAATAGTTCTAACTTTTTTAATTGGTAGAATAAGTGGTCAGTGAGATGCCATTTGATCTCTAAAAAATGTTATTGATATTTTAGATAGAAACAATGTGCTAGTTGCTATAATTACAAGATGTCATCCTTATTTAGTCTATTTTACATATATGTGTGTGTGCTCCTTTCCATAAAAATTGACTGGTTAAAAGAGCTTCTGCTACTCTATGATTATAAAAATTGTTAATATTTTAAAAGCAAAATAAATATATAGAATATATTTGCATAATAACACTATATTTGAAATAGTTATAAAACACATCTACATTTCTATTGGGCTACCTCACTAAGAAGGTTATATATGAATTTCTATTTGGGGTGGGTATTGAACTGTATGCACAAGAATCTCTCCTAGATATGCTAGGGTTTGACCTGGGGTCAACCGCTATACATGGATAGTGCCTTAATCCTATTTAAACTATTTCTCTGACCATGTATTTATTTGCTTGAACCTTGAACAGTTCTAAGAGCAAGACAAAACAGGGCTGGTTTGCCCCATTATAAAGAGAAACATAAAGAGAAACAGAGACTTCAAGAGGTTCAATGGTTTGTTAAGATTACACAGCTTGGAACTAATAAAGCAGTATTTTGAACTTAGATTTTTAAAATCCAAGCCAAAATGCTTGCCAGCATATCACATTCCCTCCATAAATGAAGGGCAAGGACATTCACCAAGCAGATTCTGAGACAAGCTATAGAGGGATCACATGTGTAAACAGATGTATAGTCCACTTGTTTGGTAACTACTCTTTCTCATCATGGACATCAGCCAACCCTTGGTTCTTGGCTCTGAGAGCTTTGGGATAAAAAGTGTCTTCATCTCTTTAAATATTTTGTGTTATTTGTCTTTCAATGTAACAGACAATCATTTTAATGTTCAATCAGCTTCAAATGCATTTATTTCAAGCAGTTGGCTCCATGACGAACCAAGAAACTGAAGGCAGAATCTAAATTTGGGCTTCAAAATCTGTTTCCAAGTATTAATTTTGAGTGGAAACAATTTTGGTTGAATTTGGGGATTATAAATATCCCCCAAGAGTTTTTCAGCTCTTGGCCGCCTGTCTCTAAGTTTCACTCTGGTTTCAACCTAGGGGGCTATTAGATTAGAAGTAGACAGCTTTGGCATGTGGTTACTACAAACGCCTGTAACTGTCTTTAAAACATGATCTAGAAATGTTGATATTATAAATGACCATTTTTCCAAAATAAGGTTTGCAAGAGTTGAAAGTGGAGTCAGATGCCAGAAAGTCTTCGAAGGAGGATTTCCATTCAGTGAGATCTGGTTACCTTTTTCATAACAAAGAATAAAGAAAAATCTTGGAGCTGCAATTCATACACTTTTGGACCTAAAACAATGGACTCAGTGGGGACACTGAATTTATAACTCTTTGGAGTCATTACTTTACCCACCCATGCAGGAGCCATAGATAATTTTAGACAGACAGGCACTGAACAAAATTCCCGAGATATTAAGGGCACCAAAAGTCATTTGGAATGGGGTGGCATTTCATTTGGAATAAATAACACAACAAGAAACGCTGTCCATACAAAGCCCCATGGTAATACTATACCAAGAGGCATATGATTTGAGGGAAAAAAATCAAAGTATATTTTTAAGTCAGTTCTTACTCTTTAAACCAGGAGTTCAAATCCAATCCCATCATCATGAAAGCATTATCATTGAAAGCCACAATTGTAACAGTCTTTGAAACTACACTGCGCCTTGATGACTGGCATGTGAATAGAAACTCAATCAGTGTCTGTAAGGAAATGACCCCATGACTGTTGTGAGTAGCCTGTAATTTCATAACTATTGGACTCCAGTCCTAAGGATTTTTATTCTAGAGATTTTAAAAGTCTTGCCACTAGATGAAATGAGTGTTGAGCATGTTTAGTAAAGGAAGTCAGACTCAAGAGAGAGGGAAAAAAAGATGCAGATTCTTGGGTCCTGGTAGCTGAGGTTAGAGTAAATGGAACTTTCAAAAAAAGGGAGAACTGGGAGGTGCAGAGGTTAAAACTCAGGAAGCCAAAGCAATCATGCTATCCAAATGGAGACAATGAATGTGGGTACAGGACAGAGCCAGCAGATTAAAAGTTGGCAGAAAGAGAAGCAGAGAGTAAGAGCAGCTGTAAGAAAGAGCATAAAACAGAGTGTAAGAATCAGCCTAAATTATAGATTCTGCCATTGGTCTATGCACATAGAACTAAAATAGTTTTTCAGAATAAATTCCTTAGAATATGGACTCTGAGAAGTCAATTTAGATAAAGGAAGCTTAGTAGGGAGTGAAAAAAAAGCAGAGTTGTGCAGAAGGAAAGGTTGAATGGTAATACTAGCTATTCCAAAGTGAGCTCTCAAATTCAGAAGGCCCTTAGAGCTAGCTGCCTTTCTTTAGAGTCAAGGCATCAGGCATTTATGATGCAGAGGGCTAACCAATCATTAAATAGGGTTGTCCCTAAGAGAGGATGTGACCTTGGACAATGTTACCTGTCAATGCTCCCAGCAGCTACAGAAAGATGCCTTCTTCCTAAAAAAGTGAACTGATTGAATCTTTAGAATATTAAAACATACCCCCATCCATTTTTTTTGGAGACCAGTAACATCTGTATTTGGGTGATTGTCCTGGTCCAAATAAAACAGCCTCAGTTATAGTGATCAAACTAAAAAGAATTAGGAATATCTTATTCTAATTTCAACTATTTATTGCTATAACCTAAAGGAATAATTAGTAAAAAAAATAACTACAGATTCTCTTCTATGTCTTCATTTCAGATTTAAACTCTAGAAAGTTGACAACTGATTGACTATTGAGTTCAAAAGAACCTAAGTATCCAAATGGAAACGGAAATCAGCAACATGTTCTCACAACAACAGAGACCTGAAACTAGGCAAAATGCTTTAGTTAAAGCAAAGTTTTGAACAAGTTTGACTGAAAAAGTGCAACTCAATTTTTAAAGTTGTAAATCCAATTTTCTCATACACTTGACTAGGCTGCTTCACTCTGCTTGACTTTTTTTTTTTTAATTTCACATTTATCACCTACTAACATGAGATTATTTACTTATTCATTGTCTGTTTTCTCCTACAGATTGGTAAGAATCTTGAAGATAGAGATTTGTGTTAATTTGTTCATTGAATTTTACCAAGTGCTGAGAACATTGCCTGATACACAGTCTACACTCAGTTAATCTTCATTGAATATAAAAATAATTTCTTTGCAATTGTTCATCCTGCTTTGGATATCATTGGCCCATCTTTCACCAGACATGTATCATTTCATTTTCTAAAACTATTCTTCATGGCAGAGGGATCTAGGAAACACACTCCAAATTCTGATAATGCATTCTGAGATCCTGGCAGAATTCTGATGAAACATTCATTAAAATTCTGATCTCTCATTGCCATTGTCTTCCAACCCTGAGCTTTCACTACACACTCAACAACAGTGGGTCTGAAAGGGAGGTGTGGTCTCCGTCTGAGCTGACAGCAGGAGAATGATGTCTTCCATATGTGCAGACTCTCCCAGATTCTTGCTTCTATTGTTATCACTGTGTCTCAAATGCCCCCAAAATTTCCAACCTTCCTTGCTCAAGCCTAAGTCTGAAGATGCCTCTTTGCTCCCTTCTGAATAAGGCTACAAACTCTTCTCAAAGAATCTAGGGCAATGAAAATCTTTTTTTTTTTTTGTCAAATTTCTCCAATTGAAATAGTGCACACTTGGAGGGAATAGTTAATAATTCTTTAAACTATCTGAAAAGTCAAACAGGAAGAGAGAGGGGGGGCGGGAGAGAGGGGCGGGAGAGAAAGAGAGAGAGGTGGGAGAGAAAGAGAGAGAGGCGGAGAGAAAGAGAGAGAGAAAGAAGAGAGAGAACACCTAGCAGCCACTTCAAATAATGTTCCAACTCAGCCTCATCTTTACTGATAAAGATGCCT
Source organism: Suncus etruscus (assembly GCF_024139225.1). Taxonomy (NCBI): domain Eukaryota; kingdom Metazoa; phylum Chordata; class Mammalia; order Eulipotyphla; family Soricidae; genus Suncus; species Suncus etruscus. The sequence goes on along the minus strand of NC_064852.1, from coordinate 62,231,860 downwards.
TATAGAAATGAGGGCAAAAGGCTTCACTTCTAAACAACATACAAAAAAAAATTCTAGAAAACTCTACGTGACAATGATTTCTATGGAACTTTTTCTGCTTTTTTTGGTTTGAGGCCACATCTAATGATATTCATGGTTTACTCTATTTGTTCAGGGATCACTCCCAAGAGTATTCAGAGAACCAAATACAGTTGGAATTCAAACAGGTTAGCTGTATGCAAGGCAAATGCCTGAAGTCCTGTACTATGTCTCCAAGCCAGAGCTTTTTTTAAGCAGTAAATAGCACTTTTCTTTTCCCCTTACTTTCCACTTAATCTTCTTCCTTCCTTTTTCCCTGTTCCCTCTTCCTTCCCTAATAATAGCTCAAAGAGTGCAAACAGCCTCTTAGTTACAACAAATGCTGATTTGCTAAATTGATGACTAGTAGGAGTGTTTGTTGTATCTTGTATCATGCAAGATACGTATATGTATATGTATACTTGGCTGTTTAGAAGTTTAGGGTATGATTTTTTTTTTCATTTAACCATGCTTACATGGTTGTTCATGCTACAGCTTCTCCACCCCCACAGATAAAGTTGTTCATGTTTGAGTTACAGTCCTAGAAGTACAGCACTCTTCACCAGCTCATATTTCCTGCCACCAATGTCCCCAGTTTCTCTCTCACCCTCCCTGATGCTCTGACTTCCTTCCCACTCACCCTCCTCTACCTGCTTCTGGGGAAGGCATTTTGCTTCTCTCTCTCTCTCTCTCTCTCTCTCTCTCTCTCTCTCTCTCTCTCTCTCTCTCTCTCTCTTCTATCTCTTCTTTGTGGCATTATATCTTGCACTATCACTATCAAAGTGATCACTATGAAAGTGATCATTGGAACTGAGCATTCAGGACAAGAACTGGTTGCTGAAATTGGTTAAAAGAGACATCTTTGACATCCCTCAATAACAGTAATAACCCCTCAGTAATGTAAACTCCATGGAATGATTTTTAAGGGTAAATATTTATAGTTTTTACATTTTTGTACTTGGTGGGTCATTCTAATCAAAGTAGAAGAGAGAATCCCTGCTATTGTATGGAGAATGATAAATTCTTCAGACATAATCATAGCATGCAGCTATTTAAAGGTATCAAAGACAATGTGAAAACTTGTAATTACTCTAGGGTTTACCATTTTACCACAGAAAATAAACATTTGTTTAAGTCAACCTGTCTGCCTGGTATGGAGGTAGGCAAGTGGGAATTGTTGACAAGGCAAATAGGGCCAAGAGGTGTAAAATTTAAGCACATTATCACTCACTGTCAAATGCTAATGACTCTCCTCAAGGTGAAAGATTGATTTCAACACAAAATGATTATCCTTAGCAAAAGAGGCACAAGTGCGATCTTTGCCAATTATTTGGGCTCTTGTTTTTTTCTAACAATGCTCCTCATTAGTTTTTGGCTCTGCTGTAAGTGGAGATTCTTGTGCCCTTCCGGGTGATTGCTGCTCAACCTCTGTTCAAAGTAGTACCCATATTTTCTAATATACATGAAATAAAGAATCTGGGAAATGAAACACTATCTAAACTTTCTGACCCTATGCTCAAATAATATCCAAATACCCACCAGCAGAACAGAAATAACTCATTTATGAAAGATTCTCTGAAGCCTCTCATATATGAACTTATTTCATATTTGACCAATCAAAAGACCCAGATGGAGAGGAGAGAACTTTAGTATCATTGATTAAAATCGACTCTTGTTTCTTAAAAAAAAAAAAAGATAAAGAAGGTTAAACTAATTTACTCCTAGTATTTATCATCTATAGAATTGTTCAGATAATGAGTACAATAAAATTGAATGTACTGTCATCTTCATTGGGATGAAGGTTACATTCACAAGCTCTGCTTGTTTTAATAGGTTTATTGTACAGTTGTAGACATGTGCTATTGCACTGGGATGGATTTGCTTTGAATATTTTTATAATTGTGGATAGTATAAAAGTCATTTTCTGTTAGATTGCACAAATCCATTACATTAGGAGAAGGATACATTATTGTAACAGGATTAATGTGCAGCACATAAACATAATCAGTAATATTCTGTTTGATAAATTATCTCATTTTAATCGGAATGTAAAGAGATTTCGGGATAGTTTCTCCTTTGATTTGCATAATTGTATTACAGACAGGCAAATTGCATTATATTCTTCATTAACAATAGATGGCTTGTATAACTATTGTATTTTTGAAGGCACTGCTCTTAGATTCATCCTGTAATTTGTCATTTTCTGACATTACTAGGGAGCTTGGTTGGGAGAGAATAGAACCTAAAAAGATTACTTGATTTTCGCTGAGTCCAGTAATATCTTGGCATCCGATTGCAGTGTGGTTATGCTATTGTTTGTTTTAACAAATTGCAACCCAGTGGCAAAGAACTTCCTTTAAAAATCTTCTAATTCGAGGACAATTCAGCTCGTATAGATTTTTACAGCAAAATGTCAGTCCTTCTAACAAACTCCACATATAAAAATGTGAATTAAAATTAAATTAGAACCATACGATTGATTTTATGTTTTCACTGTGGAACATGCGCTTCCTCAGAACTTCCTTGCTTCTCAGCAGCCCAGACAAAAGCTAACAAGCTTCCTGATGCTCCAGATATTTCTTGGGATGGGAGGTGTTTATAGACACTGGATGGTAATTATCACAGCCCCCTTCCCTGAGGCTGACAACTAAAGAGGGCTGTCAGCACCACTTAAAAGGCTCAGTGCAGCACCGTGGTGTAGTGCAGAGGTTGTAAAATCCATGACTTTCCAGGTTGAAGAGACTCTCTATGATATTTGCTTAGGATGCCCATCCTCATGGGAATCCCCTGAAACATGGAGATCAGTGTGTGTGTGTGTGTGTGTGTGTGTGTGTGTGTGTGTGTGTGTGTGTGTGAGAGAGAGAGAGAGAGAGAGAGAGAGAGAGAGAGAGAGAGACCACACACTACACTTCTGCTGCAACCCCCACCACCTCCATCTGATTGAGGCCTGTGACTCAGCAAGAACACGAAGGTGCTGAGAAAATGAATGAATAAATGGATGGATGAATGGAAAAACAGACTCCAAAGTCTTTCAGTGTTTCTCATTGAAAAATTCAAATAGGGGTCAGAGTGATAGCACAACGATAGGGTGTTTCCTTGCACACTACCAACCTATGACAGACCCGGGTTCAATCCCCAGCATCCCATAGGGTCCTACAAGCCTGCCAGGAGTCATTTTTGAGCACAGAGCCAGAAGTAACCCCTGAGCGCAGCCTGGTTTGCCCCCACTCCCCAAAAAATAAAAATAAATAAATAGAAAAGGTTTTGTACTCCAAGCAATTTTTTTACTACTTTCTCTACATTGAAAATATAGCATCCTATTATAATATTCCCTGATAATCCTCATTTACATTGTGTGTGCAAATCTTTATCTGCCCCCCTTTCAAAACTAATGGCTGCAAAGGAAAGGGAAGAGTGAAGGGAGAATGAAAAAAGCCTCAGATTTTCAGGGGAGCACTGGTAATGATACTTTGTCCTCAAGTCACCTCTTCAGGAAGTTTTCTGCTTTGGAGCTTCACTGTTGATCTTTCACCACTCAAGCCTGTAACTGAAGCCTTTCTTTCCTTCTTGAATTTTCATCTTTTTAAGGAGGTTCCTTTACCTAGTAGCAGGTGAAGTTGCATCTTTACTTGCATGCTTATTTGAACCATTAGAGACGTTTTGTTTCTCTCTATAATAAAACCCAAGTAGGTGATGATGAACTTAGGGTGAATTCAAGAGATAATTCCTACTATTCCTGTAATCTCTGTTTCCCTTCCAATTTCCAGATTCTTGGGGTCAGGAAGCTCAGATTCCTCTTTCCCAAGGGTGAGTTCCTGGTAGTTTCCCCTAAAATAGTACAAAGTGTCTTAGTTCTTTCCAGGGGCTCTTAACCCTCAAGCAACTGATTGCACAGAAGACATAAAACCGGTTATCCATAAGAAATGCTCCTTGTTTTTTTCTCAGCATCATGTAATATCAAACTCCCTCCAGAAATTCAGCCTGGAAGCTTATCCAGCAAAGTTTAATTTATAAAGCCCTCTGCTTAAACTCTCCTTTGCTGGGCAGTTTGAGAGCTCTGCAGGCTTCAAGGTAAAACAGGACTTCCTTGGGACCCTGGTGCTTGTTCCAGAGGAATTAGAGCCCCAATGACTCAGTGCATGTGTGTTCCAGAAGGGGAAGAGAGGAGGGAACAAATCAGCATGTCTCTCCAAAATTTAGGCAGAAGATAGAAATGGTGCTCTCATGAGCAAGAAGGCCACAGGAGGATTAGAGGAGATCTCTTTTGTGGTGAGGAGGTGGTCTGGCAGGAGCACCACACAAAAACCTTAGGAACTCTGCAGCACTGAAATCTGATGAAAAGGTGCTTAGATGAGTTCTATATACACTTCTAGATATTACAGCTAAAATTCTCAGAAAGGAAGAACGTTTTAGCTAGAGCTCAGTGTTCTCTGGGGAGCTAACTCTACACCAAATTGCCATTTCTTCCTGAAGGGCTTATGCAGACTTTGAACCCTGTGAACACTACCAGACTCTCATATCTAACTCCCTGTGGGAGGAACACAAAGATGCTCAGGAAGGAAAGAGTGGAGACTTTTCTTCTGCGAGGAGGAGCCCAACCTGGAAGAGTACTGGCAGCTAGCTGCTGGTCACAAAGCAACTTTCCTATTCCAGAACTGATGAACAGGCTGGGGAAATAACATCTCATTGCTGATGGATTCTTCGCAGTAAAAGCTGCACAGACTGAAGAAAGTAGTCTTGGTTATCTCTCAGCTGTCTATCCCTTTATTGCCCAGCTCTTCCTAGCCAACCTCTCATTTTTAATACATGGACATAGGAAGGAAATGGGGAATGATGAAGAGATTAGAATAGGATGTCATACTTTTATGTAATGAAATAGATGGTAAAGTAGGGCCCTCTCTAGACACCCTCTGGCTCTCCAAAATCAAGTAGCAATGGAAATAATTTTCAGCAGGTTAACCAAGAAACACTTACTAGATTGAAACTAAAAGTAAAATCACAAGCTCTCCCAACAGCCCTTAAACACATTGAACAAGATGGAATTTCTACTGTATCTATGTTCTTTGCCCCTTAATAAACTTGGCATAAGAACCCAGCCCTCACATGGCTCACTAGCAGAAATTAGTTCACAAAAGCATTAGAAAAATAGAGCAAAAGCAGAAGCACTCAAGTGCTGAATGATGTGTGATGATGGTGACAACAGTTGCAATGTACTGAGTGTCCCCCTAGGCTGAGCTATTAGCCATAAAACCATAATATTAGAAATATTTCCCATGAGATTCCCCCCAAAAAAGAAAATAGGCAGGTGTTCCTCATGAATTTCCCTCACTAGCACTCCAGGTGTAATCTGCAACCTACTGTTCCCACTGACTTTCTCTAAGTTGTTGCTGCACATAGGTGAGAAAGTACTGCTCACTGCACAGTTTGGAATAAACCTCTAATTATAATAAATTCATTTCCTGCCAACTAGTGACTCTGGTGTTTCTGAACTCACTTTTAAAATCTAAAGAATTGTTAAAAATAAAATACATAAAAATGCCATCTGTAGCTTTCTGAGTATTCTCCCCTGACTCCTGTTTTAGAAGTACAAGTGTATATCTTCCAACATGTAATTCCTCCTGCTTCTTTTACTTTACTATTGTCTCTGACATGCTATATGGCTTAGAAAACACCTCATCTGGCCAGGAAGGTGGCGCTAGAGGTAAGGTGTCTGCCTTGCAAGCGCTAGCCAAGGAATGGACCCCGGTTCGATCCCCCGGCGTCCTATAAGGTCTTCCAAGCCAGGAACGATTTCTGAGTGCATAGCCAGGAGTAACCCCCGAGTGTCACTGGTGTGGCCCAAAACCTCCCAAATATAAAAAAAGAAAGCCCCTCATTTATTAAGAGTCAACTTAAGGAGCCACGCATGGATACCTTGCATGAACACTCTGAGTTTTGATCACTGGAACCCTGAAATCCACTTTAGACTCCTCACTTCTAACTTTGCAAGAACATTGTGTTGTTTTCAGCCTCCAGGTTTGTATTGATTTGTTATAGAAGCCCTACAAATCTAAAGCAGTCTTTGCTCACTTAGATTCTAAATATGAGGCTGTAATGTTAGTACAGTGGGTATGATCCTTGCCTGACACACAGCTGACTGGGATTTAATTCCCAACATCACACTGCCAAAAGTAATTCTTAGGAGAGTAATGAGTAAATCCTGAGTACTGCTGGGCAGGGTCCAAAATAGTAAAATAAAATAAAATAAACATTGTAAATACTGTAGTCACTTAATTTCTCTGGATTTTCCTGCATGCATGATTTTCCAGTTTCTGCATCTCTTATTCCACAACTGGTTGGAAAACTTGGGAGCTGCATTCTGTCTTCGTTGCACACACTGTGGCCAATTCTGGGTTTTCTTTGGCACATTTGAACATGAGATCTGCTTCTTCCCAGTGGTTTCTAAAATGGTTCATTTTCTAGAACCCATGTAGGACCTAAGAAGTCTAGTCTAGAGCTGCCTGTGAAATCAAAGACAGGTGATAAGAAGCAAAACAGCTTTCTATACCAGAAGGAACAGAGAATAATTAAGCTTCTCTGGAGATCTCACTCTGAAGTTGGTTACCACAGGCATTTCTGCACAGAATGCCAGCTGTAGTTCTGTATAGAAAAGAAGTTATTTATTATAGAACTAGCCTTGTATAGAATCTCAGGCAGAAAACTGTGAAAAAGACCTCCAATAATCCCAAAAGTTTCTTGTTCTTTAGTTTGTCAACCTCTCATTATGCCTGAAAGACCAACCTTCATTAATTCATGCAGCAAATAAGTATTGGGTAACTTCTAAGTACTGAGCATCAGACCAGTAGTCAAGGATGAAAGAACAAATTAAATGATGTCTGAACGCAAAATATATATACACAAACATACACATGCAATTACAATGAGATCAATTTTAGGGGCAAGTGACAATGAGGCATAAAGTCACTTGCAAGTGAAAATAAGGCTTAATGCAAGAAAGTCTATTTTTGACTACAGAGCACAGTATATTAATGTCAGATAGTAAAGGATGAGCAGTGTTTTTAGGTGAAGGATGGAGAATACATCACAGAGAGAAAAAGAGATGAAAAGGCAGAGGGTACATTAGGAAAAGAAAGAGTGATTCCCTATATAAGTGGTTCCATGTTGAGTCAGAAGTGAGAAAGCCCAAAAGAAAAGATCAGGACAAAATTTTCAAGATTCTCCCCTTTATAGAAATAGATTTTGGGATAAATATCTTTATATGCTTTCGACTATTAAATAAACATTTCAATGTCATCTCTGTTGATAGGCTATGAGGCTAATATGACTTAATACAGGCTTAGCACAATACCTGATAAATAGAAAATAGTAACTTGTTAAATGTTGACAGTTCTTCTAAAGGGTCTTGTAAGTTGTCATAACAGAAAGGGCAATTTCTGATCTATTATGTAACAGATGCTCTACTAGGCTCTTAAAAGAACATCTTTTTTCACTTTCATTATGACTCTAGAAAATTAGTACTTTTTTAAAAGAGTTTTGTTACTGCAGAAATGAAAACCAAGAGCAAGAGAGTTATCCAAGGCAGCAGATATATTGCAGAAAAACAGAAATTGAAAACACTTTCTAAGGATAGGCCATTTTCCTTGCATGTGATCAAGCTGGGTTTGATTCTTAGCATCCCACATAATCCCTTGATCACAGCCAGGAATAATTCCTGAATGTAGAGTTCATAACATCACCAGATGTGACCCAAAAAACAAACAAACAACAACAAAAATATGCTATTATTTTTATTTGTGTGTTTTAGGAAAAATAATTTGTATCAATAAAGATATGATCTGATATATGATAAATAGTTTTATGATAGAAAAGTGAATATGACTCACTGGTAAACGTTTTGTGTCAAGGGGTGGGTAGATTTGGTAGTCACACTTGATGGTACTCAAAGACTATTCCCAGATCTGTGCTTCAGGGTTGCAACATAACCTATGATGCTCAGGGATTAAAAGCAGATTTTCTACATGCAAAGCACACCGTCTAGCTCATTGAACTACCCTCTCTAGTCCTTAAAAATATCCAGATAGTTTGAGCCTATAATGCTACTGCTGAGATTTTCCCTTTAGAGAAAAAATTCAAACTTTGGGAGTTTCCTTATGAAGTTGTTTATGTTGCTAATAGTAAGAGCAATAATAATAATAAACACAACATTGGGTTAGAGTGATAGCATAGTGGGTAGTGCATTTTATGTGGCCAATCCGAGTTTGATTCCTAATATCCATATGGTCCCTTGAACTTGCCAGGAGTAATTTCTGAGTGCAGAACCTGGGTGCTGCCAGATGTGACTAAAAACAAAAACAAACAAAAAAAAAACAAAAAATAATAAACATAATAGTTAAGCTACAACATCCATTTTAGAGAGATTGGAGAGAAAGTATGTTTTTTGCCTTGCATTCAGCAAACCCAGATTCAATCCTCAGTATTGCATATGCACCTAGTACTTGCTAGGAGTGATTCCTTGAACACAGAGTCAGAAGTAATCCCCAAGTAAAGGTATGTGTGACTCAAAAGGAAACCAAAATTTAAAAATTCAAAAATTCAATATAAGTCCATACTAGAGATGATTTTTAGATCATCTTAAATTAAAAAATTATGAATAAAAATGCTGGTGAAATACAATATTATATGAACCATATTTAGATATAAACAAGAAGAAAAACACATAAAAACTATACTTTTTTAAAAAATTTTATTTTTAATTATGAGAACAAAGATGCAAAGAAAGGACAAGGTAAAGTTACAGTGGAAGGACAATCACCCATAAACAGAATTCTCAGAAGTCCCCTTGCTGATATCTTAACTTTGAACTTTCAGCCAAAGAACATTAAGATAAATAAAACAGAACCTATGTACAATTACTTTGTACCTCAAGTCCCCAGATTGTAATACATTATAATATTTCTTAGCAGCACACAAAGCAATCTAAAGCCATAAAACTTATGTAACTCCTTAAACATTAAAGGTATAGTATTTTTTTTACATTTCCATGCACATGCATATTAGTTTAAGTTAACCTAAAAAGTTTAAGTGGGAAAAACAATATACTTTTTTTTTTGTTTTGTTTTGTTTTGTTTTTTTGGGTCACACCCGGTGACGCTCAGGGGTTACTCCTGGCTATGTGCTCAGAAGTCGCTCCTGGCTTGGGGGACCATATGGGACACCGGGGGATCGAACCGCGGTCTATCCAAGACTAGCACAGGCAAGGCAGGCACCTTACCTCTAGCGCCACCGCCCGGCCCCAAACAATATACTTTTAAAGTATGATTTTTAACAAATAATTTTTCTTCAGTGCTTCCAAATAGCCTGTCATACATAGATATTTTTAATGACTGGGAGAAATGACCTTAAATGATGATTGAAATATTGTCCTGATAGATATTTAATACTTGGATAAAGTGAATGACTTTCAAAATTTTAAAGCAAAAAAAAAAATTTTATTATAATTTTTTGACCAAAGTGGCTTACGTATCTTTCACAGTAATATTTTAGGTAGATATTAACATTGAATCAGGGGAATTACCATCACCAAAGTTGTCCTTCCCCCACCCCCATTCCCATCTTGCATCCCATATCCCCCACCCTCACCCCCTGGGGGGGTGCTAGTATAAGTGATCCCCTCTGTGTCTAGCTTACTACTTAGTGATCATACAACTGTTTGGTCTTGGTACCCTCCATTATTACCCCCTCTATTTGAGAGGTGGAACTATATAGTTCTAGTTATGTGGTTTTGGTTGAAGAAAAAAAAGCAATAAAATGGGGTAAAAATCAAATAAGCCAAAAATGGGCGGAGTCCGCTTTCAACCTCAGTTTGAGAGAGGAAAGGGAAAAAGGAAGTGAGACATCACAACAATAAAAAAGGAGATATCAAATAGAAAATCCAGTGAGCACTACAGCAATAAAGACAAGCAACACATAATAACCACGGTCCTGAAATAAAAACATAACTGACGCAAAAAGAAGAAGAAAGAAAAAAATTGGAGACAACAACTTTAATATCCAAACCATAACAAAGAAATCAAAACATAAATAAATAAAAAAGATTATTTTGTGCTTTTTTTCCCATGCATAAGCACAATAAATATTGGGGAAATTAGAAAGGGAATTCCTTTAGCCTAAGAGATACAGGGTTTCTCCACCTTTGAAGTATACTGTCATAGGAATAACTATAGACTTCTTTTTTTTTTTTTTTTTTTTTGGTTTTTGAGCCACACCCGGCAGTGCTCAGGGGTCACTCCTGGCTGTCTGCTCAGAAATAGCTCCTGGCAGGCACGGGGGACCATATGGGATACCGGGATTCGAACCAACCACCTTTGGTCTTGGATCGGCTGCTTGCAAGGCAAACGCCACTGTGCTATCTCTCCGGGCCCAACTATAGACTTTTTGCATGATCATTTACTCTTCCCTAGGTGCCTTTGTGGTGTATAGAAGACTTCTGCTCTGTCATGGGTGATAAAATCAGACCTCTGTATCTAGAGATCTTGGTATCTGCACAGGCCAAGGAATGGATCTTATGATGAGGTCTTTCTTTGTGGTTCTAGAAGTTCTATTCTTTCACTGTCGTTTTAATCTGTCTTCTGTAGTTGGGGGTCTTGGTCATTGCACTGATCCTAGTGTGGAGCCTGAGATAGAGTCTTTTGTTATGTTTCCAGAAGACCTGTTCAGTTGCAATTGTCTCAGTCAGACCTCCGGAATTAGAAATCTTGTTTGTTGTACAGATCGTAGACCAAAACCTAGTCTAGGGCTTTTTTATTGGTCCCAGGATTCATTCTGTCCAGTCATGCTGGACATAGCGATCTTTGCTTTTGCACAGATCACAGGGTGACAAGTCTGATTTTGTCTTATCGTTAGATAGTGAGGTAAGACAACTTGCTCTTAGATCAAGTTGTTCCCATTTCCTTGTTGTCAGGCTATCATATTAGAACTAGCACATGTTGGTGCCAGAGTTAAAACAAAATTTTATATAGAATCCTAGCAAGTAAAGAACAGATGAACAAAAAACAAACCTAGATCAAGTAGGCACAGGGACCCAGAGGGTCTGTTTCTCAACTCAGGCACCTCTGCAAAAGCAAAGGCATCCTAGAGCATAAAATTACAACTAGTCATAAGGTAGACACTCTCCCTCTCCATCCTTCTCCTCCCTATAGCATCCAGCTCGTGTGTCCTTTTTTAAGGTCCCGAAATCTGATTCTGTCTTTGGTCAAGCAATCCCTGGCAGACACACAGGACAGTATAATTCTGGCTAGAGGCAGTGTGTAAATAGCAGTAACTCCTGATGCACACAGTTTCCTCTTGGGAGTCACACTGCCAGACTTACCTTTTGCTTAACTGCCCCATCAGTCAGAGATGCTCAATGTGCCTCTAAGGAACAGAAAGCTATTGACTGCTACCTGCAGAGACTGACCAGCACAGTCTAAACCCAACCATGGATAGTTGTTGCATGAAATAATTAACGATGGGGCTGGATGGCGATGGATGGAGGCCTTTGTGCTTAGGCCCCAGCCACGTGGCTTTATCCCCATTCAGCTGGCGGATTTCAGGCCCAGGTAATTGGCGTAATCAAGACTCACTCACATGCAGGCTTCTGGAAGCATTAACTTTATTCATGCCCTATTCACCACATGTGTGTGGCCTATCTCATAACCTTTTAAGCACTAGTTATTCTTGGCCCTGCATCTAAACTCCTTTCAGCCATCTTCCCTTTGGGCTCCATGCTGGTCAAAGACCAGAACACAGAAACCCAAAAGCCAGAGCGCCCAGCAGCGCAGAACAGGCAAAGAGCCAAAAGGCAAAAAGCCAAAAGGGGCCGAATTCCCTTGGTCCATGCCTTATCTACCTTTTCCCAGACCCCTCCCAGGAATGGGAGGGGCTCGCAGGTAAAGTTACACCTACTATCCGGTTTCCAAGACCCCTCCCCGAAATGGGTGGGTCTAGGGTCTTAAATAGGTACACCCACAGATAGTGAGGAGTGACTGTGAGGAGTTTTTGCCATGCTACTGATTTTCTATGCTGTCCCAGGATTCATTTATCAGCATGAGGCTTAAAACAACAACAACCAACTAACTAGCTGTATTCAAATGATTGCTGGTATTCTCTTTTCATTCAATTCTTGACACTTGGAATCTGTAGAAATTTACCCTTCTCTAAATATGGGAGAAACATTTTGATCCAGGGCACAGCTTAAGGAATGGCACAAATGAGATTGCTCAGGCTTTTGCTGCTGCCACTTTGCCCCGTGTGACAGTGATTACTCTTGGAAAGACAATTTGTACAGATAACATCTTTCTTCAGCTTTAGCATTTTCACAGCAAGCCATACAGATTCCCTAAGTCTAGTGAATTATCTATCATTTATGGAAGTTTTACAATTTAACCCAAATATATTTGGCTCAGTTCAAATTAAAAGAACAATCTTTTTTAGCTTATTTATTTATTTTTAGTATAAATATTTATTTAAGCACCGTGATTACAAGCATATTTGTAGTTGGATTCAGTTATAAACAGAACATCCCCTATCACCAGTGCAACATTCCCACCACCAATGCTCCCAATCCTCCCCCACCCCTGCCTGTATTAACGACAGGCATTCTAATTTTCTCATTTTTTAACATTGTCATGTTGTTAGTATAGTTATTTTTCTAACAGAGTTCACCACTTTTTGTGGTGAGCTTCAAATTATGAGCTGGTCCTTCCAGCCCTTAACTCTATTGTCTCTGGGCCTTATTAAAGTAATATCTTTAATTTTTCCTGAAACCCATAGATGAGTGAGACTATTCTGTTTCTATCTCTCTCCCTCTGACTTATTTCACTTAAAAATCATTCTTAAGTTTTTCTTTTCCTTTTCCATGGAAGCAAATGAACTTCATACACTAAATAAGGGCATCGGCTCCATTCCAAACTCCCAACTCCTTACACATGGGAGAAATATAAATAGAGGAATCACCAATGATTTGCCATACAAAGAATGAAAGAAGTTGAATTTTAAAGTTTGTTTCTTGCCTGGTCATTTCAAACATTTGTATGGGACATAAAATCACAGACCTAACCCCCCAAATCTATCCTTTGTTTGCTTTTATCCCATGAGCGACCCTAAAGCCAATCTGTAGTTTTCTATAAAGATAGCACTGGATCTTTGCTGCCAGTGGGCTGAGGGAAAAATCCATGTTCATGGAAATAAATCAAAAATCACTCATTCTCTGGAAGCTCAATTAAGTAAAATGACATATAAAACTGATTAAATTGCTCCCTCCTAGCTTCCTGGCTGCACCAAATTTCAAGGGAGAGAGAAAGACTCTGAATACTCACCCTTCCATTAGGGCTACCTTGCTAAAAAATATTCCTTATTGTGTCACACTACTTGTACTGTCTGTCTAGACAGGCACAAATTTTTGGGGGGAGGGCACATACCTGGCAATGCTCAGAAATTACTCCTAACAGTGTTCAGGGGATCATATGAGATAGCAGGGATCAAATCTGGGTAAGTACCTTACCTGCTGTACTATGGACACATTCTAGATTCTGAGCTAGGGGTAGCATCTTTGGTGGTCATTAGCCTTAAAACATTATCAAGAAGGGCCAGAGCATTAATACAGTGGGTTGAGTATTTGACTTGCATGCTGCTGACCCGAGGCTCAATTTTCAGCATCCCATATGGTTCCCCCAAGCATTGCCAGGAGTAATTCTTGAGTACAGAGCTAGGAATAATCCCTGAGCATCATCAGATAGGGTTCAAAAACAAACAAATGATGTCAGCAAAACTAATCAGGAGATACTAAAATGTTGCTCTTGTGCCAAACACTTTGTGCATATTTTCTAACTACAATCCATGAAAAAATTTCATGATCTCTTTTCAGTTGTTGTTCTTAATAGGATAGATACTCTTGGTGCTTAACCCCCTATAGGAAGTCACAGAGACCAGAGATCAAACCCAGGCCCAGCACATGCTCTGCCACTTGAGCTGTTTCCTTGTCCCTTGTCCCCAGAATCTCTTTTTTATTAATGTAAATCTAATGTGTCAAATAGCCTAAACACTGGTGAGTGATAGAAGCAAGTTCAAGTTATATCCCAGTTACTTCAATCATTCTTCTTTTTTTTTTGCTTTTTGGGTCACACCCGGCAGTGCTCGGGGGTTACTCCTGGCTCTATGCTCAGAAATCGCTCCTGGCAGGCTCAGGGACCATATGGGGTGCCGGGATTGAACCACCATCCTTCTGCATGCAAGGCAAATGCCTTACTGCTGTGCTATTTCTCCTGCCCCATATCCAGTTACTTCAATCAATTACAAAAATCTTCTCTTTTAGCCTCTTGGCTACTCCACCTGAAGATACTGAGAGACAATTTCATAGAGAGAAAATCAGTGGCAGAGGAGAGGAGAAAGAATCAGGATTTTTTTTTCCCTTTTTGTTTTGAATATGCCTTTTTCTTGATCAGCCCCAAGCCAGAACAAAACAAGTAAAATGTAGTCTTTCATTTTATCATACAATGAACATAATTAGAAAACAATGAGGAATGACAACTAATAATGAAGCTTCTTTCTTCCTAATTAAAATTTAACGACTGTATTTCTGCAGTTATTGCCCAGAGCAGCTGTATAGGCTGTGTGTTAACAAGGCCAACTCTAAAACACGTGTTCTGCCTTCAGAGATGGCTCTGCAATGCTAAGAACTACTTCAGTGAGGATGAAAGGGTGAGGCTGTCCTCTACCCCTGATTCAGAATACTGGGGAATAAAAATGGATTAGGAATATGGGATCTAGTCGGACTAAGAAGAATAACCAGTAATTAATAATATGTAAGAATTGGTATTCCACTGACACAAGCTTTGATGAAAAAACTAGCTTAAAATACAGACTTGAACCACTGCTTGCTATGTGAACTTGGGCACGTTCATTTTCCTCTCTGAGTTACATACTTCTCTCAGAACAACATGTCTCCAGAGGTATTACTTAATAATGATATAAGAGATAGTCTCAAAATAGTGGCAACTGTCACTGAGAGCTACTCCAAATTTTTCAGAACCTTTCTTTTCATTCAAATTATTCTTCCTGGCATAAAAGTCATGATATAAAACTTCCCCAAACTTAATTTTCCAGCTTTTATTGCCATTGGAATGTTAAATACATAATTTTATTATAGCACTCAGATGCCATGTATACTAGGCAGTTGGATATGAGCAGTTATAATGTAGAAGAAATGAGGTCCAGATCTCCTGCTTTGCTGGTGAAGAATTTCTAAGTTTGGTCATGGAGAAGATAACATGCATGGAGATGATAGCAGGTCTGCAGTGGAATACTGAGAATTCCTCCAGAAAGACTCACTAGAGTCTATTTCTTCAGTTCCCCCAGTGATTCTCTTCATTTTCTCAGCCTATACATTTATTATTTCCAGCTAAAACTCAACAGTAGTTGCAGATAACTGCATTTAAAAGTCCTGGCTCATGGTGGTGGAAGTCAGGAGTGGTTGGTAGACAGGGAAAAGTTGGTTGTGAAATTGAGGGACCAAGGATCAGATCAGGGATCTCTGGTAGATATTTCAAAGCAATCCGAATATACTCTATTGCGAGTTTCTTCCTACCAGCGCTTTTGATCCAGCACATATTTTCTTACTAAAATGATCACTTTTTCTCAGACTGATCTGCTCACCTCCAGGTTCTTGCCTACAGCAGAAAGATCTTTCAACCTCTCACATTCCATTTCATTTCTGACCTCCCAAACTGCCTCTGACCCAGGGTACTTGACCCCTACTTAACTTCTTTCAACCCAGTCCTCTGGCCCAGTCTTTGAAGACTCTAACATGATCAGCTTTTAACTCAACCTTCTCTCCACCTTCTTGTACTTAGTAACACCTATTTGCTTCTCTCAGAGGTTGGGGTCTGCCATAATGCTCAAATTCTTCTTTTATAACACCTCCAAACCTCTATATAGAAAGAGCTTTTTGGCATCTCTCTCCCATTCACCTTGAACATTATTTCTAGCACCAAGTCTAGATAGAGACATTGATTTGTGTTAGCACAAGTGATTACATCCCCTCTGTTGGCCCTCCGGAAGGCTAAATGCTAATCTTACCTGAGGGTCAGACCAGCTAACTTCTGGGAGGGGTCTGAGGTTGGTAATTAAGGCATGGGGAGGGGCGAAGGAGAGAGAGATTCAGCGAGAGAAGCCTCAGCAGGAAGCAGGATGGAGAGAGAAGAGATAGAGGCAAAGCAGCTGAAGGAGGCCACTTAAAAGGTTAGTTGAGAAGCCATGTAAGATATGCACATGGTGGTTAGGGCCTTATATTAATAAAGCTTCATGTCTCCGGACTTCTACTGACTGCTTGTGGGTCATTTCCTTGCTGTCATCCTGATACCTGTGCACCTACCTGTTGAAAGGGGGTACAGCGCCCCCCCCACCATCCACCACCATCAAGAACTATTATTAATTTAATTAATACATCATTTCCTCTTCATGACTTAGATCTTCTGGCCTTCTCTGCTCCAGCTCATCCACTCATATGATGTAAGGGACATGGCAGTCTAGGCAGGGCATGGTGAGGAGAGAATCACTGGGTCCCTGAATGCCTATGTTCAACACTGCCTCTCATATACTGATATTGAATTGATCTTATATAAGCTAAAATAAAAGTACTTAAGGTTTTAAGGGAAACATTACATTCTTGATAGTTTTATCTTAGCTAACACAGCTCTGCTACAATCTAGACGGGGGTTCTTGAAAAAGTCCTACTCTCTGCTGTTTCCCAGCTCTCAGCTTACTTCCTGACAGGACAAGCCTTTAGCTATTCGGACCCAAGAAACATTTATTGCCTAAATGACAGAGAAAGAAATCAACAGGTTAGGTAAATTGAGAATACAAGGATGGGAGGTGTCAAAGCAATTTAATTACTAAGAGGGTTTAAGAGCTGCTCTCCCTGGGGTAGGTGCAATGTACTATAGTGGGACCTTTCAAACCCTCAGAGAGGACTAGCTCTGTTGGTTCATGGAAATATAGGATCAGAATGGAGACTCATTATTTTTCTTACAGCCATCAGTCACTCATTAAAACCTCATTTCTTTCTCCCAACATAGTCTCCTACTCAGGCCGAATTCCTGGCATGGTTCTCTAGAGAGAGAAAAACAGTATGCATATTTTCTTCTCCATCATAAATACCTGAGTGACTTGATGGCTCAATTGAAAGCACTGAGGTGTAGGGACAATTTCCTCTTTCAATGCTTGTGCTTATGTGTATATTTATAGTACGCGTATGTATGTGTAGAATGAAACTTGGCACAGTAAAACTAAACTCATCTCAAATACACTATGTGGGAACATTTCCTGAAGGGAAAAACAATCCTGCTCAGCCTTATAAAATTTTATGACTGGAAGGAAATTTAGAAAATACTCAATTTAAGCCCCTCATTTTACAGTTGAAGAAACTGAGGCCAGTTAAGTCAAGAACCTTGCACCAGGTCCAATAACTTTTTGGTACAGAATTGGGCTGGTCTCCAAATCTCCACTCCCATGCTCTTCAGAATCTTCAATATTTAGGATTTTACTCTAGGCTAAGGAAGATAAAGTTTACACAACCAATATTCATTTGTCCACTGGCTATAGTATTAAATTTTAAAGGGGTTTTTTGAGTGACCTCAAGACCTCATGGTCAACAGAAACTGTGACATTCAAAACAGTATGATCTTTAGTGCACATCTAGCAATGTTAATGCTTTCCTGAGTACAACTAAATCTAATTTTGCCCCTCTGGAAATCCACATGTAAAATACATTTTTTGGGAGGCTGACGAGATGGCACTAGAGGCAAGGTGTCTGCCTTGCAAGCGCTAGCCAAAGAATGACCGCAGTTTGATACCCTGGCGTCCCATATGGTCCCCCAAGCCAGGGGCAATTTCTGAGCGCTTAGCCAGGAGAAACCGCTGAGCATCAAACGGGTGTGGCCCGAAAAAACGAAGAAAAAAAAGTTACAAAATACACTTTTTTTCTATGCCATCTACCCCCACATGTAAAATACATTTGATTCTAGAACTACACTGGCAAGAGGGGTACTTACATTTATAGCCAAAAATATCCTTGTTTAATTTAGCGTTAAATCTTTATATCTGTGAGATTTGAAGCCAGAGATTTGGGCATATTTGGACATTTGAATATGGGAATGTGGAACACGAGGATAAAACAAAATTCAGATATACATCAACTATTTAAACTTATGATGGTAGTTACACTTAACATTTTGTGAGCATTGGATTTGTTTAAGGAAGTGCTTTATTCTATTCCACCTTGTCCTAACCATAATTTTGCAGTGTAGGCCTGTTATTATTTGTCTTATAGTCTGGATAACTAAGGCTCTCAGAGAAGAAAGTGATTAGCACAAGATCCCACAATCAAAGTGACAGAGACTTCAGGTCAACCAGGTGTCAGAAACCATCTGCCCACCTGATCACAGCAATACATTTTCATCAACAAAATATTTGAGAATGAAGTAAAAATTTGAACTTAGTCACCAGGCTACCCAGGAGATGACAAGACAAAAAGGCATATCCTTTGGTGGATATCCCTTTATACTCATATTTCTGCATGTATATCATCACCTCCTTAGTGATAGTTGAACTCTAAAAGTTGATTTTGATTTCCTCTGCTCTTGCCTTCCTAGACCATATGATTCTCCATCATTTACCAGTCCACCAGCTTAGGCTATACACACAATACAGAGTATTGCATGTAAAATGACTTATATGGAGTGTTTATTAATCAAAGTTTTAGCCATAGAAATTATTTGTATTGGCCTTTCCACCCTTCTTTCATATCCCCCATCATATATGAATAGAATGCAGAGCTGGACTAATTTTCTTTCCTGCTGAAAATGTTTGCTATCTTGTAACGATGATTTTTGGTTCTCGAAGGCAGTTAAATAGTAGCTCTATCTTTTTTAGCATCATATGATATATTCTTGGCTTTTAAAAGCGTCGAGCTATATTTCTTCTCTAGAGGGGTGTCCTCATTTACCCAATATGTACAATTCCCTCTGCATTAAACCTTCTTTACTCCAGCTGACCCAACTTTTCTGTTTTCCCAGATTTTGATAAGTGATGCTTGCATCTGCCAGGACTGAGATTTGGGCAGGCTTCCAAATAGCTTTCAGAGATCACTAGGTTGCAAAAATATCATTTGGCCCACAAACAGCTCATATATCTAGCTAGAATTACCATAGTCTTGTCTATCATTTTTTTTCTCCACTCTCTACTGACCTCTATCTTCTTCACTGGCTCTAATGACACTCAGGATCACATAGGTTTATACAGACAGATGTGTGCATGCACACACACTTGTATACATAGACATACACATAGGCACACACCTCTCATAGAGTGATTTCCAAGACAATTGGACACAAACACAACTCCCAGAATTATTTCCATGACTACTGGGTGGAAAAACAGAGCTCATATTAATTTTCTGTAAGGTAGATTATTTGACTTTTTCACCAGACCCTCATTTTCCTTTCAGCCTCACGAAAAGAGATGGGCAGGGGAGAGAACTTCATTGACAAACAGTCAAATTCACATAGAGGACATAGATGTGTTTCAGGTTAGTGGGAAACCAGGTTAAGATCCCCAGATAGTTGTCTGAGGAATGAAGGAGCAGGTAAAAGGAAGGATCTGGGCACAGACAGGTGCTACCTAAAGACTAACTCTTGCAACCATGCCACACAAACCTTGAAAGCAAGCTCCAACCCCATTTGACTTGTCAAGAAGAGCACAGCATACAGGCTACCTTCACGGTGGAACAATATCTCAGTAATAAGAGCTCCACTATCCACATCCCCCCCACACAAAGAACCTGAAGTAATGAGTGTTCTGTTCATCTTGGCAGGCAAGGTGCCTGGAAAACTGTGTGATTGGTTGGCAAAGAAAAAATTTTGATTTGTTTGACACCATTTTTCTATAATATCAATGAGAAAACGTATTGATTTTGTAACATTTTCTCTTCTCTTTTGTGTCTGCCTGAGTATTCTCAGGATAAATCCATTTTTACCCATGTCCCAAAGAGGAACGTGTGAAAGAGGATCATTGTGTCCTTGTCTGAGTAAGCATGGATATCAATGTGAGACCTATGCTGTCAGGGAATGCTTTCTGTCTTGAAACCATAGGTATTGAGAGAGGATCCTGCCACTCACAGCCCCAAACTAAAATTTTAAATTAAAAAAAAAAAGGGGGGGGGAGTATGTGAATACAAATAATGGTTGGATATCAGAAGTTTATTTAGAAGTTTGGTCTTGTGAATTTTAGTGTGCCCCATGTTATCTGAAATATTGGACTAAAGGTATATCCAAAGTAATCAGCTTTTATTTTTCATAATTAGCTTATGGTAACATTGGCTTTTTTATATGTGTTTGGCATACAAATTGCTTTTCAAATCATGCCACTTGCCTCTATGTGGTTGAATCTGGAGAATATCAAGTTGAGTGAAGTGAGCCAGAGGAGAGAGGCAGACACAGAATCATCTCTCTTGTATGTGAGATATAGATAAACATATTCAGGGGATAACAAATGCCCAAAGGCAACAGAAACTGAGAATTGCTCTTCAGTAGGAAGCAAGCCATAGGGGAATAGGGAGCATTGGACCGAATGATGGATACTGTAACAGTGGAGGAAGGTGCTCTCTGGAGGAAGTGTGATGCTGGATGTGTCATGCATAAAACCCAAATATTAACAACATTATAAACCATTGTTTAAAATTTAAAAAATAAAATTAGTAAAGTGGCCTATAGTAGAGGCAGGCTGGGTGGTGAGGAAACCTGGGAACTTGGAGGAAGGAAGTTGAGACTAGAGGTAGGATCAGGCTGGAACACTGTATGCCTAAAACTCAATATAAATCCCTTTGTAAATCAAAATGCCTTCATAAAAATGTAAATTAAATATCAATTAAAAGAATAAAACATTATCCTATCCTTTAAAAACAGCAGATTTCATTTTGATAAAGCTAAGTAAGGAATTAGTATACACACACAGAAATACATATTTGAGTTTGAGATTACACTGGCAGTACTTAGAGTTTACCCCTGTCTCTGCATTCAAACGAATGTTTGGGGGACGTTGTTCCAGGGATCAAAACCTGAGTCAGCTGTGTACAAGGCAAATGTCTTGTCCTCAGTACTATTAGTCTGACACCTAACACATATATTTTTATCTCTAAGCTTCATAACACTGAAAGGCCATCATTCTCTTCTCCAATAATAGTCATCATGAAACAAATGAGGCTTAAAGAGTTTAAAAAAATAAAAAAATACTTTGTTGTCTAAAAGTGAGTTTCATATCTGGGTGATCAGACTCCAGAAGTCCATTTTCTGCCTCCACAATGAACCATCTCCTCCAAATAATAATGCTAAATTCCAACTTGAAAATAAGAACAAGGACATCTGCAATGTGAGAGAAAGCCATGTTTTAAGTACTCAGCCAGCATTTACCAGGCATTTTAGGAATTTAAAGAAAAAGAAGTATCTTCAGACAGAGTTTTTTATTTAAACACCCCAGAAAGAGTTGGCGATATAGTACAGTAGATAGGGCACTTACCTTGCAAGTGACCAACCCAGATTTGATCCTAGCATCCCATGTGAAATCTTAAGCCTTTCAGAAGTGCTTCCTGAATGAAGAGCCAGGAATAAACTTTGAGCACTATCAGGTATAAAAAATAAATAAATAAGCAACATAAGCATATAGGAGGAATTTTATATCAAGTGCTATTGGCCTACCAATTATCATACCCTCCTGGCCACATAAGAACTCCCCACGATCATCTATAAAATTCTGGTTTTAAAGAGGAAGATATTGGAAACCTTGTCTCCAATTTAAAAGAAGTTTTTAAGCTCTGGATGTCTTCTATGCCATAATTTTTTCATCTTCCATGCATATCTAATTATCTATGCTTTAAAAAATGGTAGCTTCCTAAAGTAGTGAGAAATGATTAAGCTATTAAATTTAATAGCTATATTGGTTTTTTGTTTGTTTATATATATTTTAGGGGGAATCTCCCAAGCAGTGCTCTATAGGATGGGCCCCACTCCCTTAATACTCATTGAATTTGCATGTTCAGGTCTGGTTATGCAATGCTACTCTCACCCACTAATGCTGAGGGTGGAGGAAGTCGTCCAATGCTGAGGCTCCAACATGGAGTTTTGCAAGGTATGTCTTTATCTCCCTAAGATAAATTCCCAGATTCCTACTATTTCCAACTTTTAATGTAGACTGAACATTCATAGATATTGTAAGCAGGATCAACCTTTGAAAAGAAGCGATAATGTACAATCACAGAAACCTTCCTCACCACAGTGCATTCTGCTAAGGAGGTCACAGGGGAAGCTAAAGAAAGGTGGATGCTGCTGTATTAAAGAAAAAAATGAAAAAAAAAATGACACCCTCTCAGACACTGTAAATGTCATATTATGTTGGTGCCTAATCAACATTTTGAAGCATTAGCATTGTTTTAATCATTCTCCTATTGGAGAACAAATGTTGCATGTATAATTACACTGCTGCATTGTACTGTACAAATAACCATGTAATGACATCGTTGGAATTTCTTGGTTCTTCATGGTAATGCCAAGTATAATTACCATGTAATCTGCCGAGAGCAAACAAGGTTGTAATTATTCTGTAATCCAATCTAATTATGGGGCAACTGGATTGTTATTTGTGTTCAGTAGAAAACTCTGCATGCAAAAAGAAGGAAAATAAATGCACGCTCTCTAATCGAGGGCATGAAAAGTCAAGGGGTCAGAGAGAGCCTTCAATAATAATGTGATTTGCTTACATGGTCAAATGTATGCCCTTGGGTAGGGGAAGATTTGGGACTTCTCATTTTCCCTGTTGATTATGGATTGGCTGGATGAAGGACAAACTAAAGTGACAAGACAGAAATGGGAGTAAAAGAGATAGATATTAGAGATTCTAGAAGAGATAAACATCTGTGCAATGGGACTAGAGGATGAAGAAAGACCAGTTTTTATAAAATATCTCATGCACCAGCTTTCCAGAACATCTGACATATTCAGAAAGTTAAAAACAAGACCAAGGTGTCAGTAGGATCTTACCCCATTTGAGAGTCTTTGTGAGTCTTGTGAGAGTTTTCGAGAATTGCTGGTCTCTGCTGAGCCTCCAGTCATCTTTGTCTTCTTTGCCTTGTAGTTGCAACACTACAACTCCTCTGTCTCCACAGGGTGCTCTCCCTGTGTCTCCGTCTTTTCCTATGGAATTCTTTTGATAAAAATACAATGATATACATTTGTGGACCATCCTAAACCAGGATGACTTTGTCTTAATTGGTTATGACCTCATTTCCACAGAGGTTGCTATTCTCAGGTAGTGAGAGTTAAGACTTCATGTTTTTGTTGTTGTTGTGTGTGTGCATATGTTTTGAGGGAGAGACAACCTAACATCTAACAGAGATCTTTCAATTGCACACATATTTGGCACACATTTATTTGGGATCTCCCCTATTCCTGGGGTGTGATAATTGAATCACATCTCTTCTTATTTGAATATTTAGTGTGAGCCTGACATGCATTATCTTTGTTAAAATCCTTTGCAATATTATAAAATTGATATTATTAGTACCCTTATTTTACAAGTGAAGAAACTGAAGATTAGGCCAATTGCTTGACTCAAGAATGATCTGAATTCTAAACCCAGTTTACCAGACTCCAGGACCCGCCCTCTAAGCTCTGACTGCAAAACACAGACTAATAAAAGAAAATAAGAAGCCAAAGGCCTTGAAGGAGGTCCTCTGACTGAGGACACTATCCAGTAGCAGCTCATAACAGGTGCTCAGAGGAAGTATTGTATGGTATACAAGGTGGTTTCTATACTTAATTTTTATAAAAAAGATTTGACATTGAAAGCCAGAAATTACATAACTTAAAATTAAGGTACAGGGAACAGTCATAGCTTTACTATAAAGGGGCTTACAGGTGCCATCAAATGGTAGCAGAATCATCCAGGATACTTTGTGAGTCACTCCTAAAGATGGTGGCTTTCATCATCTTGTCGGACACCTTTATAAAAGTTGCTCACACTTCTTTAGTCCTCTACAATGAGTGTCCAACCTGATTCTCTACTGTGGCTCTCATTAAAAGTAAGGTCCATCCATCCCACGGCCTTTCATTTGTCACTTGTTGGTTTGTCTACAATTCAACTGACCCCTGGTTTCAGAAAACTTATTTCCTTTCTAAAGGTAGTTAAATCTTCCTGAGGAAGTTATAGTTACACAGTCTTATTTAGGATGTTAGGCTGGTCAACCCCGGTGTTGACTGCTTCTTGAACCTGACATCAGTTAATCCCCACTTTACAGAAGTTAATCCCTCTGTGAACAGGATAAAAAGTGGTTGTGTGAAGCAATATTTAAAGGACTACAAACAATAACATGCCCTTGCTTCTGCAATTTCTGTTTCTGGAAATGGTTCAAAAACATGTTTGTGTGAATGAATGTGAAGAACTTTTTATGGCTGATCTTGTGAGATGATATTTTTGTTAAATAATGTGTAAACTTTTATACTTTAAGGCAGTAGACACATGGTGTAAGTTTGAGTGTTCATCAAATATGGCAGAGGAGTAAGGTAGACTGAAATACTACTAGAATTTCAGAGAATGTGAAATGTCCAAAGAGATTCTCTAAACAGGAAATGTCAGAAAGAAGGAAATTAATTGGTAGGAAGATGACTTCCTGGAAGTTTTCAGGAAAGAACAATATGTGTGAGTATATGTCTTTCCATAATGTGTTTTTCTATACATAAATAGCCGAAGCACACACATATTACATATAATAAGTTATTATGTCCTGGACACTTGACTATTTTGAGCTAAACTATGAGGCTTGACAAAAAGTATATATTTCCTTACCCTTCTCATACACATGTTGATCCACCATGGTATCAGGGGCTCTGCTTTGTAGGAAAGTAGACAAAGTTCTAAGATATCTAGTGACTTACTGAAATCACATATTTACTAAGCAGTAGAGGCTAATGTGCAAACCTATGTGTTGTTCCCAAGTTCAGAATGTTCCACAATCTTTAATGGAACTACACATTCACACTTGCACAGCAGAGTCAAATACTATACTTATTGCATTTAGAATAATTGTCCTGATTTTGGTTCCCATATGCCTGCTATTTTTTTCATTTGTCAGATTGAGCTACTTTCATGATGGGTCAACTACACCAGAATCTCTATAAAGACATATGACAAGAAAAAGACAGGTACCTTTGAACAGAGAGACAATACAGAAGACAGGGCATTTATCTTGAATGTGGCCAACCAGGGTTCAATCCCCAGCATTCCAAATGGTCCCCCTGAACAAGTCAGACATGATCAGTGAGTGTAGAGATAGGAGTAAGCCCTTAGTGTCACTGGGTGTGGCAAAAAATTAAACCCATATTAAGAAAAAAGGAAAATTTATGTATTTATGTTAGGAAATATAAACTTAGGTTGAACATGAGACTCAGGCAAGAAAATAGATTTAATATTTAATAGAGTTAATATGCATATATAGCCTCTGTAAACACAACATCTCTAAATTTTATAGGTCCCATAATTTATAGAGTTTTTTTTTCATCACCCCTGAGCTCCCTGGCTCTTCTAGCCTAGAAACTGTCTCTTGGAAATTTCTATATTTCCAATTTTGCTGGAAATAGTAGATCTTCAATAAATGTTCAGGTATTATGTTGAACAAATTTATCTCCAATGTATTCAATTCCAGATATTAAAACTCCAGATATTTAAGGGCTGGTCTACCTCTTTGTAATTATGCTAAAATTTTTGAGAGTAAAAATTTGGCATATGCTTTAAAGTGATTTTAGGAAACTTTCATACTATTTACAGACACACATGAGATATATATGTGTGTAATCTCAAATATCTTTATTTCTCTTCTCTACAATTATTTATATTTGTATAATGTTTATGTATTTTTGACTCTAGATTTAGATTGTCTAGATTTAAACTTCAGCTATGTCCAAACATGTGCACAAGTATTCACATACAAACAAACCTATATACGCAGGAACACAGTTTCTTCCTCTGGTGGTTTTTGTGAGGGCTATACACCAAGATCCTGTACTATATAAGGACCCTGCTAAACCACTCATTCAGAAACATCTCCGAAGGCCCCCAAAGAAGATATTATTTCCCCGCTTTATAGCAACTCCAAAAATAAGAGATGGAAACTAAAACAATGTTACAATATTTCTTAATATGTTACCATATTAACTTACAGTATTAAGAGGACCAGAAAGAAAGTATAATAGAGTGTAACCAATTTGGGTGGGAACCCCAGTACCTTACAGGGTGCCCAATCCTTGTCAGGTGATTCCTCAGCACAAAGCTAGGAGTAATTCCTGAATACTTCTGGGTGTAGATAAAAAAATATATGAGACTGTTAGTTAACTAAGTTATATCAATAAATTTTATACATTAGAATCATTGGATATATTTCTAGAAAAATAAAGTTTTCAAACCTGAATGAAATATAATACTTTAGTAGTCTACAAAGCCGTGGTTAAATACTATACATACACGTTTTCAATATT
Source organism: Suncus etruscus (assembly GCF_024139225.1). NCBI lineage: Eukaryota > Metazoa > Chordata > Mammalia > Eulipotyphla > Soricidae > Suncus > Suncus etruscus. The sequence continues at coordinate 62,205,191 of NC_064852.1, read as the reverse complement.
TACCACATAAATGCCAAGAACATTGTGAATTCTCCTAGGTAATATCTCAATTTATTCAATGACCCATTAAAACCATAATATAAAGGAGAGAAAGATAGGATGAGAAAAAATCAGTGACTGGCTCAATGTACTGAAATATAGATAAAAATATTTTAAATTATTAACAAGCCAAATCATCACTCTATAAAGTGTAATCTGTCAAAAATTGGATTTCTTTAAGTGCAAAGTTAAATATTTTAATCCCTATTATGTTTATTTCATTGATAGGTTGAAGAAAAATATCATGCAGAAAATATTAGTATAAGTATAAATATTGAATGTAATTATTGATAAAAAAAACTCTCAGTAAATTAAAACTAAAACTAAACATTATTATCCAGGTGAGGGATCATTGCAAAAAATAGCCCTACAACAGAGAGCACCACATCAAGTAGCAGAAATGGCTCTTTTATGATTCTCTCTTTTTCTTTCTTTCTTTCTTTCTTTCTTTCTTTCTTTCTTTCTTTCTTTCTTTCTTTCTTTCTTTCTTTCTTTCTTTCTTTCTTTCTTTCTTCTTTCTTTCTTTCTCTTTCTTTCTTTCTTTCTTTCTTTCTTTCCTTCCTTCCTTCCTCCTTTCTTTCTTCCTTCCTTCCATCCTTCCTTCCTTCCTCCTTTCTTCCTTCCTTCCTTCCTTTCTTTCTTCCTTCCTTCCGTCCTTCTTTCCTTCCTTCCTTCCTTCCTTCCTTCCTTCCTTCCTTTCTTTTTCTTTCTTCTTTCCTTCCTTCCTTCCTTCCTTCCTTTCTTTTTCTTTCTTTCTTTCTTTCTTTCTTTCTTTCTCTTTCTTTCTTTCTTTCTCTTTCTTTCTCTCTCTTTCTTTCTCTCTCTCTTTCTTTCTTTCTTTCTTCCTTCCTTCCTTCCTTTCTTTCTTTCTTTCTTTCTTTCTTTCTTTCTTTCTTTCTTTCTTTCTTTCTTTCTTTCTTTCTTTCTTTCCTTCCTTCCTTCCTCCTTTCTTTCTTCCTTCCTTCCTTCCTCCTTTCTTTCTTCCTTCCTTCCTTCCTTTCTTTCTTCCTTCCTTCCTTCCTTCCTTCCTTCCTTCCTTCTTTCCTTCCTTCCTTTCTTTCTTCCTTCCTTCCTTCCTTTCTTTCTTCCTTCCTTCCTTCCTTCCTTCTTTCCTTCCTTCCTTCCTTCCTTCCTTCCTTCCTTTCTTTCTTTCTTTCTTTCTTTCTTTCTTTCCTTCCTTCCTTCCTTCCTTCCTTCCTTCCTTCCTTCCTTCCTTTCTTTCTTTCTTTCTTTCTTTCTTTCTTTCTTTCTTTCTTTCTTTCTTTCTTTCTTTCTTTCTTTCTTTCTTTCTTTCTTCTTTCTTTCTTTCTTTTTCTTTCGTTTATCTTTCTTTTTCTTTCTTTTATCTCTTTCTTTCTCTCTTTCTTTCTTCCTTTCTTTCTCTCATTCTCTTTCTTTCTCTTTCTCTCTTTCTCTCTTTCTCTCATTCTCTTTCTTTCTTTCTTCCTATTTCTTTCTTTTCTTTCTTTTTCTTTCCATACTCTGTGGTGCTCAGGGCTTTACTCCTGGCTCTGTACTCAGGGATCACTTCTAGTGAGCTAGCAGCATATTTGATGCTGGGAACCAAATCTAGCTCTTGTGCATACAAAGCAAGTGTCCATCTGCCATGAGAATATGTGGTAACTTCTTAAGTTCTATTTGATATTTTTATAAAAATCAATAAGATACCAAAAGACTTAGAACACATTAAAATATCAAAGAAAATGTAAAACTGATTATATCATTATATAGTTTGACTATACCATTAGTTACATAGAAAATCTTAGAAATCCATAAAAAGTAGAATTAGAGGCCAGAGCAAAAGCACAGTGAGTATAGTGCTTGCCTTGCAAGCAGCTGACGGGGTTCAATCTTTGGCATCCCATATTTCCACAAGCACTTCCAGGAGTAATTTCTGAGTGCAGAGAGCCAGGAGTAATCAATCCCTGAGCACTGCCAGGTGTGAACCCACCCCCAAAGAAGGAAAAGAAAATGGACTTAATTTAGCAAGTTTTGTATATAAAACTAATTTGCAAAAACCAATTCCACTCATATAACAATGATATTAAGACAATATTTAACAATTTATATCACAAATATATTCAGAAATATAAATTACCATAATGTAGAATATTTTTATAACAAAAACTAAAAAGTTGATAGGGCAGGGAGGGTAAATCTAATAAATTTATTGATTAAAAGCTTCAACTTTTTATGTTTCAATTTCCCCTGAATTTATTTATATATATAATAGGAAAAAATTCAGTCAAAATCCTAGTATCTTTATCTTAGAATTGATAAATTGATTGGACCAGAATCATAGTATAGTGGGTAGGGCATTTGACATACAGATGGCTGACTGGAGTTCAATCCCATATGGTCCTCAAGCCTGCTAGTAATAATTCCTGTGGTTAGAGCCATGAGTAACTCCCTAAACAATGCCAATGATGGACCAAAAACAAACAAAAAAAACCCTAATAAGTTGATTCTAAGATATGTAGACATGCAGAACAAACATAAAAATCAAAACAACTGGGGCCAGAGATAGCATGGGTGTAAGGCGTTTGCCTAGCATGCAGAAGGATGATGGTTCAAATCCTGCCATCCCAAATGGTCCCCCGTGCCTGCCAGAGGCGAGTTCTGAGTGTACAGCCAGGAGTAACCTCTGAGCACTGCTGGGTGTGACCCAAAAAACAAACAAAAAAAATTCAAAACAATTTTAAAAATAAGCCAAATATTCCAGATTTTTAACTGGACACACTCATTTTTCAAAAAAGTTCTATAGATACCCAATAAGTTATAAATATTTTATAATTAGTCATCAAAGAAATATATATTAAAACTATAATTAGCTATGATTTAACATTCAGCAGAATTGCTAAAGTAAATAGACAGATAAAGGCCTCAAAACTAATCTATAGTGACAGAAAGCAATTTAATATTGTTTAGAGTCGGAGGTGAGGGGATTGAATATACAGGGGCATGTGGCAACATTTTAGGCGATGAGCATGCTCTGTATCTTGATTATGGCTTTGATTACATGATGCATTCCCTTGTGAAAACTCATCAAACTGTCCTTTTAAATTAGTGCATGTTATGGTATGTGATGCAATAAATTAAAATTAAAGCAACCAAACTACCAAATGCTGAATGCGTAATTATTAAAACACTAAAATTTTGTTGATGGAAATGTAAAATAGCACAACCACTTTGGATAATCATTTGCTGGGCTGGAGATATGGCACAGTGGTAAGGCATTTGCCTTGCGTGTGGCCAACACAGGAAGGACAGTGGTTCGAATCCCTGTATCCCATATGGTCTCCTGTGCCTGCCAGAAGCAATTTATGAGCGCAGAGCCAGGAATAATTCCTGAGCGCTGCCAAGTGTGACCCAAAAATAAACAAAACAAAGAAAATCATTTGCTTTTAGTTTGCTTACAAACATAAAGAAACATGGGTGGAAACACAATAGTAGTGAGAGACTTCAAAACTCTACTGTTGGGCCCAGAGAGATAGCACAGCGGCGTTTGCCTTGCAAGCAGCCGATCCAGGACCTATGGTGGTTGGTTCGAATCGCGGTGTCCCATATGGTCCCCCGTGCCTGCCAGGAGCTATTTCTGAGCAGACAGCCAGGAGTAACCCCTGAGCAACGCCGGGTGTGGCCCAAAAACAAACAAATAAAAAAAACTCTACTGTTGCCACTGCAGAGATCGAGTAGACAGAACATCAGTAAAGATGCAGAACACTAAATGAAGAACTAGAAGATATGGTACACATATTTTTCTCTAGTGAACACAGAATATTCTCCAAGGTGTAACACAATTAGAAGATAAGACAAATCCATATTAATTCACAAACATAAAAATTATACTAAGTATTCTATCAGACCACAGTGTCACAGAGATAAAAATTAATCATATAAAAATAAATTAATTATAAAAATGTGGAGAAATTCTAACACCTGGAGACTGAACAACACACTACTATATAATAGTTGGATCAAAGAATAAATCAAGAATTTTTTTAACTTATTGAGATCAATAAAAAACAAAGAAGTAAATTATCAACATCTATCTATGGGACACAGCAAAAACCATACTTAGGGTGAAAGTTATAGTTGTAGACCTAAAATAGGAAAGGAGACAAAGATAAAAATCAACCATGTAAAAAAACATTTCAAACATCTCGAGAACCAAAAACAAATAAATCCAAAGACTAGCAAAAGAAAGAAAATGATAAAAACCAAATAGGAAATCAACAATATAGAAACCAAGAAAGCAAAACAAAACAAAAAAATCAATGAACAGACGCCATTTTCAGGGAGGGACTTCAGAGCATAAAAACCGGCTAACCTTTGCAAAAGCTGGCTCCCTGTGTGTGACACCAGGCGGGGAAAATCCGCAAAAGTACACCGGCCCAGTGGGGCTCAGCTGTGAAAGACTGTGAGTGTGACCTGTCTGTGTCTGTCTACTGTCCTCTTGCGTGAAACTCTTGCGAGTGGGGCAAAAAGAGCCTCCAGAAACCTCGCTCGCCCAGACGCCATTTTCAGGGAGGGACTTCAGAGCATAAAAACCGGCTAACCTTTGCAAAAGCTGGCTCCCTGTGTGTGACACCAGGCGGGGAAAATCCGCGAAAGTACACCGGCCCAGTGGGGCTCAGCTGTGAAAGACTGTGAGTGTGACCTGTCTGTGTCTGTCTACTGTCCTCTTGCGTGAAACTCTTGCGAGTGGGGCAAAAAGAGCCTCCAGAAACCTCGCTCGCCCAGACGCCATTTTCAGGGAGGGACTTCAGAGCATAAAAACCGGCTAACCTTTGCAAAAGCTGGCTCCCTGTGTGTGACACCAGGCGGGGAAAATCCGCAAAAGTACACCGGCTCAGTGGGGCTCAGCTGTGAAAGACTGTGAGTGTGACCTGTCTATGTCTGTCTACTGTCCTCTTGCGTGAAACTCTTGCGAGTGGGGCAAAAAGAGCCTCCAGAAACCTCGCTCGCCCAGACGCCATTTTCAGGGAAGGACTTCAGAGCATAAAAACCGGCTAACCTTTGCAAAAGCTGGCTCCCTGTGTGTGACACCAGGCGGGGAAAATCCGCTTCGCTACGCGGCCGTGCACTCTTTCTAAGGAAAGAACTCCATTGCAACAAGAAGGAAAAATCACACTAAGAATGGCGCTATATCACAGAAGCAAACATTTCTCTCTGGACTGTCTTCTCTGTTGCATGCTCGGGCCTAAGATTTGACCCAGTGTGAGGCTTCATCCACGGAGGACTCCCCTCCCTTAGAGGCAAGTCAGCCCATCCAGAAAGGGAGGAGCCAGAGGAGTGTGCTGCCTACATCATATAGACAATGAATACCACTACAACACGTAGAAAAACCCACAATACAAGTGTGACAATGGGGAAACAACGCAGGCCAGCATCAGACATAGAGAATGAAGATGACAATTCTGAGGACCAGATAATGACTGAACAACTAATCAACCTCTCAGATAAGGACTTTAGACTAGCAATATGGAAGGTGCTCAACAGACTCCAAGAAACCATGGATCGAGTTGAACAGAACACTAATAAGAACCAAGAAAATATGAAGGCAGAAATGACAAAACTCCAAACTGAAATAACATGTCAACTAACAGGCCTGAAAAAGTCAGTAAACGAAGTGAATGACAAAATGGATAAGCTCTGGGACAGGGTATCAGAAGCTGAGAATAGACTTGGTGCTGTGGAAGATGAGATACATAACAATTCCATACAGCAGGAGAGATTGGACAAAAAACTTAAAGCAAATGAGCAGACAATGGAAAAATTAGTCAAAGAATGGGAACAGACGAAAATAGAAGTCTATGATAAGATCAACAGAAACAACTTAAGAATCATTGGAGTCCCAGAGACCCAGGAAGAAAATTTCCAGGAAGAATCAATGGTCAAGAACATCATTAAAGAGAAACTTCCAGAGCTAAAGAATATATGTGATCAAATCCTGCATGCCCGAAGAGTACCAACCAAAAGAGACCCCAGAAAAACCACCCCAAGACACATCCTAGTCACAATGACAAATCCCACAGATAGAGACAGAATTCTGAAAACAGCAAGATCAAAAGGGGAAATCATGTTCAAGCAAGCTTCCCTGAGATTTACAGCAGACCTGTCACCAGAAACGCTCAATGCCAGAAAGCAGTGGTGGGATATTGTGACAAGACTGAATGAAATGAATGCTTCACCCAGAATACTATACCCAGCAAAACTCACTTTCCGGTTTGATGGAAGAATACATGGTTTCACAGACAAAAAACAGCTCAGAAACTTCACAGACACAAAACCAGTCTTAAGAGAAAAACTGAAAGACCTAATCTAAGACAAGACTACCCAAAAGACACACCAAATTTTGAAATAAAGATGGCGTTAAATCCCAGGACAATTCTTTCTCTCAACGTCAATGGACTAAATGCACCAGTTAAGAGACACAGGGTGGCTAAATGGATCAAAAAACTCAATCCAACCTTCTGCTGCCTACAAGAAATGCACCTGAATAGTCAGAACAAACTTAGACTCAAAATAAAAGGCTGGAGAAAAGTTATCCAAGCAAACAACACCCATAAAAAAGCTGGAGTGGCCATACTTATATCAGATAATGCAAACTTTATACTCAGGAAGGTTGTAAGGGACAAAGACGGACATTTTATATAAATCAAGGGGTACGTAGAGCAGGAAGAATTCACTCTCCTAAACATATATGCACCGAATGAGGGGCCAGCAAAATATTTAATACAACTGTTGACAAATCTGAAAAATAATATCAACAACAACACAATAATTGTGGGGGACCTTAACATGGCTTTGTCAACACTGGACAGGTCAACCAGACTGAAACCCAACAAGAATATACTAGACCTGAGGAGAGAAATGGAAGAAAGAGGCCTAGTGGATATATATAGGACACTCCATCCCCAGAAACCTGGATACACATTCTTCTCCAATGTACATGGGACATTCTCCAGGATAGACTACATGCTGGCACATAAAACATACCTCCATAAGATCAAGAGGATAGAAATTTTGCAGACTACCTTCGCTGACCACAAGGCTCTGAAATTATTTGTGAACTCCAAAGGGACTCAGAAGAAACACTTTAACACCTGGAAGTTAAACAGCCTCATGCTCAATAACCAGTGGGTCCGAGATGAAATCAAGGAGGAAATAAAAAGGTTCCTGGAAACAAATGACAATCAAGACACAAACTCTCAGAACTTATGGGACACAGCAAAAGCAGTACTGAGAGGAAAATTTATAGCTTTGCAAGCACACATCAGGAAGGAAGAAGGAGCTTACCTGAGTAGCTTCATGACACAGCTAATAGAACTAGAAAATGCTCAACAAAAGGACCCAAGAATAGGAAGACAGAAGGAAATAACAAAGCTGAGAGCAGAAATCAACGAAGTGGAAACTCAAAAAACAATCCGAAAGATCAACGAAAGCAGAAGTTGGTTCTTTGAAAAAATAAACAAGATTGATAGACCACTGGCAAACCTAACAAAGAAAGAGAGAGAGAGAAACTTGATAAATCGTATCAGGAATGAAAAAGGAGAGATCACTACTGATATGACAGAGATTCAAAGGGTAATCAGAAACTACTTTGAAAAACTCTACGCCACTAAAAATGAGAACCTGGAAGAAATGGATAAATTCTTGGACTCTTATAATCTTCCACGGTTGAAGGAAGAGGATGTAGCATATCTAAACACCCCCATCACCATTGATGAAATTAAAACAGTAATCAAATGTCTGCCGAAAAACAAAAGCCCAGGCCCAGATGGATTCACTAATGAATTCTATCAAACTTTCCAAGAGGAACTACTGCCAATCTTGGCAAGACTCTTTCATGAAATTGAACAAACAGAAACACTTCCAAATAGCTTTTATGAAGCCAACATCACCTTGATACCTAAACCAGACAGAGACGCTACCAAAAAAGAAAATTACAGACCAATATCACTGATGAATGCAGATGCAAAGATCCTCAACAAAATCCTGGCAAATAGGATTCAATGCCTCGTTAAGAAGATCATCCACTACGATCAAGTAGGTTTCATCCCAGGAATGCAAGGCTGGTTTAACATCCGTAAATCTATCAACATAATACACAACATCAATAACAAGAAAAATAAAAACCACATGATCATATCAATAGATGCAGAGAAAGCATTTGATAAGGTCCAACACCCATTCTTGATCAAAACTCTCAGCAAGATGGGAATGGAGGGAACCTTTCTCAATATAGTGAAGGCCATCTACCACAAGCCAGTGGCAAATATTATCCTCAATGGAGAAAAACTGAAAGCCTTCCCTCTAAATTCTGGCACAAGACAAGGCTGTCCTCTCTCACCACTCCTATTCAACATAGCACTGGAAGTACTTGCTATAGCGATTAGGCAAGAAAAGGATATCAAGGGAATCCAGATAGGAAAGGAAGAAGTCAAGCTCTCACTGTTTGCAGATGACATGATACTCTACTTAGAAAACCCTAAAGACTCTATCAAAAAGCTTCTAGAAACAATAGACTCATATAGCAAGGTGGCAGGCTAAAAAATTAACACACAAAAATCAATGGCCTTTCTATATACCAATAGTAATAAGGATGAAATGGACATTAAGAAAACAACCCCATTCACAATAGTACCACACAAACTCAAATATCTTGGAATCAACTTGACTAAATATGTGAAGGACCTATACAAAGAAAACTATAAAACTCTGCTCCAAGAAATAAGAGAGGACACACGGAAATGGAAACACATACCCTGCTCATGGATTGGCAGGATTAACATCATCAAAATGTCAATACTCCCCAAGGCATTATACAGATTTAATGCCATCCCTCTAAAGATACCCATGACATTCTTCAAAGAAGTGGATCAGACACTTTTGAAATTCATTTGGAACAATAAACACCCTCGAATAGCTAAAGCAATCATTGGGAAAAAGAATATGGGAGGAATTACTTTTCCCAACTTTAAACTGTACTACAAAGCAACAGTTATCAAAACAGCATGATATTGGAATAAGGATAGGTCCTCAGATCAGTGGAATAGGCTTGAATACTCAGAAAATGTTCCCCAGAGATACAACCATCTAATTTTTGATAAAGGAGCAGGAAATCCTAAATGGAGCAGGGAAAGCCTCTTCAACAAGTGGTGTTGGCACAATTGGATAGCCACTTGCAAAAAATTAAACTTAGACCCCCAGCTAACATCATGTACAAAGGTAAAATCCAAATGGATTAAAGACCTCGATATCAGCCCCAAAACCATAAGATATATAGAACAGCACATAGGCAAAACACTACAGGACATTACAGGCATCTTCAAGGAGGAAACTGCACTCTCCAAGCAAGTGAAAGCAGAGATTAACAGATGGGAATATATTAAGCTGAGAAGCTTCTGCACATCAAAGGAAATAGTGCCCAGGATACAAGAGCCACCCACTGAGTGGGAGAAACTATTCACCCAATACCCATCAGATAAGGGGCTAATCTCCAAAATATACAAGGCACTGACAGAACTTTACAAGAAAAAAACATCTAACCCCATCAAAAAATGGGGAGAAGAAATGAACAGACACTTTGACAAAGAAGAAATACGCATGGCCAAAAGACACATGAAAAAATGTTCCACATCACTAATCATCAGGGAGATGCAAATCAAAACAACGATGAGATACCACCTCACACCCCAGAGAATGGCACACATCACAAAGAATGAGAATAAACAGTGTTGGCGGGGATGTGGAGAGAAAGGAACTCTTATCCACTGCTGGTGGGAATGCTGTCTAGTTCAACCTTTATGGAAAGCGATATGGAGATTCCTCCAAAAACTGGAAATCGAGCTCCCATACGATCCAGCTATACCACTCCTAGGAATATACCCTAGGAACACAAAAATACAATACAAAAACCCCTTCCTTACACCTATATTCATTGCAGCTCTATTTACCATAGCAAGACTCTGGAAACAACCAAGATGCCCTTCAACAGACGAATGGCTAAAGAAACTGTGGTACATATACACAATGGAATATTATGCAGCTGTCAGGAGAGATGAAGTCATGAAATTTTCCTATACATGGATGTACATGGAATCTATTATGCTGAGTGAAATAAGTCAGAGAGAGAGAGAAAAACGCAGAATGGTCTCACTCATCTATGGGTTTTAAGAAAAATGAAAGACACCCTTGTAATAATAATTTTCAGACACAAAAGAGAAAAGAGCTGGAAGTTCCAGCTCACCTCAGGAAGCTCACCACAAAGAGTGATGAGTTTAGTTAGAGAAATAACTACATTTTGAACTGTCCTAATATTGAGAATGTATGAGGGAAATGTAGGGCCTGTTTAGGGTACAGGCGGGGGTTGGGTGGGGAGGAGGGAGATTTGGGACTTGGGTGATGGGAATGTTGCACTGGTGATGGGTGGTGTTCCTTTTATGACTGAAACCCAAACACAATCATGTATGTAATCAAGGTGTTTAAATAAAAAAAAAATTAAAAAATTAAAAAAAAAATCAATGAAACCAGAAACTGGTTCTTTCAACAGAATAAATAATATAAACAAATCTTTGATTAAACTCATGAGGAATATAAGAGGAACTACTCAAAACAATAAGATCAGAAACAAAAGGGGAGAAATTACAAAAGAACCCTCCAGAAATCCAAGGCATCATGAGAGCTTACTATAAACAATTCTACTCTGTTAAGCCTTAGAACCTAGAAAAAAATGGACAGATTCTTAGAAAGATATCATCTCCCACAACTGAATGAGGAAGAAATAGAAAGCTTGGAAAGAGCCAATAACAAATTAGGCCATTGTGGTGGCAAAAGCGGTAGGGCGTTTGCTTTGCACATGCTAACCTAGGACAAACCACAGATCAATCCCCTGGTGTACCATTTGGTCCTCAAGCCAGGAGTGATTTCTGAGTGCATAGCCAGGAGTAACCCCTGAGTGTCACCAGGTGTGGGCGTCCCCCCCAAATAAAGAAAAAAAAAGAATTTCCATAAAAGCAAGAATCCTGGTTCAAATGGATTTAGTGTGAGTTTTATCAAATTATTAAAAAGAATAGTCTACCTACTAGCAAACATAGCATTAAATTTAAAAATATAATTGACAGAAACAAGAAACTATCAGAGGATGAATGAGCATTTCTGAATGACAGAAGGCAAAGTGGGAGCTATCATCACATTTTCTTGTAAAATGGAATATTCACAAACTTCATGAATCAATAGTTTCCTCCTTAGACATATAAAAGAAAAAATGTGCACATATACACACATACAAATGTATGTATGGTAGTATTGATAAAAGTACATGGTCATAATAGTTTTATGAATAAATAGTATACTTACACAATTGAATTAAGAAAAATGTACTATAACTGCATGTGACAATATGAATGTTTCTAAACAATGCTAAAAGATAAAAATCTGAAAATATTAGATTTAATATTCAGCTTTATTTTATTTTATTATGTTCTTTGGTTTGAGGGAGTATTCAGCAGTGTTCAGGGCTTATTACTGGCTCTATGCTTAGGTATAACTCCAGGCAATGCTCTGGGGACCATATAGAGGGCCAGGTATCAAACCTGTATCAACCCATGCAAAGCAAGTGCCTGCCCAATGTGCTATGTGTTATTCCTCCTGTTTTTATAATGTCTTCTTAAAAAGAAGCACATATATGGGGCCAGAGCATTGGCTTAGTGGTAAGGCATTTGCCTTGCATGTGTCTGACCTAGGATGGACTGCAGTTCGATCCCCCAGTGTTCCATATGATCCCCAGAGCCAGGAGTAATTTCTGAGCTCCTAGTCAGGAGTAATTCATGAGAGTCACAGAGTGTGGCTCCAAAACAAAACAAAACAAAATGTATATATATATGTCATATACTCATATATATATGTATATATGTGTGTGTGTGTGTGTATGTGTGCTCTTATATATATATGAGCCATATGCATGAACCAAACCAGAGTTCTGGTTTTTCTCAGCACAATGGTGCAAGCCAAATGATCCAATGCTTGGGACTGAATCTAAAATGGTTAAGCCTGGCAATGCTCAGAGGCCACCAAGAGCCACCCTAGTGGAATGTTACTAGTGATCATGTGTCACTAGTGACAATGGGGCCATTAGGATGATGTGCAAGTGTGTTCAGGGGGCCCTTTAGTAACATGAGCAAACTTAGATTCTCACACATGTTGGGCTTTTCATACTTAAGCTCTTTTTTCATAAACTATAATACAATTTTGCAACATGAAAGGCATATTATATAGACATATAATTTGTTGGATATTTATCATAGGCAAAGTCCTACACCCTCATCACAAAAGATATTCATATTCTGATCCCTCAAAATTGTTAAGTGCTACCTTACATGACAAAAGAGAGCTTTACAATGTGACTAAGGTAAGACCCTAAAAATGGGGAGATGACATGTGTCCCATAAGTCTTGAATGAAGAGAATGGCAGGCAACTGAAACGATATTAGAGAGAGGTAACAAGAGACTCAAACAGCCATTACCAGTTTTGAAATTGGTCAAATCCATCATCTCCTAACCCAATTTTGCTAATGTCCTAAGAAAAGGAAGGGGAAGAATGTGGGCAGTCATCATGTTTGTATCAGGCCTGCTCCATAAATTCATTCCTTTATCAAACAAGATGTAAACTGAGCAATGAAAGATTATGGGTACACTGGCTGCAGAAATCTAGCCATCGTGGAAGGAAAAGTTGAGCCTTGCCATGCAGGTTACACTTGCTGCCTCCATCACCCAGAAACAGCATTTCCCCAATGGCCCTGCCTCATCACTGATCTTCTAAGATTCCCTGCAGGGGACCAATATGACCACACTTCAGATACATCAGTGTTTGAAATGATATCACCAAGGCTTTTTAGAGTAAATGTAAGCATCCTACCCCTGATCATTTTCCTTCTTACGGGAGGTGTGCCAACTTGAGTACATGCCCCCAAAAGTCATAGTATTAGTAATGGTGCTTTGAATTTCTGGACTTCATTTATTCGGTGTTGTCATCTCTAAATTGAACTGCAATTGAACTGAATAGACAGCTAATAACAAGAACTTACTAAACCATCTGCCATTGTATTTAATGACTTCTTGGAGATACAATACTTTTCATAAGTGTGCTAGCTACTCTATTTTTTCTTCTTTTATTTATTTTCTTTCATTTTATTTATGTTTTCTTTTTTTCAGTAACTGTTTTTACTTATCTGGATGATCAATATGTCAGGTATGTGATAAATTTTCTTTAAATTAAAAAAATCAAAACTAATAAAAAAACATATGAACCATAAAAGTTCGCTGAGGCACAGAAAGAAGACCATAAGAATGTGGTCATCTGGACTGGAGAAATAGCACAGTGGTAGGGCATTTGCCCTGCACGCAGCTGATCCAGGATGGAAGGTGGTTCAAATCCTGGCATCCTATTTGGTCCCAGGACCCTGCCAGGAGCAATTTCTGAGTGCAGAGTAACCTGAGCACAATCAGGCGAGACCCAAAACAAACAAATGAAAAGGAATATGGACATCTTTAGACAAAAGAGAAAGCCTTTAGAGAAAATTCAACCTTTCTGATATCTGATCTTAACCCTCCAGGGCTATGAGAAGTAAATATCCATTTGTTAACAATATGAGGTCATTATACTTTTGTAGAGAAGCATTCTTGCCCTTCCTACCTATTCCAAGGTGCAATCATATCATCTGTCATACACAGATTAGTAGATATTCCATGGTCAGGGTTCCATTTGCTTTTCTTAATACTCTTTCTCTCCTTGCCGATGGCCCCAGTAATACTTAGCTAGGCATTTAGGTGTGGATGTGCTTTCTCTCTTGGAGCAGATTGAATTTTAACATGATAAAGCACTGGCTCTAACATTGGGTTCAGGTGTCAATTTAGCTCATGGCTGTGGACTTGTTTTTCTGCTTAAATCACCACTATCCAACAATGCTAAAACTGCCCTGGAAGAGAATCAAAAGGCCAGGAATGAGGTACAATCTGAAAGGAAAAAACCAAATGGACTCTCAACTGTCTTCCTGGCAGTAGGCATACCCAAGTCTGCAAAGATCATCTATAGCAAATCTGCATCTATAGTCAGGTGTGTACTAGCTAGGCAGGGAACAGTTTGCAGCCTGAAAGTTATACCCCTTCATTAACCTGAGAAATAAGGACATCTGGTTGACAGTGTTTGCTTAACTCCTGTGCCATTTGGGTTTAAGCATTAAAGAGGTCTCAGATGACTATCCTCTGAGCTACACTCTCCATAACTGGTTATTTTAGTACAGTGATGAAAAGTAAAGGCAGTGATGAGAGAGGAAAGCGATGGTTGCTTCTGATTTTTCCTGAGCTCAATTGCCTTTCAGGCCCTCTTTCTAAGATTACACTTTTGTTTTTAAGCCTTTGGTTTGAATGGTTCACTCCTGCAGATCACCAGGGAGCAGGGAGGGAAGAATAGTGCAAATGTCAATGGCAGTATTGATAATCCTACAACCATTGACTTAAGGAGCAAACCAACAGAACCTAGGGCTGGCTAATCTGCTTTGCCAATGCATATTATTAGCAGCTCTTAATTGATGGATTATTGACAGAGTCAGAAAGGGTGAAAGCTGATAGTCTTCAGTGAGAAGGCTAATTTAAGAAGATATAATCTATAGCTGATAGACAGGGTTGGATAAAATGACACCTCCACTTTTGATGTTCCTCAACCTTTCTCAACTCAGGCTTTTAACCTTGCTTCCTTCCTGAGGCCCCCTGTCCTATTTGAATTTTAGTGTTATGCAGTGCTCTCTCCATTTATATGATTTTCATTATGACCTCCTTGGAATATCCTGAGGTTCTACAGGAAGTCACATAACCCCCCAATTAAGAAACTGCTCTGCTCAGACCTAGCCTATGAGGGTCAGGCCTTCAACAACAACATAAAAATAGAGCACTAATGTCTGTCTTTATGTGGGCATGAGTCTGTAGACATGGGACTCCTCTCTGATTGCCAAACTTAAATTATAAACAAGCCATGCCTAAATTGTATATAGCCCCTCTTATATATTACCCCTCCTTCCCCCATCAGAAATCCTTCTAGCCTCTCATCCCCCAATCCTGATCCATTATCCTTCCTTATGAAACCCTCTTTACCCTCAGTTATTAACACAGTAGGTACCGGTACCAATCTTCTGCTCCAATAAACCACCACCAACCTCCCAAACCAAAAGGACATTCTCCCAGCTCCACATCACATGCCTCAGCTAGAAATTACAACCAACACAACTGCTGACTCATGCTTTATGGCCCTTCTCACCCTCCTAATCATGGACTGTTGCATGTTACTGATTCAGCCCCAGAAGGAGCCCAGCCCAAAGACACTTCCCACATGACTACAAATAATTTTGCAAACCCAGCAAGACACGATGTGTGATGAAAAACTGCTCTGGATTCCACCCCCCACAAGAATATCTCAAAAGACTCAATGGGGAAGCCTATATTTCCTTTATGTTTTTAATACCTCTATAATATCTCCTAGTCTGGTCATTCCCAAAAGTAAGTTAGCCTTGTAAATAGCATTTTTTTCTTTAATGCCCTTTTAAAATGTATTTTTATTTATTGCTTCTATTATATTTTTTTTCTTCTTTCTTTTTTCTTTCTTTCTCCTTCCAACCCCACCTGTTTTATTTCTGCTTCTTATGAAAACCTACAAGAAAAGTCTTGCCCGGTCAAAACCAGGGCACAGATATTGTGCAGACTATTATTCATACCTCCAAATCTGCCAGCAATATAATATGTTACCATACCCTTTTGCATAGGCACTCTAAATAAAGGAAAATGTTATGCACAGAAACAAACCCTTATCGACTAGGGATAAGAACCCATACTTTTTATAATACAGGGACATCTCCCTCACTGAACATGTGTCATGTGGACCCAACTTAGACTCCATATGATTGGACAGGAACTGTCCAACCCAGAACCCAAACCCCAGACATGGAACCAACACTGGTCCCAGCAACAGCACTGGGAACCAAACTCCTCCCAGGGGGACCTCCGAATACCATCCTGGCACCAACTTGCATCAGTTTTAACATGACATCCTGACATGAGGAAACGGCAACAACTTGAGAGGTCTGCCCTATCTCATCATCTAACTGTAAGATGCAGTCAGGAGACATATCATCCGTTGCCCTAAGCAAACACCAAAATTGCTATCTACAGAAGACTGACTATGACAAACATGGATTGGACAGAACCTATCAAGGGATCAATGAGGAAGTTCCTAGCCTATACCTTGGCCTAGGATTCATACAAAAACCAAGATCTCTAACACCAGAGGTCTGGCTTCTACAACTATGACCGAGCAAAACTTCTGGAACAATGCTGAAAGAATATATACTAGTCTGTCCTAGGATCTGAGCAAAAACCAACGCCACTAATCAATGAAGACTGATTGCAATAACAGTGATGGAACAGAACTCCTAGAACCATAAAACAACAACAACAAAAACCCTCTTTCCTAGCCTTCATCCTATGACATACACAAATAACCAGATCCCCTGCTACAGAAGCTAGATGTCATCACCCACATCCAAGTGAAAAGTTTCCTGGCCCCATAATAAGACCTTGGGGTGTATAAATGAGTGAGTATGGAGCCTTTAGTTGTTCCCATGGCTTTATGCCTTAGGGGTGGAGAAACATTGTACCTTCTAGCCCAAGGGAATTTCTGTCCTAAATTTCCCAATGTTTACCATGCCTGTGCAAAAAAAATAAGCTAAAAATAAAAAATAAGAAACACACCATTTTTTAAGAAATTGCTGGTCTTTTGGGTTTTTTCCTCTTGTTTTGTCTTGTTTTGTTACCTTTTTCTTCTTTGAATTGCATATTTATAACACCTAGTTTTTCTTTTTTTTTCTTTTTGTCTCCCATATCTTTTCTTAAATCTCCAATAGAACAACATTACTGGAATCACCTTAATCAGCATCGTAATTTGAGGAGAAAAAAATAGATGATACTAGATCAGACAGTCGTATGTTCACTTGGTTGAAATAAAAACTGATCAGACATGAATACCAAATCCAAAGTCAACGACAACAGAATCAATACCCAATCTACAATAAGCTGTAAAGGAGGGAACATTTGTACCAGCGTTATGGGGGTAATGGAGGAAGATGTGGATGCATGCTGGGAACAGGGGTGGAGGGAGGACAACACTGATGGTGTTCATTCATTGTCACTATGTGCCACAAATATTACTGTGAAAGAATTATAATTCACTTTGACCACAATAAAAATTAAAAATAAAATATACTGCTCTGGGTCCTTATCTGGAACTGGTGCATGCATAGAACTGGTTCCAGGACTGCCCAGAGTGCTGGCTTCCTCATACTCAGTCATTCAGTCCTCTCGAGGCTGAGTAATTCCCACCATTTCCAGAACTTTCCTCAAGTCTCTAGCCCATGGTATTCTGAAGCCAACAGTCTAAAACCATAGCTCTCTCTACCTTTCACATCCTTAATTCTACCACCTTTAGGTTGGAAAGGTAGGGAGGGGGAGGACAAGAGAGCAAAGAAGAAATCTAATAAGTAGTACTGTAATTACTACTTTTTAATTAGGTGAGATTACAAAACTCAGTTGTAAGGCCTGGGAGAGGAATTGTAGATATTTCTGCAGAGAGGAATTGTAAATAGATTTTCCTTTGGGTCTGTACCTGTTCAGGCTTCCCTGGAACTTTTCTGCATGGTGAGGACAAACTTCCTCTTTTTCTCTCACACAAAACATACATACACACAGGCATGCACATTTACTTTACAAGATATAGAACTGAAGCAAACATTAGAAGGAGGAATTGATTCAGAAGGAAATGACATGGTAAAGCACAACTTACATCATCATATGAAATTGGGGAGGATACCTCAGAGAAAATCTGGGTTCCACTCACAAGTGGGAACAAAAAAGGGGTAATATGACACATTCACAAATGGACTTTGGGACTGAAGGAGAGTAAATTCTATATTTTAAAAAACGTTAAAGTCCACAGTCTAGTTTTTAACTCTTTGCTCCAGATGATTTTCAGTTTTTTAAATACTCATATCTCCCTTCTCCATCCTACTTGCCTCCAGTGGGCAAAGATCTGACGCTTCTATGTTCCTCAGAGTGCAGTTCAGCAAGTATCTATATGCCCAGGATGAAAAAAAAAACTCTTCCTTAAATTGTAAGGATCAGCAGAACAGATTCTTTGTTCTCTAGCTAGAAACATAAATAATTTGGAAAACAGGTTTCTATTCTTTTTATGACCCAGCAGGCAGGAAAGAAAGCAAGAGTTGGACCAAATGAGAAAGGTCAGATCATCCCCAGTATGGCCAAAGCTTGTATTTAACTGATAGTGAGACTAGAGAAATGTACCACCCTGAAAACTTTTGTTTTTGGAGAAGATATCTTTTCGTAGTCTGAAGGTTGGCACAATCATCAGAGACCCCTGCAGTATATAGCACTATGTGCTGGCTGAGTCTAGAGAAGTAAAGCCTTACAGCATCAAGGGTGACCACATTTATAAATCTCTGTGTCCAAAAAACTAGAGTGCACCCTCCCTTAAGCCTTCAGGCTGGGCATGCAGATCAGACCTAGGAAGCATACTCACCTGGTCTTTTAATAATAAATTAAGGAGGAGAATTAAAATTTTCCTCACATAAGTCAGAAGCTTAGGCATTAATGTTTGAAACACCTTATTAAATAACTTAACATCTGTGTATTTAAAATACCCAGCTAAGGGCCAGAGAGATAGTATAAGTGATAAGTCACTTTCTTTGCCTGCAGCTGACCCAGGTTCAGATCCCTGGCATGACAAATTGCCATAATGACTCCAAGTACCCTCTGGATTTACTCCTAAGCACAAAACCAAGAATATCCTTGAGCATTACTGTGGCCCAGTGCCCTAATAATAAAAGTAAAATAAAATGCATATCTAAAATTCACTTCTGTTTCAAACAACATTGCCAGTAAAGCCAGTCCAACTATGACCTGTCTCTGAGTTAACCAAATCCATGGCAATGTCAAGATTGGCAAGTCTTAGTTATGGTGTGGTAGCCAAGGAGAGTCTTATTAAAATGTGAGGCTTACTTGCAAAGCTCAAGGATAAGAATGACTCCAGTTGAACAAGTTATCTTTAAGGACATCTTTGTTGAGCTCTGTAATGCTCTTGAAGTAGCTTATTCTTATCTAGTAATGTTTTAGTTTGGGATTAGTTGATTCTTAGAAATTGGGACTTAGTGGCACCTATTGCAATAATTTAGAGAAAGACATTTAATCTCACCAGATTCCAATTTTCCCTACAGTAAACAGAAAATTAGAATATATTCTTACTTTGTCAATAAAGTAATTTACCAATGTTAAGCTAGTACAAGGGTTTTTCTGAATGTATAAAAATGCCTCAGTGCAACCTTGGAACTATATGAATTACATTTTCGTAAAGGAAAGGACAAAAGAGACTCTAAATGGCAGGGGTTATTCTTATCCTTTAAGGTTATCTGCTAAGGTATCCTCCATTTCTGGTAAAGAAAAGATACACAATAAAATAGTTGTTGAACGAATAAATAAATTCAACTAAGAAACAATTACCCATGTTTTCATTTGCTGTCTTTGATGTCAAATATTTTTCAAATATTGCTCTAAGGAGCAATCTAAACAAGCGCAGAACATTGGTCTGTAGCAGAAAGAAACATAATCCTCTCCTAAGAAATATAGTAGAATTTGATAACCTTGTGTACACCATGTGTTCACTAAGTCCCCATTATAGAATCCTTCCCAGTCTACTGTATTGAACCAAGGTTCTTTTCCTTTCTCAGTCTCAGTATTAATATTCTAGAAATAGTCACAACATACAAAAACAAGAAAACCCAAGGTCAGAGATGCAGTTTGAGTGGTAGAATTCATGGCCTGCATATATTAGGCCTCAGATTTCATTCCCAGCACTATATGAACTCCCTAGAAGTGCTGGATGTAACCCCATAAAATAAAAATCACCTGGCAAAGCTGAATCTGGTTTTGATAGTTCTCAGCTCAAGCAGCACCTTATGACTTAACCCCTAGACTCTCTTTTTATTTTCAACACACCAGATAATGCCTGATCATTCTTTTCAACTTGACTGCTTAGCAAGCCTAGAAACTGAAAGATGTACATACTCTCAGTAAAGAACAACTTTTAAATGAAACCAGTTTCTTCCCTAAAATTAAATAGAAGATTAAATGAAGTACCAAATCAAGACACAGTACTGACTGAGACAGAAACAGAGTTTAAGGAACTATAGATTTTGTGATTAGGAGATCTGGAACACAAGGAGCATGGAAGAAAGGACCTAAATTGAATCTCTTGAGAGGAGAATCACTGAATTTCCCTCATGTGGGAATCAGTCAAACCAAGTTACATGAGGTCTTGTGGTAGTACAAGAATTAGAATTCATTGTTCCGACCCATTCTATAATCAAATAGTCAACTGATCTTAAGTAAATCATTTCATTTCCCATGCACAAAATAAATGGGAAAGCTAAGGTGGCTGCCACAGTTCTTTAAACATCTATTGTGGAGCCAAAGAAGTAATAAAAGTGAAGTTCTTGCATTGCTTGCTTGCAATATCTAGTTTGAAATCCAGGTACATACAACATATGATTTCCTGAGCACCTATATGAGTGATCTTGGAGCAAAAGGTCAGGAGTAAGTTTTGAGAATTAACTGGTGTGTCCCAAAAGCCAAAAAAATTTCTACTTTGTATGCTGAAGTCAACCAAAGAAATTAATTTTCATTTGGGGAGTGAAGGAAACTACCTCTATCTGGTATATACTATTTGTAATAATAGTATATATGGTATATATTATATTGCTATAAATTATTTTGAGGTTTCTTTACATTACCTTTTAGAACTGTAAAATCCTAGAAGAGAAACATTACTCTCTCCATTTTACAGATTAGACCACAAGTTAAGCAATTTGCCTCAGACTATGGATGCATTGTAGTAAGACAAAGATTTAGAGTTTTTCTCAAACTTCCACAGAATTGTGTTCCCCTCACAAGGCACACCAGTGTCAGAGCTGGAAATACAGTAGGTTGGGTGCTTGTCTTGCACTCACCAAATGCAGGTTCAATCCCTGGTACTCCTTATGGTACCCAGAAGCTCACTAGGAGGGATCCTCAAACCTAGAGATAGAAGCACTGACCCTGTGGTTCAAAACCAAAAAAATAAAATAAAAAGAATGCCAGTAACATTTCTCTGTTAATATGCTATGTCATTCTTCAATATGCATTCAGTAAGCATTGTGCTAGTGAGCACAACTTGCATACCAAGCACTGAGCATGGCAGAGAAGGAAAACCAGCCATGAAATCCAAGTTTCTTTAGAACAGGTGACAGGCAGGTAGCAAATGGCATATAAATAAAAGTGGATGTTGGGATAAGAGGGTGTGTTTTCCCTGATCCTTCTGGTGCCCATTTTTCATTCTATAAAAGACTTCTTTCAAAGAAAAATATTCACTAGCTTTCCCCAGTATCCAAGAAGACTTGTGACACTACCATAAACCTTACTTTAATCAACTCTTAACTTTTATATCTGTAAATTTTTCTGGCTTGGGGTTAGGTATAGATATGGAGTTTAAACCTTGCCATATTAATATGTTGAAGTCCAATGCAGGAATAATTAAATCTCCCACTATTTACCTTCTATCTCTAAATCCAACTCATTGTTTTAAGAATACTTTGGAATGGTGTGCTTCCCCCGCTGTGTAATTTCAAATTGAGTTCACACTTAGCTAACTTTTTCCTGTCAGGAATGTTTCTATGGCATGCATTTCAGCATCTTCACACTAACACCGCTCTAAATTGAAGCTCAGAGAGAGGAAAGGAGATGGTACTGCAGGAATGTAAGCCAGTTCCTGGTTTAATGGCTGTGTGGTGGCTGAGTTGTTGCAGATGTGCGTCCTTCAGCGCAGGCTACAGAGCTAAGTCATCACGAAGGGGTTCATAGTAGGTAAATTAAAATGACATTGTGACATAGAATTTCTCTTTTTGATGCTACTCATTTGGGGGCATCAGAACTGTGGCCTGATACACAATATCGTAGTTTTAATGAATCTATTCAATCTAATCTTTATAATCATGGCATCTCTAAGGTAGAAAATTAATTGGATGAGGTTAAATATCCCCTTTTCATGTCAACAAAATTGGTTTTTCTAGGGATTAAAGGATTAACGTGGTGTTAAGTCCCTAAAGAGGTTAAAATACTTTATTATTCATTACAAAACACAAAGATTGGACTGTTACTTTTTTCTTATGCCATTGCCACTCATTTCATTAAAGTGAAGCACAAGGAGAACTGCTAATAACAATTTCAGAAGCTCTTAATACTCTTCAAAATGCATGTCTTCCCTGCTTACAAGCTCTTTCTAGGAAAATAGCCTGAAATATATCAAACTGTAGCCCTTGGCAGCCTATTCCCAGAACCCAATAACTAGTGGGCAGGGATGAGCTTTCAGTAAAGGCACTGAAGCTGTTAAATGTGGCATTTCATTTTGACGTTCTTGTAGCTTCTGACCAAAAGAGCACAGTTTCACATCAACAACTGAGAAGATATTTCATTCTAGTTCAAGGGATCAAGAGAATTGAGTGATGCCATGTCACCACAGAGAAGTCACTTTTCCAATGAGGATTTACACACTTTCTCTACTGCATATGAAAAAAAGGATCATTTGAGCTCTGTTTCCATCATAGTTTATATAATTTGAGTTGAAATCTCATGCCATTCTTCTGCTCTGAGAGAAGAAACACAGATCTAAGGTGTGATTTGTTTTGAATCACTGCCCTATAAGTGGCCAGGTGATCCTAGATCGTGGTTTCTAGACCACTGAAACTTTTCTTTATAGCTGAACACTTGTATCTTTTCTCTCCCTTTATTCATTTGATCTTTTTTTTTTCCTTTTAAAAATTATAATTGAGGTGACAGGACATTTTTCTTGCACACAACTGACCTGGCATCCCAATAGTCCCCCAAGCCTTCCAGGTGTAATTTCTGATCAAAGAGCCAGGACTAACCCCTGAGCAACACCATGTATGGCCCCCATACAAAACAAACAATTAATTAACTACAATTTAGGAATTTAGGTCATATGATTGTAATAGTGTAAAAATTTATAATATAATGCACTACATATAACCACCACCAAATTCTATATAATCCCACCTCACCCCATCTTTATATCAGTTCTGGTCCAACTTTTATTCCATTATCTCTCCCCTCTTTTCATTCCCTCTGTTTTTAATCAGGTTTTTAATAGAATGCCAAGGATTTGACATTGTGTGATAATATCTATTTCTTTCTTTTGTCTCTTTCTCTCACAAATGAGTAAGATCATTTAGTATTGTTTCTCCCTCTGACTTATTCCACTTAACATGAGCCTTCCAGTTCTTTCTTCCTTCTTTTACCCTTTTCTTTATTTTTTCACCACCTCTTCTCTTACAAAATTGGGATTTCTATTTTTTTTATAAATTCCACATCAAAAGATAGTTTGAATCAAGATAGTTGCCTTTTTCTACAATGTCTCAGGGTCATTCAATTGTCCCCCATTGGCAATATCTATTCATTGTTATGACTGAATAACATTGTCCCAGTATAACACATTTTTAAGATCTTCTATCAAGGAACATTTAAGTTACTTCACTATATTGGTTATTTAAACAATCCTGCATTGGACATGAGTATGCCTGTTTCCTTTGTATACTCAGAAGAGGAATTTCTGGATACTGGTAGTTCTAATTTTAGTTGTTGAAGTGCTTCCACACTATTTTCCATAGTGGCTATGCACATTCACATTCCCTCTGCCAGTGTATCAGCGTGCTTGCCCTTCTCTCCACATCCTCACCAACATTTGTTTCTTGTCATCTTGATAATACACATTCTAAGAGGCTGAATTGGTATCTAATTTATATTTTGATAATTAAGTTGAGCATTTTTTTCATGTTATTTTGGCCACTTATATATTATCTTTGAGAAAAGAAAAATATTCAAATCTCTTGACTATTTTTGTTTGTTGTTATTCTATTAAATTCTATTACTATTTTTTATAAATTCTGGATTTAACTATTTGTCTAACATAATTGGAGAATATTTTTTCCCATTTGTTAGGTTCCCAACTATTTTTCTGATGATTTCCCTTGTCAGTTTAACATAATCTCACTTGTTATCTTTTGCTTTTGCTGCCTTTCTTGGTGTCAGATTCAAAAATAATCACTGACAAGACTAATGTCAAGGATCTTGCCACCTACATTTTTCTAAGGGTTTTATTATTTCTTAAAAATCATAAATATTGATGTTATTTTAAAAATAAATATGTATATAAAAATAAGATAGTTCCATTGTTTTACATGTAGTTGTCAGTAAAATAGAAATATAAAATAGAGCACAAGTTGGTGAGACTGCCCCAGACACTGTGTTTCTTTGTTTAGAGGGGGAGTCACATCTGGTGATGCTCAGAAGTTACTCCTGACTATGCGCTGAGAAATAGCTCCTGGCTTGGAGGACTATATGAGACCCCAGAAGATCAAACTGTGATTCATACTAGGTCAGCCACATGCAAGACAAACGCTCTACTGCTGCACCACCACTCGGGCCCCAGACACTGTTTCCTTTTCTTTTTTTTTCATTTTTGGCAGATAGTATGTTACTTATAATTTATTTTGTTTTATTTATTTTTACATTTTCTTTTATATTTATTTAGATGGTCTCTTTTCACCTTCTCATACAAGTTTTTTTCTTCATAAATCTTTATTTAAGCACCATGATTACAAGCATGTTTGTAGTTGGGTTTCAGTTATAAACAGAACACCCTCCATCACCAGTGCAACATTCCCATCACCAATGCCCCCCATCTCTCCCACCCTGCCTGTATTCACGACAGACATTCTACTCTCTCATTCTTTAACACTGTCATGTTAGTTGTTAGTGTACTTATCTCCCTAACAGAGTTCACCACGCTTTGTGGTGAGCTTAAAATTGTGAGCCAGTCCTTCCAGTCCTTCCAGCCCTTAACTCTATTGTCTCTGGGCCTTATTACAGTAATGTCTTTAATTTTTTTTAAAACCCATAGATGAGTGAGACTATTCTGTGTCTATCTCTCTCCTCTGACTTATTTAACTTAAATAATAGATTCAATGTGCATCCATGTATAAGAAAATTCCATGACTTCATCTCTCTTGATAGCTGCATAATATTCCATTGTGTATAAGTACCACAATTTCTTTAGCCATTCATCTGTTGAAAGGCATCTTGGTTGTTTACAGAGTCTGGCTGTTGTAAATAGCACTGCAATGAATATAGGTGTGAGGAAGGGATTTTTTAATTGTATTTTTGTGTTCCTAGGATATATTCCTAGGAGTGGAATAGCTGGATCATATGGGAGTTTAATTTCCAGTTTTTTGAGAATCTCCATATCGCTTTCCATAAAGGTTGGACTAGACGACATTCCCACCAGCAGTGAATAAGAATTCCTTTCTCTCCATTTTCCTGCCAACACTGATTGTTCTTGTTCTTGCCAGTCTCTGTAGTGTGAGATGGTATATCATTATTGTTTGGATTTGCAGCTCCCTGATGATTAGTGATGTGAAGCATTTTTTCATGTGTCTTTTGGCCATTTGTATTTCTTCTTTGATGAAATGTCTGTTCATTTCTTCTCTCCATTTTTTGATGGGGTTATATGTTTTTTCTTATAAAGTTCTGTCAGTACCTTGTATATCTTAGATTTTAGCTCCTTGTCTGATGGGTATTGGTTGAATAGTTTCTCCCATTCTGTAGGTGGCTTTTTTTTTATCTTAGGCACTTTTTCCTTTGAGGTGCAGAAGCTTCTCAACTTAATATAGTCTCACCTGTTCATCTCTGTTCCCACTTGTTTGGAGAGTGCTGTTTCCTCCTTGAAGATGCCTTTAATCTCAATGTCATATACTGTTTTACCTATTTGTTGTTTTATATATACCTTATGGTTTCAGGCCTGATATCAAGGTCTTTAGTTCATTTGTATTTGATCTTTGTTCATGGTTTTAGATAGGGGAGACTCTGTGTTTCTAACTCCCTTAGGCAGAGGGATCTAATGAAGCAGGGTAGCTTCGGAGAAATGATGCACAGAAATTAGAAAAGATATTCATTGTGTCAGCTTTCTCTGCCATGTGCAGCCTCTGCCTTGTGCTGCCTATGTCATATCATCATTCTCTCTCTAGCCCCAAAAGGACTACTTTCTTTATTCAAACCAACCCCCAACCCCAGGTGGGGGAAGGTCAATTCAAATACAAAATCAACTATCCAGTAAGTTTTTACATATCAAAGAAAGAAGCTAGGGAAAAAGAAAATTAGGGGTAAACACCTTTGTTTAGGCTTTTACCTAGTTCACCTACATCTCCACCTTTCTGTTTTAAACCAAACAAAAAAAAGACAAAAGTTACTATGACTGGGTAGAACTCATCCTGGGACCAATAAAAAGGACCCTAGTCTAGGCCCTGGCCTATGACATCTACAACAACCAAGATCTCTAATTCCAGAAGTCTAACTAAAACAATTGCAACAGAGCAGATCATTGGGAAACATAATGAAAGACTCAACCCTAGGCTTCGTCCTAAGATCGTGGCAAAAACAAAAACCACCAATTACAGAAAACTGATTAAGACAACAGTGATGGATCACAACTCCAAGAACCATAAAGAAAGACTAGGCTCCATCCTTTGACCTGTTCAAATATCAAGATCTCTAGCTACAGAGGCATGATGTTGTCACCCACAACAGAGCAGAAAGTTTCCAAACACCACAGAAGGACCTAGGGGAGAGTAAAAGAGCATGTATAGAGCCTGTAGTTATTCTCATGACAGTATACTTCAAGGGCGGAGAAACCCTGTATATCTTAAGCCAAGGGAATTCCCTTTTCCCCCAATATTTACTGTGCCTATGCAAGAAAAAAAAAAAGAGAAGCACAAACCAAAAAAAAAAAAGTTTATTTTTAGTTGTGTTAGTGTTGTTTGTTGCTGATTTTTTTTCTCTTTTGTGCTTTGTTTTGTTTTTATTTCAGGACCATGGTTATGGTATGGCTGCTGCCTATATTGCCCTGGTGCCTTTTGAGTTTTTTGTTTGATTTTTTTATCTTTTATTTTATTTATCTATTTATTTCTTTTTTGAATTGTTGTTAGGTTTTTCTTCCTTCTCCCTCCCTGCTCTTAAACTGATAGATATAGCCTCTAAAAGGACTCCTCTCACATTTTTTGCTTGTTTGATTTTTGCCCCATTTTATTTTATTATTTTTTATTATTACTATCATTTTTTTCTCTTTCCTTCAAATAGAACCACACAACTTGAACCATCTTGTTTCACCCCACTAATGGAGGGAAAAATAACGGAGGGTAATGAGATCAAACAGTCATTGAACATTAAGTAGAAATAAAAAAAAAAGGATCAAAATTAAGCACCAAACCCAAAGCCAACGACAACAAAATTAATACCCAATTTACAACATACTAGACACAGAGCGAACCTCCTGTATTAGCAGCCTGGGGGATAAAAGAGGGGTGTACAGGGTGTATACTGGGAACAGGGGTGGAGAGAGGACAATATTGGTGGTGGGAACGCCACTGATTAAACATCGCTATGTACCTAAAATATTACTATGAAAGATTTGTAATCCACTTTGATCAAAATTTAAAAAAAACATAAAAATTACAAAAGATTTGTTCTACTCTTCTCGCCAAAGGCTGGAACCCCAGATCATAGTTCAAAGCATCAACCTTTAAATTGTATACATCATTCTCAAAATAATCAGCCTTTTCCATATCTTATGTATATCACAAAATTTTTTTCATAGCTTCTCTGAACATAGACATTAGAACCTTTCTGAAGATACACTTAATCGAACATTCTTATATCAAACACTGTAATATGATTCTAGAAGATCCTATTTCCTTTCCATAAACTTCTCTAAACGAAATCACAAGAACATTTCTGCAGTATAAATACATTTTGAAAATAAGCTTGCTAAAGCATTCTTATAAGGAGCACAGTTAATAAGAGTCTATATAATATCCAAGTTCCTTTTCATCCACATCTGTGGACAAAGAACATTTTTGCAGACATAATTTGAGAATAAGTTGCTATATAATAACACACAGTAAAACATCCCAGAAATTCACTAGGACTGCTGAGGACTTTTAAAACTAACAATATTATGTTTTCCCCTGGAATTGTGCAAAATAATATTAAGCCACTAAAGTTATATACAAAAATTTCTGTTTGCATTGGGGCTTAAAACAAAACAATAAGATTCATATAGATAAAGCACAGTTTAACCAACGATATAGTGACTGATGCAAATAGAGTCAAAAGATTAACTTGAATCAAAGTTAATTTTTTGGAGATAACCCAGGTGCAGGAGATTCTGAAAACTGCTTCTCATCAATTGAGCTTTGGCTGGGATTGTATTCTCAATTTCCACTCTTTTTCTTTCTTTCTTTCTTTCTTTCTTTCTTTCTTTCTTTCTTTCTTTCTTTCTTTCTTTCTTTCTTTCTTTCTTTCTTTCTTTCTTTCTTTCTTTCTTTCTTTCTTTCTTTCTTTCTTTCTTTCTTTCTTTCTTTCTTTCTTTCTTTCTTTCTTTCTTTCTTTCTTTCTTTCTTCCTTCCTTCTTCCTTCCTTCTTTCTTTCTTTCTTTCTTTCTTCTTTCTTTCTTTCTTTCTTTCTTCTTTCTTTCTTTCTTTCTTTCTTTCTTTCTTTCTTTCTTTCTTTCTTTCTTTCTTTCTTTCTTTCTTTCTTTCTTTCTTTCTTTCTTTCTTTCTTTCTTTCTTTCTTTCTCTTTCTTTCTCTCTTTCTTTCTTTCTTTCTTTCTTTCCTTCTTTCTTTCTTCTTCTTTTCTTCTTCCTCTTCTTTCTTCTTTTTCTTTCTTCTTTTTCTTCTTTCCTTCTTTCTTCTTCTCTTCTTCTTTCTTCTTCTTTGTCTTTTCTTTTCTTCTTTTCTTCTTCCTCTTTCTTCTTTTTCTTCTTTTTCTTCTTCTTTCCTTCTTTCTTCTTTTCTTCTTTTTCTTCTTCTTTCTTCTTCGTCTTTTCTTTTTCTTTTCTTCTTTTCTTCTTCTTCTTCTTCTTCTTCTTCTTCTTCGTCTTCTTCTTCTTTTTTTTCTTCTTCTGTTTTAGGCTGGGAAGGTGGTCTGATATGGAAAGCTTTCAGTACCAGACCCAGAATCTGGGTCAGAGGACCCGCTCATCTGCCTGATGCTGGTCCCCTTCCCATGGAGCTTTCTTTTTGGCTTCTTCCCAATCAGTGACCTCTATAAGGTTAAGGGACTAGGTCTGCACACAAAAGCACCTTTAGTAGAAGAAAGGTTTTGTGCCTCGACCTCTGGGAGGCTGCTCAGAGTCTCCAACTCTCATACCTGCTTCTGTCCTGCCTGAAGGAGCCTCTACCATGATCAGAACAGGTTCATGTACACTAATGTGCTGGTGATGGGCTCTGCACTCTCAGTCCAGTTTAAGTGAAGGCACCAGAGAGTCAAGGCACTCACCATCATTGGGGTGGAGGGATCTTCTGAGGTCTCAGAGTTCTGTGTCATTTTTCAGGCACCAGTTGTAAAATAAAAATATAAAATAATCCCAGAATTGGGGATATCACCCCAGGCACTGTGTTTCTAACCCTTTAAAAGGACAGGAGAAATAATACACAGCAGTCAGAAAACATATTCATTAGAGTCAACTCTCTTTGCTATGTGCAGCCTCTGCCATGTGCTATGGATAACATGTCATCGTTTTTCTCTTGAACCCTAAAAAGGATTTCTTTCTTTATTCTTACCAACCTCCAAAGCCAGGTGGGGGAAGGTCAATTCAAATACAATTAAAACTATCCAGTGAATTTTTATATCTCAAAGGAAGAGGTTAGGAAAAAGGAAATTAGGAAAAAACACTTTTTTTAGGCTTTTACTTAGATTCACCTACAGTTGTCCTGTTTTCCCAAGACCATTTTTGATACTTTTTACCATTGTACATTCTCCATCATAGATTAATGAACCATAATATATGTGAGGGTTTTTCCCATCTTTATCTTATCCACTTGGTTATGAGTCTAGTACTGTGTCTTTGAATACTTCTTTCCTAACCTATTAAGTACTTTACCTAACTTATACATTATTATAAAGATGGAAGACTTAGTGACTAAGGACTCAGATTGAGACCAGACTGCATGGTCAATAAAGATTACTGGGAAATTTTTGAGCAATTATAATCTTAGATATATAATTCACGAGTTCTGAGATGATAGATTCCACTATTCATCAGGCTCAGGAAGACTTGTTCCACTTCTACGTCAAATCCATCTGGGATGGCTCCTGATCTTCAATTCAGACATAAAGATTAACTCAGATATCATCATGACAGTTCTAAAAAGCTCTATGTTTGGAAAAATAAGAGCCAAGTGTAGATTGGGGAGATAAAAATCACACAATGTCAAGAAACTGTAATGAAGTAGAGTATGATAAGATGAAGAGGTAATGTATAAAACATGGTCAAAAGAATTCTTATAGTGGAAAATCTAGAAAAGATTCATGAATGATAAAGTGGAATTTAAATCAGTCTTGAACAAAAGAATACATTTCAGATGCGGATAAAGCAATCAGAATAAAACAAATGCATAAAGAAGTCAGAGAGTGACATTTGGGAGGTAGTAAATGATTATTTCTTCAAGATCAACTGATAAGTCCTCCCAGAAAGTCTTCTCTAATTTCACTAGAGTAACTCTCTTCTAAGTAGCTCTCTTAAGTAGCTCTAAGTAACTCTCTTCTCTGCTCACCAGGAAAACCTAGCACCATAGTACTTGGCCAGAATATAGCCAATGAGGCCCTAAACAAAATTAAATTTATTGGGTCACTTTTTATTCATTTTAACATGAATTTCTGCATAAATTCTGACAGTATTTAAGCTCCAAAAAAATTATAAGTGTGGAGCGAGATAGTATAGTGGGAAAGGTTCTTGCCTTGTACATGTATTAACCTAAGTTTGATCTTCAGTATCCCTTATGATAAATCACTGAGTCTTCCAGGAATGATTTCTGATCATAGAGCATGCTGGGCATGAACAAAAAATATTGTGTTATAGACTTCATTTTAAGCATTGAAAAAATACTAAAGAAAAAAATTTGTAGAGTGCCTTAATATCTAGACTTGACGCCCAGGCATATTATGCATGTGACAGAGTGCTAGGGAAGGTGCTAGAGCAGTAACTGCTATGACGGGAGCAGCACTAGAGATTAGTTTTCTGACTGGGGAACGTCAGACAGATGGAAAGGTCTAGGTCTTGAACACGGAAATAGGACAGGAAAGTAGGGGCACATCTTCACCCCTTTCTCTGTGCTCTTTGGTTGACAAGAATGGGAATGGGCAGCCTTCTAGTATTTGGTAGGGTAGTCCATAAAGTGCCTACTACCTAACAAAGTTTTTCAATTTTTCAGATGCAATAATCAACAAAGGGGGAATGTCTTATTTCATTATTTATGAATCTGCAATTAGAGAAAGACACAGACATGGAAGGACTGACCTAAAGACAAAAAGAAAACCAAACAACTAAAATAATAAAAATCTCTTTTAATAAAAAATCAGATGTTTTAAATATTTCCCATGCTCTCTTTTCTCTCACTCTTCTCTCTCTCTCTCTACACACACACACACACACACACACACACACACACACACACACACACACACACAGCCACAAATCACACATAGGCAGATTCTTCTTTTTTTCCAGTCAGAATTCAATTATACAGTTAGAACAGGCAACATTTTCCATTAGATGCTAACATTGCTTTAAAAAAGACTGTATATTTTATATTTGTCTGCAACAGAACAAAGGGCTAAACATGTAAAAAGCCACAGTACCCAGTGGGAGTAAGAGCAGAACATGAAAGGCACCAGTGGTCAGAGGGTGTTTTCATGACTACTCCCCCAGATTTGTTTATGTTTCATTAAGTATTCTCTAGCTCAGAATGGGGGTCCATGTGGCTCTCAGAGTGGCTCTTTCCACTCTTAGATACTTCATCTCTGCCCTCAGACAGAAATTAGTTGAGATGTCAATATGTTCACATAGGCATACACACCACACATCCACACTCATACACAAAACATACAACAAATACCACATACATTTTCAATGCACATATCACACAGATATACCACATCTGTGTTCATACTACATATAAACGGGCATATGAACCTAACCCCAACACATCTCCATAGAACTTATTTCAAACATTTCACTGCCAAACAGCAGCAATATATTGGAACAGAGAAATAGCATAGCAGGTAGGGCATTTGCCTTGTATTCAGCCAATCTGGGTTCAATTCCCAGAACCCCATATGGTCCTTGAGTCTTCCAGAAGTAACTTCTGAGTGCAGAGCCAGGAGTAACCCCTGAATGCTGTAGGGTGTGGCCTCCCAAAATAATCGGTGAGTGTAAAGCAGTGAAAAACAGGGATTAAAAGTCCAGAGTCAGGGTCATGGTTTCACAATTTACCTACTGAAGAGCCTTAAGAAAATTTTTCATTATTTCCATATGCAGAGGTATTTTTCCCACCATACCCCCTTTGTTGGATCTGCTTAGTAGGAAATTCTAGTGAAAAAGTCTTGCTTGGGATATGAGCTCAGGTCAAAACCAGGGCATAAAGACTGTCTAGCTTGTAATGCACCAGTAATATCATATGGCATTGTTTCTTTTTGCATAGACACATTAAAATGACAAAACTTTTTGTATAGAAAGAAGTTCTTATCTAATTATAATAGAACCCATAAAATTTTTAGTGCAGGGGTACCTTCCACCCTGAACATTTGTCAAGAGGCTTGACTTAGGCCTCAATTAATCAGAAATCAACCATCCAACCTTGAACCTCAGATCCCAACCTTATAACTGGCATAGTCTTTTTGCATCAGCATCAGGAATCAAACTCCCCCCAGGTAGGCACTAATGCTGCTTTGGCACCAACCTGCTCCAAGTCAGGTACATATGACACCCCGATGATGAGGAAACAGCAACAACTTGATCTAAGGGCAGGTTGCCCTAAAGGCTGACTATGACAAACATGAAATGTTGATCATCTAACCTGGGTGGGTCTTGTGCAAGGAAAGCACTGTAATCTCTATACTATCTCTCCAATTTCTTGTATTTCTTTTCTATCTTTACTATTCTTGCTCCTAATTCCCCTGCAAAAACACATGTGAAAATTTCTAGATATTTGGGGCTACAGGTACCCATGAATCTTCATGTGATAATGAAAATAATAATCTTTATGCTGGAGGTGCTTGCTTTAACCCTTACAATGTCAGATGTGCTTCAGGATGAATGCCAATAACCCAGTGTTTGCTCTAAATTGTGAAGAAGTTTGGGAAAGTGCTTTGACACCCAACATGGAGAGCTGCTGATGATGCCAACCTGGTTAATGTTCCTTTCTGAACCAGCTCCACTGAAAACAAAGTGATGAAGGAGGGAAATCTGCAAAGTCCATATTTTATAACTTAAAATACCATTCTTCAAGAGTCTTCCAGGCTGTTCTGCAGTCAAAGGAATGATGTGGTCATCCAAATTCTTAAGTTCAGGTGTTAAGGTTTCCACTCCTGGTTTTGGGAAAGAGAGCAAAGTGGCCTGTTCAAGGGTCCAGCTCTCCTCCCAGGGGAACTGAGCAAGCTATTGAGTTGACTACAATGCAGTTTGGAGATGGAGAACATTTCAATTTGGAACCCAAAGTCTCTTTCCCCATAGCTCTCCAAAGACAAATGGAATTTATAATATGGAGCTTTTCTGGCTAGCTCAGTAGACTTCCTATAATCCCAGAGTCTCATTTCAAATAGATCCTCAGATAACAATATAGCTAAATATAATTATCTCAATTTAATACACATCAAAAGTTTGTGCTAAAATAAGATTTAATATTATGTTCTTAGTCTTTATACAGTACCTACAAGAAAAACATTGTGAATAACTGTTCCTCCTTCATAGAACTACAATGAAATTTGAGGTCTATCACACTACTTGTTGTCTTTAACTCACCCTGAATCAATATTTCTCCCACATGACACCAGGGAGAGTCCATCTCTTCCAATTCGGATTCCCCTTTTCAGATATTATGAATTAACAGACCATATATATCTTTGTACAAATTTTTTTCCTTAAATCCTATTAAACTCAGCACACAAATTAAGCTAAAAATTCTAACCCTCATTCTGTAAAACTGATTTTCTTCACTTCCCTTTTATCAGCTCTTATCTTTATGTTGTTTTGTTTTGTTTCTGAGCCACATGGGTAGTGCTCACAGGTTACTCATGGCTCTGCACTCAGAATTCACTCCTGGCTGGCTTGGGGGACCATATAGGATACCAGGGATAAATCCCAGGTTGGCCACATGCAAGGCAAATGCACTACCCCCTGTGCTATTACTCTGGTCCCAGTTCTTACCTTTTTTGTCATTTTATGTATAGAAAATATTGTAGGTCACTCAAATTTGGGGCCCCATTTATGAAAAGAAAGAAGCTGGAAAGCTAAACACAAAATGGACCTGTTATACTAACAGGCCAGAGGGCTAAGGTTGAGGGTATGGGATGTGTTCTGATGGAGGTAGGTCAAATCTGGTGGTGGGAGTAGCCATAAGTCACTGTCACTGTATGCTTAAAATACAACTATGAAGGACTTGTAATTCACAATGGTCTCAATTTTTTTTAAAAAACAGAAGTTGGGGCTAGAGCCATAGCACACAGGATGTCTGTGTTGTATGCAGCTGACCAGGGTTTGATCCCCGAAGCCTCTGAGCACTTTCAAGTGTAATGTCAAAACAAAAACAAAAACAAAATAAAAGAAAGAATTATAGGTGAGTAGTGGAAATAAAATAGTGAGTGATAAGTAGAGAGAAAAAGATTTTTTTGGTTGAGTGAATGGAGGAATAGTTGGATTGATAAATTGGCCTAAGCTTCAGCATTTCATCCCAATTAGTCCTGAATGGAATCAGAAGTCAATCCTGTTATTGATATGAGGTTTTCTTCAATCTAAAGAAAATATGTTTATATTTTTATAACAGGTTAACAAATTATTCAGCATATAGTTCATATTTTATTCACATTTATATCTATCACTATCCTGTCAGAGTAGGCACTCAAAAAATGTTTGAGGTACATTGAATTTAATTAAACCAAAAATTTACTCTATGAGTAGAAAAACACAATACCTAGAGTCCACCATATCTCTGAGGAGACAGAATTCACAAATTCAGTCAGATAGCAGTAGCTATCTAATAAATATGCCTCTCCTAGACCATTCAGGCTGATCACTTTAAATCCTGCTCATTGCTGCAAACTTTCTCATATGTTTCTCTACCCCAATGCCTTTTCACTTCTCCTTCATTTAACTAGCTCCTAGAAATATTAGAGACTTAAATCAAGACTTTCCACTATAAAGTTTATTCCCAATTCCAACCAGCCTGTATTGATTTCTCCTTCTCAAACCCTATGCTTCAACCAAAGTTTCCCAGGTACATTCAATAGTTTTTGACTCATACAAACATTCTCCTGGCACTTTAATTTCAAAATGTCCAACATAAAAACCTTTCACATTGCCAGGTACTCTGAATTTATGAGTGTTTGTACAGGTCTTAAAGGGGAACAACGTGAAATGAGGTCCTTCTGAAATACTGTCAATAGTGAACATTGATTAGGATTCCATCAAGGGAGAAACAGTTGGAGATGTTTATTAAGTATATATGTGCATGTGTATATTTACATAGAGTTTGAATGTGTTGTTGCATACACATACATGAATACGAGTCTTGGTATATGTTTTAGAATTCCTACCTATTTATACAAACAAATTTTTTTCAAGGATTTAATTAATATAATTTTGGAGCTGGTTTCTCCAATATCCTAGAGTTAGAAATATGCGGGGCAAGCCATTGGAAAGGGAAGATGGAGAACAGGACCCAGAAGGAGCAAGTAAATATGAGAGTCTAGGAGAAGAAACTAAAGCCTATGCAGATGCATATTTCTTCTTACACTAGAGATGTGAGTGTCCTGCAAAAGCTGGCCAAGACATTGAGAAAGTGGAAGGATTTGAGGGAGGGAATGTTAATTGTCAATTCAAGAACTATCTCCCTCTAATCAAGTAAGTTGGAAGGTCAACAGCACTATGTATCTGTAAAAGGCTGCTGCTTTCTACCTTACATCTTCACAAGTATCTCTACTGACCAACTTCATCTGAAATATACAAGAAACAAGTTCAAGGTATTCCTATAGCTTAGCCAGAGGAAACATTCCAAAGTCAGTACAAGGATATATTTGTGATCTCATATAAGTAAATTTAAGGTTTGGAGTCTGCTACTTCCCGTCCACAAAAGAGGCACAGCAATTTTCTCTTAAGAGAATGAAATATAATGATTAGTTCTTCATCTAGTACCTGGTCCAGTTAGTGCTCAATAAAAGTGATAAGTATATAAATCTAGCATCTCTTTCTGTTCTCATAATTTCATTAGTAAACTCAAAATCCACTCTTTTATTCTAACTTTATTCTAAATTGAGACGTAGTGATGAGATATTGCCTTTTGGCAAGTAACTTCTGGGAAAGGTAAGTTCATCCAAAGGGTTCAAGTCTTTAGTTTTGAGGGTCAGAAAATCCATGTTCATTTTCCCATCCCTGGCAGAACAACCTATCTCACCTGTCAATAAACTCTAATAGCTGCATCTCTATCTTCTTCAGCTACCTGGATCAAGGCTCAGGTGGAGCCCCCATAGGTCTCAGGAGATCTCTGGGGGTGAAGTTGGTCCTTATTTTCTAGTTATAGAATCATATTTAGTGGTACTCAAAGCTTACTCCTCACTCTGTTCAAGGATCACTTATGGCAATGATTGGGTAACAATATGTGGCACCAGAGAAAAAAACCCAGGTGAACTTCATGCAAGAATTGCCTTAACCTGAGCTGGAGTGATTGCACAGCAGTAGAGCATTTGCATTGCACACAGATAGCCCAGGACCAACCTGGGTTTGATTCCTGCCATCCCATATGGTTCCCAAAGCCTGCTAGAAGCAATTTCTGATCAAAGAGCCAAGAGTAACCCCTGGACACCTCCCGGTGTAGCCCTAACACCGCCTCCTCCTCGACCACCCCCAAAATGAATTGCCTCAACCCACTATACTATTTCTCAAGCCCTAGAATAAATCTGGTTCTGGATAAAACAGAAAGCTTCATTTGTGGAGCAAGCTGCCTGCATATGGGCCTTCCACCTGGGGTACAAAAACAAACAGCCAACAAAAAACCAGGCTTTATCTTTCCATTAGAGGTTAAGCAGCTCTTTAAGGTGAAAAAGAGTAGACCTGGCTGGAGAGGGGAGGCAAGGTGATGAATCAAAGAACTAGAGCAATGCTTTGCATATAGAAGCCCCATATTCAATCCCAGGAAATGCAAGGTCCCTTGAACACTTTCAGGAGTGACCCTGAAGTTTTAACCCTCAGCATTGCAAAATTGTGCTCCCACTCAGAAAAAATAGATCTCAAGTTTGTGTTTGATTCAGAGACTCTGGTCAATTTTCCTAGGACTCCAGGATACCTCATTAAGCCTTAAGGTTTTTCAAGGGAGAGGGGCAGGCTTACAGGCAGTTTTATTTTTCTGGGTCAGATTCAAAGGGAAAATTCAC
Source organism: Suncus etruscus (assembly GCF_024139225.1). NCBI lineage: Eukaryota > Metazoa > Chordata > Mammalia > Eulipotyphla > Soricidae > Suncus > Suncus etruscus. The sequence goes on along the minus strand of NC_064852.1, from coordinate 62,167,447 downwards.
AAGTTTCTACTTCTCCACTACCTAATGAAATAAGATATTTCTCTGTCAACAGAGTTTATATGAAATTAGAGCCTTTATTTCTTAATAGTTCCTGCCAGGACCATCTTGTTCAAGGAACAACAACAGTGTGTAGGGGTGAGAGAAGATCAAACTTAAGATTTCCATCCTCTCCTGGACTTCTAGCCAATCAATTACAACACTCTGCCAATAACTCTCTTATTTAGGTTTCAGTTCATCTTCATCCTTACATCCTATTGTTACCAGAGTCATTAAGAATCTACTGTAAAATTTTCTTCAAATAAATATTCCTCTAGGTATTTTCCTACCTGCCATCATAATGATCTATCTAAAAAAAAGATAAGGGAATGGTAAATCTAATATGCCACCCTCTCATTTACAGTTGCTTCTCGTGCTTTGCAGGCTAAATTTCTTTATTTATCTTGGAGGATACCCTGACCTAGCACTTGACCCCATCACCAGCCTTAGTCCATAGATCTAGATTAACCTTTGGCTCAGGTCACAATTTCACCTTTCATCCATGTGTGACCCTTCTTGTTTTTCAAGCATATTTTTCTTAATAGAAACTTTTACCCACACAAGCATTGACACAGATGATGTTGCAGACACAAATAGTGTCAAAAGTATGTTTTCCACCTTCCTATTTTTTCCTTGTCACTCTACACCAGCTGATCCCACCATCCCCACATTCTCAGAGAGCCCGAGGTGGACAGAGTTAGACAGGAAGTTTATTGGTTCCTAGAGAACAGAAAGCTTCTCCCTTAGGAATCCTGCAGAATTAGCTGCTGACAAGCCACCCCAAAAGTTACACACATATCAAGAATAGAAGAAGCTGATGGCCACCTGAATCAGGCTAAAAAGTCCGATCTCTCTCTCTTTATTTTTTTTAAAAACCCAGCTTTTATGGACAAATGTGGAACACCACATATCCTGGAAGTCCCTGGACCCAATATTTACCCCTGCCTATATTCCCTTGCAATAAAACCTCTTCATTGCAGTATATTTATTCCTCTAGTTAGTTATTAATAGTAATATTCAGCACTCTTCCTTCTCCTCTTCTCTTTATCATCTCTCTTCTTCTCTTTCCTTTTATGGGCCATACCCAACTAAGCACACTGGCTACAGTGACTACTCCTAGCTCTGTGCTGGGGACCACTGCAATCATCATTGATCTAGACTCAAACTTGGGCCTCCTACATGTAAAGTATGTGGCCAGCCCATTAAACTATTTCTACTACACCACTCCCTTGAATTATTTGCCAGGAGCTAGTAAAGAACTATCCTTGGATTTGAGAAACGTTCCCCTCCTAGAATAATACTGTGTCTATTCCAACCCACCTCATGGCATCTTACACTATAGGAAATACCCTATGATTCTAAATCTTCAAAAGGGCTTGCTAAGTCTCCTGCCAAACTCACACCCAACCACCAGCATCTTAAAGAGAAGTTTGCCTGGGTTTGGTGCTACAAATGACATTCTCCCACCTCATAATTCTACCTCCAAATAAATCACATTTAGAAAGAAGAGGTTGAGTCTGATGTGATGCTTCTAGCCTTTAAATAACTTCTGTCCCATTCAATGGAAGAGGGAGTTCTGTTATCATTTATTAGCTAGTAACTCATCCCTCCTCCAGGGGGCAGAGTGTAAAACCTAAAGGATTATTTCAGAGCAGAGATTTCTCTCACTTTGGGCAATAGTCAGGGGAGGGGGGGACAAACAAACAAACAAACAAACAAACAGAAAACACACCTCATTTAATAAAATTAAAGTGCATAACCATCTGTTTTTTCAGACAAGCAAATGTGTAAATAAGCAAATCTCTCTCTCTCTATCTCTGTCTCTCTTTCTCTCTCTGTCTCTCTCTTACTCTTACTCTTACCTTCTCCCTCTCTTTATGTGGGAAAAGTTTGAAGCTTTGACTATATTTTCAAGAGCTTCATAACAAAAATATAATTTTAAGTTCCTCCCTACATGGAAACATGCCTGCATGCCAAATAGGACTAGGAAAGCAGTTGTCCCTATGATATGCCCAGATGAGTTGGTGACAGGATAGGGCATTATGGTGCATGAAAAGCTAGGGAGTTGGGCTCTGATTCTTTTTCATCTTGCAGAAAATGTGATAAAGTGGTGGTATGGAGTGTACCCAGTGTATTTGCTTCTGTACTCAGTCTGAGAGGATCCAGTAGATGCTACCATCCCCTCAACTAAACACTATGTAATAATGTGAACAGCGTCCTCCACTATCCCAGACAACTCTCCAGCATGATACTGCCTATAAAACATTGCACATATCTTCTGTCTCAGATAAAGAGCCCTCTGCACTCTTATGTCTGCCATATGGTATCTCATATTCTGGTACTATGATTGACAACTTTCCAATATACTTCACTTGTGATGTTGAAGCTCCATGAAGGAGAAGGTAGTCACCAATAATCTGTTCCTTCCCCTAGCCATATTGATGATAGGTCTAAGTAACTATATGATCCACTGACTGAAGCTTCAGCGAGCGCCTTCACTCAACCATAATACACTTATGATCATGCAAGTTGCACTTACTGGGTCACATCAGCATCACATGTAACTGATAAAATCTGCACAGCCCTTTTCTTCTCCTGTACTCCATAATTTTCTCAATCAATGAAATAACTGCACGTTTAAGAAAGAGAATATTAAATTTGAATAGATGAGAAAAATATATACTGCAGAGGGAATAAGAAATATATTACTAGAGAGTGACTGGGGAACCCAGTTTTCTAAAAGGTTTAAACCGAATAATTTTCTGTTTTTTCTTTTCTTTAAAAAATGTTTTTGATGGTGGTGCTTTAATTATGGAGGGCACTCCAAGCAATACTTAGGGAATTCTATGATTCCAACGATTTCAGTCAGGACTTCACTTCTGCAAAGAAAGGGTTCTTTCTCTTACGCATCCCTGGTCCCTAAACCCAGATCCCTTAGGACATGAGTTTGCAAGTTGAAAGTTGGATGCCTGAGGCTACCCTCATGTGTCAAGCCTGAATCCCCGTGGCTCTGCTCTTGGAGACCAGAAAGGTTGCAGATTTTGCACTGTCACCAGAAGAGGGCGCTCATCTGGCTGGCACATTCACCTTTGACTTCCAGCCTCTGTCTAGGACTGAGAAATCTATGTCTGTGGTTTCCTCCTAACCCAGTTCAGGATGCTTTGTTAAAGTAGCTCTCACTAGGACAAAGATCCAAATAAGATGTATCTCTCCCTCATGGCCTCAAACATACAAATAAGTACAAGAGGCAAGCTGATTAAAACATGCACACAGACATGCAAACACACACCAAAAAGATGATTGAGTCCCCTCTGAGTATAGGTAGAAATGAACCCTGAATCCTGAATTTTTAACAAGTTCCCCAGGAGGTTGAAATACACTTTCAAGTTTGAGAAACACAATCATGAAATAAAAATCTAGATGAAGAGTTCCTCCTTCAGGAAGCCTTCCTGACCTCCATCCACCCTTACTTCACCCCTGAACTAGATTCCATATTCCTTATCCTTTATGATTCTCCAAGCACACTCAGTCTACCTCTGTCTCAGGACAAATGCAGTTATACTATACTCATCAGGCTGCCAATCATCCTCCTCTTCCCAGGAAACTAAAAAGCTCCTGTAGGATAAAAATGTACCATATCTCTCTCTATCCTCAAAACCTAAGTATTGCCTTCAAGGGTGCAAAAGCCCCTCATAATAATAATTTATAATAGTTACCCCCCCTGATAATTTAAAAACTAAAGATTTAAATAGTAGCACAAAATCAAGGGTTAGCCCATCATACAAATACTACATAAGTTGTAAAATAAAACATAATTTGTCAAAAAAATAACAAATGGAACAACTAATATTTCTTTCAGATTAAGCAAATTTTTCAGTTTCACAAGCTCTGAGAAGAAAGAGTAGGCCTGTATAAGCATTAAACCTTTGGAGGCCTCACTGAGGACACATCAGACCAGAGCAGGTCTAGTATTTCAGTGAACGCTCTCTGATGACTTAAAATCATCTAAAAATTTTACTGGAAGGCACAATTCTACTGGAAGCAGCCATAAGAATCAACATGTGGACCAGTGCCTGGGATTAAACTTGGGACTTTGTTACTACCAGAGCACTCTGCTCATTTTAGAAGTGTATTTAGCTGGGGACCAATAGATAGAATAGTGGGTAGGACACTTGCCTTGCACTTGCTTGACCTGGTTTCTATCCCTGGCATCCCATATGGTTTCCTGAGCCTTCCAGGAGTAATTCCTGAGTGTAAAGCGAATAGTAACCTTGAGCACAGCTTAGAGTGACAACCCCCACCCCCCAAAAAAGATGTATTTAGCTGGAGTTGGAGTGATAGTCCAGTGGGTAGGATGCTTGCTTTGCACATAACTGACATAGATTAGATCACTTTCATTCCCATATGGTTCTCTGAGTACAGCCAGGTATTATTTCTGAGTGCAGAGCAAGGAATAACCCCAGAGCATCACTGGATGTGGCCCCCAAACAAACCAAAAGCACTTTAAAGATACCTACTGATGTTCTACAGATAAAGTAAAATATCTGACATTTGCTTCCAAACATCAGGACAGAATGAGAAGTGGGTAGAGAGTCTTGGTCACAGTAGCAAGTGGCTGATGGGTACATAAAGGTACACTGTGTGATTTTCTTTTCATGTATATTTGAACTTATCCAATATACAAGTTCACCATGTTGTAGTTAGTAAAGTGACAAATTTTCAAGGAGTAAGTCTAAACCTACAGTACTAGAGCAGTCCCAAGGCAAGATAAGTCATATACTGGACTCCAGTCATATACTGATTGGAGAATCATTTTACAAATAGGAAATTCCATCTAGGAAGAATGATTCTGATTCCAGGTTTGTAAAAGATGGTTTGTTCAGGCACTTGTCTTCTCTGAAGTCAAGAAGCACGTGCTTAGCAGTGAAAACCCTGCACAGGGAGTTGATGCATTTTATTGTGGGTCAGATAAGACTATATGACCCTTTCTGGGAGGGTTAGAGCCAAAAGGGGCCTGGATGTGGATTATCTTCAGCCTCACCTAAATCTCCTCTGTAATGCAACATCTGGTTATCCTATAGCTGATGGAGTACAATTTGATCATGTGCACCGCTCTCTTCTGAGTTCTCAAAATCCTTCTAATCATTTTGGGGGTCCTAAAGTCTATAAATTTCCATTGCTATTGAAAATATTTAAATATTTGCTGATAGTTCTGTGGTAGGGCACATACCTAGTACCTAAGAGTGTGGGAACATGATACTCAGCTCCAACCCACATGGCTAGTTAGTCCATGGAATCTGCAGCATCTTGACAAAGTGTGTGATCTCTGGCACATTCAAGCCAAGGGGTGGATGGGCACCACAACAACATTTGCAAGCAACTATCTCAGTGTCAGTGATTCTTCAACATGGCAATAATAACAATAATGGCCATAGGGAAAGCAAATAAATAAGGAGATTTTTTACAGTGAAAACTAGAGTTGTAGTTTCTATTTTAAAAAGCAAACCAACAAAAACAAAGGGTCAGAGTGATAGCATAGCAGGTAAGGCATTTGCACTCCCGTTCAATCACTGACATCACATATGGTCCCCCAAATACTGCCAGGAGTAATTCCCAAGTCTAAAGCCAGGAGTAAGCCCTGAATATCACCAGGCGTGGACCAAAGACTAACAATATTTCTAAGTAAGTAAATAAAAATTAAAACAATTAGACAAATCTTGCTATATACTCTACCGAGTATATAGCAGTCTCTGCCCTCCCACAGCTCCTGACTAGATAGCTTTAGGTATTTCTGTTTTCTGCCTGGTCCTTTCAAGCATTTGAGTTTTACAAAGCTCTTGAGTAGGAGGGAGAGAGAGAGATTGTTGTCAGGCACATAGGTTCCTGAAGCTGTTCATTAAAAAGAATTGACTCACTGTCCATTAAAGGTCCCTTGGGACCCTTCAATCCAACAGATATAACAAACATTTACACACAAATGGAGCTCACTAGACTTGTGCTAGTGTTATTAGCAACAACAATAATAATGTTCATTTACTTGCTCCACACAAACTTTTCCTGCATCATTTCCAATCTTGACAACACTGTAAAGGAGATTTAGCAGTTGTTACTTCCCAAGTCATTGATTCTATAGCTGGTTGACAACAAATAGAAGCAATGTGGTGGAAAGAGGAGAGAATAAAACAAAGGTCCTCTTCACACAACTTTGCATTTTTATCAGCAAAGACAAATAACAAATTAATCAACAAATGACAAAACCTATAAATGTCAGGCAGTAACAAGCATCATGGAGTAAAATCAAACCAGTGAAAGCATCAAGGAGGAAGGTACCTGAGGATTCATGGCCAGATAGAAGCCCTCTGAGGAATAACCTTGGAAGCAAGGCATAAAAGGTAGGAGAGGAAGCTATACAGAGTTCTGGGTGAATAACTTCCCAGGTCAAAGGGTATGAGCAAAGAAAGGTTCTAAAATAGAAATGAGCCTTTGTATTTGGTGAGCAAGAGACAAAGAGGTCAGCAGTAGACAGATGAGACTCCTGTAGATCTTTAGTTATTATTCTGAGATAGGAAAATTCTGACCTTGATCAGAATGGAGAAGCATGGATGGAAATTGAAGATCAGGGTCAGTAAACAACTTTTCTCATAAGTTGAAGAATTGAAATTGAATCCCATATCTACCTGGAACCAAAACGAGTTCATTTTCTGTCTATGATAGAGGCATAATGGGGATCCTGTCCTAAAACTCTTTTGGAAAACTGAAAACCTGAGGCCCGTTTTGATAATATCACAGTGAATGGGAAATTTCAGAGGAAGGAACTTCTATCACCTTCTACTATTTGGCCAAGAAATGTTAGTGGGTATTTCTTCATGATCATCAAACATTAGTGACACCAGAGCATAGTCCACATGGTCCCAGTTGTGACAACTCAAAAGTAACGTGTAGTGGATTATAGTCACTAATTAGATATTAAAAAGAAATGATAAAAGGTTTTTATTAAGAAAAAAACAAAACAGGCCAGTAGGAGAGTTGGAAGAAAATTGTGACAATACCCTTAGTGTATCCTCATAATAGCACTTTACAGGCCAGAGAGATAGCACAGCAGATAGGGAATTTGCCTTCCATGCAGTGTAGCCAAGCTGAGTTCAATCCCCAGCATCCTATATGGTCCCCCAGGCCTGCCAGGAGCAATGTATAAACACAGAGCCAGGAGTAACTCTTGAGTGTCACTGGATATGGCACACACACATGCGCGCACACGCGTGCACACCACACACACACACACACACACACACACACACACACATAAAGCCATTAGTACTTCTAATTGAGTTTTCTGGAAACACTAAGCCAAATATAGTTTTGATATCTTAGACCAGAAGGGTCTATAATAGCAAGAAAAGAGAATAAATGGTTATTCTAAAACTCCACAGTTTCTGAAATATGTTACATAGGCAGCTAATGGCTCACAAATACCCAGAACTGCAAAAAACAAGACTTCCATACCTAAAGAATACTAAGACAGTCTATGTTCTTACTAGTATATGCTGTTGACAGAAACTTGATGAGTGAAAAACATGTCACCAGGAACTAATATGGATAAAAGACAGGAAGGAAGAACTAATTCAGAGTATTGCCCAAGTCCAAATATGCCCCGTAATCTTGGACAAAGTCCCACAAAAGAAATTAGAGTCAGATCAGAATTTTTAAAATAAAGGTGATTAATTATTTTTGGTTACATTATTTTGGCCAAAAATTTTTTGACTGAATTTAAAAAATAAAATGAAGAAAAAATTAGAGATATAGGTCGTAGAAAGGACAAGGGTTAAAACTCTACATTGCAAGCAGGAGACCCAGGTTTAATCCCCAGTACTACCAGGAGTAAGTCATAAGTTCCACCAGATGTGACCCAACCATCATACAAATTCTCCCCATAAAAAGGAAAAGAGCTAAAAAAAAAAAAATCACTTTGTCATACAGAAACTGACTCTGTTTTCTCCCTCACTAGCTCCACACTGACTTGAATTATGGTTTCTGTACATAGAACTTTCTTTTTTTTGGGGGGTGGGGGTGGGGGGGTTTGGGTTACACCAGGCAGCGCTCAGGGGTTACTCCTGGTTCTACACTCAGAAATCGCTCCTGGCAGGCTCGGGGGACAATATGGGGTGCAGGGATTCGAACCACTGTCCTGCGTCTAAAGCAAATAAATGCCCTACTGCTGTGCTATCTCTCCAGCTCCACATAGAACTTTCTTAACACAATTTAGTGACTGAGTTGTTAGTATGGAGATCATTGAATTATAATGCCATTAGTAGTACAATCTACATCATCAGTACATCAATGTAAGGTTTACCTGAGTGAGTCCCCTTCTCCTCTTGGAAGAGAAATTTTAACACTGAATAAGAACTGACCCCAAAAGCCTAGTGAATTTAGACAATACTTTAGAATTTCAATTCTCCTCTACTCACTGTCACATTAAAAAAAATATCCCTCTGGGATACAGTAACCCTTGATTTTTTGAATCTTGTATCTGAATTTTTCTTGGCCAAACACAACCAGACTTTAATTCCCCAGAGGGCTCCCACAGGAAGTGACTATAGGTGTGTTCTCAGCCTGCTGATGATCAAAGAGAGAAGCCAACTTTTGTGCCAGCAACTCTTGATTATTCAGGGGTGGATGATCCAATTTGTGGATTATCTGGGCCTCTTGGCCTTTCCTGATTTCACTGATCATTAGCCCATGGCCCCCTCGGGCCAGGAAGATAAAAGGAGTGCCAGGCCCAGAGGTCCAGTGGCTTCTTGGCCAATCCTGTCAAAGGAGGCAGGGCCGAGAGGCAGTGATATGCAAAGGGAAAAATGAGGTTTAGGGATTATCTGGATTTCAATGAGCTGGTTTCTCCAAAGCTCCCTAGTTCCCCACCTGAGTTCCTATGGCTGGGTGATAGACAGTTTACCTTGGATGGTTTGGGGCCTAGAAGCCTGGGGATTCAGAATTTATAGGTCATGTTATGTGCCTGGGGGCAGGAAACTGTCCTTTGCAAGGCTGCTGGATCTTTAGTTCTTCTGATCCTCACCATCTCCTCCCTGTGGCTGAGACTGACTTGGTGAAAAGGCGGCACTGGTTCTAATGCAGCCCCAGGAGCTACTCAACACCAGAAAAATAGGAGAGACACCCTCGTCTCACAAAACACTTTCAGGGATTCCCTGAGATTCAGAGAAGGAAAAGAACGAGGGGGGAATGAAACAAAGGGGGAATAAGAAGTGAAGAAAGGGGGCCGGGCGGTGGCGCTGGAGGTAAGGTAAGCCTTACCTGCGCTAGCCTAGGAGACGGACCGCGGTTCGATCCCCCGGTGTCCCATATGGTCCCCCAAGCCAGGAGCGACTTCTGAGCGCATAGCCAGGAGTAACCCCTGAGCGTCACCGGGTGTGGCCAAAAAACAAAAAAAAAAAAAAAAAAAAAAAAAAGAAGTGAAGAAAGGGAAAGAAGAAAGGAGAAAGGAAGAGAGAAGTAAAAGAAAGAGAAAATAGAGGAAAGATATAAAGAAGAGAGTAAAAAGAAAAAAGAGGGAGGGAGGGAAGAAGGAAGGAAGGAAGGAAGGAAGGAAGGAAGGAAGGAAGGAAGGAAGGAAGGAAGGAAGGAAGGAAGGAAGGAAGGAAGGAAGGGAGGGAGGGAGGGAGGGAGGGAGGGAGGAAGGAAGGGAGGAAGGAAGGAAGGAAGGGAGGAAGGAAGGAAGGGAGGAAAGAAGGAAGGAAGGAAGGGAGGAAGGAAGGGAGGAAGGAAGGAAGGAAGGAAAGAAGGAAGGAAGGAAGGAAGGAAGGAAGGAAGGAAGGAAGGAAGGAAGGAAGAAAGGGAGGGAGGGAGGAAGGAAGGAAGGAAGGAAGGAAGTAAGAAGGAAAGAAGGAAGGAAGGAAGGAAGGAAGGAAGGAAGGGAGGAAGGGAGGGAGGGAGGGAGGGAGGGAGGAAGGGAGGGAGGGAGGGAGGAAGGGAGGGAGGGAGGGAGGGAGGAAGAAAGGAAGGGAGGAAGGAAGGAAGGAAGGAAGGAAGGAAGGAAGGAAGGAAGGAAGGAAGGAAGGAAGGGAGGGAGGGAGGGAGGGAGGGAGGGAGGAAGGAAGGAAGGAAGGAAGGAAGGAAGGAAGGAAGGAAGGAAGGAAGGAAGGAAAGAAGGAAGGAAGGAAGGAAGGAAGGAAGGAAGGAAGGAAGGAAGGAAGGAAGGAAGGGAAAGGAAGGGAGGAAGGAAGGAAGGAAGGAAGGAAGGGAGGGAGGGAGGAAGGAAGGAAGGAAGGAAAGAAAGGGAGGAAGGAAGGAAGGTGTAAAAGAGGAAACAGTTTTGACAATCTTGGAATAAGTTTATGTCTTTTTTGTTTTGTTTTGTTTTGCTTTGGATTTGGGTAGCACCCAAAGGTGCTCAGAGCTTACTCCCAGCTCTATTTTCAGGGCTCACTCCTGGCAGTGTTCAGGTGACCATATATGTTACTGGGAATTAAACCTGGGTTAGCTATGTGGAATAGTAAGCAACTAACATCTATTATTTCTCCACAACCCTGGAATAGGTTTTCAGAGACTGAGCAAGTGCCTTGGAGAACATTCTGTTAGCTCCTAAGCAAAATCAAGGCAACAAGAAAGAGGGCTTAAAGAAGTAGCAGGAGCAGAGAGGGAGCCCTTTAAAGGCAAAATCAGCTCCTTATTCACTGTATCTTCAGGCAAGGTACCCCTAACAAGTTTTCACATTAAATGGTATAAAGTGCACATTTCTTTGTGCTGCCATGACAGATCTGAGATCCTTTAGGGATGGTGCTGACCCAAGACAGAGCACTTGATGGTTGAATAAAATTCTAGAAGGGGCCTATGAGCCTCAGTCCCAGCAGAGAGACTCACTCTCATCTCCAGCATTCTGTTTTCAGATCCTGGGTTTCTGGTTAGCTCCAACATTCCCTGGTGTTTCAGCCACTCATCACATCAAAGACGCTGCTATATGTACACTCTGCCTTCTCCTAGAGTCACTGTCTAATGACAGAGTCTGATCAAACTATTTTGAATTCCCATTCTGAGATGACATTGGCCCATTCTGTGATACTGAGAAATCAAACACCTTCTTTTAGAACACTAATTCCAGGGCTACTGTTTGTGCTAATTAAACTGCATTCAAATGTGAACCATGGTGGTTTATGCTGGCAAGTCTTTAAAAATGGAAACAAGAGTTATTCTTCAGGTATTAAAACCTAAATTCAAAATAAAAATGTGCCATGTTATAGCAAAATTATTCATTGTAATCACAATGAAATAAAATAAAATGACTATGAATATGATATGGTATATACACTCAGTGGAATATTACTCTGTCACTTAAAAGGAAGAAAATACCAAATATAATTTAATTATTTTTAATGAAATAAGTAAGGGTAAATGAAGATAATTACTGGATGGTTTTATGCATAGATGAAAAAAAATAAAAGACTCAAGCAAGTGAGTTGACATAAAAAAATAAACAAAATTTACTCCTAGACTGAGTGAAAGTGGTAGGGTTGCTAGAGGAGGAAGAGAAGGGAAAGGCATGAAGGGTCTTTGGGAGTAGTATAGCTCTAATCTTCAATGGTAGGAGTGGTAACTCTCATACATAATGAGACACCCAGTCAAAGTCCTAAAAATTCATAACATTAAAAAACAATAAATAAATCAATAACAAGAAAAGAAGGAAAATGCATAGTTATACTCTGCTGGAAAAAATCTAAATTTTTCAACACAATTATCATAGAGATAAATTTCCAGGATTTGAGATGTGCTTGCTCTTTGATCAAATAATAGAAATGAAACAGTCAGATGACATGGCACAGATATATGCATTAAGATGTTAACAGTCCCTGTTCAGATTTTAAAAAATATACCCCATGCTATGTTGAATGTATTTACTGAGGAGTTAAAAATGACATAAATGTAAAAATGATACACACAAAAAAATCTACACTTAGTTTTTATATAAGAGAAGTTGCTAGGGCTAGGGATATAGATAGCACAAGTAGTAAGTACATACATGAGTCCTGAGTTTGATCCCCCAGTACAACATGGCCCTAGACACTGATAGTTTGAATAAAGCACTATTAGACCCCCAACTTGAGAATAACACTGTGGCCCTCAAACACTAGGGGGTGGCTCTGGTGGGTCTGACCATCCTACTAGGACTCTAAGATGGAACCACCCAACTATCACTGGAAATAGCTTGTAGTTCCCCTGAACACCACTTGGAAGACTGCCTGCCCCCACCTTAAGAAAAGGATGTGCTAATTTTTTAAAGCCTTTATTGAACACTGCATTCTATCATAGTCCAAGCAGGCACTAGAAAAAGAGGTTAGTGGAGAAGCCCTAGATTCCTTCAAAGATGAAGGATATCCTTGTCCTCAGGAATGAAGTGGTACTGACATATGTAGCACATATTTAGCCTGCGTGCATGGGTGTACATGCACAGTTGTGCATCATGGTTGTGTGCATAGTTTAGGATTAGAAGAGTAGACAGACATAAAATCAAATTTACTCATCCAGAGACAGAAGGGAAAAGAACAGCTAGCTTTTCTCAAACTTTCTGATTTCAGTATTCTTTTATCTGAGGGTTATATTTATTTCTATCAATCATATCAGAAATGAAAATACATGTAAAAACATGAGAACTCATAAATACCCATTCTAAGACACATTCTCTCCTGTAAAATAAAAACATATTGAATAGCATATCACAGGTGTCTTTATTCTCCAGACTAATCTGTACTCTTTATTGTTAGCAACCTCTGCTTCTTAGCCTGAACCTTGCCCGCTGCTGTGGAGAACAGAGAGCTCAGGGAGTAAGAGCTGAACACTATGGTCATGATACTTATTCAAGTCCTGGCTTCACCACTGTCATCTGCAAAACTACCAGACAGCAATTTAGATCATCCTCTGGATCAACATCATCCTCCTGAAAAGAAGTGGGATAGAGGGGCCAGAGAGATAGCACAGCGGTGTTTGCCTTGCAAGCAGCCGATCCAGGACCTAAGGTGGTTGGTTCAAATCCCAGCGTCCCATATGGTCCCCCATGCCTGCCAGAACCTATTTCTGAGCAGATAGCCAGGAGTAACCCCTGAGCACTGCCAGGTGTGACCCAACCCCCCCCCCAAATAAAAGAAATGGGATAGAGTGACCTTCCCATGGGACCCTATCATGGAAATTAAATAATTAAATATATGGGTCCAGGTTTCAGGGAACAGGTAAGCATTCTACAATGTTTGGTCATCTAGAGCTGAAAAGACAGTGTAGAGAATAAGTCATTCTCCTTGCATGTCATATTTAATTCACAACACCACACAGAGTTCTCTGAACATTGCCAGAAGTAACCCTGAACCCAAGCCAAGAATATACCCTGAGTATGGCTGGGTATAGTGCCAACCACTCTTTCTAGTCAATAAATAAAATAAAGCATAGATTTAGGTCATTTGCATTATAATATAGAATGCTGCTTACTCATGTTTTCCTAGTTTCCTATTTTGGTTGCTTTCCTTGCCTCAAATCCCTCAAATCCCTAGAGATTGCTGATGGTTTTAGGATATAGAAGCTGATAGAAAGGGCCAAACATATATCAGGTACTAATAAACATTTGTCAACTGCTTGCCCCAGCCCTTCTTGTAACTCACAGAGAATACCATGGAAAGCCACTGGCCACATATCCTTTGATTATATAGATGCCTAAAGCCTGTAAGCCTGTAAGAAACAGTACAAAGGAGGGAGACAGTCAGCAGTTCTTATATAAGACCTTCAAGAAATGGAATCAGGGCTCAAAGACCTGTACTCTGGTCCTATCTCTCATATTAGTCAAAGGAGGCATTTGATGAGTTCAAGTCTTAGCTTTCTGATCTGTAAAGTGGGTACAATAAGACTACCTGGTATTCCAGTGATTAAATGAGACATTAATGTGAAGCATACGTTGGCATGAGTGGGCACTCCATAAAACTTACCATTAGCTGTACATTTGAAAAGAAAATCCCCTGGCTTACTCACTTTACATGGCAGTTTTGTGGATCAAATAAGAATGAATTGCATGATGCTTTCAAAATATTTATAAAGTTCAATGCAAATTAAGTTATTAAAATCTAGAATAAAGTCTAAATCATCCAATATAAATATCCTTTTTGTTTGCACATGCAAAGCAGATCACAGAGTAAAAGGAAGAAACTGTTGGGGAAATTCGAAGAGAGAGAGTTGCATTAATAATCTACTACTAGCCTAGAGCTGAAGAGGACCTTCAAGATTCTTTAACTCACCTCTTTTTGAGGTGAGGCAAGCAGGCCCAGAGGGTATGGCTAGGGCATGTATCATTCATTTTTAGTGACAAAGCCAGGAAGGAAACTCTGAACCCAAAATGTTAGTACAAGATTCTTCACTATTGCAACCTCTGGTCTGAAGACACTGCGATGGTTCGGGTATCTGCCCTCTAGGACACTCTCAAGCAAGCACAGGATGCAACTAAAAAAAAATAAGTAAATAAATTCCAAGAGATTTTGACCACAAAAATATCTCCTCATTGTCTGAGAGCTGCAGAGAAAATTTCTGGAATATTTTGCCCTTTCTCATTAATGGTATAAAAATTGAAATGAGTGCTAAGGAGTAGTAATGTATTTTAAAGAGAAAAAAAAAATTACCTGCAGGATATTATTCTGTCCTCCCAATCACTGCACTGCTCTGAACCCCTAACTTTTAAGGTTGGGACAAGGTCAATCATGTGGTTTTGATAAGGAAAGTTCACTGGCATTAGAAAAAGGGCTTCTGTGTCAGTGAGTTTCTCTAGTTTTATAAAACATTCAAACACTTTGCAAGCAATGCTGAATTTCAAAGTTACATCCATGCTTTGCACACATTGAGGTTGCTTTTGCCTTGGTCACCCAACCTTGAAGACCCTGTCACCTCTGACCTGCTTTTCTTTTTTTTTTTTTTTTTTTTGGTTTTTGGTTTTTGGGTCACACCCGGTAACGCTCAGGGGTTACTCCTGGCTATGTGCTCAGAAGTTGCTCCTGGCTTGGGGGACCATATGGGACACCGGGGGATCGAACCACGGTCCGTCCAAGGCTAGCGCAGGCAAGGTAGGCACCTTACCTTTAGCGCCACCGCCCGGCCCCTGACCTGCTTTTCTATGTTGAGACCCACATCCAGTCTGTCCAAGTCTTGGATACTCAATTTTCCCCAGGACCCTAATCTGTAACAGACCTCTCATTGCAGGCTCATGGCAGCTTTCCTTCTGACTTTGCCCATTTGATGCCTTCTCCTCACCCTCAAACCCTGCCTGGACATTAGTTCTAAATTCATCCTGCACCAATGCCCCCAAGATGTGTCACTTCAGAGAACTCCTAGTTCAGAATCATTTTGGCACTAGTTCTCTTCTCTTTCATCCCTTACTGGTCTCCCTCTATCCCTTAAGCAATCTGCTGCTTCATCCTGATGTCAAGCTGTTCTCTGCATTGCTAATGTCAGTCTCCTATAGCCTCTTACCAGCTACTCAGCCCACTTTTAACTTTAAATTAAATCTAGTGTTAATTTCTGCAAAACTCTTCTGGTTACTCAGGCAAGATATTCCCAGGCCTCCATTCCATCATCTCTGACCAAGTGCCACACTGCTGTATCTATCTCCTTGCTGGTTTCAGGGCTCCTCCCAGAAGCCAAACTTTCTGAGGTTAAGGGTCATATTTCTTCCTTGACTTCTCCACATGTTGAAAATACTAAATGCTCATCTTAATTGAACCAAAGGGGGGAGATAAAAAAGTAAGACCCCTCCCTTAAAATAAAAAAACACCTAGTGCCTTCCAAGACACCCACTGGGCTGAAAATCAAATGCATCCATTCTTATCCTTTCCTGGATATTAATTTGAAAGTTCACTGGCTACACCTTGTGCCTAAATTTCCAGCTCTGTGATTACTTCAAAATGCAACTTCTCCCAGTCTACCTTAGCAGTCTTTACCTTTTATCTAAAGGAGGGGCACACTGCTTTTGTTGTGCATTTGATTTTTTTTTTAAGGAGATTCAGTATGCAGAGACCTGGAGGATTCTGTCTAGAAGGGAAAGACCCTGAGCCTCACTGCTTTGAGTTCACTGTCAGCCCACGGGAGAAAAACAGGTTCTCTCACCAACCAGAAAGGAAACAGCTGTGCTGACAGATGTTGGTGCTGCTGATTATTCCAAGGCTGTTTGCATTCAGATTTCCCAGGCAGTCTGGGTTTTTTTGAAGTCAGTCTCCTTTGACGGGTTTCCCCAGGTTTTGCAGGGGGGTGAAAACAAACCGCCTCCCCCTCCCACATGTTCCTTGCTCTTCATTTGTTTCTCTACTCTATTAGAGGACCAACCCCTTTGCCCCCCCCCCCCCAACACCACCACAACCAGTAACACACATTCTCTTAAACCATTTCACTTTGCATTTTGAACACTAATGGCCTAGGAGAGAGAAACTTTTTTTTCTCCTTAGGTGGTTTTGTGGGGTGTTTTTAGGTGCCCGTGTTGAGGGGTGGGTGGAGAGAGCAGGATACTGTCTGGGTAAACCACATCCTAGGCCACATTCCCTGAAAGATGTGCAAACTTTTGATCCCACCAGGGACTTCAACTGAATACCAAAAAGGGGTGTCTTTGTTCCCGCTAAACGGAGTATTTACTTTGAGCTGGTAAAATGAATTAATGAAAGGAAATGACACCTTCAGCTTCTGGGGGAGGGGTGGTAAGTCAAGTGTGTGTGTGGGGGGGTACATTTCTCTCCCTTCCCCTCAAATAAAGGGCAAGAGGGGCCCCTGGAGCAGGGAGGATAGAGAGGAAGGTAGATCCCATACGGTTTTTTCTAAAATATACTGCTAGAAAACAGGCTTCTCTTTTCCAGGATTAAAAATTGCCTCATAATACTGTAAGGCCCATGTATATGCAAGCAGTTGGGAGTTATTACGGACCTAAAATAGGAAACCATTCGCTTGATCTTCGCTTCAATCCTATTAGGGGCCCCCTGGAGCTCGAGAGAGATACCAGCCTGTCATGTCCCTGTTGCTGTGACGACCCTGTCTTTATAGAACAAGAAAGAGAAATGGGAGTGATTGGCAGACTTTGCTTGCCCCGTATGTAACACAAAGGGCGACAAAACGAAGAGGAAGTGAGGCCCTTCTCCGAGGTCTGACGCTCCTTA
This sequence comes from Suncus etruscus, assembly GCF_024139225.1. NCBI lineage: Eukaryota > Metazoa > Chordata > Mammalia > Eulipotyphla > Soricidae > Suncus > Suncus etruscus. Next base: position 62,150,243 of record NC_064852.1, on the reverse strand, counting down.
ACCCTACACCATCTTCCACCTGGCCCAGTCTCCCCACCGGGGTCTCCTGATGGGAGGGGGAAGGAGGGAAGGGCCTGCCCGCCGATCCTGGAGGGTGGATGCCCCAAGATCACTAATTACTTTTTGTGTGTTGGTTCATTTGATTGCAAGTAATAAAATCTTTTTAAAAATATAAATAAATAAAAGCCTGTGTCTCATTGTCGCATCAACTAGAGGGGGTGGCAAAAGACAGGGTGTGGGGCTGGAACTGAGGGGCAAGACACCCCCACACACCCTTCTTCCCCACCTCCACCATGCATTTCCAGCCTGGCTCGTCTACACTGTCTTGTCTGGCACTGTTTGCCCGATGTCAGGGGGGGGCTGAGAGGTGGGAGCGGCCGGGCCAGATAAATCCTGCCATATGGTGCCGGCCTCCAACTAACCGGCCATAAATAACTGCCTCCCCTTTTTTGGGATTTCTGCTCACCGGCTCTTGCAATTCCCGCTAAAGGGGCGGAAAAAAAAAAAAAAGTACAAAATGCTATTTGTGCTCCTTTTCTCTGGCTTATGCATGGGAGGAAAGAGACGCAGACTGGAGGTGGTGGGGTGTGGGGGAAGGCCTCCAGGACACCCGCCAAAAGCCAGAGCCGGCCAGCCGGGTGGCCTGGAGACCCGCGATCACAAAGGCCGCGGGCCGGCCGAGCGCGCTGCGAGTCGGCCCGGCCCGGCCCATCAGAGACCGCTGTTGTCAAACGCGAAAGCAGCTGATCACGGAGGCTCCGAGGCTCCTCGTCCCTGCTGTGGCCCTTTCCGAAAAGCCGATAAACTAGCGGCCCCGGCCAGCCGGGAATGGCCCTGGCACGGGCAGTGCTCCCTGCGGGCTAGGGCGCGCAGTGCCCGGCGCCCCAGCAACCCGATGACCCGCTTCTTCGGAAACCTCCATTCGCGACTGGGTGCCTTGCTCGGGTTCTGCAAACTCCCCAATCCACCCAGACGCTCCCTCCAGCCCAAACAAGTTTTCAACCTCCCCACCAAGAAACCTAAACCTCTAAATTTTAGGTGGCCGGGGCCCAGATATTTACTTGGACCAGGGGTAAAAATAAGATTTCCCGGAAAGGGGTGAGAAGGAGCAAGTAAGCTTTGTGCAGAAAACTTTTTCTTCTCCTGGGGAAGAGTTGTAATGCGGAGATGGGCGGGAGGAGGAGGCTTGAGAAAAGGAATAAAAAGAAAAAGAAGAAAGGAGAAAAAGTTTCTTAGGGGGGGGGGGGCAATGAAATAGGAAATGAAGATCCGCTCTGTAGTTGAGCTGAAAAGAAACCTGACATGAATCCCTGACATGTGTTGTATTTAAAATAAAACTCTTTTATCTACATGAGTGCCGATCCCCCTTAAACATTGTATTGACTCCAGGAGGGGAAAGACGTCATTAAATGAGAATTTGTTTCTTGGTGGGTCTCACTGCCTACAAGAGGCTATTAAAAGAACGCTAAACCAAGCGGGGAGCCAGGAGGGAGGACTTGCCAGGTGAGTGAGCGAGGGGAGCACAACTCCCTTGCAGTCCATGAAAAGGCCAATGAATAAGTTGTGGGGTGAAACCCACCGGTCCTCCTGGTACCTACCCACCCTTCATCCTCACTCTCCAAGTCCCACTTTCCTTTCCAAGACCCCTTTCCACTCCTCAATCATTTACTTGGAGACTTTTTCCCTACACCAAGCGCCCCCCGGCCCGGCTTCACAATAAGGCTCCAAGATTTTAAGAAAAGCTGTTGGAAACCCTAGGAGCGGGGATGCAGGACTGGCCGCCCGTCCTGGGTTCTTCAATGTTGTTTCTTTTCCCGCCAGGCGTGATAAAGGAAAATATTTTAACTGCAACCTTTAAGCTTTCTTTTTAAACCCCTTCCCATCCAGCCACTTCTTTTTTTTTTTTTCTTCCAAGAAACATAAAAAAATAAAACTAATTACAAGGCACGGCACCGAAGTTAAATGAACACGTAAACCGGCAAAACGGAAAACAAATTAATTTTTAAAGATAGATTCTAGTTAGAGGAAAATATATATATGTACTGTTCTCCCGGTCATATTTGTTTGAACTATGCTCTGTTTTCGGCCTGAAAAAAAAAAAATCAGTTCTAATCCAGAACTGTGAGGTTCCTTTCTGGGTGCGCTATATTTAGAAATTCTAATTTGAAAATCTTCAAACCTTTTTGAGATAGAATCTTTATTTTGTTTTCTGTTTGGAAGGCTTTGAGTTTTGTTTTTTGTTTGTTTGTTTAGTTTAGTTTTTGAATTTTTTAAAAAGTATTTCCTTTCTAAATCGACTAGTCTGAGATATTGGGTGGATTGGGGAAAATTTTTTTTGAAAGTACCAATTGGTATTTTACTGAAATTAATTGTAAGATCTTTCCTCCCACAAGGTAATTGCCATATCTCTAAAAATGCTTGTCTCTGTTGGAAAGTGAGCCGTGAGCGACACATTTGACAAGTTGCTACAAACTAGGTCTTCTTTCCTGCAGCTCACCCCAAAATCCAGTAAAGGCTTGTTAACTTTGCTGGCTTTGTAGGTTTTGTGTTCTTTTTGTTTGATTGGTGGTGATAATGGTGTATGTGTGTGTGTGTGTGGGGTTTGCTTATTATTTTTTTTCAATACTCTTACTGAGTCTTCTATGTCCCATTTTATCTTCTTTGGGGAAGGTTGAATTTTTATTTAAAAAACGTGCAAGCTATGGCTACATAAAAAGGGAATCATAGTGCTTTATCCAAGAGTCATGGCCAAATGTTAAAATAATAAAATATTTTAAATATGGAATAAAATTCGGGTCCTACTCATCATGTTTTGTGTGTGTGTGTGTGTGTGTGTGTGTGTGTGTGTGTGTGTAGTTTGTGCGGATCTCAAAAAAGATCTATGTCCAAAGAAGGTGTTGATTTTCTTGCATTCATATAATAAAAGTTCTCTTCCTCATTTTTTATCCTATACTTGTTTTATTTAGTTTTTGTTTTTGTTAGTTTGACACCCATTAACTAAGTCTAGAAAGAAATTAGTTGACAGATGTTATAGGGTATGGAAAGATGGCATTTGTTTTTTCTCAAAACTGAAATAGTCAGTCTGTCGTATTTATTTTTAAATGGGGGAACTGTTTTTTCCTCTTCCTTTCTCTTTCTTTTCTTCTTTTCTGTTTTTATTTTCTTACTTTTCTTCTTCTGTGTTACTGTAATTGCATAGAGCATGGTTCAAAAAAAGCCACAGACTTCTTTCCTATATCGACAGTGAGTTTGCACCACCTTCTGGTAGGTTAGAGAATGACGAAAACACCACTGCTTCCCATAAAAGAATTCTTTTATTCACCCTGTTTCTATGAACATTGTCCTATTTGTATCTAAACTTCAGTGCACCAGTAAGCTGCTTGAAAATCACTGCAGATACCCAACAGCACCGTTTTATAAAAAATCTTTGAAGCAGGACACCTTTTCTTTATCACATCCTTGAAAGAGCTTGCAAAAGCCCTAAATGTTCTCTGTATGTTAATTCCCTGAAATTCCTGGCAGGAAAAAAACTATAGAATGGTCCGATCCAATTTTGGCTTTCATCTGTAAAATACTTGAAAACAAATCGGGGGTTTTAACTGTAGCAGTCCAGAAACAAACGCTTCCCTTTCTTGGGTTCATAAGGCCCTCATTACCCACAATTAATCATAATGACATGCTGTATTCAGGCTTCTTGCTGGGGTCTGGAAAGGAGCACACAGATGTGGCTTTCTGTAGATTTCAATCCCTTCTGCAATATGGATTTTAGAATACAAGGCTCGTTAGTACACATTACTAGTTCTTTGGCTTTGCGGTTCCTCTACAAAAGTGCTAGTCAGCACCTATTGCTGACTAGGTGCTTGGGGTTTCATAGTCTTCAAATACTGATGTTTTAAATGGTCTTCTGCATAGTGATAAAAGCCACATGAACTAAAAATTTTATTTTTCCCTCAAATTTAAAGTAGGTTTTTAAAACCAGAATGTCTTCCCAATAATCGCGAGCATCTGTGTGCCGTATAGCTTTCTTCTTATGAGAATAATCTCTTGTTCAATGAAAAAATTAACTCAATATACTTGAAATAAAATAGGAAAATGAAGGTCATCTTTCAGAAAGTAAGGTTCCAAATCTTTTTGCCTAAATAACAGAGTTCAGAGAAAGTTTGTGCAATTGGGGGAAATTAGTTCAATGATTTTCTGAATTATTTATGTTAGGCAACAGACAAGCATTTGCTGATTGAAATAGTCTTAGTGGCTGTCAGAAGCAAGTTGTTTAGAAGGTAAAATTGCCTTTATATGGTTTGGAGGAGCTTTCCAGGATAACTGTGTTTCATTTATTTACTCAAGCAAGTCTTTTTTAGCTATTTGTGCAATGTTAAGACAACCCCATTAAAGAACACTAAAATAATCAGCATAATCTAAGATCTCGATCACAATCTTAAAAAGATTTTGAAGAGAACTTATGAAGTAAATCACAAACTCTCTTGAGGGTAGTTCAAATCAAGACGTTGTTGAAAATCCTACTATCATTTTGTCAACAAAGTAAGCTGTAAACCAGGGGGATAACTTAAAGGGTTGGAACACAGGTGGGTTCCATCCCAGGCACTGCATACATGCATCCCTAAGACCACACTCAGGCACTGTACCAGGAGTAGCTCCTGAACACTGCAGGTATGACCCTACAACAACAATGTAAATTAGCACATTTAAATTAAAAAATAAATTTCGATTGCTAAAGATTTTTATGTAAAGATTCAAAGATGATGGGCTGGGGAGATGGCTCACTGGATAGTGTGCATGCTTTTATAAAGACATGCAGAACTCAGGATCTTCCAAGCACTGCCAAGATTAACCCCAAACACTAAATGGGAATAGCCCAAGAACCTGCTATGGTGGTCCGAAACTAAAGAAAAAGAAGTAGGGGGGGGGAGAAAAGAAGGAGGAGGAGGAGGAGGAGGAAAAAGAACAAAGAAAAGGAAGAAAGAAGAAGAAAGAAGAGGAGGAGAAGGAAGAAGAAAGGAGAAAGACAGGAAAAAGAAAGAAAGAAAGAAAGAAAGAAAGAAAGAAAGAAAGAAAGAAAGAAAGAAAGAAAGAAAGAAAGAAAGAAAGAAAGAAAGAAAGAAAGAAAGAAAGAAAGAAAGAAAGAAAGAAAGAAAGAAAGAAAGAAAGAAGAAAGGAAGGAAGGAAGGAAAAAAGGAAGAGAAAGAAAGAAAGAAAGAAAGAAAGAAAGAAAGAAAGAAAGAAAGAAAGAAAGAAAGAAAGAAAAGGAAGATAGAAAGAAAAAGAAAGAAGAGAAAGAAAGAAAGAAAGAAAGAAGGAAGGAAGGAAGGAAGGGAGGAAGGCAGGAAGGGAGGAAGGAAGAAAGAAAGAAAGAAAGAAAGAAAGAAAGAAAGAAAGAAGAAGGAAGGAAGGAAGGAAGGAAGGAAGGAAGGAAGGAAGGAAAGAAAGAAAGAAAGAAAGAAAGAAAGAAAGAAAGAAAGAAAGAAAGAAAGAAAGAAAGAAAGAAAGAAAGAAAGAAAGAAAGAAAGAAAGAAAGAAAGAAAGAAAGAGAAAGGAAGAAAGAAGAAAGAGAGAGAAAGAAAGAAAGAAAGAAGAAAGAAAGAGAAAGAAAGAAAGAAGAAAGAAAGAAAGAAAAAAAAGAAGAAAGAAAGAAAGAAAGAGAAATGAAGATTGTGATCCTTTATTTAGCCTATCTCATTGCGTCTTAGTTATATTTTATTTTAAAATATAGATTTACAAGTTATTGTAATAAAAATAATAGGATAACTTATTTACCTTTTACCTTGTTTTCTCTAATTGTAACACCTTATAAAAACTACAGAGCTACTTATTTCAAGACATGCAATATTTCATATTTCCTGTTTAGCCACAATCACTAAGCTTTCAGTTCTCTGCTTCTTAACTTTGGCCCCACTCATCTCTTTCTTCGTTTCTATGATTTTTTGCCATTTGAAGAATATCATATTAAATTATACAAGCATTGGGAATTGACATTGTTCATTCAAATTGTATGGTGATTCGTCCTGGTTTTGGAAATATCCATAACTTGGTCCATTTTTATTGATATGTGGCATTTATGGTACAGATATACCACACTGTATTTAAACATTTGCCCACTAAAGGGAAACTGGGTTTTATCTAGTTGAGATCATTAGAAATTCATATATTAATTTTAACCTCTTTTCAGCTGTTTTTCAGTCCTATTGTCCTATTTTACATTCCCACCAAAATATCCGAAAGATCCATTTTTCTCTGCATTGTTCTAAAATTTGCTGCTATTGATTCTATTTTAAGTTGTCTTTAGAGTATAGTTATAGCTTATTGTATATTATCTAATTAACTAATGATTATTTAGAGCTCAAAATGACATATATAACTGAAATTGCATACATTATTAAAAATACTTTAACAAAATATATGTCACACTTAAACATATTTATATTTTATATATATAAATTTTAAAATGTAAGTGGTTTTAGACTCACAAAAATACTAAGACTACTAAATCTTCATATTATCTGTTCTCCTGCATTCTCAGATTCCCCCAATTATCAATATCACTCACCAGACTATATTCACATGCTACCAAAGCTCATAGCTTACACTACACAGTTCACTCCAAAATTGAACACTCCTTCTGTACTGAACATTCTATGGGTTTTGACAAATATATCATGACATGTGTTATACCTTTACAGTATCAAATAGAATAGTTTCACTACACTAAAATAATGATTGTCCTGTCTCTTCATCCCCCTTTTTCTACTAAGCCCTGGAAACACTGATCTTTTTCACTGTCACCAGTTTTGACTTTTCAGGAGGACATTATGTTGGAATTATACAGCTTATATATAACTTTTCAGCTTGATTTCTCTCTCTCTTCGTAACATGTACTTAACTTTCCTCCTTATCTTTCATTGCTTAATAGCTTTTAAAAAACCTGAATAATATTCATGTGGATGTACCACTTTATTTGTCCAGCCACTGTTTGAAGGGTATCTTGGTTGCTTCCAGATTTTGTGATTGTGAATAAAATTGCAATAAACATATGTGTTAAGGTTGTGGTGTCTCAAACATTCAGCACATTTGAGTAAGTATCAAAGAGCTTGGTTATAAGACCATATGTGTTTAGTTTTCTAAGAACTGTATAGACTGTCTTTTAATGTGGCTATCCCATGCTGCAGTCTCACCAGCAATGAATGAAGGTTTTGTTACTGCACATATTTATCAGCATTTTAAGTTTATCGCATTTTAGACTTTGAACATTTTAATAGGTACAGAGAGATATATCATTACTGTTTTAATTATCTGTGTAACTGATGTAAAATATAAAGGATATTTTCATGTGCTTCTTTGCATGCTATTTAGATTCTTACTTGAGTTATCTGCTTCAGATTATTTTATTTATTTTATATCGGATTTTTTAATTTACTGTTCACTCTTAAGGAATTTATATATTTCTATGTACTAGCACTTTCTTGCATACATAATTTGAAAATGGTATTCTCTCACTTGGTAGACTATCATATCATTTCTTTATAAAGACTTATAAGACAGAAGTTTCTATTTTTGATGAAGATCAATTTATTTTTTCTTTTATATATTTTGTGGATCTTTAAAAATTTATTTTAATAGCTTTATTTAAACAGCATGATTACAAACATGTTTGTAATTTAATTTCAGTTATAAAAAGGACATTCCCTTTTCACCAGTGCAATTTTTCTATCACCAATGACCCCTATCTTCCTCCTCTAGCACCAGTTAATTGATTATTCATCTGGGTTACATTCTCTGACTGTATTTCTTCCTGTATTCCAGACAAACATTCTATTTCTCTCACTCACTATCATTGTCATGATAGTTGTCAGTATAGTTATTTCTCTAATTGCATTCCCCACTTTTTGAAGTAAGCTTCATATTATGGGTTGATCCTTCCAGTCCTCATCTCTATTGTCTCTGGGTATTATTATAATAATATCTTTGATTTTTCTTAAATCTCATATATGAGTGAGACTATTCTGTGATTATCCCTCTCCTGCTAACTTATTTCACTCAGCATAATAATTTCTATGTTCATATATTTATAAAAAAATGTCATGACTTCATTTTTCCTGACAGCTTCCTAGTATTCCATTGTGTCTATGTACCACAGTTTCTTTATCCACTCATCCATTGTAGGGTCTGGATTGTTTCCAGATTCTGGCTGTTGTAAATAGAGCTGCAATAAATATAGGTATGCAGAGGGCATTTTAGTATTGTGTTTTTTATGTTTTCTAGGGTATATCCCTAGGAGAGATATTGCTGGGTCATATGGGAGCTCACTTTTCAGTTTTTTTTTTTTGAGGAATTTTCATATTGTTTTTCATAAAGGCTGGACTAGATGGCATTCCCAACAACATTGAATGAGAGTTCCTTTCTCTCCACATCCCCACAAGCACTGATTGTTTTTTGTTCGTTGTGATGTGTGTCACTCTCTGTGGTGGGAAATGGTATTTTATTGTTGTTTTGATTTGCATTTCCATTATGATTAATGATGAGGAAATTTTTCCTTGTGTCTTTTGGTCATTTGGATCTCTCCTTTGAGAAATTGTTCATTTCTTCTCCCCATTTTTTAATGGGGCTAGATGTATTCTTTTCTTGTTAAGTTCTGTCAGTACTTTATATATCTTAAATATTAGCCTCTTACTTGATGGGTATTGGGTATATAGTTTCTCCCATTCTGTAGGTGGTCTTTGTATTCTAGTCACTATTCTCTTTGAGGTACAGAAGCTTCTCAGCTTCATATAGTCTTATATATTTATCTATGCTTCCACTTGTTTGAACAATGCTTTTTCCTCTTTAAAAATGATTTTGGTCTCAATGTCATGAAGTGTTTTACCTATATGTTCTTCTATTTATCTTATGGTTCCAGGTCTGATATTAAGGTCTTTAATCCATTTGGATTTGACCTTTGTGCATGTGTTAGAAGAGGTCTGAGTTCGCTTTTTTGCATGTAGCTGACCAATTGTCCCAACACCATTTGTTGAAGAGGCTTTCCTTACTCCATTTTGCATTTCTTGCCCCTTTATCAAAGATAAATTGATTGTACATCTGGGGAACATTCTCTGAATACTCATCTATTCCACTGGTCTGAGGGTCTGTCTTTATTTCAATACCATGATATTTTAGTGACTATTGCTTTGTAGTACAATTTAAAGTTGGGGAAAGTGATTTCCCTAGGGTTGCTATTGTTCCAAATGTATTTCAGGAGTGTTTTATATAATTCTTTGAATAATGTCATAGATATACTTAGAAGAATTGCATTAAATCTAAACAAAGCTTTAGGAGTATTGCTATTTTAATGATTTTAATCCTACCAATCCATGAATAAGGAATGTGTTGGCATTTTCTTGTGTCCTCTTTTATTTCTTTTTTTTCCAGTCTTTTATCTCTTTTATTGGTAAAAAATTTTGATATCTTTATTTAAACACCTTGATTACAAATATGATTATAGTTGAGTTTCAGTCATGTAAAGAACATCCCCCTTCACCAGTGCAACATTCCCATCTTTATATAGGTTATTCACCTCTTTAATTATGTTGACACCAACGTATTTGAGTTTGTGTGGCACCAATGTGAATGGGATTGTTTTTAATGTCCATTTCTTCTCTACCATTATTTGTGTATAAGAAGGCCATTGATTTGTAGACTGCCTCTTTGCTATATGAATCTATTGTTTCTAAAGATTTTTTGGTAGAGTCTTTAGAATTTTCTAAATATAGTAGCATGTCATCTGTAAACAGTGAGAACTTGGCTTCTTCCTTTCTTATCTGAATGCTATTAATATCTTTTATTTGCCTAATTGCTATGGTAAGTACTTCCAGTACTATAATAAGTAGGAGTGGTGAGAGGAAGCAGCCTTGTTTTGTATTAGATTTTGGAGGAAAGACTTGTAGTTTATCTCAATTGAGAATAATATTTGTCATTAGCTTGTGGTAGATGGACTTGCCTATATTGAGATAGTTCTTTCCATTCTCATCTTGTTGAGAGTTTTTATCATGAATAAGTGTTGGACATCTATTGATATGATCATATGGTTATTTTTTATTTTTAATATGGTGTATTGTGTTAATTTATTTACATATGTTAAACCATCCCTCCATTCCTGGAATGAAACCTACTGGGTCATGGTATATGACCTTCTTGATGAGGTGTTGAATCCTTTTTGTTAGGATTTTTTTGAGGATTTTTGCATCTGTGTTCATCAGAGATATTGGTCCGTAGTTTTCTTTTTTGCAGCATCTGTCTGGTTTTGGTATCAGATATTAGATTTATAATGATATTAGATTTATAAAAAAAACATTTGGATCACTTCTGTTTCTTCTTAGCTCTTTCGGAGTTTTATCATTTATATTTTCACATCCTCTTGGTTCTTATTTGTGGTCTATTCAGCTCAGTCTATGCTTTCTATGAGTTCTATGCACATCCTCCATATTTATTCTCTAAACCCCTTATCTGAGAAGCTAAATAAGTGGTTGTCACTTTTTGGGTCATTAGATCTTCCATCTTCATTCTCTTTGCATGGTGTTGTCCTGCATTGTCTCCCCACTGTCACATCTGTACTGTGATGTTTTCTGCGTGCTCATTTACTAGGAGATTTGCGTAGCAGAGAACCTGAGGCCTGGGCTCCTCTGGCTCCGCCCTTCTTGGGATGTGTTAGTTCACCTCCAGTCTATGGCTTTTTTGCGGGGGCGGAGGTTGGGGTCACACCCTGCAGTGCTCAGGGGTTACTCCTAGTTCTATGCTCAGAAATTGCTCCTGGCAGGCTAGGGGGACCATATAGGTTCCCGGGATTCGAACCGCCGTCCTTCTACATGCAAGGCAAATGCCCTACCTCCATGCCATCTCTTTGCAGACTCTTCTGGGCAGGGCTGATCCCCAAACTCGCAGCCATGGTTTCAGGAGGCAGTGACTTGAAAGGCAGTTGGCTGTAATCCTTATATATATTTGTTGTGTATGTAAACATTTTATGGGATTATTATGTTACTGACCCTACCCTGATCGGTGATTGTGCCCTACCCTAGGGTGTGACCTGGCATTCTGCCCCCACCCTAGGGTGGTATCTGATTCTGCTTCCATCATTGGGTGGTATCTGATCCCACCATTAGGTGGTACCTGATTCTGGGGGATAAAAACAAGGGTCTGTGGAAGGTGAGGGGCTTTTGGCTGGAACTGATGCTGAGGTTTTGAACTTCAGTCTTGTCCACCGAATAAAGCTTATATTTCCACAAGCCTGACTGTCTGCGAGCTGTTTACCCACTGCTTCACTTCAGAACTGCCGGCTGGACAGGGTGGCAGACGCGTGCTCCTGGCTGGAGGGGAAAGACCTCATCCTCCATCCCTCCATCAGTCAACCTCTTCAGGGGCTGACTTGCAACATATATTTTTTCTAGGAACACATCACATAGTCAAATATTCAAAAGATTTTGTTAAGTTCTTTAAATAAAGGCTTTATATTTTCTGCTTAAGCCACTGATGTATTTTCAGATAAAATTTGTTTAAGATGTGAAAAAAATTAGTTATTTCTGTGTTGATTGTTCACTGTTTAGGTGAAGAGTGAAAGGCAATAGGTTGAAAAGGCAATCTATTCTCCATTGAATTTTTCTCTATAACTCTATTCCTTTCTCAAATATATATATACAGCAAGTTTGTCTGATTTTATTTCTAAGTTCTTTATTCTGGTCCATTGATTTGTGTCTTTTGCTCCGTCAATACCATGGTGCTTGATTTTTGTAGCTCTGGAATAAGTTTTGGAAATGAGTAGACTGTATTCTCCCCATCCTATTCTTCCTTTCAACATTGTCTTAGTATTCTAGTTCCTATATCTTCTATACACATTTTAGAATTATCTAGATTCTAGACAATATCTAAAACATATCTGCTAGAATTTTACAAAAAGCCTATGTAATTTGTAGTTGTAATATATAATTGTAATTACATATGTCAAGCCTATGTAATTTGGAAAAATTAAAACCTTTACGATGTTTTCTTCAAATTCATTAATTATGTTTCTATGTTTATTTGGAATTTCTTTCACTATCATTGTAAATTTTTATCAAATAAATCCTGTATATGCTCATTAAAAGTTATATATAATTACATGTTAATATAGTTACATGTAGTTGAATATAGTTACTTATATTTACATGTAACTATGTAAAATATTTTAAAACTTGGAAATACATGTATATTTTAGAAATATAGGAATGTAATTGATTTTGTCTTTCATCTTTTATTACATAACCTGATGGATTAAATTATTAGTTTTGGAATATATTTTGGTGTGTTTATTATATTCCTTAGGACTTTAGGCATAAATAGTAATTTCACAAAATAATGGGGCACTTTTATTTTTTCCTTTGTAATTTGCCTGGCTTTATTCCCTTTTCTTGTCTTATTACCTTGATAGAAGTTCCAACACACCTTGAACAAGTGTGGTGATTCTGACATTTTATCTTATTCCCAAGCTTAGAGGCAACTAGTAAATCTTTTTTCAACTAAGCATCATATTAACTTCAAGTTTTTAAATAAATATTCTTTATCACATTTAGAAAGTTTCCTCTATTTCTAATTGTTTAAGAAATTTGTCATGAATAAACCTAAACTTTATTATATGTTTTTTTCTTTTTTTATTATATGCTTTTCTACATAAATTTTTCACATACATTTTTATGTTCATATCGTTTTCTACTTCAGCCTGCTGATATGAAAGATTGCATTGGTTGTTTTCAAATGTAGAATTAATCTTTCATTCTCAGAACAAAAACAATTTAACTAGGATCTACAATTCTTAAAAATGTATTGCGAAAGATTTGTAATTCACTTTTACCATGATAAAAATGTAAAAAAAATGTATTGCTGAATTCTATTTGCTATTATTTTTTAAAGATTTTTTTATTTTCATTTATTCTTATTACTATCAAGATGATATGGTTTGTTAATATTTATGCTTTATTGCGCAAGTTTCTGAAAGACAACCACTGCCAAAATGCCATAATCTATCACTTCTCCTGGTCCTCCTCTAGATTATCACGTCACTCTTCACCTGAATTGCAACCTCCTCACAACTTGGTAATCTAGTTCACTTGTCAGTGTTTGTTTATAGACATTGTTTATTCCTTGCTTTGTTTCTTTATATGCTATGGATGAATAATACTAATCAAAATTACACTTATCTTCTTGATCTGGTATTTGTTGTTTTCTTTCATATTTGTAATATAATAGTAATCTCATAAAATAAATTTAAAATATTTCTCCCCTTCTATTTTCTGGAAGATTTGATATAAAGTTGGTATTATTCTTTCTTTAAGCATTTTGTTGAATCTCACAAAAATCATATGGTTCTAGAAAATATTTATTGAAACTTTAACATTATTAATCCAATTTTTATAATGTTATTAATCTATTTACTATATTAGTCAAAGGCTATTCAAACTGTTTATTTCATATTGGGTTTTCAGGGAAAGGGCAAGACCACAGTGTCAGGAATTGAACCCTGGTTTACTCATGCAAGGGAAGCATGCATTCTACAACTGAGCTACATCTCCTCTATTTCATAGTGAATACATTAGATTGTATTTTCTTGAAGAAGTGATCCATTTAATCTATATTGCCAAATGTATCTATATAAAGTTGTTCATACTATTCTCTTATTATCCTTCAGAAGTCTGCAGGATCTATAGTGATATTTCCTATATCATTCCTGATATTGGTAATTTGTGTCTTCTATTTTTTTCTTGCTACCAGTATGTCAATTTTATTGACCTTTTCAAAGAACCAACTCTTTGTTTCATTGATGTTCTTTATTTTTCTACTTCATTGATTTCTGCTCTTATTATTATTGTATCACTTCTGCTTGCTTTGGTTTAAATTTGCTCTTCTTTTATTAAGTGAGAGCTTATATATTGATTTGAGACTTTTCTTTCTCTCTAGTGTATGCATTTAGTTATATAAATTTCCCTCTGAGCACAGATACATCTGTATCCTAGAAAATTTTGATGTTACATTTCCATTTTTATTTAGATACTTTTTTTATTATTCTTGAGACTTTGCCTTTGACTTACAGAATATTTAGAGTTTTATTGTTTAGTTTCCATGTACCTGGATATTTTGCCTGTTACCTTTATTTGATGTCTAGTTTAGTTCTATTTTGAAAATAACATTTTCAATTGTTTAAAAGCTTTGAGTATAATTTAATTTGGTATATGTTGCATAGACACCTGAAAGGAATATGCATTCTGCTGGTGCTGAGTAGAGTACCCTGTAAATGCTGTTTATAATATTTGATATACTTACTAATTTTATATCCAATTGTATCATCAGTTATTGAGATGGGGTTCTGAATATATTTAGCTGTGGATTTGTCCATTTTCTATATAAGGCTTCCTCTATTTATCAACTCCAGGGAAAGACAGATTGACATCAGCAGACGAATATAGAGAATATCCATTTCCACCACCCCCAAAACACTGGTCAGCAAAGCTACTGGGGGTAAATAAGGAAATGTCTGGGAGAAACAGCATTTGGAATTCAGATATAGTCATAGTCTTCTTTCACTACATGCTTTCTTACTTAAGCTCCAAGGGGAAGTTTGTATATCATCTTTATAATAGGATATAACTATATATTTGTAAGTAGACCATTTGATCTTCTATGTTCTTGCACTTATTTTTTATAATTTTTTAATTGTGGTATTTACAATAGTATTGAGATTGTTATTTTAGCATAACAGATTTACTAACACTTTCTTTTTTCTTTTAACCTGCTTTCCATGTCTACTTTATAGACTAGAAGGATTTTTTAATAATAATTTATTTAAGCACTATTAACATTACAGAAATGTTAATAATAGGGTTTCAGACATAGAATATACACAACTCTTCAACAGTGCAACCTTCCTGCCACCAATGTCCCCCATTTCCTGCTCACCTCTCACCCCTAACTGTCTCTGAGGCAGTCATTTTACTTCTCTCTCACACATGCTTTCTCTTTATTTCTGATACTATTGTTTGCATTATTGTTAATAAAGGGGTGTATGCATATTACTTTACTCCCTTTTAGCACCCAGTTCTTGTCCAAAGTGATCAGCTCCAATAATCTTTGTCATAATAGTTGTCAATGCCGTTAGTACTCTAATTGCACTCACTGCTCTTTGTAGCAATCTTCATATCACAGACTTGTCCACCTAGCCCTCATCTCTATTATCTCTGAATATTATTACTACACTATCTTTTATTTTCTTATAGCCCACAAATGAGTGAGACTATTCTATGTCTATTTCTCTCCTTCTGACTCATTTCACTCAACATAATAGTCTGTATGTTTATCTATGTATAGGTTAATTTCATGACATCATTTTTTCCAATAGCCTCATAGTATTTAATTGTGTAGATGCACCACAGTTTCTTTAACCACTCATCTGTTGTCAGGCACTTGCATTATTCCCAGGCAGGCTTTTGATTGTCTAGTATTCTCTTCCTAATTCTCTTTCCCATCCCAAAACCCAGAAACGCATCTCACAGGTTTGTACATTTTTTGTTTGCCTCACATACTATGAATTAAATGGTAATTTTTCAATTAATCAGTAAGTTTAGTGTGAATTAATGGATATCTGAAAACTAAACAATTTTATAAAACTTTTGGACTCCAAAATGTTTATTTACATTTTAATTCTGTAGTACCACTAGACTAGAGCTGGACAGTGTCCTCCTCTTGACACTTTTGAAAGGGGTACATGCTCTTCAGTTCCTGATTCAAGTTCCATAAGTTTACTGTTCAACGAACAGAACAATGAGACAAATGAACCCTGCCTTATTCAATGGAGAAATTTGGTGTTCCCTGCCACAGATTCATCCTCCCTCTATTTTCCGCCTCTATTAAATTTCTCCTGCAGACTGTTCCAGATCTTGAAAAGATAGTCATCCAGTGAAACTTGTCACTACAAAAATGTGCTGAGGTGGTACCCTAGGAGTAATTGTTCTATATCTTTCTCTTCCCTTCATTCAAGAATACAAATACTTTTGAAAGAGAAAGATTTATAACACTCATCAGAGTGATTTTTATGTGAACAAAGAAAGAAGGTACTTTATGGATTTAAAGGGAGATATTATCAGATTCACTACCTTTCAGACCTCAATATAAATCCTGAACTTATATCTGAAAATCTAATGGACCCTGGTCTTGTGCCCAGCTCTTATTTTGTAGCTTGAAGCTTAGAGTCTCAAGGAAAACTGTGTTTTCTAAAGTTAAAAGCTTGTGTGTATAAGAAGCCTCACTGGCTCAAATATTGACTAAGTCATGTTGGTTTCTTAAATCCAAGTTAAAAAAATTAATGCATGTTAAGAAACCATTATAGAGAATCTGTCCCCTCATAAAATAACCAGGGACACATTAAGCTGGATGTTCCAGGGGACTATCCAATCACATCTTCTCTAGTGTTATTTTTTCTAAGTTAGTTTTTGTTTCTTTCTTTCTTTCTTTCTTTCTTTTTTTTTTTGACACTGATTTAACTTGGAAGAACGAGGTCAAACTCTGTAATCCCTCCCTGTGCAGAACTGAAAGGATCAGGGCCCTCTGAACACAAGGGCTATAACCTTCTTTGGATTTATTGAACTGCATGATTACCACCAGGGAGGGGTAGGAGGAATGTAGGGAGAGCTTGAGAGATGAGTTTGAATGGAAAGTAAGACATGAATAATTAATGGGATTAAGAGAGAACTACCTACATTTATTTTAAGGTGCTCCTGGCAGCTCACAGGGCCTTTTACAATCCTTAAGACTTTAAAGATGCACCATCTCTGTGGAAAGTAACACCAGCTTTTCTTGTATTAGTTCAACTCCAAAAGTCTTAAATAACCAACATGTCTGACTTCTAGGGTGGAAAATGCAAGTGTTACATCTTTGGCATTTCAGAGGGAGCTATTGAAGATACATTATAGAAAAGCATATTAGAACCACAGACCACTTCAGAGAAGCTGCTGTGGAAGTGACAGAAATATAAACTGTGGTCATGGCCTTTCTCAAGACCAGAGAGTGATCTTGGGCCAGGCTTTTTCTTTCTGGGCTATACTCATCTAACTCTTTAATCATGTTAAGTTAGACCAAAGAATGATCACCAACAATGCTTTGATCCTAGTCCCAGAATCTGGAAGTGTTGTCTTATATGGTAAATATGGATTTAAAGTCAATAATTAAAGATGTTGAGAGAAGATAATCTCTGGATTGTCTGAAAAAGTTTGGATCATGATAACAAGGATTCTGATAAAGAAGGAGTAGAGAAAGACACTGAAGAAACCTGTGAACATGATGAAGGTATAGATAATAAGAATGCATACATAAGTCACAGATCACAGGCAGCAACATAAGACCACAACAGGGAAGGAGCCATTCCTGTCTTCATTTTGAATTTATCCCTGAAGATTTAATTCAAACATCTGATGTTAATAATTACAAGATAATACACACTTCTAATAAATTAAAAGTCACTAATGAATATGATTTGTTAGAGTATCAATAGAGCCATAGACCACATAGGTACACTAACTATCCATTGAGTTCAAGAATGTGGTACCTGTTGCCTCTCTAAGAGCCAATTTCATGTAGTAATATATGCATGATCTCTGTGGATAACTGGGATGGCAGCTCCTAAAACCCAACCCTCAGTAGGCATATAGAATGGTCCATTCTGTTTATTTAGTCATTCATTCAGACAGTATTCCCAAATATCTTATAGGACAGGCAATTATGCAACCCAAGCTATAAGAGTAGATAAAACACATCTCTTACCTATTCAATATCTTAGGTGATTTTGGATAATATCAGGAGAGTGACAGGAGCAATGCAGACATGGAGAGGTAGAGAGAAAGGGCCTTGCCATTCTGTATGTATGTGTGTATGTTTTCTTAGGTTAAATGCAAAGGAGTGAAATTGCTGATTTCATAAGGAAATTCTAATTTTAATTTATTTTGCCTGAACATACCCATTGGGTGTGATGCCCTAATTTTTTTCTAATAATATCTTTATTTAAGCACCAGGGTTATAAATATGTTTTCGGTTGGATTTCAGTCATAAAAAGTATACTCCCCTACACCATTGTATCTTTCCTGCCACCAATGCCCCCATCACCCTCCTCCCCCACCCCTTGCTATCCTTATGATAGGCATTATATTTTTCTCATTTACTTCCATTGTCATGATAGTTGTTAGAGTAGTTATTTCTCTAACTGCACTTAGCAATCTTTGTGGTAAGTTTCATATCATGGGTCAGTCCTTCCTTTATTGTCTCTGGGTATTATCACCATCTGTCTTTTTTTTTAAATCCCACAGATGAGTGAATCTATTCTATGTCTATCGCTCTCCCTCTGACTTATTCCACTCAGCATAGGAAAATTTTATGACTTTATTTTTCCTGATGGCTGCATAGTATTCTATTGTGTATATGTACCACAGTTTCTTTAGCCACGCAACTGTTGTCAAACATTTGGGTTGTTTCCAGATGCTGGCTATTGTAAATAGCACTGCAATGAATCTAGGCATGCAAAGGGCATATTTGTATTATGTGTTTGTGTTACTAGGGTATATCCCTAAGAGTGGTATAGCTGGATAATATGGGAGTTAAATTTCCAGTTTTTTTTTTAACATGAGCCACAGTTTTGATATTTTTAATCATTACAGAGTGGTTAATGGAGCTATTCCCAGGACCAGGAGGATGGCTGTGGAAATCTGACAAAGAGCAGAACAAGAGATGGAACTATCTCTCTGCTTCTATCACATTACTACTCATGACTATAGGAAAGCAATAAATCTGACCCCAAACCTATGCTTTTACTCTCTTACCCCACTGGTTTCATGCATGTCCAATGACAGAGACTTCAGACTAATCTCCAGAATATTTCCTCAGATGTTTGCCTCTTTTTTTTAGATGTCTGCCTTTTTTATATATTGTGACTTAATTATATTAAAATAAACTTAAACAAAATAATACATTTCAAAAGTACTTACAAATAGATATCCATGGAACTCATTGGCATTGTTGTTTAGAGAGTGCAGTAGAATGGTATGAAGATTGGTGATTTTTTTTTGGTTTTTTTTTTTTTAATATATTTTTTATTTAAGTAACATGATCATAGTTGGGTTACAGTCATAACCAGAACACCCCCCCCCTTCACCAGTGTAACATTACCCCCTCCCCCTCCCATCCCCTGCCTGTATTCAAGACAGGCATTCTACTACAGTTATTTGTTTTTAAGTTCAGTAAGTTGTATATTTTTTCCCTTAAAGGATAAGAGTAAAAAAATATAGTAAAGGTGTGATAGTGACAACCACCATTGTTTGCATAGGTCCAGAAAAATGGGGAAAATGGAAAAAAATCCTTGACCTGATTACGAAAAGACCTCACTACAGAAGTTTATTGGCATAAGACCGACTCTGGGTTCGAGGTATACCAGTCCGTCCAACTCGAATCATTCTCAAGGTCCCAGTGAAACTTTTTCACACTTTAGCTATTCTTGGTATCAGATTCTTACATTTAAAGACTCTGGATTCTGTGCATTTCTTTCATCGATGCCAGGCTGATGTGGAGCATCTTCTAGTTTCAGCATACCAATAAATGCGGAGCAATCTGCCCTGCATGCAGACTGTTGCAGAGTCGTCAGGGTGTTGGAAACACTCTTTGGAGTAAGTCAATGCCAAAGCAGTGGCAGGCCTTCCCTGGTAGAGGCTTGGATCCTGGTAATGTTATAGACAATTGTGGTTGTTTCCATAGATGGTATCCATTGTTCAGGTGTGTGTGGGCGATGCCCATTCTTCTGAGGCCTGAGCCACATCATTATGCCAATGTTCAGGGTAAAAGGCCTAATTACATTACCAAATTTGTGTTCCATCTCTATTAGATAAGAACTTGTTTGTATATGTATTATTTTTCAATTTTAATGTGCCTAGGCAAAAGATGTCTGCCTCTTAATGCAGTCAAATGATCTTATTTTTTTGAAACCGATGGTCTTGACTTATTAGTGGGTTATGAAGTCAATTTAATAAGTCACAAATGAAAAGTTTTGCAAAGCAGAATGAAATTAAATAGAAAACATTAGAGAATGTTGATGCACATGGTTAGTAGAGAGACTATCTCACATTTAGTTGAAGAAAATTATACATGTAGGATTATGATATAAAATACATTTGTTATTATGAATCTTGGTCTAAACTTACTGATTTAAAGATGCTCAAATGAGACGTATTCTGCTCTGAAGTTTCCCACATACAAGCTTAGGGTTTATGCTTCTTTTATTTTTCTTCTTTTATTTTTATGTAGTATGAAATATACTCCCTTTGGGGAAACATTACCTTTCTTTTTGGCTTTTTTATATTTTTTTATTTCAGAAAGTATAATAAAGATGTTAAAGTAAGATATGCTATCTTAACCTTTTCTGGAAAAAGGTAAGAAGAAAAAATTACTTAAATGAATACCAAGTTGACACAGATAACTGCCAATCCATAAATACACACATAGCTTACCATGCAGATATCTCAATTTTTATGGCCCAAAAGTCAGTAACAAACAAGGTCCAGCCCTGGGCACTTTCAGCTCTTCAGAAAAAGTGAGCATATGAAGTTGGAACAAAATGCAGCACAATAACCAACAAAGAGCCTTGAAGACACCCAGTTTCAGAAATAACAGCATGTTCATAGAGACAATGGTTTCTGAGCTGACCTAGAATTTGGTAAATTTTTGACTAAGGGGCAGGTACATCATGAGTAAAAGTAGAGGGGAAGTAAGGTCTTGACTAAATATAATCTTGTTTCACTGAACACATGATGAATATGGGCAAGTCAAGTTCCTATAAGGAGATAACATTATAAAGATGGATTGTTTGTTCTTGAAATATATGTTCCCTATTAGACCATCAGTTTGATTCTACTCAGTGGAATTCCTGGTACTTATTCTATTAAATTTGCAATCACCTGTGAATATAAAGAAAAAGACTAGAGAATAATGCATCATTCACCCATTCACTCAATAGATGATCCTGACCCTTGCTGTGTGCTAGGACTAGAAAATGTTAAAGAATGTGCAGTGCTTAAAACCCATAGATGAGTGAGACCATTCTGCGTCTCTCTCTCTCTCTCTCTCTCTCTCTCTCTCTCTCTGACTTATTTCACTCAGCATAGTAGATTCCATGTACATCCATGTATAGGAAAATTTCATGACTTCATCTCTCCTGACAGTTGCATTATATTCCATTGTGTATATGTATCACAGTTTCTTTAGCCATTCGTCTGTTGAAGGGTATCTTGGCTGTTTCCAGAGTCTTGCTATGGTAAATAGTGCTGCAATGAATATAGGTGTAAGGAAGGGATTTTTGTATTGTATTTTTGCGTTCCTAGGGTATATTTCTAGGAGTGGTATAGCTGGGTCATATGGGAGCTCGATTTCCAGTTTGGTTTTAAGAAAAATGAAAGACATTCTTGCAATAATACTTTCAGACACAAAAGAGAAAAGAGCTGGAAGTTACAGCTCACCTCATGAAGCTCACCACAAACAGGGATGAGTTTAGTTAGAGAAATAACTACGTTTTGAACTATCCTAATAATGAGAATGTACGAGGGAAATAGAAAGCCTGTCTAGAGTACAGGTGGGGGTTGGGTGGGGAGGAGGGAGATTTGGGACATTGGTGATGGGAATGTTGCACTGGTGATGGGTGGTGTTCTTTACATGACTGAAACCCAAACACAATCATGTATGTACTAAAATTGTTTAAATTTAAAAAAATGACCTGCCTACAAACACACACACAACACCATACCACACACTGGCTAAGGTTAGCTTTGTTAAAAAGAAAAAAAAAAAGAATGCACAGTGCTGAGCAATCTGGTATATGGATACCTGAATGGATTGAACCTTCTATCAGAAAGTAAAAAATTCTCACCAATGGCAGGGCCCTTAGACTGACTCCGGGGAATGGGTTGGAATTTGTAAGAGAAAGGAATTTTAAACATAAATAACAGCAAATGTCAGAGTTACAGAATTATGAGTATAATATCTTCAGAGAATGGTGGTGGTCTGTAGCATTGGCATTCTGGTTGGGGAACAGTTAGATAAGGTTGTCAAGGTTGTCTTTCACAATTGCCACTTAATATATTAAAAACTAAAATCATTTAGGGTATAGGGTTGGGCCACATCAGCTGTGCTCAGGATTTAACTTCTGTGCTCAGGGATTACTTCTTGAGGTGTTGAGGAATCACTCTTGGCTCTGTGTTAAGGGATCACTCCCAGCAGTACTTTAGGAGACCTTATGTAGTGACTAATTAAAATGCACCAAAATAAGAATTTAACCCCTGTACCATCTCTCTGGCCCCATGAGTACATTCTCTATCCTGAGGGAGGGTATTCTGAAGGTACCAAGGGACTCCAAAAATGCAGTTGGCCCTGGGCTGACCAAGTCAGATATCCTGACTTTTTCAGTTTTCACAGGCGCGCCATCAGCTGGTTAGATTGTGTGCCTGCTGTGTTGGTTTAGCCCAGAGGGCTTGTTAACTTGCCCCCAGGTTCTAGTAGAGGGTTTAAAAAAGCTTGGAGCCATATCTATGGCTGTCTGGGAGATGTGAGGTTGAGGAAGAGAAAGAGTGGGTGAGGGAGGGGGTGTGGGTAAAAGAGGGTGAGGAGGCACTTATTTGGACAATAAAATTAGTGCAAGTAGTCTCTCATAGACACACTCACATCTTTACACACATGCCACACACTCATACTTACACTCACTCAAACACTCTCACAGGTCTTCATTTAGCATAACCTGTAAATCCTGGTGTTTCATTTATTTCTGTCTGCTCAGCCCATCAATCTCAGTAACACACCTTGGGGTCTGAAGCCATATTGTTTGCCCTTTACCATCTCACATCAACACATCATGATCCACAAAGGACAATTTTATGTGTGCTAGAAAGAAAAAAGAATCTCTGTACTAGCCATCTCAAGGCAGGTGCCGAAGAGCAGAAAGGGAGTTGCCTTCTCTACAGAGCAGATACTAGCTGCCTGTAGGGCCTCCCTCTACTTCTTCCTCAGCCTCCTTACTCCAGACAGAGGGAAAGAGCCTGTAAGCCCAAATCAGAACCATCCTGAGAAAATAGAATGCCAAAGGAGTAAAGAATTCTACCTTATCAGAATTCTCTTTCTTAAGAGAAATTTAAGCAACAGCGATTTAAGCCAAAGAGCAAGAAGACACAAAATGGGAATTAGTCCCCCAACAAAGAAAAAAATAATCCCACAGATTAACTGTGCCCTTAGGTTAGATACTTTAAGTATTGAAAAACTAAGGTCTTGAAAAAATGCACCCAGGAAAAAATAACATAGTGGGAAAGAATAGACAACAAATATTTGCTGGCTACAAAAACAAATGCCAGTTAAGTATAGACTAAAATTAGAGTTTTTTAGATATAGATGCTCCATGGGCCTAAAGATATAGGAAATTGTCATAACTTTATTCATTATTTAAAAGGGTGCTTGCTGATTAACTATGTGAAATATCTAAGCCACTGAACTTCATGTAACTATTGTATCTTAATGTCTCTGTCACCTTAAACAATGTCAGCCCAGGTGGGGAAAATATGCAATATTGAATAAATGACCAACCTCTGAGACCATGTATGGCTGCCCAGATGATTTGTCTGGTTCCTTAGATTTTTGTCTCATTCTCTGTGACGCCTGCTGGGAGTGGGGTTGAAGGTGTCCATTGGATGGGTTTGTCAGATTGACAAAGCACCCAAGAGGAGAAAGAGGCCCCAAGACAGGGAAGATTATTTTTCTTCAGAGAAGCCCTGAACATCAACACAATACAAAGGAACAACCAGGGATACCAAGGACACAACTCCTTTCAGCCGCTGCCCCACTACCATGCTGCTCCTGGCTCTGTTTCTAGACATCAGTCTTTGATTTCTTACCTTCTTTATATGAACAAATACTTCAGGCTGAGGCTGTAGGAGGAGGTGAATCTAGTAAAAAAGGATCTAGAAGAGACTTATTTCAGGGCTCTCAAAAGGAACCTAACCTGATACCACCTTCACCCTGCACTTCACAATGTTTCCAACTTTGAGAAATAAAGATCTGCTAGTTAAGGTAGCTAATCTGTACTTACTATTATATCAGGATTAGTCATTGATTTAGTGGAGAACAGGATTTTCTTTACGACATGTTGCAGTACTACCAGAAAAATGTCTAGGCAGAAAGATATGATTACAATGCACTTACACACACACACACACACACACACACACACACACACACACACACACACACACACTCCAAAGCGGAGGTTAATATCTCACAAAATCTCAGAGAAACCAAACATGGTTGTGAAATGGAACACATAAAATAGTTGTGTATAAATATGTATTTGAAAAGGAATGAAATAGGGCCCGGAGAGATAGCACAGCGGTGTTTGCCTTGCAAGCAGCCGATCCAGGACCTAAGGTGGCTGGTTCAAATCCTGGTGTCCCATATGGTCCCCCGTGCCTGCCAAGAGCTATTTCTGAGCAGACAGCCAGGAGTAACCCCTGAGCACCACCGGGTGTGGCCCAAAAACCAAAAAAAAGAAAGAAGAAAGAAAGAGAAAGAAAGAAAGAAAGAATGAAAGAAAGAAAGAAAGAAAGAAAGAAAGAAAGAAAGAAAGAAAGAAAGAAAGAAAGAAAGAAAGAAAGAAAGAAAGAAAGAAAGAAAGAAAGAAAGAAAGAAAGAAAGAAAGAAAGAAAGAGAGAGAGAGAGAGAGAGAGAGAGAAAGAAAGAAAGAAAGAAAGAAAGAAAGAAAGAAAGAAAGAAAGAAAGAAAGAAAGAAAGAAAGAAAGAAAGAAAGAAAGAAAGAAAGAAAGAAAGAAAGAAAGAAAGAAAGAAAGAAAGAAAGAATGAATCAGCTTGCCTTAAAAATTTATTCAGTACATTACATTACTTGATCTTCACAGCAAATCACAGTGCAAGGTAGACTACAAATATTTGACAACATTATAAACTATGCAATTTGGTAATGTGGAAAGGACCTGGATTTTTCTGTGCCACATTACATAGAAATTTGAATGGCATGAAAAGATCTGGGGTATAATGAGACCAATTTGTAATAAAGAGATATCCACCATTCCAACTAAATTGAAGGGTTAGAGCTAGAGGAACAGGAGGAAAAAAATAATTGAATGAAAAATTATTGTTCTGCATACTAAATATTCTAAGTCCTCTGTGTTTTATTCATATGGCAACATATGCCCCTTACATATATATGGTTAGACATAGAGGTTGCACTGTGTCCATTAAATATATATAATGTATAAATATACACTTATATATTATGTATATATATATTTAAAGTCCAAGTCCCAGAACCTCAAAATGTAAACTTACTTGAAAAGAATCATTAGAAACACAATTAGTTAAACTGAGACAAAGTCATACAAGAGCAGAAAGAAGATCTAATCAAATGTTTTTGGAGTCTCTACAACAAGGTAAATTTGAGCACAGACACATATGCAGGAAGAAAATCAGGTAAAGATCAAATTGAAGAGAGAAGATGTAGCTAAAATTCAGGATTACCAAATATTGCCCCAAACCACGTGAAACTATGAAAGAAGCATGAAGTAGGCTCTCCCATGATCCTCAGAAGGAATCCACCTTAACAACATCAGTATCTCAGCCTTTAGGACTCCAGAACTAGGAGTCAATACACTCCTGCTGGTTAAGCCACCCAAAGGTTCATATGATTAAAATACCCAGTGCTACTTTGTTAAGAAGTCCTAGAAAACAACTATTTTGTTACCATCCCATTTCCAAGAGGAAAAACTGAAACCCAGGGGATCAAGTTGTCCCAAGTCACACCAACCCAGGAATTTGAAAGGCCCGAAGTTGATGCAAAGAGCCTTTTTCCCTCAAGACCCCGCACTCTCAACCCCAACATATACCACCAGCAGTGATTGGAAGTCCTAAGGCTAAAAGTCAGGCAACCAGAGTGAGAACAGAAAGGGAAAACTCATATCAAAGTGATTTCCAAGAAGGAAGTCCAGAATCTGGTTATTGTTAGATGTGACAGACAAGGAAGAAACAGGTTCTGAAAATGACTCTCAGTCATTATGCTTGAGTATTGTATACTCAAAAAATACAATGATTTTGGTAATTATATGCTTAATATCTGTCCTTACAAAAAAAAAAGAAACTGCATGAGACTGGGAACAATAAGTGTTTCCATGTAAAGTACTTATACACACACTGATGCCTTGTCTATTTGCTGACAGAATACACTGAGTCAATACTGGTAAATAGGAATAACTGTAACCTGTCTTTGTACTCCAAAACACAAAAGAGAAGCAGAACATGTCATTTATGAATATGTTGCTCTTCTTGAAAAAAAAAACTGTAAGTTGAGATATGCCTCTTCTTCTGCATATTAGCTCTCACAATATTTCTCTGGTACACAGTTGACTGTGAAAGTCATTGACTTTGTAGGAAATATGCATAGACCCAACCAGCATGGAACTTACATTCATTAAACATTCACCAATTCCTTTGTAAAGTGGTAGTAAAAGGAGTTTTGTCCTATCACAATTACTCAGGTGGTAAATCTAGACAACTATAGCATGAATGGCATATATTGAAATGGAAAGCAACATGCTCACTGTGTTCAGCAAGTGCACTGCAATGGAAGAATGAGGGGAACTTCACAGACATGCTTGTGATAAAAAAAAGGAAAACTAGAGCTGGAGCAATAATACAGCAGTATAGTAGGTAGGGCCTTTGCCTTGCATGTAGCTGGTATTTCATCACCAGCATCCCATATACCCCAATCCCTTACTCTCAGCACTTCAAGGAGTGATTACTGAATGTAGAGCCAAGAGTAATTCCTGAGCACCACTTGGTGTGCCCCCCCAAAATAAAACAAATTAAAAGGAAATAACAAAGACAAAGGAAAATTAATTTCTCTTTTTTTTGCTTGTTTGGGTTTTGGGGGATTCTTTTGGGGGGGGGGCACACCCATTGACACTCAAGGATTACTCCTGGCTATGCGCTCAGAAATCGATCCTGGCTTGGGGGGACCATATGGGACTCTGGGGGATCAAACCATGGTCTGTCCTAGGCTAGCACTTGCAAGGCAGGTGCCTTACCTCTAGCTCCACTGCTCTGGCCCAGAAAATTAATTTCTTTAAAGACCATTTTTTAAAATAATATTCATTTAATTATAAAAGCATGATTTACAAAGTTATTGATAATTGAGTTTAGACGCCACTATGGGGTCCTGGGTTCTAAACAATTTTTGTAAGGACTACATATTATAAACCATATGTTAGGCTTTTTCAAGTCTGTTTCCATTAACATCGCCCCAAGCTACCTGGCCATACCATGTAGCCTATCTGGAACAAACATGAGGAAGCAGTAAGAAGGTATCCTTGACAACTGCCAATCATTTTAAAGATCATCAAAAGTTAGGATCTCCCTCTGTCCCCTCCCTAAATTATCTGATTTGTGACCTTGGGCATGGTCATCTTCTCTGGCAGAGGGCCCTGATCAGTCAGTATGGGGCTTGTGGCTAATGAAATAAAGTTTTGTTTAACTTTACTCCTATTGTGGGGGTCTCATCCTTGAACTTTGGATCTTTATAACTACTAGTGTCATCTCCTGCCACCAGTATGCCTATAATGCATCATCCCTCAACCTCTACTCAACCCTCCCCTTTATCCCTTCCTGCCACCTTGTCAGGAACAAGTTTCATGGTTGCAGCTTAGATCTCATGTTTTCAGTATTTTGAATTTCATGCTTTTGATATACCGCTGTCCTACATCTCTCACTAATATAACTGAAGTGCGACCCCTGTTCTCCCATTATTTCCCTTTCTCTTCTTTTTTCCCTCCTGACTTGATTTCTTCCCAAACTCTGGAGTCAAGAGTTTGATATTAGTCATCCCCTTTTTACCACATTACATTTTCTCATTCAGTTATTTTATATACCACAGATAAGTGAAATTACCTTGTGTCTACAAAGAGCAATCTTTTTTCCTACAAAGTCAGTCTAATCCAGAGAGATATAAATTTATTCTATTCTCTTGCAGAAGAAAAACACACACACAAACACAGAAATATCTTTCTTTTTTAAGCACATAATTAAAAAATGCCCCCAATTGCACCAAAGATTACAGTCACCTCCTAGATTCTTTTTTTTTTTTTTTTTTGGTTTTTGGGCCACACCCTATGACGCTCAGGGGTTACTCCTGGCTATGCGCTCAGAAGTTGCTCCTGGCTTCTTGGGGGACCATATGGGACGCCGGGGGATCGAACCGCGGTCCGTCCTAGGCTAGCGCAGGCAAGGCAGGCACCTTACCTCCAGCGCCACCGCCCGGCCCCACCTCCTAGATTCTTACCACCACAACCATCACCCACCCCCAAACCCATATTGGCTATAATACCCAAGCTGGGAAATAGTAGTCTATACTTTCCTCTTACTACTGATAACTTCCTAAGGATCTTCGAAGACTCCAGGGGCAGAATCCAGGAACTAGCACTTATCATGTTTATCCTACTGTGTAGGATGCCTTATTGGTTACTGTGGGGGATAGAGAAAAATAGTCTTTGATCTCTTGTTATCCCCGAAGCAGGACAGAATCAGGAGATGGGATCCATAATAAAACCTTGCAAAGCACAAGGATTTTGTCCACTAGTTTTCCTCAAAGACAATATATGCAGCCCTAGATGTAAATGAGCAGGAAGGGTTCTGGGGGAACAAAATGAAGACTGCCTTACACACAATGCCTTCTGTGGGATCTGGGTCTCTAGGACCCCAGAATCTTATAAAGAAGGAAAAGTTGGTGTTGAACAGCATGTTTATTGTTTGTGTTTTCTGTTGATAAGTTGATATTGTCTGTTTTCTCTTATGTCTAAAATCTAATTTTTGCACTAGCTAGTGCACATGAACTTTTAGGTCTGAGCATCACCAAAGCAAGCATTCTCCAGGTCCAGAACTGTTTCCAGGGGATCATATTCAGGGACCCAACAACCCTCTGCTATACTTTCCCTTCCCACTCAGACACTGAAAATTGATTACTGATCACCTTCCCACAAGCTTCAAATAGAACCTCAGATCTCTAGGACTATCTTGGGCTGCCAGTCATCAGCATGCATAATTTTATTCCTGTATTGCATGCACCTTCACCCATACTCTTTGAGGTTAAAGACACAGAGTTGGGGGCTAAACAGATAATACAGTGGATAGAGCAACTGCCTTGTATGTGGCTGACCCATGTTCAATCCTCAGCACCCCATATGGTACTTTAAGCACTACCTGAAATGATCCCTGAATGTAAAGTCAGTTTGTTTGTAGCCCAATTATCAAAACAAAAAGATAAATAAAAGAAAGAGAGAGAAAGAAAGAAAGAAAGAAAGAAAGAAAGAAAGAAAGAAAGAAAGAAAGAAAGAAAGAAAGAAAGAAAGAAAGAAAGAAAGAAAGAAAGAAAGAAAGAAAGAGAGAGAGAGAGAGAGAGAGAGAAAGAAAGAAAGAAAGAAAGAAAGAAAGAAAGAAAGAAAGAAAGAAAGAAAGAAAGAAAGAAAGAAAGAAAGAAAGAAAGAAAGAAAGAAAGAAAGAAAGAAAGAAAGAAAGAAAGAAAGAAAGAAAGAAAGAAAGAAAGAAAGAAAGAAAGAAAGAAAGAAAGAAAGAAAGAAAGAAAGAAAGAAAGAAAGAAAAAGAGGCTACTGGAACAATAAAAAGGAAACCCATTCAGAGTCTTCCTCAATTCTGTTTCTAGTACTTGACTGAGACCTCACACATATTTCAAGAAGAAAGAAGAGGGAGGGAAGTGATGAGGAAGCAAAGAAAAGAATTAGGCAACAACAGACACAGATTATTGTGACAGAGGCTGAATTTCAAAAAAGGGTTGGTTGGTTGGTTGGTTTTTTTGTCCACTGTCAGTAATGCTCAGTTCTTACTCCTGGCTATGTGCTCAGGAAACACTCCTGGAGTTCTTCTAAAGCATAGCTGTTCACTGTCCTTCACACTACTGCACCAACACATCATGCTGAGAAGTCCTCTCTCAGTTTCTAAATTGGTGTGCAACTCCCACAGATATGCTCGCCTTCTTCGGTGACCTGGAGCAGCTTCTTTGCAGCTGAGAAGAATTTTTCAGAGGATAAAGATGGCTACTGCCCTTTGCTGAGCATCTCTAATCCTGATAATACCCAGGACTTGTGCAAGCTCCACCACATGGAAGTTTGAAATCTGGGTGTCCCTGGTTCACGATTCATGTTTAATAACATGTGACTCCACCCACACCAGTCCTATGAGGAATGATCCCTGAGTACAGAGCAAGGGTTAAAAGTTCTTAATGCAGCATCCCGAGGGTGACTTACATGAAGTTGGAAAGGGAGAACCTGCAGTCCCAAGAAAGGAAAATCTACCATTCTCTTTTTCTATGTCTGCCCACCCTGGGGATAGCTGGATAAATCTAGAACTGATAGTTTGTGGTAAGCCTCACTACAACACAGTACAGACACCAAATCCCACTAGCCCTACTGCCTAGCCATCAAGGTGCACCTGACATCCACTTGTTCTATTATGCATGATAGTTAATCCCCACAACTGGAGATATAGCAAGGAACCATAGAATGAGGAAGTGCTCTTCACAGGAAAAGGGAACTCGGTCCTAGATGTCCAAGCCTGTCACAGAACTAATCTTCTGGAGTCCCTTGAAAGGTGTGTACCAGGGTCAGCAAATGGGTAACAAAGGCCAAGGAGTCAAGCTGGGTTCAAGCTCTGTTCTGTTTATTCAAAGCACAAGGTGGAATACTTATACTCAATTTCTTGACAGATCATAAGGCTAATTTGCAAAACATAAAAAATAAAAGGCATAGGGGCAAAAGGCTTAAGGCATATTTCTGACACAGGATAATTTCACTTTTCAGGCTGTTTCTTGCTATTCGTAATTTTTCAGTAGCAAGGTCAGTTGAGAATTGTTTTGGTTTTTTGCATATTGAACTGGGGCCTGAAATGTTAACTCTTACTATGGCTGCACATAGGCTAAGAGCAAAGTTAGATTGGAATGTGAGTAATTATTCTATAAGACTAAATAAAAATTCTTGAATCTACACAAATGTTCCTCATACAGTGTGTTTATGTACCTGAGTGATTTTTAAGAGAGGCTTTAAGAAAGTGAGTAATAATTATTAGATAAAGAATATTTGAATCCATGTAAATATTAAATCTAAGTAATATTAGAATGTCAGCTGAAATCTCAACTAATATTTATGCTACAATCCTTCATTTCCTGAATGCCTCATGGACAGGCAACCAAGGTATTTTTCAGGGCCCTAATGCCTGTGAGTACAAGATATTTTTTTCAAGCATCTTTTCTTACAGGTGGTACTTTTCTCAAACGCCCTCTCTATGAGTACAGACTGCTTTAAAAAAAAATTCCTGGTGAGATAGCTGGCTTCTGGTGTCTTGATCCTGGAGGCCAGCTCTTCTCAGGTATGGGGTTAAGGGACACCCCATTCCAGAGGCCTACTCCCCAGCTTGGGGGGTGCTGGGAGGCTTGGCAGGCCCCCCACCATTCCCCTATTTCTCCCCTACTCCAGGCCTTCCCTGGTTGCCGGCCCAGGTGGACTCTATCGTGGTCCTCAGGCTTTCCCCCTTTCTCTCCCGACACTAAGAGCGGGGACACATGGGGTGGATGGCAGGCCGATGCAGCACTGGTGTATGTCGAGACATTATGTCGTGACATTCACTGGTATTTTTTTCCTCATTGGTCTCCATTTCAGAAACCGTGCGGGGGCTAGTGCCCCCGTGCGTACCATATATAATTAAAATAAAAATGGGAGGATGGACTCTCAGGCTGGGAAGAGACCAGTTCAGGTGGGGGTACCATATATTTTCAAAATAAAAATGAGAGGATGAACTCTCAGTCTGGGAAGAGGCCAGTACTCTTTACCTACTTGTTCATTCTCAGCGGCCTCTTGGCCTCTTCCTTCTTTCATTGTGTAACTGTGGTTGCTACCATACTAGGTTTCTGATTAATTCCCATAAACGGTGACAATTGAGTCCAATGTCTTAAGTTAGATTGTTTATTTTCCCCACTTTTTTTTTATCTTTTCTCCTCTTTGTGAACTGTTTAATAAGGTATTTGGTGAAAGAGTCCCTCTCTATCTTTCCTTCCCTTTGCTATTTGTTAAATAAGGAAGTTTGTAGAAGTGTCCCTCCATTTAACGTTTATATAAGAACCAAGTCAATTGGATTGTTGGACTTGTTCTAGCATCCCCATAGGCACTAATCTCACCATGTGATACTGTTCTTCCTTTGCATAGGCACATTAAAATGGGAAATTATATGCAAACACGTTCTTATCTTATAGAGATGGGAACACATAATTTTTCTTAAATGGCGACAATTGTGTCTACTGTCTTAAGTTAGATTGTTTATTTTCCCCACTTTTTATCTTTTTTTTTCTTTTTGTGAACTATTCAATAAGGAATTTTGGTGAAAGAGTCTCTCAGTTTAATGCTTATGTTTGAACCAGGTCTCAGGGTTTGTTGGACTTGTTCTTGCGGCCCCCTTATGCACTGACAACACCAGGTGGCATTATTCCTTGTTTGCATGGGCACATTAAAATGGAAAATATTATACTTACAAATAAGTTCTTATATCTAATGGAGATAGGAACACAAAAATCTTGTGGTGCAATGGAACCTTACACCCTGAACATTGACATAATGACCTGGCACAGGCCTCAGAGGTTTGGGCATTCTCCATTCACCCCTGAACCAGGAAAGCCATGTATGAAACCTTCAAAGTTGTCTATGACATCACCTGGAAGCAATACTCTACCAGGGAAGACCCTACTGCTGCTCTGACATTGATTTACTCAAAAGAGTCTTCCCTTAACACTGAGACGATTTAAACAACAACAACGACCTGTGTACTGGACAGGGCTTTCTGCATTGCCCTTTCATTATGAGTTGAAATTAGACACTGTTCCATACCATCCTGACTTTAATGTAGGATATACAGATTCCAGAATCTTCAATACAGAAACATGATGCCAACAACAGAGACTGTGTGAAAAATAAAACTGTATGGGCACTATAGACAATGACCTGGATTGGACAAATTAGTTTGCCTGGAGCCTAGAATTGGACTTAAGTCAGGAAACTTCAGGGGTAAGGTCTCCTTGTATTTAGGCCAATGTTTTTCCTTTCCATGTCCATACTTTGGTGGGCCTATGCAAACAGTAATTGCCACTCTAACACTGCTTTACAGTGCTCCCTTGACTCTAAACCTTTAAGAAACCACTAGTAAAACCATCTGGAACTGCACTTTTGTTTTTGTTTAGTTTTAATTTCCATTCTTGAATATGTCGGTTGGTGTTTTTTGCTATTTGTTCCATTAAGTCTTGAATGGCTGTGAGATTCTAAAAACTATGCTTATTCCTCTGGATGATTCAATTTAGTTATATAAAATTGTGCATATTAATCTAAAAAAAAGATTGATCAAAGAAAAACAGCAAACAGCCTGTCTCCTACTTCAAAAAAATAGTTCCTGTTATAGCAGACATCTTTTTAAAAAAAATAGTTCCCTTTAGTAATTAGAGCCTTTATAAACTTGGTGCCTTCCTGTTCTCAGAATTTGTTAATACTGGGGATGTAGCACAAGTCTTTCAAAATCATGACTGTCCTTCACTAAAAGGAATTTCAAGAGGTGTTTCAGGAAGAATTTCAGCAATGAACCAAAAACAAGTTTTATATAGAGGTACTAAAAAAGGGGACAAAAATGAGAGAGAGAGTGAGTTATACTCTCAAAAAGAGCACAGGCTTCTCCAAGAGTGAAAAGAGTTCTGGTACAGATCTCAGATAAAGTATAAAAATCTATATCTCAAAAGGGGAGATACAGGTAACATCTGTATGCAGACACCAGGTGTATGGGCTGGAAAGACATATTTACATATTTTTATGGGGTTTCTCCCTATTTGTTCCTTGGGTTTTTAATTATTATTTAAGTACCCTGGTTACAGAAATGTGTGTAGTTGGGTTTCAGTCATCAAATGTATACCACCCTTTACCAGTTTTCCCACCACCAATGTTTCTTATTTTCCTTCCCACTCCCCTCTGCCAGTCTTTGGGACAGGCATTCTGCTTCTCTCATTATCATTGTCATGGTAGTTGTCCGAAGAGACTTTTATCAATAACTCCTCCAAATTCTATTTCTTGGTATTATTACATTTCAAGAATTATTTGCTGTGGGGGCCCTTCCCTACCCACCTGTCTGTTTCATCCTGAACACCATCAGATTTGGTTCCTAAAACAACCAAACCAAACTAATACATGCCAGAGTTACTTTAAAGTGCTAAGTGTGATGCCTTTGGTTGAATCTCCAGAATCAAGTGGCCCCTAAATACTATTAGGTAGAGCAGCTTCATGCAACCATTTCTGGGTACCTCTGAGTCTGACACTGCTGAACTGAGTTATTACTGAGTGCCCTCCCACATAAACACTGCAGAAGAGGCACAACTAAATTAGTTTAAAAAATAATAAATAAATGTAATTTAATGAAACTGTAAGAACTAGCTTCAGCTTTATGTTGAGTCTTGGCAAGGTGTTTCTATGTTTCTTTGGTTTGCTATGTAATCTATATATGGGGTTTAATCTATATATTAAGGTTTTGCAGACACCCTTGGTTAGTGACCTAGGCATACTTCAGTCTGGGTCATTTCTGCTTTCTTGCTGCCTGGCATAGGATTTGGTGCAGGAATGTCTGACTGCACAGTTCTGGTTGTAGTCACCCCTAGAGGTTTGCCAGCCATTCCCTAACCTCACTCTGTTCTCTCCCCATACACATCTAGTTATTAGAACAAACTAAAAAAGACCCCATGAATTTGTCTTTAAATGGTATTTATTCAACACTCTCTTTGAGCACATTCCTGCATAAGTAATTTATTTTCATATTCTGTTAGTACATTTTAGGACTTCTTAATTAATTCTGGGAAACTGATTAATTTACATATCTGATGGCACAAAATGCACATTTTTCATCCAGTTTTTGGGGAGAACCTGCTGCAATTCTTCAATGTATTCCCTGCTTTTCAGTAGAACAAAAGATTAGACAAAATTCTAATTCTTTCCCTTTATCTCCAACACCCCATGCTAGTTCAGTCCTGACCATTCCAAGAATTCTCCAATAAAACAGGGTGAATACAAGTCAACCATTGTAATGGTGCTATTCCAATTCTTCTAATTGATCTCAGGCCACAGAGTTGATCTCAGGTAAGTCACTCACCTGCCTTTCATATGGCTAACCAGAGTTTGAACCTCAGCACATCTGGTCCCTTGACCACTACCAGGAGTAATGCTTGAGCATAAAGCCAAGATGCACAGCAATAAACTCTAAGCATTGTTGGGCATGGCTCCAGAACAACAACAACAAAACTAAAAATTCTTCTAGTCTTCTGGTCTAAATTGAGAAGAAAGACTCTGCATTTGAGGATTGGAAGTTGAGCTCACATTTGGAGGTGCTTTGGGATTTTTCCTGTGCTATACTCAAAAGTGACTCTGGTGGTGGTTGGAGGACCATATGTAGTGCCAGAGATTGAATTTAGGTTGACTATTCAAGGCCTTACTTCTTATACTATCTCCCCCGCTCCAAGAATCTGCAGTTGAGCTGAAGATGCTGGTCCCTGAAATACACCCTGAGAAATAATTCTCATTCTCCTGCTCTAGCAAAAACCCTCCCATCATGTCCCAGCCTATCATCTTTCTAATAAACTGATACACAAAACAAATTCCCCCACTTTCCCACTTAAAGTCCTGGGATCCTTTCCATGCTTCTTGCCCTACCTCTGGCCTCTGTTACCTGATCCATGGGCTCAGTCTATCTCTCCAGCTTTCCCCCTTTACTTCCCCCTCCTCCTATTTCCTCTTCCTCATTTTGTGGTGTGTTTCTTCCTTTTTTGAAGTTGCTATTCGGCTTACTTTGTTATTCCACAAAGCCTTCCTTAACCTCCTTCTTCTCTCTGATGAATTGCCTAATAAACTGCTCCTGGCCCTGCACCCACAATTTCTACTGGACATTTCTACTGGAGCTCCAGTGACCATCTTTGGCCTCTCTACTACAAGGATATTTTTTGAGGACAGAAACCAGTGTGCTTTGCTCATCCTCATAGCCCCTGTGATTCTACAGATATTTAAGAAAAGAACAGATTGTTTGGGGGAGTATAACCTTTGATACAAAGAAGATAGACAAAAGAATTTCTAGAAAAAGGCAATGGCTCATGATTATTTTAGACTATAAATCACTACTGCATGTAAAAACAAAAATTTTCAACTAATTAGATGTTTGCATATGTTAATATAATGACTGGGTCATTTGCTTAGCAAAGTGCAGCTAAAATTTCTAAATGTCAACTAGCATTCAACAATTTCTCTTAAGGGCAAAGCAAACCAGTTAAAAGACCTTAGTCTACAACCGTCACACAATTTTGATTCAATCTTAGAATTATTATTTTATGAAGAATGATCTTTTAAAAATAATAATAGACAGGCAGGGGATGGGAATGAGGGAGGGGGAAATGTTACACTGGTGAAGGGGGGTGTTCTGTTTGTGTCTGTAACCCAACTATGATCATGTTACTTAAATAAAAAATATTTAAAAATATGATAATAATAGAAACCACTAAAAATAAAAATACAATGACTGATAGCTTTCTCACAATATTAAGAATAAAAATAAAGGGGCTGGGCGGTGGCGCTGGAGGTAAGGTGCCTGCCTTGCCTGCGCTAGCCTAGGACGGACCGCGGTTCGATTCCCCCGGCGTCCCATATGGTCCCCCAAGAAGCCAGGAGCAACTTCTGAGCGCATAGCCAGGAGTAACCCCTGAGCGTCACAGGGTGTGGCCCAAAAACCAAAAAAAAAAAGAATAAAAATAACTACATAATTATTATTAAGTTTTAACCTGAGGGGCCAGAGAGATAGCACAGCAGTAGGGCGCTTGCCTTGCATCCAGCCAATCCAGCACAGACGTTGGTTCGAATCCCAGCATCCCAAATGGTCTCCAGAGCCTGCCAGGAGTGATTTCTGAGTTCAGGGCCAGGAGTAACCCCTGAGTGCTACTGGGTGTGAACAACAACAACAACAACAAAGTTTTAAGTTGATACTATAGAAATCACTTGTAACACTTATGATTTTATGTAATCCTGAAGTCAACCCTGAAAAACAGTCCCCATAACCCTCTTTTAAACTATGAGTACTGAAGCTCTGAGGAAGGAGCCATTCATCAATGGGGAAGCTACTTAGTGTTCATGGTTTTTTTCATTGTCCTTAACCACTAAGCTAAGCTGCCTCTTATAAAATGTTTATAGAGGTCATATTGCATTCAAAGATGAGTATATCAAATGGCCATCTGGATGAAAGCCAGAAAGTAGACCTAAGCTTCTATTATGTATAAGTTGTATTTTTAAAGTCAAATACAGCACTCAAGATGCCCAACTTTATGAGAATTTTACAAAGAAAATTTATTCTCAGCCTAGGCTAGGGTAATAACTCAAGTGCTAGAATTTAAGCCTAGAAGATACAAGTTCGTGACTGTGGGCCCTATTTTCAGTACCAAATGCCTATCACCCCATACCTCTGGTCCTGATGACCCCAAGGGCACTGAACCGTTAGGACCACATTGCAGAGCTGAGCCTTCCCAAGGCAGTCCCACTACTACCCCAAATCCACTAGGTAGGCTCCTATTAAGAAAAATAAATCTAATGCATCCTTATGAAATACCGGGGGAAATGAGATGAACCAATCTAAATGAAAATGTAATGATTAGCATCAAATCCTAACATCTATTTGGGACTAAGTCAGACAAAAGTGACACAAGTAGTTGCATCTAGAAGAGAGGGTCAAGCTGCTTAGAATGCTTAGTAGGATACATAATGAACTACTAGGTTGAGACTGTCTAACCCATAAGCTGTATAATCATGGGGTCTGTCCCTTGTTCTGTGTGGTTGCCTATGAGCCAGTTGCCTATGAGCCAGTGTTGTATAGTCTGAGAATAATGTTATAAATATTCAAATGACCTTTGGCAGAAAAAAAAAATGTTCCGCCTTGCTCTAGTGAAAATCCCAAAAGTCAAATCTTTCCCCATGCTCTCAGACATGTTTTTAATTTCTCCTCATGTTGGTCCTGTCAGGATGCATAGTTGCTACCATCTTACTAATGCAAAACCTTAGACTTAGAGAGATTAAAAAATTGCAGCTTAGTGGTAGGACAGTATTGAATTCAATCTGGGGGTTTCTGTATACATCGGAAGATTACTCCCCACCCCATTCCTATGGTGCTATCCATGGATTTTTCTTTATGTTGTTCAAGAAGTCCCTTGCCAGCAGACTCAGCATGAGACTATGGCAAACACCATCCTCTGCAGGAGCAGGAGACTTGAAATGTCAAGAAGTCATGGAAAAATTGGTAACTTGAGAGCATAGAGTCTTATTAAAAGGGCAGGAGATTAATGGGGAAAAAAGAACTTCATTTTATTATTGGAAATTTGATGAGATGAAAATATGACCTTTTTCTGCCTCCTCTGCTCCTAAAAAGGGACGAAAGTGTTTCATATTCATATCTGATAAGTTAACAGAAGGGTCTCTGAATGTGTGCACCCCCTGGGAAGGCAGTTTCAAGCTCCTTTGTTTTTTTGTTTTTTTTTTTTTTTTTAGCAAGAATAAAAAAGAGTTGCTTTTCTAAGAGAGGAAGATTCATGTGGTTTTGATATGGCCTCAGCACTGACAAACAAAACTGCAACCAATCAGTTTCT
Organism: Suncus etruscus; assembly: GCF_024139225.1. Lineage (NCBI taxonomy): Eukaryota > Metazoa > Chordata > Mammalia > Eulipotyphla > Soricidae > Suncus > Suncus etruscus. Next base: position 62,111,419 of record NC_064852.1, on the reverse strand, counting down.
CAAACTATGTTTATGTCCTTCTCTAAAATGCTCTTTGCTACTTCATGGCGGCTCTACAAGAAAGGGACTCCTTATCAGGGCCCCAGAGTTTGCCTCTATCTCAGATAGAGGAGTCCCCAGGGTATTGGATATTGTCCTATACCAACACTTCTCAGAACCTTAATTTTCATATCTGTTAAATGGAATATGAATTGATTTAATTAGCCAAATATCTAGACATTTATGGAGAGTAAAAATATGACACCATATATTAAGTAGGCACTAGTTTTTCCAGCATCAACTAGTTTTAATGAGTGTTACTGAGTATGAACTAATTTTAACTGTATTGACAAGTATTAGTTATATATTTCCTAAAAGAAGCAATACAATGGATTGCCATGATCGGCAATCATTTATTTTTGTTTGTTTGTGGTTTTGGGGCCACACCTGGTGATGCTCAGGGATCACTCCTGGCTATGCATTCAGAAATCTCTCCTGGCGTGGGGGACCATATGGGACAACAGGGGATAGAACTGCTGTCTGTCCTAGGCTCGGGCCAGCAAGGCAGATGCCTTACCACTTGCACCACAGCCCCAGCCCTGAAAATATTATAATTATGCAATAACTATATAAAGTAGTACATATATATGCATATTTCTGCATCCATTGACATGATCATATGACATTTTCCCCTTTCTAACAATGGCATGAATTATACTACATTGAATATTTTTTATTAAACTAATTTCTAGGATAAATCTAATGTTATGACATATTATCCTTTACTACACCAGGAAGCCTTATTTGATATTATTTTCTTCTTAAGGTTATCTATTAGAACCTAATTATATCACTTGTTAATTACATACAAATTATATATGGGATTTGGGAGATAGACTACTATCCATAAGTCCCCTCTATAATTGGTTTTCCCTCCACAAGTAAGAATATCTTATATTTTTTTCACTGATTTTATTCAACATCACATTGGAGTTCCCAAAAACAACAATAAGACAATTAGAAAGATATAAAGAAAAAAGACTTTAAGTGCAAAAAGCTGTCTCCATTTTAATTATAAACTGTCTGCTTACATAGACTATTCTAAGAAATATATAAACATCTATTCAATGAATCGATCTGCCATATGACCCAGCAATCATACTTTTGGGTATCTATCCCCAGAACAGAAAACACTGATCCAAAGTATATATGCACACCACTATTCATTGCAGTACCGAGTGCAATAGCTAAGAATCAACCTAAATGTCCAATCACAGACAAGTGGATCATAAAGACATGGCACATATTTACAATGGAATACTACATAACAGTAAGGAATGATGCACTCATACAAGTTGCTGCAACATGGATAGAACTGGAAGATATTATGTTAAATAAAGTAAGTCATAAAAATAAAATAATTATAGAATACTATCATGTATGTGTGGTATTTAAAATAACTACTTAAAGAAATTCAATGGTTTAAATAAGAGTTGTCTTGGGCTCCAGAGTATAGAAAGGAGAAGAAAAAAAATTAAGTGGAGGAGAAACACAAATATTAAATAATGGAAGCCAGCAGCCAAGTGATCTCAGGTGCATTGGTGATGTTAAGAAAGGACAGAACTAAACATCCAAGTCAATGTCAACAACAATGAAATCATGAGACCCAAACTTTAACATTAAAAACTTAAAATGGGCCTGTTATGCTGGCATGCTGGGGACAGTGGTGATGGCATGGCATGCACTCTGGTAACATTGATGGAGGGAGGTTGACATTGATGGTAGGATTGGCCCTGATACATTGCATGTCTGAAACCCAACTATGAAGAACTTTGTAAATCATAATGGTTCCAATAAAATATTTAAAAAAACATCTCTACAATTGAACAAGTAAATTTAGAAAATCTATAAGTTAACTCTCAGTACACAGTAGATAATTGTAGAAGACTTATTGAATTGTTACATAGCAGCAGCAAATAATGGAAATATAAAAATATTTTGATTTGCACTAGTGACAAAAAGCATAAAAATTAGATATTAAAAATACTTTTAGGGACCAGAGAGTTAGTATAGTGGAATGGGCATATGCCTTGCTCACAGCTGAAATAATTTTATCCCCAGGACCACATATGGTTCCCCAATCTGTGCTAGGAGTGACCCAGGAGTAAGTTCTTAGCACTGCCAGTACCACCAAAATTATAATATAGATTTGAAAATATATATTATTTCTTTTAAAGTATAGATGGGATCTAAAGAATAATTAAAATGCTAACTAGGATGATAGCATTTGTGTAAGATTTGTGTGCATTGGATGGAGGGGTGGGGTTTAATTATAAGTGAAGAAAAAGTATGTACAAATATCTGTGTATATACTTCATCAGAGAGTTTGAGCTCACCTGCATGCTGTGCAAGACATTGAGGTGATAATTTGTCATTGTCTCATTCAATCCTGTGGATGTATTGTAAGATTTCATATTATTAATCATTTTGTTGATAAGGATCCTGGAATTTTAGAAAGATAAAATCCAAGTATCCTAACATGTTCTACAATGGAATCCATGCAGTTTGTAAGGTATACAAGAACAAGAGAACTTTATTTCAGGCAAATCAGTCCCTCCAATATCCTTTCAATGAACCCATTCCAGTTATGGGTTCAAGTTATGACCCAGATGAACCAGAAGCTTTGGCAGTTTCAAACATGAGGTGTGAGAAAGTTGCTGGCCTTGAGTCAGAACTGCCACAGCACAATATCCAGTAACTTTGGAGAAGTTATTTAACCCTCTTAGCCCAGACACTTGAGGTTTCACAATTATGTTAATTGACCAAATTTAATCAAGGAAATGAGCTGACCAGATGATGGCACAACACTCTGCCTCAAGGTCCTGGCATCTGTCAGACAATCCAATTAAGCCAGTCTACTATGCATCAGAAAAATAATTGGTTGGCAATGTTAGGGCCTAAGAGAAGCTAAGAATAAAAATCATATCTTAATACCCATTAAAAAAGCCTACCCCCACTGGCAATATTTTTGTACTACAGAGAATCCAGAAGGAATCTGGAAGAGAACTGAATTTAAACTGGCCATTAATACAGCCCATTTTAGCATTTTTTTTTTTTTTTGAGATTCTGGTTGGAGGCATATGTCAAGTATAGGAAGGAGACAGCAGCACAGTATGCAGGTCTATATGTCAACAAGAAAGTCTAAGCTAAGAGAACATGTTCTCTGGCATCATAAGCTCTGCCCCCCCCCACCCCTGACCTTCAGGCACCCTGATTGTAAGGCCTCAATGAACCTTAATATAAGGGAATGTTAGAACTAAATCAAAGTTACTTCATAGGGTGACTCAGAAAAAGCAAAATAGTATTCTATCAGCTTGTCATAATGAGCTTTTTTTTTTATTTTGGGCCACACCTGTTGATGCTCAGGGGTTACTCCTTGCTATCAGCTCAGAAATTGCTCCTGACATGGGGGACCATATGGGACACTGGGGGATAGAACTGTAGTCCGTCCTTGGTCAGCCACGTGCAAAGCTAATGCCCTACCACTGCGCCATTGCTCTGGCCCCATAATGAACTTATATTTTAGTACTCATGAGCTAGCAAACAGGAAATGTTGGTGAGATTGCTTTAAAAAATTATTTTTAATTACTTTATTTAAACACTGTGGTTATGTTTGTTCATAATACAGTTAGCTGTTTTTTTTTTCCACAGATACAAAGTTATACATAATTGAGTTTCAGTCATGCAGTCTACAATACCCTTCACCAGTGAGCATTTCTCATCACCAATGTCATCAAGTTTCCCTCCCACCTTCCCCTCTCTATAGGGTAGACAGAAAAAAATTATTCTTTTAGCTATCTACTTCTTCAAAGTAGTTGGGGTCTGCCCCAGTGATAGAGCACATACCTGGCATGTGTGAGGGCCTGCCACTAAAACAAAACAAAACAAAACAAAAAATAGTATTGAGGATTGTATATTTCAGATTACAGTAGTTACCAGCATGGTCCCTATTGTGTAGAGGTGCTTTCACAGGTCACCAGAGGAGTTGTGTGCATTCTAACCCCCTTATACTCCCAATGTATAAAGATAGGTCAATTCTTAACAGAAAAGAGATGTTCTATAAATGTTTGCTGACTAAATAAATGTAGTACGCATCTAGTTGGTGTTCAGTGCCACTAAATACACACTTAGGACGATGTATACATACATATTATTGTAAATCATAGTGTCTAAATAAAAATTGGGATGGAGAATACACTTAGTTTCTTTATTTTTTAATAAAGCTAAAAAGGATAAAAGGACCAGAGATCGCCCATTGTAGAGAAGGAAGGAGGCCGAATCCACAAAGATTCCAGAAGAATGGTATGTTCAGTCTCTTCTGAATAAAGAGTGGGGGGGGGGGGTCAGGGTCACCTGAGAAAGGACCCCAAAGATAAGAAACGCAGATGAAGCTTAGCAAGTTACTTTACTTGGATTCAAACAGGCTAATAGAGCAGCTTGAATGCAAAGGAGCTCAAAGTGGGTGAAGGAATGAATATGGTCTAAGCCCAAAAATCTCCTCTACAGTGCTGCGCGGAATACAGCAGAGAGAGCAACGAAGAGCGCTGCCACGAAGGACAAGGCATTTGAAATTAAAGGACTCACTAGGACCCAGGTAAGACTATTGAGAAGAAGCGAGAATGGGGCGTAGGTATGTGATCACGCATGCGTGTGAATGTGTGCGGGTGCACGCGCACAGATCCAACTCCCGCTGATGTACGGAATAAAGGTGAAGGTGACTGCATCATCTCCGCGGTCCCCGAGGTCGCTCGCGTGGCAGGCGAACTAGTGGAGAGCTTCAAAAAAGCCATCACCAAGAAAGGACTCATCTCTTTAAAAACGAAACCGAAACCGATGTGACCCAGGAAAGTTAAATATGTATGAGATGATTTGAAAAAAAAAAAGAGGGGGGGTGTAATTTGGGAAGTTTGTGTCTATTCTGGTGGCTGGATGCCTTTTGAGACTATCCTTTGCCCCGCTCTCCTTTTTTCCCCCAAAGGAAAATAGATCTTGGACCCAATGAGATTTGACTGCAGAAGAGCCTCTCAGGACCTTCAAAGGGGGTGCAGGGTGTGACAATGCTCCCCTGCAGGCTGGAGCCATGTCTTAGAAGAGCTCACCATTCAGAGGCTCCTTAGAGCTGCGTGGGCGAAGCTTCACTAAAATCTTGCTTCTATTCTCAAGCCCTCCTTACCAACCAAAGATATAACCCCTTGATCTTTCTGCCAACTAATATTGCTCCTGCTACCTCAATCCCTGACTCTACGCTGCAGATTTTTCAGCCCCACCCCCTCCAGCAACTGAGATCCCTCCCCCTCATCCTGACACCACATCACACAGCCAGGCCCTATGGCAGTTATCCATACAGGCGAAAGCAAGAGGCCACCAATACCTGTTTGAGGAGACAGCATTTTAATTAGCACACTCCAGTAGCCACAAAGCTCCCACTCTTGTCCCACCTCTTCACCTTCTTCCCGCCCCACCCCCGCTCCCATCCCCATCTACGTAAAAAAAAAAAAAAAAAAGCCATAAAAGCTTTCTCCAATCGCCTTCTTGGAGTTTATGCAACCCCCAGAACACAGGTTGATTGGAAAGGTCTCTCTCCTGGATAACAACAATTCAATGTGCCTTGACATTTTAATAGCCTGCCTTGCTGGTGAACACAATCGAGCAAGGCAGTGAAGCAAAAATCATTAGGTAAGCAAGATAATCTAAGTGGAATCTGCAGCCTGTACTCTCACATTGGGGGCCAAGTTTGCACAGCTGGGGCAGCAGGCAGAGCAGGGTTCACCCGCCTTGCAGCACCTTTGTGTTGTGCATACCTATAAATACCCTTGTTCACTGAGGAACATTGCCCTGGAGAACAAAGTTTTGAGAGATAAACATAGCCAGAAAAGTCTAGATTAGCTGAAGCCTCACTGTGCAATAGCTTAAAAGTACACGAATTTACAGTGAATTAAAAAAAATCATCCTTCTAAAATAGAGCCACTGCTATAAGTCTCATTACATTGAGAATGAAGTAAACGTTGCTTGGAGATACCAACTGAATAGAGACCTGTGAAATTCCATGCATTTTCATTAAAATAAGGAGGTTTTATATAATGCCCTGGCTAGACAGACAAATATAAATGGATTATAAAAAATTTTTTACACTTACTATCTGTAAGCAACCACTATGAGGCATTAGTAAATGCTTTTTGTGAACATCAGTTCATTTAGTTTTCCAAACATAGATACTGTTAATCCCATTTTAGAGATGAACACAAAAAGTTGAAACTTTTGATGATGGAAAGTCACCATCTAGTATATATTGAAACCTAGATTTCAAACAATCTAGCTCTAGCTCAGACTGTCATCCATTAGTCTATGCCAGCTATTGAAAACTAAGTCAAATAAACTAAAAACAGAAAATCAAAACAAAAATGCATAAGATGTAAGACTAGGCATTTGACTCAGTGGCAACACACATGGCTTCCAATTATGAAGCCCTGAGTTTGATTGCTAGCATGCTGAAAAGAAAACCACCTCAAAACAAAAATATACACAGCTTGTTTATTCATGAGATAGTTTAAAGCTGCAAAGGAGCTAAACTGCCTTTCTCCATGAATACCTGAATTTCTTTTTTTAGCCATGTTCTTGTGAGTCAAAAGACCATATGCTAATAATACTGTGGATAGCAACAGTTGACAAACTGCCATCCCCCAAGTAGCTCATAACCTCTGAAGAATCAAAGAGATAAACAGATGCTTGACCTTGTCTCTGAAGGTTAGATGCTGACACAGAGCTACAGAGGTCAAGGGAATTCCTCTCTTTCCCATTCCCCCTACCCCTTCATGTTTGACAACCCCACACTCCAGCATCCTCTTGGGAAGTTAGACACCTATTGCCATGAATTTTTCTCTCACTCATAATATCTGGAAAACTCTTGGAAAATGACGTCAAGACCATTTTATATGCTGCCCAAGAAAATGACTCTTATTCCTTGATAATTACACCAAACACACATTCACACCCCTTTCTGAGGAAGGAGGTAGCAGTGGCTTTACAATCTTAGGGACAACTGATTGCAGATGCTTTCTCCCGTTAGATTCCAAACCTTCCCTCATATCCATGCTCCTCCTCCTTTCTCTGCATGCCACTCTCAGTATAGACCCGTTTCCCTGGGTGCTGACTTGGCAAGCGATTCACTTTATGAATATGACCCTCAGAAGGGAGAACCCCTCTCAGGAGCCCCCCCCCCAACTATGTTATCACCATTATTAAGGAGCTTAAAGAGGAGCTGGGAGGAAGAGACACCACTGGAATTGCAGCCTGATTGTGATTGATGTGTTCCTATTAGCGCCTCAGTGTTATCTCTCTGGATGGCAAGAACAGCCAGTGGCTTGTAACACAACAGATTACCTGAGTTCTCAGCCTTAGAAGGATGTTTAAATAAAATATAGTCCCTCTTAGCAAGAGGCTCATTTTCTCCAAGAGGCTCCCAGACTATTTCATGTCAGCTCTGATTCGCTGCGACTCTCCTCAGTAAACATGTCTTATCATTAATAATTCTTTACAAGCACAATCTCCTGGAGGCCTCTCTTCTCTCTCTCCTTTCCTCTCAATCTCTCTTTCCCTCAGAGTCTCTCTCTCTCTCTCTCTCTCTCTCTCTCTCTCTCTCTCTCTCTCTCTCTCTCTCTCTCTCTCTCTCTCTCTCTCTGCCTCCCTCCCATCTTTCCTCCCTCCCTCCCCTCTCAGACTCTCTCACTGGACTCAGACATATCATGCTCCAGTTTAGGTTCCAAGGTGCTTCTCTCTGATTTTCACCTGCCTTGCCAAAAATGATTGATTACGCCGGGCCAACTGGGTGTCCGGCAATACCCAACAAATGACTTTGGCCCCTAACAGCAGGCCTTGGCCAGATAGAAATCAATATTTCACCATTAAAATCTATCAAAGAAGAGTTAAGGCACCATCTGTCCCTGCCGCCTCTCTATGGTGTGTGAACATTAAATCCGACACTTGTACTACATGGGTAATCAATATATAGTGGTTCACAGATCATTTGTGGTTCCCTCTTAGCAGTGATGGATGTCTGGAATCGTTGTGATTCATTTTGTCAGACCATTAAACAAGATTCTGTCCAGTTCCTTCCTGATTTCATTTAGAGGATCATTCTTCACAGTTCATAAGAGGGAAACGGTTTTACCAATCTGCTTCTATTTCAATAAGTCACTTTATAGAGATTTTGTGTCCTCCAGACTGTAAAAATTCTGGAGAGATAGTACAAACAGACCTCTAAAACTATTCACTGCATGACATATGCATAAAGTGTGAAGAGAGGAATGTAAATATGTTTACCTCTTTATCTGCAAATGTTGGTTTTAACCCCTTCCTGGCTGGCGCATTGGTCTGTGAGGTATTCAGGGAACCGAGAATGCCATAGCAGAAAAGGGGAATGTGGTAACCAGGGGCAGGTACAAAGAGGTGTGGGAGAAAAACCCTGAATCCTCAGTAGCCTGACCAAAAGCAAATTAGTATCATTTTCCCAGAGCTTACTTTTCAGAGGTTGTCCTGTCAATAGTCAAAAAGATCTTGCTGCTCACCCAAATGATTGCCAAATGCATCTCTGCACCACATGCCATATACCAACCCAGGAGAGAGACGGGGGCCAGGCCTTTGAGGGTGTTGTGTGGATGAACACATGGACCTGTTTGACAGCAATATTCCCATAGGTGCCAGGTACATTCTTCATCCACCTCTGTAGTTATTGTTCTCCCCACTTTCAGATGGGGAGGTAATTAACCTGCATGAAAAAAAGGAGAGTCAAATCCAGACCCCAAGGCAGAAGCCTGGGTTGGGTTGACTGCACAGTTCACATGATCTGTGAGCAAATAACTGGTGGTTATTTCATTGCAAATGATTTTACTTCAATCTGAGCAAATTTGCTGATATTCTACTGGAATTACACCAACTCACCCAGATGTTTCTTTTTTTTTGGTTTTTCAGGCCACACCCATTTGATGCTCAGGGGTTACTCCTGGCTAAGCACTCAGAACTTGCCCCTGGCTTGGGGGGACCATATGGGACACCGGGGGATCAAACTGCGGTCGCAATCTTTCCTTGGCTAGAGCTTACAAGGCAGACACCTTACCTCTAGCGCCACCTCGCCGGCCCCATCACCCAGATGCTTTTAAGAAATAAAATTTGGGAGCAGGAGTGATAGTACAGGAGACTGGGTATTTGCCTTGCACATGGCTGACCAGGGCTCAATTCACAGCATCCCATCTAAGCCCCTGAGTATCTCTAGGAGTAATTTCTGAGCACTGTCAACTGTGTCCTTCCCCCCAAAAAAAAGAAATAAAATATTCTGTTAAATGTAATGGCTTGCTTAAAATAAGTAAATTTGTAACTGGCTCATTACACAATAATGTACTTCAAAGTCCAGCAAATATTTTTAAGCTATGTCTGTTTTTAGATTATTGAATAAACATACAACTCCTTCTGATATTAGTGTATATAAACAGATATTGATATGAATAGTAAGTCAATTTATGTTAATGTATATATATAGTTCTAGAAGTACCTAAAGAACATGACAATATGCATATGTATATACAACTTTATATAGTTATTGCATAATTATAAAACTTTATATTCTATGTTAGCTATAATATATGAGTTTGATACTTAATTTTATAGGTTTTAGAGATGATTTAACTTTTCCTTCTTTCCTTTATTTTTGGTGGTAGATACACCAGGTAGTCCTCAAAGTTTACTTCAGACTCTGCACTCAGGGATTACACCTGGCAGGGATTGGAGAGTCGCTGGGGATTGAATCCAGGTAGGCCATGTGTAAAATAAACACTTTACCTGTTATAATATCGTCTCCAGTTACTTTCCGTTCCTTTTGAAATAAAGTAACTGAGTCCCAGAAAGAAAAAAAGCTAAATCCATGTCATGATTCTTATTTCCTGATTTGGTGGGGGTTGAGGTAATACAGCACCCAAAATTGAGAAGTAATAGACTAGTTATTACTCAATTAGGATTTTTTCAGTAGCCTGTCAGTTGCAGGACAGTTGGATGAGAGTTGCACCATTTTTGCAGTTGAGTAATAAATAATTCACTAACCATTGTTTCCTCACCCTGCAAAAGGATATTACTTAAGATAACAGCTAAAGGTAAGACAGGTGTGTCATTTCCAGCCTCACAACATTAGGCTAGAGCCATGCTGGACAGCAGCACCTGAGCAAATTCTTATAAGGGCAGTTAAGGAGACATAAACCATGGTCATACCAGAGAATTTTGGAAAAACTACTCAGAAACCAGTATGTGTTGCAAGTGAACTGTTTCACTTCAACTAAGTCACTTTACCTCTCTGAGCACCAGTTTCCTCCAAAGAGCAATGCTAATCCCACTACTTCACAGAGTAGCTGAAGATTAAATGGGACAATGTGGACCTCAGTATGACTCCCAGCACAATACACATTATCGACCTTTATCCCTTTCTTCTTTTCTTCCTTCTTGGAGCTACTTCATAAATTTATAGGATGCCATAATCTGTTCCCCTAAAAAACTTACAATGGGCTACACCAAGTAAATCTTATCTAAATCATCCTTTTTTTCTACAAAGACAAAATCTAAGAATTAAAAGAAGTGAAAGGTTTTCAGACCTACCATTGATCCAATTCAGGAATCACTTTTCACAACTTCCTTTTCAATGATCAGGGGCACAATGTGTTACAAGGAAGCTGGCTTGATTGCTGGACAATCTTCTCATGATAAATTTCCTGCTAAAACTGCATCCATGTAAATGCCATCCATTAGATCCAGTAATAACTCCAATCCATAACCACCTCATGTTCTGTGTAGTAATTTAATAAAATAAAAATAAATGTTCCTTATAATTTATATTAAAACTACATTCTCTGGGCATTTGAATTATTGGGCTTAAGTTCAAGAAGTTTATGGCTATGCCAACTTGGCTTTATTCATATATTTCAATGTTAGCTCTGAACTCATCCTAGTCATGCTAAGTGTAGTGCTGACTTGAACCATTTTTTAAATAAATTTTTCTTGATACTTGCCACTCTACTTTTTTTGTCTCTGAAGTTTCATTCTTGACATGAAACTAGAGCAATACAGAGAACTTATCTATTCATGTCTTCTTTCCTTTTATTTGCATTTTTTCCATCTATCTGTCTTTTTAGCCATCTTTCCTTCCATCCCAACTATCTCCATCAGAACAGGAATTCCAATATATACCTTCTGTTGAACAATGACCCACAGTAGAAATAGAATAATGGCTTACAGTAGAAAGCTATAAGGAGAATTAATTCCAGCCTTAACAGAACCACCAGACACAGTACTTGTTGAAGCTATGACTGCCCATATACATCCATGACCTCAGACATCAATGTCTACTCCAAGTTGGCATGTTAATATTCATTTCAAAATCTCAGGCCATGACATTGTCTTTTAACTGTTCACACATACCCACACATTCCAAAATCACAGGATTAAATTGAGCCCTTATATATTATATTGGGTCAATCAGAATTTACTGCAGTCCATTTGAGTACTCATCTGCATCTCAATTTAGAGTGAGTGACTTCTTTTTTTTTTACTTTTGTTTTTTGAAAGGGACAAAGGTTTTGCTTAATTTTTCCCCTTTATTTTACTTTAAAGGAATCTTCCTGCTCTCTTGAGAAGCCCACATTCTCTGGGACATATTTTTTTTCTTCTCTATATCTCTTCTGTTTCCTAAATCAAAGTATTTTAATTCATTAAATATCTTCTTCGAAAACTCTCTTATGCTAAAACAAGCATTGAAGTAAAAATCTGGAAATGGGTCAGACCATAGGGTCCTGCAGGAGTGTTTGCTGATTTTGCAGGCCTGTCCATATTTTTTTTCTTCTCTATATCTCTTCTGTTTCCTAAATCAAAGTATTTTAATTCATTAAATATCTTCTTCGAAAACTCTCTTATGCTAAAACAAGCATTGAAGTAAAAATCTGGAAATGGGTCAGACCATAGGGTCCTGCAGGAGTGTTTGCTGATTTTGCAGGCCTGTCCTTCAAAGAGAACAATTGTACTCTTCGTTGCGGCTACTTCCCAATCTGCAGGTCTTTACATTCCTCATTAGCAATAAATGCAAACCAGATTTCACAGCCAAAGCAACAAAAAACTGATAGAAAAACACCTATACATTCATCTGAACAACAGAAATGTAATAGGTCTTTATTTCGATGGTCTTGAGATTTTCATTGAGTTCTTAAGCAGAATCTCAATTTGATTAGGAACTTTTAGATTTATTTGGTGCATTTGTTACTTCCCCCAAATCATGTTCTGTTTTCTAGAGACCAATATATATTACTAGTTTTACTTTTAGCTCCTAATCAAAGAGATCAGTCAGTCTTCAAGATCCTGTGTAGGTGCACCTGCTGCCCACATCTCCCCTCTTGAGATTTGAACTCACAGTATTCATACTTTAATGCTGGGATGAGTAGTGGGGTTCTCACAGCTTTTGGAGAAGCCCATCTTCCCCCCTTGAGTGCATTCCTCACTCTTTCACACTCTCTCCCTCCCCATACTCAAAATTTCTAAATAAAATACATTTTGGGGGCTGGAGTGATAGCCCAGCGATATGGAGTTTGCCTTGCACGTGACTGACCCAGAACGGACCTCGGTTCGATTCCCAGCATCCCATATGGTCCCCCAAGCCAGGAGCGATTTCTGAGCACATAGCCAGTATTAACCCCTGAGCTACATTGGGTGTGCCCCCCCCCCAAAAAAAAAACCTCCCCTCTAAAAAGCCAAAGCCAAAACCACATTTTTTACTTTAAATAAAAAAAAAGACTGTGCAGAAAGGGCATTGATAATTTTATCTCAGAAAGATGTGAAGATAGAGTAAAAGAAATCTCAAGACATTTCACTTCTCAGATGTAAGAAATGTAAGGTACATTGGTTAGCATGTGTCAGATGGGTTTTGAAAACCCAGGCTGCTATGAACTACACTATGGTAGGGATCGAAGGAAGTGGCTTGACTAGTCTTTTAAGGCTGCTTGCAATACCAAGGGAATACTGTCCAACCCAGCAGGTCCTCAAGTTTATGTTGCCTTGCTGAAATTATTATTTGTTACTTCCAGGGAAAGCAAACATTTTTAAATATTTTTATTTAAACCCCATGGTTACAAGGTTGTTCATAATACAGTATTTTTCCCATAGATAAAGTTGTTCATCATTGAGTATCAATTACAGCCATACAATGTACAACAACTTTCATCAATGTGCATTTTCAATGTCCCCAGTTTCTCTTTCACCATGGAGACCAACTTGACTCATGGTGCCCCCCACACACACTGAAAAAAAATAAAAACAGCAGAGCAACGCTGAGAAATATTCCAACTGGGGACTTAGTCAAGCATTCTCAGCTGGAATGGGAACATACATCCTCTCTGGGGCTGTCCTGATTGTGACAATTGGTTCTTACAAGTACTTAGACTACAGAGAAAGTTATTCTAAATGTGCTAACATTTGTAAGAAAGTCTCTAGCAATGGCAAATTGCATGTTGAAACTGTCAGTGACAGACTAATGAATGAGGCCAACATTATCACTTTTATTAGTGAGAAAGAATTAGGATAATTTTCACAAGAGAGACATACAAGAGAACTTTTTCCCGCAATAGAGTCAGTGTATATTTTTCTCCACCATGAATACATTGCCTAGTTTGTTTCTTCGCCTTAATCTCAACAGGTGTCTACAATTTTTAGAAAGAAATGAATATTCACTAAAATTTTTCCAAGCTTTATTAAGTAAGTCATATAGATAACTCCACTTTCCCTCCTGAGGAAAACACACACACACACATACACACACACACTCACACACACAAGAAGGAAAAAATAATAGGATTTAAGTGGTTTTAGAGGATAGGACATGAGGAACAGAGTTCTTGAATGAGCTGTACAAAGTCTCCTACCTCATCCTTGACAGAGGCAGAATTCCAATTAGACAAATTCCTCCTCCAAGCAAAAATATTTCTTCCATAGTGATACACAAAGCAGAAAATGAACACTCTAAATCACACCTCAGCTTTACTAGAAACTTTATCAAGCCTTCTGTTGTAAATTTACATGTAAATTTACATGAGAGAACTAAAGTTCATCTTAGAGCGTTCTTGCCCCTTTTGTGACTCCCCAACTAAATCCCTTTTCTGGCATTTAGTTTGGCAGTTGATTATAGATTAATGTTGCTAAAAATATGTGCTTTGTATTAGCAGGTACACTATGTAAAAAAATAAAAGAAAGAAAAAATAAAGTAAAAATGTTAAGGTGAAGGTGTGTACGTGTGTGTGTGTGTGTGTGTGTGTGTGTGTGTGTGTGTGTGTGTGTTGGTGGTGGTGGTGGTGATCAGTAGTATTGAAAAGAAAGGCTGTTTTGATTTCACAAACCTTACCTTGGACCCATTGAAGAACTAAGTGGGTTTTTGTTAGCTGCTTCTGATCAATGTTGAAGACTCCTGTTTCCTTTTTAATTACCCTAGTTTAGTTCAGAAGAGGAAGGAAAAATGATAGCAAATAAAGACACATAGATAGAAGGGAACAGGGGCTTCAGACTAAAACCTTCAGCGTAGCAGGAAAGTGCAAAAGAACAACAATGCCAAAAATATTCACTAGGGCTGGCAATTTCTAAAATCATTTTATATTGACTCAGAAAATGGCCAGCTAAACACTCCATTCTAGGGTTTCTTAGTTGTGTAACCCCGGGGCAAATGCCTTAACATGATTAGGATGGTTATTTCTACCTCACAGTGTTGTCATGAAGAGTAAACAAGGATATAAAACATGTTGTGCATAGTAGGTACTTTAGTAGTGGGAGCAATAGGACAGATTCACTATAAAAAGGAATTCATGAATGAGTTTGCCTATGGCATGTAAAAAAAAAAAGCTCATCATTCCTGATGCTCTCTCTGCTACTGTCAATCTCTTTTTCTCTTAGAGAATGAGCTAAGGTAGGAGGGGGGCAAAGAGGGGAGTTTTCAGGGTAACAAGACTAATCAGGATTTCACCATCAAAGCAAATATATCCAATTAACAGCTATTAAAGAAGCATTTTCTGGCACTGTGCACAGTGAAGGCCATTCTATCTAGTTGAAATTAATCTTAATTATTGGTACCTGCATACTTACGTGCAAAGGGAAGCAACTCACATTAATCTACATTAAACTTAATAGCAGTCCGTGTATTATCTATTCCAAGTCAGAATTGACTGCTGGCCCCTGCATAGATATCTGCAGTGCTAACTCAAGTAATTATAGTGCAGTGGGTCTCAAAGACACAATTTGTTTCCTATATAATAAATCAGCTGCTAGAAGCTTTTTATAATTAAAAACCAAAAGGAAAAAAATAGAACTGTATAGGCAAATGTCATTTTCTTCTAAGGAGAATTAGGTAAAAGGTGTCTTCTGATTGCCTAGTCTGAAAGGAGAAAGAAGCAGCTTCCTCTGATAGAATTCCAAACAGAGAGATAAATGTGCATCACATTTTCAGAATCATGAAAAAATGATATTGGAACCTCAATATTAATATTTCTAAGAGGACTTAACATCATTTTAAAAACTAATGTATCAGCTGGAATTTTCAATTGTCTGAGTCAAGATAGAAGGCCACATTGATTTCATTAAACTCTACTTAAGTAGGACAGACCCCTCCCTCTTTCCTCTAACCATGAGAAAAAAGGGAAATGATAGTTTAGTTATCTTCCTCTCTGTTCCTACTATCCTTTGTACTGGAGCTTTTAGCAGAGATTCAATAAATCCATTTTTAGAGGTTGTCCCACCTTCCATAAATCTCTTCCTGTCATTTCTATTTCCAGAAACCCTAGCCTCTTCCCTCTTAAACAATATTAGTTCAAACTTTCCTTTATTACTAGAATCATATACTTTTAAGTGTTCTTTGACCTCCTGAGTGATCTATTTTACCCCACTCCCAGCCACAGCCAGTGGTAGAATACCGTTTGTGGAGCTTACTAATGAATAATGTGCAGATAAAAGTTTTCTTTTACTGGTTGTTGCTCCACAGATATACCTTGGTGATGTCTCACACCAGGAAGTCAGCATTTACAACCTGTGGCAGTTGGGACACAAGCTATTTTGGGCCAGATTTTCCCAGACTAGTCACCACTTCTTTCATTTTCTATGACCCAGTTCAACCCAAAGATAGACCATTTCCTAAAAGCCTCCCTGCTGATTCTCACATATTCAGAATTCTCATTCCTGGTAGCCCTATATCAGTCTCTCTTCAACCTGCCTAGTACCCTTCCTGAATGCCAACAATGCCAGTAGATTCAGCTACGACATTTCTATATGTAATTACCAACTACATGTGTTCTGGGTAGGGAATCCCTCCCCTGAAACAAAGCTAGGTTCTTTCTTTGTAAAATAAAATTAATTTTAATGGAATCACCTTGAGTTGCACATATAACTGTAACAACAGTTACAATAGTTCATGACTGTGTTTCAGTCCTACAATATCCAACATCCATCTTCTCACCAGAGCACAATTTCCACCATCAAAGTCCCCATATCCACCTTCTACACCTCCCCTCTCTCATTTCTTGTTTTTTCCCCCTTTAGACTCTATTATTTACAATATTGTTACTGAAAGAAAACTGTGCATATCATTGTGCCTCCTTTCAGCACCCAGATCTTGTACAGAGTGATAATTCCCAAGTATCATTTTCATATCATTTTTTTCCTCTATTCTAATTGCATTCCCCTACTATTTATGGCAAGCTTCCTACCACGAACTGGTCCTATTGGCCTTGTCTCTATTGCCTTTGGAATTATTACCATGCTATATTGTTTTATTTTTTCATATTCCATACATGAGTGTGGTCATTCTATGTCTACCCCTCTTCCTCAGGTTCATTTAGCTCAGCATAATTCTTTCCATATCATCATGTATAAGAAAATTTTATGGCTTTGTTTTTTAACTGCTGCATAATATTTTATTGTGTAGATGTACCACTGTTTCTTTATCTATTCATCTGTACTCAGACACTGGGTTGTTTTTGACAACCTGTAATGAACATAACAGTACAGAGAACTTTCCTGTGTTGAGTTTTTGGCTCCTAGAAGATACTCCTGGGAGCTATATTGTTGGGTCGTATAGAAGCTCAATTTCTCATTTTTGAGGAATGTCCATATTGCTTTTCAAAAAGGCTGGACCAGTCCACGTTTCCACCAGCATTCCCCCCAGTTCTTTCCTACCAGAATTTGTGCCAGCACTAGTTGTCTTTGTTCTTCATTATGTGTGCCATTCTTTGTGGTATAAGATATCTCATTACATTAAAAAAAGATATGTCATTATTTTTTTTGCATCTTCCTGATAATTAATGATGTGGAGCATTTTTTTCTTGTGCCTTTTGGCCATCTGTTTATCTCCTTTGTAAAAATTTCTGTTCACCCCTTCTCTTCTTTTGAATGGGATTAGATTTTTTTTTTGATTTTTGGTTTTTTGGTTACACCCAGCAGCACTCAGATGTTACTCCTGGCTCTATGCTCAGAAATCACTCCAGGCAGGCTTGGGGGACCATATGGGATGCCAAGATTCAAACCACCATCCCTCTGCATGCAAGGCAAACTCACTACCTCCATGCTATCTCTCTGGCCCCAGGGATTAGATTTTTTAAAGCTCTACCAGTGCCTTATATATCTTAAATATTAACCCTTTATCAGATGGGAATTGGATAAATAGTTCTCTTATTCTATAGGTAATCTTTATATCCTGGTCACTATTTCCTTTGATGTGCAGAAGCTACTTAGTTTAAAGTTGTCTCATTAGTTTATCTTTACTTCCACTTAATTAGTCAGTGATGTTTCATCCTTGAAGGTACTATAGCTTCAATGTCACTGAGTGTTCTGCTTACATTTTTCTCTACTTAACCGATGGTTTCAAGTCTGATATCAAGGTCTTTAATCCATTTTGATTTGACTTTTGCACATGGTGGTAAAAAAAAAAAAAGTCTATATTCTTTTTTTTTTCCCCAAAGGCAGGTTTTTATCAGCTCAAAAAAAAGAAAAACCCACCCTAATTGATACAAGAATACTAATCATAATGAGAGACTTAATTGAAAAAAGGACACTCTTGGTTAGAGAGTAAGTGAACCAGGAGGAATGTCAGAAGAAACAACTACCATTTCATGTTTTCTATTCCTAGCAATTTTCAAAAGATAGGCAGTCTTCTATGTTGCTTTAGGCTAATTTGTGTTTAAATCCATTTTCTTCCCTGGATGCATGCATTTCTTTGTCTTGTTTTCAGTATGCTATTTTCTCTTTATTAGCAACACTGCGGTTATGTTATTGGAGGATTTAGATAGGCTCATATTTTGAATTCTGCTTTAGAACATCCTTCTATGAAATAATTCAGGCAAGAAGTTATTTGTTTTTTTTTTTTAAAGACAAAGAATCTCAGAACTGGTTTATAGCACTGAGTTTACCATCATGGGGGGTGGAGCATAGAAATAGACTGAAGGAGTGGACACAAAAGTGGAAGGTATAATGAAACATCGTAATCATAAAGCCATGTTATTAAGATATTTGTAAATCCTGGTGCCTAAAATAATTTTTAATATAATTTTTATTTTAATTATAGTGGCTTACATATCGTTCACAGTAATATTCCAGGTACATATTTACATTAAATCAAGGGAATTCCCACCACCGAATTGTCCTCCCACATCCGCTCCCATCCTGCCTTCCATATCCTCCACTCTCCCCCCAGGGGCTGCTAGAATGCGTGGTCCCTTCTATGTCTAGTTTATTACTTAGTGGTCTTATAACTGTTTGGTCTTGGTGCCTCCATTACTGACCCTCTAATTGGGAGGAGGGACTAGAAAGTTCAAATTATGTGGTTTTGTTTGAGAAAGAGAAAAGTAGTATAATGGGGTAAAAATTGACTACGCTGACTATGAGTAGAGTCATTCTAGAAGCTCTCATCCTTGGTTTGAGGGACAAAGGGGAAAAGAAGAAGGTGAAACACCACAACAATTCAAAAAAAGGAATCAAATAAGATATCCAGTGAGCACTGCAGCAATAAAAATGTGCACCACATAGTTGCCATGGTCTTGAGATAGGAAATATGACAAGGCGCAAAGAGGAAGAAGAGAAAAGAAGAAAGAAAAAGTAAATATATAAATAAAAAATGGGCTACTACTTCAATATCTACCCCAAAACAAAGAAATCGACTAAAACTAGATAAAAAAATAATAAAAAATAAAAAAAGGATTATTTAGTGTTTTTTGTCTATCCCCCCCCCCCCCCCCGCATAGGCATAGTAAATATTGGGGTCATCCGAAGCGGGAATCCCCTTGGCCTAAGAGATACAGGGTTTCTCTACCCTTGGAATATATTGTCATGGGATTATCTATAGACTCCTTTCACATTCATTTACTCTCCCCTTGGTGTTTTTGTGCCGTATGGAAGACTTCTGCTCCAATCTGGATTATAAAAACAGACCTTTAAATCTAGAGGTCTCAGTCTGTGCAAAGGTCAAGGAGTGGAACTTATGATGAAGACTTTCTTTGTGATTTTAGAAGTTCTGTTTCCTCTATGTCATTTTAATCTGTTTTCTGTGGTTAGTGGTCTTGGCCCTTGCGCTGAAACTCGGATGGAGCCTGTTTCCAGAAGACCCATTCAGTTGCAATTGCTTCAGTCAGGACTCTGGCATTAGAAGTCATGATTGTGCAGGACGTAGACCAAACCCTAGACTAGGGCTTTTTTGTTGGTCCCAGAATACATACTGCCCGGTCATGGTTCTATCAGATGGTCATCTGTAGATTATGTTCTTGGCTTTTGCATGCCCATAGTGTGGTAAGTCTTCTGATTTTGTTTTATCATTAGTTGGTAAGGTAAGATAACCTGTTCTTATGTCCATTTGTTCCCAATTTCCTCGTTGTCAGGATATCATATTAGAATGGCACATGTTGGAGTTCGAGTAGTACTCAGGATGTCCCAGATGGGCTTTGGTTCCTGTAGCTGTTGTGAAGAACTGTGTCGATTCTATGTCTGGGGTTCAGGATTCAAGTCTGGACAATTGGTGTCTAATCTTCTGGAGTCTAAGATGGATCCACATGACATATTTTCTTTTTTTTTTTTTTTTTTTGGTTTTTGGGCCACACCCAGTAACACTCAGGGGTTACTCCTGGCTATGTGCTCAGAAGTTGCTCCTGGCTCGGGGGACCATATGGGACACCGGGGGATCGAACCGCGGTCCGTCCAAGGCTAGCGCAGGCAAGGCAGGCACCTTACCTTTAGCGCCACCGCCCGGCCCCCACATGACATATTTTCAAGGTGGAAGATTCCCCTGTATTGTAAATAAGTATGAGTTCTTATCCCTATTAAATAAGAGCTTGTTTATATACGTGGGATTTCCCCTTTTTTAGTGTGCCTTTGCAGGAAGAAATGATGCTTCATTATATTGCCGGTGCATTTGGGGGTGGAAAGAACAGATTAACAAGTCACACACCCAAAAAACATAAAAATATAAATAAGAAATACATATATTTGCTCACATATTTATAGTGGAAAATGATTTTAAGTAAAATGAAATAAAAAATAAAGAGGTAGTGTTATACAGGTCTTATACTTATGATGGAAGTATAGGTTTCCCCATTGTCTTTTGAGATTTTCTTGTAGGGTATGGGTTCCCAGTCGCCTTTTCATCACACACCCTGCCCTTCCTGAGATTGTAAAAGATTTGAGGGGGGGGTCTTGTGTAAAGTACTTGCATTGGGAGTCCTTTTAGGGCTAAGTCCGGAATCCAGCAACAGTCCACGTTAGGATATGTTGGTAGGGAGGGCCACACAGCATGAGTCAGTACGGGTGTTGGTTATCTTTTCCTGCCGGGACGAGGTGTGGGTTTGAGTGGATGTCCCTTCACTTGGGTGCTGGTACTGGTTTGTTGGGGTAGGAGGTCAGTCTTGATGCCTAATAGGTTAAGAACTGAGGGTGAAGAGTTTTAATAAATTGGAAAATCTGTATGGGATTGAGGGGTGAAGGGGTAGTCGAATTCCTGGAAGGGGTATAGGGGACAGTATTTGGAAGGGGCAGAAAGGAAGAAAGGGGAGAATAAAATTAAATAGGGGGAAAAAAGGAAGAGGGAGTAGTGAGAAGAGAGGTGAAAAGACCGGGGGCATGTCATTTTGCTTGAATATGTTCGATGAGTAGGCCCCGTAGTACAAGTCTGTAGGTCACAGTTGCTGCTTCGGTGGTCTGGCTGGTCACATGCTTCAGGTCCTAAAAGAAGGTATGCCTTAGAGATAAAGGGTGTGTTAAAAAAGTTTTGTCCAGACAATTTTGTAATGCAACCTGGGTATGGCATCTCGTGTAGCTTAGCTCTGAGATGCCATCTTAGGTTGTCCATCCTTTGTATCCAAGAATGCCTGTGGACAGAAAAGCTGAGAGGTTACTTTAAATATATTAAGCTTAAGGGATTAACACCTATTATTTTGAAATACTTTGGTTGGAGTCAGTGATTTCCCATGGTATTCTTTACCTGTAACCTTGTATAAGATCCCTAGGAGATTATTATGAGCCTTTGCAGTAACAGGCTGATTACATATCTGTTCACTCTACGCTGCTGTTTCTGCAGTTGCTGGTTTCTAAAATAATTTTTAAAGAAATTATTTGATACAGGTCAAGAGCGGACAGGGGATCCCCAATAATTCTCCTACAAATGTACCTCCAGAACTAGTGATCCTAATAACTGCTTGGCATCCTGTTACCTCCAGATTCCCTCAGTTTTGACTTTGCTCTGGCCTCGCTAGATTGCCACAACTTTTACACTGGTGCTACCTAATTCTGCTCCTTCAGGACATATCTTTTTTTTTTTCTGAGTTGACAGCATTGTTAATTCTTTTTTTTTTAAATAATAATTTTTATTTTGACCAAAGTGGATTACAAATCATTCACAGTAAAATTTTAAGTATATAGTGACATTCAATCAGGGACATTCCCACCACCATTGTTGTCAGGACATATTTTATCCAGTATTTTCCTACTTCCAATTTCTCACTGGGAAACTTCAAAGTCATCTCCTCTCACCCCAACATACCGAATGCTTGTCCAACCTTTTTCAATCTGGCTGAATCTCCTTGTAAGCTCTCACATGTTCTCACAGCTTTGATTTTCTTTTTTGTTTGTTTTTTGGGGGGAGGTTCACAGCACTGACAGCACTCAGGGGTTACTCCTGACTCTACACTCAGAAATCGCTCCTGGCAGGCTCAGGGGACCATATGGGATGCCAAGAACCACCATCCTTCTGCATGCAAGGCAAATGCCTTACCTCCATGCTATTTCTCCAGCCCCAGCTTTGATTTTTCTGATCTAGACTCTAATTCTATATCCAACTTGGATATTTTTTCCCTCTTGTGTTTGCCTGTTTTATTTCTTATTAATTAAAAAACATTAGTTAACAGAACTTTTAGATCAAAAACCATGTATAGACACCAGAGCAATAGTATAGGTAGTGCACTTGCTTTCAAGCAGACAATTTGTGTTCAATACCCATCATCCCATATAGACTCTGTAGTCCTCTTGGCATTCCATAGGGTCCCTCAATCCCCACCAATAGTTTTTCTTTAGTCCAAAACCAGGATAAACCACTGAGCACTACCACCAGGTATGGGCCAAAGATATGCAACTCACCCACCCACCCCCCAAAAAAAAACTCAACAAAAAATAAACTTGTACATTTCCAGAGAGGTTGAAATTTCAGAAAACATAAAAAAATGTAAGGCAGCATTTGAGTCTTTATTACTTTGCTGTAGTTAGAAAGTTAGAAATTCAAATTTATAAAACAGGTATATGGTTGGTATTGATTTTTTAATGATTTTCATAACTTTTACTTTGAATAAGTAATCTGATCTATCACTATCCCATCCAGAGATTCAGAGGCAATCAATATCAGTTTATTTTGTATGTTTTAGGTTTTGTATTTTTCAGTATTATATATGTGAATCATATATAAATTGTGTAATATATATGTATCTCTTTTATACAAGCAATGAGATTATGTCCATTTTTTTATTTCATTCTTTCAAGTGTTGCCCCTCTTTTTTCTTTGTATGTTTGTTTTTGTTTTGGAACCACACCCTGTGATGCTCAGGGGTTACTCCTTGCTATGAGCTCAGAAATCACTCTTGACTTGGGGGACTATAAGGGTTGCTGGGGATCAAGCCAAGGTCTGACCTGGGTCAGCCGCCTGCAAAGCAAGCACCCTACTACTGTGCTATGGCTCCGGCCCCACATGTTACCTTTTTTTAAATAAGTGTCATGTATACTTTATATTATACATAGAGATCCTCTCTAGGTTTCTTTTTGGCCATCTTCCTTTCAATACTGTGAGTTATAGGACTGAGTGATAGCACAATGAGTAGAGCATTTACCTTGCACATGGTCAATGAAGTTTCATCTCTGATACACCATTTGTTCTCTGGAACTCTTCCAGGAATGACCCCTGAGCTCATTATCAGGAGTAACCCCTGAGTTCTGCTAGTGTGGTCTAAAAACAAAGCAACAAAAAACCCAAACAAACATATAGACAAAAACAAAAACCTATGAAATAGAGTAATGTAACTAAAACTAAAAATAGAATTACTTTATTTGAACATTTTGCATTCAGAATTCAGAACATGTTGAAGTTCTGACCTGTCTATGAATTTTACTGTTCCTTAACCATATTATAGGTGATCACCTTGCACTGCTAAGTTAATCTTAAATTCTCTAGTGGTAAAGATGTATGTTTGGGGTTCTCTTGTGTACACTTTCAGCGTGTCATAATGTTTCTCATGTTACACATGGATATCTTATCTTCCAGATTGAGTTATATCCAGATATTATTACTTGCCCAGAAACTCTTTCCTAACACTCCACCCCCGCATTTCTTCAGTTATTATGATTATCTGCTTGCGATATGTATTTTCAGTAATTCATGCAAAGCCTGCCAATGATTTTGAAACATATATATTTGGTGGATAAATAAATGAACAAATGAATACAGAAGAAATCAACTGTGACTTTTTCTTGAAATATAGCCATGACTAATTAGGTAGTATTAAATTTCTTAAGGGGATCATTTTGAATAGAGATACCAGGGACATTCTTTTCCAAGAGCCACGGGATTTTAACTTATCCTGTTTAACAGCTTTGGAGCTCCATTTGCAAAGCATATCCATCCATTCATGACAGAAGCTTCAGAATGCAAAGAGGGCAGAAAAATCCTAAGCCACACAAACTTCAGAAAACCAGGACCCTCAAAGGATTCTTCTTAGAGAGATTTCAAAAATATATTCTTAAGGGCCAAAGGAAAGAGAACTAACACTTAAGAACTCTCTTTTGGGGCCAGCCATGGAGGCTGAGGTTAAGAACAATTCTGATTGCAGGGATAAAATTTGGAGTTCTAAAATCAGACCTAAACTCCTGTTGTTTAGACCAGAACCTGTACCTGAATTAAGATTAGATTTATCAGTCACATGTCAAACAAGAGTCTCCTTACGACTTTGTTAAAAAAAAATACGCATGCTGGGGCCAGAGGAGTGGCACAAGCAGTAGGGCATTTGCCTTACACGTGCTAAACCTAGAACAGACAGTGGTTCGATCCCTCAGTATCCTCAGTATTGCCCCCCAAGCTAGGAGTGATTTCTGAACGCATAGCCAGGAGTAACGCCTGAGAGTCACCAGGTGTGGCCCAAAAACCAAAAAAACCCAAAACAAACAAACAAACAAACAAAACTGCTTGCTATTTCTCCACAGTATATAGCAAGATAAAAAAGCAATTTCGGGGCCAGTGAGGTGGCGCTAGAGGTAAGGTGTCTGCCTTGCAAGCGCTAGCCAAGGAAGGACCTCGGTTCGATCCCCCAGCATCCCATATGGTCCCCCCAAGCCAGGGGCAATTTCTGAGCACTTAACCAGGAGTAACCCCTGAGCATCAAACGGATGTGGTTCCCCCCCCCCCAAAAAAAAGGCAATTTCAAGCAATAGCACAGCAATACAATAAAGAAAAATATACCCATGCATGATTGCGTGGAATGACCACAGAATATTTAAGTCCTGGTTTTGACATTTTTTAGCTATATGGCTCTGGAAGCTTTCTTTCTTCTTATTTTTTTTTTTAAATAATACCATCTCAAGGTTGTCCAAAGTATTATATAAAAATTGACAAGATTACATGCATGAGAGGCCGGGGAGGTGGTGTAGTGGGAGGGCACTTGCCTTGCACGTGGCTGATCTAGGACAGACAGCGGTTCTATCCCCCAGCATCCCATACGAACCCCCAAATCAGGAGCAATTTCTGAGCACATAGCCAGAAGTAACTTTACCAAGTGTGGCCCAAAATAAAATAAAAAGATTACAATGCATGATTGTGGGAAGAAGTGGGTTGTGAACTTTAGAAGGTGAGAGGTAGAAACAAGATAAAATAAATAGATGTAGGAAAGGGGGGAGTGGCCTGCCAGAGGCAGGAGGCAGAGGATTGAATAAATATGGTGCCATGAAAAACTATTGGCATGTCCATAATTACTTACTTATGCTATTATTTTTGTCACTTCACAATAATTCAGTGAGCTATAACTATAACTGATGTACAGGACAGACAGAAGTCATGCTCACATGGTGTTTTTGTTGTTGTTGTTTTTAAATTTGTTTTCAGTAGGGAGGCAATTTCTCAAGCAGTTCTCTAGAGGCCCAGAAGACCTCCTAGAGATTCCCCAACCAACCCTTTAGTGGTTCAATTGCAGGGCCAAGAATCTATAGCTGCTCTAGCCCTTCAGTGCCAAGGATTAGATAGGTCACCCTAGCAGTATTTGGAACCACACCTGGAATGTGTGGGGGACTTATTTTTGTTTGGTTGGTTTTGGTTTTTGGGTCATACCCGGCAACACTCAGGGATTACTCCTGGCTCAATGCTCAGAAATCGCTCCTGTCAGGCTCTGGGACCATATAGGATGCCAGGATTCGAACCACCGACCTTCTGCATGCAAGGCAAACACACTACCTACCTCTGTGCTATCTCTCCTGGTCCCATGGGGCACTTTAGTCTGTACTCAGTGATGCTTGAAGAATCATAAGTGCTGGGGATCAAACCAGGCTTAAGGCTCATGCAAAGGATGTGCCTTAAACCCTGTTATTTACTCTTGACCCCTGACCTTACAGAGGTGCAGATGTACAGGAAGTTTGAAAGTATCAGCTTTGAATTTCAAGATAGGAGAGAAGGTGAAATCTAGTAGTGACTCCCAATCTTGACTTAAGTTAGAGTTAGGTAACATCTCAAATTTAAGGAAAAATAGAGTTAACCAATCTGAGACCAGGTAGAGAGGTGGAGGTTTTTAGGAAGGGTTGAGGCTGAGGTCTTATCTACCCCCAGAGAGGCTAAGAGAAGAAATGATGAAAAGACAGAGCTTCATAATTCATCATGAGTTTGCAGTACATACTAAGAGCCAGGTGAAATTTTAAGAATAAGCATGATCAGTCTCCCCCCCCCCTTTTTTTTTACTTTCTTTTATTTTTATTCTATTTTGTTTTTACGCCACAATCAGTTGTTCTCAGGGCTTTATTTTGGCTCTCTACTCAGGGATGACTTGTGATGATGCTTAG
Source organism: Suncus etruscus (assembly GCF_024139225.1). Lineage (NCBI taxonomy): Eukaryota > Metazoa > Chordata > Mammalia > Eulipotyphla > Soricidae > Suncus > Suncus etruscus. The sequence continues at coordinate 62,084,770 of NC_064852.1, read as the reverse complement.
AATATCATATGTGGTGCCAAGAGAGTGAAACTGGTGTAGAATACAAGTGCCCAACCCTCTGGTATTGTCTTTCTGGCCCCTCTTTTTTATTTATTTATTTTTTTAAAAGAGCAAAATGGGTCAGAGCAGGACAAAATAAAGGTCAGAAGATATTCAAAAAGACTTTCTGAAAATTATCTAAAGACAAGATTATGGGATAAGGTTAGAGGAAAACTGGAAAATCAGAAATGTTTTGAGGGCCGGAGCAGTGGCACTAGCATAGGATGGACAGCGGTTCGATCCTCCAGCGTCCCATATGGTTCCCCCAAGCCAGGAGCGATTTCGGAGCACATAGCTGGGAGTAATCTCCTGAACGTTACTGGGTTGCCCCCCAAAAAAACAAAACAAAACAAAACAAAAGAAATGTTTTGAAAATATAATAAGCAGCATCCAGGAAAGATAGGAGGAGAAATGAAAAAGGAATGTAAATCATAGTTTTCAAACTGTTGGATTAGGCAGATGTATATAAGATGGTGACATAAAATTGTAAAAAGAAGAGGTTGAAATTCAATTTTTATGTGCAAAATTTTAAATCCTTAGAAATTGCCCACAAGTAGATGTCCAAGAGCAGATCAGGACTCCAAATAAGGAAAGGTCTTGACTAAAGATAGAAATTTGGAAGGGTATGAATGATAAATGGCTGTTGAGTTGTTGAAAAGGCATTCCAGAATGCAGGAGCCAAGAGGAGAGCAGGAGCTAAGAGAAGACAGGACAGGGACTTGTAAAAGAGCAAACAGAGCAAAAGGGTTCAATGTGGGAAACTGAAAGTCAGTTGGAGAGGTAGAAGTTTACTTCTGAACCTTCAGCATCAGAGATGCCAGGAAGGGAGAAGGTGTTGCCACAATGAGATAAGAATTGAAAGTCATTTATTGAATAGGACAAAGGGGAAGTCTGGGTGACCTGGGTAAGTTTCAGTGAAGTGGTAGGAAAAAAATCAGAGGGTCAATGTGAAGAGGTAAGTGGAAGTGGGGAGGAAGAGACAGGAAGTGTTGGCAATTGTTACTAGGAATTTTTCATGACACTTAAGATGAAGGACAGGGATATACTCAAGGGAATGAGTAGAAAGATTTTTGAAATAGGATTGTGTTTCTTATTTGTTTGTTTTTTAGTCCATGAGTTTTTAAAATTTTTGTTTTGTTTTGTGGAAGTGTAATTTTTCTCTCTTCCTTCTTTTATTTTTAAAGGAAATACAATGATTTTCAAGACTATATGTTTTAAAAATACAATTTCACATTTCCTTACAATGTATGTAATCATATTATACTTATCACAAAATACCAATATTCCCCTGCACTCTTTGATAGGCTCATCTCTTTCATGCTAATAACTTCAATTCTGCCTTCAAGGTTCAAGTGGTATTTTGTGGGGAGGGGTTAACATTTTCAGTTTCTTTCCTTTGCTTTACTATATTCCACATGTGAGTGAGATCATCTTTCTATTTCATTAAGTATGACCCATTCCAGTCCCATCCAAGTTGCTGCAAAAGACAGCATTTTAAATATCCTGTTGTAGAATTAAATAATCAATGATGGTGCTGGATTGAGGTGAATGGATGGAAGGATTTTTCTCTGCCATCCCAGGCCACGAGGCTCCGCAATTCCCATTCAGCTGGCTGGTCCCAGGTTTAGGCGAATGGCGGAATCAGACTCATCCAGAGACAGGCATCAGGAAGCATCAACTTTATTCATGCCCTATCCACCACATGTGTGGCCTATATCATAACCTTTTAAGCATTCAACCATTCTTAGCTAGCCCTGTATCTTAACTCCTTTCAGCCATCTTCCCTTTAACCTCCATGCTGGCAAAAGACCAAAAAAGAGCTGATTATCATTTTAGTATATATACATATGTTTATAGATATACCTTATTTGTACCTTATATTTTCCATCTGTATTTGGACATTTGTTGCTCCTTTATTTTTATTTACTGTAAATAGTGTTACAATAAATATAGATATGTGTATATTTTTTGAATTCATGCTTTTATGTTTGTCAAATAGCTACTTAGGGGATTGGAGTCATAGTAAATTAGTTGCTATGCAATCAATTCAGATGTTAATCTTCCACACTACATATGGTTCTTTGAGCCCTGAAATAAAGAGCCAGGTTTAAGTCAAACTGAGCAGTGTTGGGTGTGACCAAAACAAAACAAAATAAAACAAAATCCAAATAGATCTAAAAAAAAATTTTAGATCATATTGTTTATGTGTTTTAGTACTTTCAGACATTTCTATATTATCTTTCATAGAGACTATACCAATTTACATTTGAGATGAGAGTGTCTTGAGCAAGTGTATATATTTGCAAGAAAAGTCAATAGGAAAAAGGGTCAAAAATATGTGAAAGAGGCGACACTGGTAGAGGAGAATCCTAAAAAAATTGATAATTCTAGAAGGTATTTTACTCAGAAGAAAATGAATAAAAATACAATATCTGAAAGGAACCCTTTCAGGCACACAGCAATAGCAAATTTTCTTTTTTTTTAATTTTTTTAATTTTGAATTATGAGAACAAAAGATGCAAAGAAAGAGGACAAGGTAAAGTTACAGTGGAAGGACAATCACCCATAACATAATTCTCAGAAGAAGTCCCCTTGCTGATATCTTAACTTTGAACTTTCAGCCAAAGAACGTTAAGATAAATAAAACAGAATCCATGTACAATTACTTTGTCCCTCAAGTCCCCAGATTGTAACACATTATAATATTTCTTAACAGCACACAAGGCAATCTAAAGCCATAAAACTTACGTAACTTCTTAAACATTAGAGGCATAGTATTTTTTACATTTCCATGTACATGCATATTAGCTTAAGTTAACCTCAAATATTAAGTGGGTTTTTTTTAAGGATTAGAGTCAAAGGAGCACAGTAAAAACGGTGTTAGAGTGGCAATTGTTGTTTGCATAGGCCCACCAAAATATGAGAGGCATGGAAAGAAATAACCTTGGCCTAAATACAAAGAGATCCTACCCCTGAAGTTTCCTGGCATAAGACCAACTCTAGGCTTCAGGCAAGTTATCATCCAATCCAAGACATTGTCCGTAGTGCCAACACACTTTTCACACAGTCTCTGTTGTTGGTATCATGTTTCTGTATTAAAGATCCTGGAATCTGCATATCCTACATTGAAGTCATGATATGGAGTGTCTTCTTGTTTCACTTCACCATTAAAGGGCAATGCAGAAAGTCCTGTCCTGTAAGCAGGTTGTTGTTGTTAAGTCTTCTCAGTGTTAAGGGAAGTCTCTTTTGAGCAGGTCGATGTCTGAGCAGTGGTAGGGTCTTCCGTGGTAGAGGATTGCTTCCAGTTGATGTTATAGACAAACCTCACAATTAAGGGGCAATACAGCAAGCCCTGTCCAGTAAGCAGGTCATTGTTCTTGTTAAGTCTTCTCAGTGTTAAGGAAAGTCTCTTTTGAGTAGATCGATGTCAGAGCAGCTGTAGGGTCTTCCCTGGTAGAGGAATGCCTCCAGGTGATGTTATATTCAACCTTGGATGTTTTGTAGATGTCTTCCCTAGATCAGGGGTGAATGGAGAATGCCTATTCTTCTGAGGCCTGTGCCAGGTCTTTATGTCAATGTTCAGGGTGTAAGGTCCCATTGCACTACAAGATTTGTGTGTTCCCATCTCTATTAGATAAGAACTTATTGGTATGTATACTATTTTCCCATTTTAGTGTGCCTAAGCAAACAAGAAATAAAGCCACATGGCGCTATCAGAGTATATGGGGGCGTAAGAACATTTCCAACAATACACATGACTTGGTTCAAACATAAGCATTAAACTGAGGGATTCTTTCACACCAAATTCCATATTGAGCAGTTCACAAAGAAAAGATAAAAAAAATGGGGGGTGGGATAGTCACTGTATAAGAAAATATTCAGCAAAAGTTATAGCTGTCAAAGAAAACACCCATAAAATGTTGAAAAGACATGTGTCCTTTTTATGCCTTTTAAAATAGTTGGGTGGGTGTTAACTCCAGGGCACCACTTTGGTCTGTGACTTAGGACTCTACAGTACTTAAGTTAGAAAGGGTAAATAAGGAGTAATGATGATAGGAGTTAAGGAAGTTAAAGAGAAATATGATCTTTTGATGGGTATGCAAAAAGGCAGAGTACAAAATGGACATTCTGCATACATAAAAACATAATTCAATGATAGTGAGTACTATTAATGTTTCTTGAAAATATAGACTGGAATGAGATTACCAGTGACTTCAAGAAGCTGAGAGGCCAGAAGTTCAGAGCCCCACCCAGACCCTCCCTAAGGAACTGAATGGATAATAGGGGAAAGCCTACGGTACCTTCAAGCTCCACCAAGGGGCCCAACTCACCAGCTTTCCCAGGCACGTGGCCCGGGGAAGCCCTGGAGATCTGGAGCAAGGCGGTAGAGGGGTGCTGGGGTTACCCAAGTCCCACACACACCCCCAGGCATGGTTAAGAAGGCCTCCGGCATGGCAGGGGCCTGCCGAACCCCATACTGCTAGACTTCCGGCTCCCAGGAAGGAGAGAGATCCTTCAAGAAGAATAGCAAATTTTCTAAGATTGTAGCTTGAATTATAGAAGTCAAAAGATAAGGCTTTTCTTTTTTTACTACCACTAATTAAAAGAGTCAGGGCTTAGATTAAAAACCTTGTGGTTCTGCTTCATTTTTGCCTCACAGTTGCAAGATGTTCTAAGTATCACCTGCTTATATGACTAGCATATAGTCAGGAAGCAAGGTCTGGTGACTGGGCAATTTTACATATCTTTATTTCTCTTGAAAGAAAAAATATTTTTAGAACTCCTTAAAAAAAACTTCTTGATACACAGAAATTTCTTATATGGATTTGAAGGAAAAAGTAAAAGGAGAAAAAAGAAAAAATCTTCAATCAGCACCCAAAGAAAATTAATTATTTACTGGCAATTAAAAAGTAGTGGCTCTATGTTGGAAATAGTATTTCTACTTTAGAGGCACACATACATAAGTGAACTTGGGAGTAGATAGTTATATAATTATCATAAAAATAAATCTTCTCTGTAAGCTTTTTATCTACTAAAAATGAGAGGGAAGAACTTATAGAATATGTGGCCTTTTAGGAAAAAATGGTCTAAAATATCAACCGTGGACAGCTGAAGCTGGGACCTAACCAGCCCAGAAGAGCCTGGGGAAGCCATATTCATGGAGGTGAGCTAGCCCTGCACACAAAGAGCAGAGCCTAATCCCCACCACAAGCATTTCAAAGTGGCTGCCTGCCTCCCAAGACATACAGCCAGTGCTGGGACAAACCCTTCCCAGAAGAGTCTATGGAAGCTACATTACTGAAGGTGAGTTGGCCTCACTCAGGCCACACACATCTCCTAGTCAATGAACTCTAGCACAACATTCAAAAAAGCATCACACTACAAGCATGGCAATGGTGAAACAATGAAGGCCAACACCATGCATAAAGAATGAAGATTGCAGCTCTGATGACCTGAAAAGTGACAATCAACTATTTAGCCTCTCAGGTAAAAAGTTAAAAGAAGGAATATGAAAGATCCTCATAGAACTCAAAGAAAGCATAGATCGAGCTCACAATGAGGGTCAAGAGGGTATGAAAATATAAATGAGAAAACTCCAAACTGAAGTAACTAGACTGAAAAACTTAATAGACAAAATGAAAACCTCACTGAAAAGCCACTCCAACAGATTCACAGCAGCGAAGAACTGAATCAGTGAGCTGAAATATGTGATGCATAACAACTCCATACAACAGAAGAGATTGGGAATTAGCCTTAAGGCAAATAATTAGACAATGGAAAAAAACCATAAATCACTACTTCTAGAACTAAAAGAGGAATGAAGCCACATACCCTGTTCATGATCGGAAAGATTAACATTACTAACACTACAATACTCCTTCAAAGCATTGTACAGAATTAATGCAGTTCCTCTAAGAATAACCACGACATTATTCAAAGAATAATGTCAAACATTTATGAAATTCATTTGAAACAATAAACATCCAGGAATAGCTAAAATAACCCTTAGGAAAAAAAGAGATGGGAGGCATCACTTTCCCCAACTTTAAATTGTACTACAAAACAATATTCATTAAAACAGCATGATATTGGGATAAAGATAGACCCTCAGAATATGGACTAGACTTGAGTATTTATAGAATGTTCTCCAGACATACAATCAACTAATCTTTAATAAAGAGGCAAGAAGTGCAAGAAAAAAAAAAGCAAGAAAAGCCTCTTTAATAAGTGGTGTTGACACAACTGGTTAGCCACTTGCAGAAAAGTGAACTCAGACCCCCATCTAACAATATGCACAAAGGTTAAATTCAAATGAATTAAAAACCTTGATATCAGGCCTGAAACTATAAGGTATATAGAACAATACATAGGTAAAATACTCCATGACATTGACACTAAAGGCATCTTCAAGGAAGAAACAGCACTCCCCAACTAAGAGGAATCAGAGATAAACAGATGAGACTATATGAAGCTGAGAAACTTCTGCACCTCAAAGGAAATAGTGCCTAGGAAACAAAAGCTGCACATAGAATGGGAAGAAACTATTCACCCAATTAGCCATCAGATAAGGGGCTAATATCAAAAATATACAAGGTACTGACAGAACTTAACAAAAAAACATAATCTAACCCAATCAAAAATGGGAAGAATAAATAAACAAACACTTCCTCAAAGAATAAATACAAATGTCCAAACAACACATGAAAAAATGCTCCACATCACTAATCATCAGGGTGTTGCAAATCAAAACTATAAGTAATCATCTCACACTATAGAGACTGGCACACATCACAAAGACCAAGACCAATCAATGCTGGAGAGGATGTGGAGAGAAAGGTACTCTCACTCACTGCTGGTGGGAATGCTGCCTAGACCAGCCTTTATGGAAAACAATATGGAGATTCCTCAAAAAACTGGAAATTGAGCTCCCATATGATCCAGCTATACCACTCCTAGGGCTATACCCTAGGAACATAAAAATACAATTCAAAAATCCCTTCCTCACACCTGTATTCATTGCATCGCTATTTACAATAGCCAGACTCTGGAAACAACCAAGATGCCCTTCAATGGATGAATGGCTAAAGAAACTGTGGTACATATACACAATGGCATATTATGTACCCTTCAGTAGAAAAGAAGTCATGAAATTTTCCTATACATGGATGTACAAGGAATATTATGCTGAATGAAATAAGTCAGATGGAGAGAGATAGACACAGAATAATCTCACTAATCTATGAGTTTTAAGAAAAATTAAGGACATTATTGTAATAATACCCAGAGACAAAGGAGATGAGGGCAGGAAGGACCAGCTAACAATATGAAGCTCACCACAAAGAGTAGTGGTGAAGTTAGGGAAATAACTACACTAACAACTATCATGACAATCTTAATGAGTGAGAGGAGTAAAATTACTATCTCAAGTACATGCAGGGATTGTGGAAGGAGGAAGTTGGGGGCATTGGTGGTGGGAATATTGCATTGGTGAAGGGGGTTGTTTTTATTGTGACTGAAATCCAACTATAGTCATGTTTGTAATCACAGTGTTTAAATAAAGATTTTATTAAAAAATAAAAAGAAAAATAAAAATCTTAACAAGAGATGAGGCTAGAAGGACAAGTCCATGAAATGAAGTTTAATACAAAGAGTGGTGAAAACAATTAGAGAAATAACTACACTAACAACTATCATGGCAATGGTAGTGAGTGAGAGAAATAAAGACAGGCAGGGGGTGGAGGAGGAAGGAGATGGGGCATTGGTGGTGGGAAGATTACACTGGTGAAGGGATGTGTGTTCTTTTTTTATAACTAAAACCCAACTACAAACATGTTTTTATTATGGTGTTTAAATTAAAATATTATTTAAAAATAAATAAAATATCAACTGTGGAAAAGGTTAAAGTGAATTAAGAGAGCAAACTTTTTAATTACAGGAAGTTTTCAGCAGGGAGACTGTTTGGGAAAGAAATTACATACAAAGGAAAGAGAAGATTAAGGGAAGAAATAGTAAATGATAGCCCTGACTCAAGTGGTCATATACACCAAAGTTTCCCAACTTCACACAGTTGATATAAATTAACCTATGTTTCTTTCATCTGTTTGGTGGTTCTGGTTGTTATTGTCATTTCTACTGCTGCTTTGTGTCACATCTGGCTGTGCTCAAAGATTACTCCTGCTCTTTACTCAGGGATTGATTGTTCTTGTCAATTCTTCAGAGACCATTTGAAGTGCCTGGATTCGAAGTCCTGATCCAAAACAAGTGTCATACTGCTATACTATTCCCTGGCTCCAAAAGACTATAATTCGTCATTGTATGAGGTTATCCTCTGCATTTCAGGATGTTATGCAGCATCACTTCTTTAGATTTCAGTAGGATCTGCTGTGACAATAAAAAATAACTCCAGATAGCAGAGATTACAGCAGGGAAGGACTTTCCTTGCAAATGGCCAACCAAGTTCTGTTATACACACACACACACACACACACACACACACACACACACACACACACACACACACACCATATGACCATATGGTCATCTGAGTCTGATCAGAAGTGATACTTGAGTGCAGAGGCAGGAGTAAACCTTAAGCCTCCTGGGTGTTGATTTAAAAAAAAATAGCAAAATAATATCTTCAATTATTACCTAATATCCCAACCAAAACAAATGACCCCATTTGAGAATCATATAATTAAATCATCAGATGCAATTCCGCAGACTAGAAATCATGGTGTTGCTTTCAGATGTGAGATTCAATGCTCAAGGGTACACACTAAGAATAGTAGAGCCAAAATCCAACCGAGTCCACTAGGACATTTCTCTCTGGCAATGAGCTCCACAATCAATGCTATACCACTAGCAGCAGCACCAATGGGAACTTAGAGTACTTAGTCTTGGTTTTAGCCTTTTCACCATGGTTTTATACCCTCCAGGGTCACTTGGAGTAGTAATCTGTTTTTCCATTAAAAATAATTAGAGAACTCATAAAAATTAAATTTTTATTAGAGCTCTACAAGTTCTTTCCAGGAAGTCAGTCACTCAAGTAAAAATGTAGCAGCTTTCTACTTTCCCAGGGATGTAGAAGGAAACCACTATCCAGAAAGTAAAATTCCTCAAGTTGGAATGTGCTTCAGGCTGCCTCCTTAAATGAAAAACGTTATATGCCTGGGAAACATTATGTCTGCCAAAGCTGAGTGAGAGTCTTGCTATAATAACGATAGCATCAACTCCATGCTGCTTTGCAGCCCTAAGATTCCAAAGACAGTCTTAAAAAATGAAATTTTATACAAGTGAACACAAACACACACTACTGGAAAAATTCTCACATCTATCACTTTGTCCACCTCTCTAAAGAAGGCGGAATGCAGGGGCAGATGTTTCACAGCTGCCTGACACTCACCCTCCAGCATTTTAGGACAGGAAGCCTAGGACACTTGATCCAAGAGGAATTGCAGGGCGAGTTCGGGGAGGTAAAAGCTAATCCTGAAAATTGGGATCCTGCCAAATACATGGAGTACCCTCCATTACAGTCGCATCTCTACTCCAAGATACTGAGTGGAGAAAAAAATGACAGGCATCCATCTACTTCAGAGAAGCCATGTGTTCCCCATAAAAAGCTGGAACTAGAGACAAACCCTAGCATTTGATGCATATGCATTATAAATAGTCTTCAACCAGCCTAATAATGCCAAACTTTAAGTGTCATGACAAGTTTGCATTAGATAGCTTTACTCAGTTGAATAGTCACTAGTTGTATCCCTTTTGGATAGAAAACTGGCCCCCTCTAACTACCAGATAAATCCTTCCACAAAGAATGCTTCACAGGTATGAATGGATGGTAGCAGAGGAAGAGAGAGAGAAGCTGGCAGTTTGTCTAACTATGTCAAGCAGGAAATAAAAGTCATAAAAATGAGGTGAATGAAACTATTATCTCAAGTGCTCCAGTCGGGCATGGTACAGCTTTACCTGCCAAATCATTAATCCTTGGTGAGTGTCTTACTTTGAACTTTGCAAACGAAACTAAGAGTTCAGAAAGGTAAAGAAATGTATTGGGGTTATAAACCATTAATATATATTACATACTGGTAAAACAGGATTAAAACCCAGTTTTGTAACCTCAAAGTGAACATCTTTGTTAATCCCACATCAGGACAAAGAATGTTGCTAGCACTCTTAAAATCTTTATGCCTCTTCCAGGTCATTGCCTTTTTTCTCCAAGCAACCAATTCTTCTGTCAATTACTAAAGCATTCATTCTTACCATTGCTAAAAAAAATTTATCTCCTAGGAAATTTATACTAAAATAATTGTACTGAATAAACCAATGACAGCTGCAAATCTCAGTTAAGACTTTTTAAACAAATGTCCAAGGTAGAGTTCTTTGAATCTAATTATTCCCTTTTCTTGATATAACCTATAACATTACCAACAGTTCTTTAAGAATATTTAAGTACACAGTCATGAAATGTCTAAATGATGTGGAGGAGTACGCTTGTCACATTTTAGTAGCAAAATTTTCTGTATTTCAGCATTACATTGATAACTTTTACCAGATTAATATCAGTTCTAAAATTACTTTGCTCAGAGTTTAATAATGAACTTTAATAATGATCCATAGCATTAATAATAGTACATTTTATGTGGCAGTTTTTCTGCATCACTTGAGATGACCATATGATTTATTTTTTATTCTATTAATATAAGTAATTGCAATTTTCTAATGTTATGCTAATCTTGGATTCCTGCATAAACCCTATTGGTAATGATATATATTTTAGTTGGATACAACATATTTGTTTTCTGTTAGTTAATTTGGGCTTTTATTATTAACAAAGATTGATTTATAATGTTCTTTTTTCATTTTATACTCGTCAAATTTTGGTATCAAGATTTGATTTATGAAAAAAGGTTGTTAATCTTTTGAATAGCTTGTGAACGATTGAGAATATGATGGAAAGAATTCACTTCTGCTGCTATGTGATTTTCATAACAGAGTTCCTCATTGTGAGCTTGGTGTTTTCTCTGCAAAATATTTTTTTCCAAGAAGGAAAAAAAAAAGACAACAGAAGCAGATTCACAAAAAAATTAGATATTTAAGATTTATATATATAGACATATATTGCACAGTTTTTAATTGTAACTAACATGTATTTATCAAAACACATCTGTTTATAATTTATTTATGTTATTTGGGCATATTTGTCCATACTGATAACTTGGAATTCTCATGAAAATTGTCACTTAACTAAAATGGTTTCATGTATTGACATAATAGTCTTCATGATATGTTTCTGCATTTTAATGTCCCTAGGGGTATAAAACAATTTTTCTTTATTTTTTCTATTGACATTCACTCATTGGTATTTTATCAATTCTTTTCATCTATTAGAAAAAAAATACTTCTGAGGTCAGGGAGTTTGCTCAAGTGATAAAATCAAAACCTGTCCAATGTGTGGCATTAAGTTTTTGAATTCAGCACTGCATGGATCCCTAACACCTCCACAGGTCAGGCAAGAATCATCA